>NC_086007.1:18570436-19770436 GCF_030014385.1 Trichomycterus rosablanca
GACAGGAGTGTGAGAGTCAGTGTAGGTGTGTGTTACTCCTGGGTCTGGTTACATACAAGCTGCAGGTTTGCAATTTTGAGCCGTGTTAATACTTACAGTTAGTGGTAAAACAAGCTTATGGATTGGGTGTCACAAAGCACATGGTGCCAAGAAACTATATTGATTATTCATCCCACTTCCTTCTCTGCAACACTCTGTTTCTGCTGTATACATTTTCTTTACAGTGTTTAAAAACCATAATTTTTATTTTGTTTATGTTAGACTAATAATCAACAGAAAAGCTGGTTTGACCTCTGTGAAGACAAAACTTAATGATGCCAAAACAGCTGAGCCACAATGCAAGCACTAACTAGAGCAGTTAGTGCCTGAGGTTAAAATACCAAAAAATGAACAATTCATGAAAATGTAATGTCAAGATTTACAGTCAGTCAT
This sequence comes from Trichomycterus rosablanca, assembly GCF_030014385.1. Lineage (NCBI taxonomy): Eukaryota > Metazoa > Chordata > Actinopteri > Siluriformes > Trichomycteridae > Trichomycterus > Trichomycterus rosablanca. The sequence continues at coordinate 18,570,869 of NC_086007.1, forward strand.
GAGTTTAGATTGAATTGAGTATATGGTGTCAAGTAATGTCCTTGTGTGTTACTCGTGGGTACTGCAGTGTGGTGTGTTTTACTCCTGGGCACTGAATGCAGTGATGTGTGTGTGTGTGTGTGTGTGTGTGTGTGTGAACTGTGTGTGTGTGTTTTACTCTTGGGCACTGACTGCAGTCTTGAGGCTGTGTGTGTATTTTATTTCTAGATGCTGCCTGCAGTGTTGGTGCTGCTGGAACGGTGTGTATTTTATTGGGGGTTGCTTACTGCGGTGTTAGAGTTGTTTAGCTGGGTTTCGTACGGGTGCTGGAAATCCTTGAAAATGTTTGAATTTTAATGTCGTATTTTCCAGGTTTGAAAAGTGCTGGAATTTTGGATAAAGTGCTTGAAAATGCTTGAAATCGTAACAATATTTCTTTCACCACAAACAGCTATCTGACCGAATAGTTTCGCTTATTAGTGTAAGAAAAAAAAAAAAGTCGCAGAGCCTAAAATGAAAACTTTGCCTGCGCCTTGCTTGCGCCTGTGTGTAAGAGTGATGCGAATTCCGGCTCTTTTTGGTGAGCCACTTGGCTCAGCCATGGGCTCAGCTCACCAAGAAGAGCCGGCTGTTTCTGCTCCTAAACGGCTCTTCAATTTTACCACTTCTGCCTGTGGAGTGCCTGTCCGTGCCCCGGAGATCACCACCCTAACATTCTGCCTTGTTTTAAGTTACGAAAAGGAAATAAAGAAAGTAATGGCTCTTGGACTGGAGTCGGCTCCCATTGTTCACGTAAAAAATAGGTCGCGACCGACAGCTAGTGTGTGACTGCGATCTGCCAGTCTGTTTATTTGTCGAGTGGTTTTTTTGGGTAATTGTTATATATTGATTTATATTGCTAGGTTAGATCAGGGGTTTTCAACCTGTGGAGTAACTGTCCGGGGGGGTGCGAGTGCCTGACCAGGGGGCGTGACATTACGAGATTTTTTTACTTCTAAAACTAAAGCAATTCATTTTTCACCCACAGGAGACTTATTTGATCAGTCTTGCTGACCATGCGCACACACACATTTAATGTTATCTTAAAAATAAGGCTAACAGTGAAGATGAGTGACAAAAACAATGACTGCCGTTATAGTACGTGTGTGTGTCTTTAAGAGAGGTGTAGGAGAAGCTCTGTTCACAGTGTCGCTATAAGTGAGTCAGGAGTCAATTGGTTTGTTTCTTTTCTCAGTTATCTCTTCGTTTTTCCTGTTATTAATGAATGTCTAGGGTTAATCTTAAAAAGTTCAGACTTAATTAAACTGGTTAGCAGTAACCGAGTCAGACTAGTTCTGCCTGTGGAGCTAAAAGTTTTCTGAGCAGATGATCCTGAACTAATGAACTTAGTTACTGATGCACTTTTGCCTTTGCCTGGCTCTGTGAAGTAATGTTTTCTGCTCCCATCTACATCAAAAGCAAGAACCGCTTACGATTTAACAAAGTGAACCACGAATTTATATAATGTGCTGACAGTTTAAAAAAAAAAAAATGTTTTAGGGTAACACCTTTGGTAATTGTAGATCTGTTGTTTTTAAAGCAATGGAAGAATTTTAGTTTGTTGTTTTTGCAGAATTGCATCCAATCAGCCACATTAAAGGACCTCAACATGAATATTTAAGATTCTTTTCACAGCAGTCCAATAGTTTAATAATAGGAATTTAATAAAGCCATTTAATCTTAATTGTGGTGGTTTTTTAACTTGTATTGAGGTGCACTTTCTTACATTTGTAAGTAACCCAGGTTCTGAACCACCAAAATATTTGACTGTTTATATAATAATCTTATTGTCAAATGCTGTAGTAACATTACGCCAGATGTAAATGGACCAATGTCTTCCAAAATGTTTCACTTTTGGCAGCCTCTTGGAAGAACACCGCTAGGCCAAATCTGTTTGGTCAGCCAAAACAATAAAAGTCATTTCTCTGTACTTTTATCAGTACTATAACAGTTTAACTGAAATAATAAATGTGCTTTGTTAGAATAGGTGCTTAGGAAGTGTTCAGAAATCTATATTTTCAAACCTATATTTTCAATGACTGCTTTTGTGTCTTGGCATGCTCTCCACCAATCTTTCACATTGCTGTCGGGTGACTTTATGCGACTCCTGCTTTGTTTAATGGCTTTCGATCATTATTTATTTACCAACGGAGTTCCCATGTTAACTTAACAAGTTGATAAGTCTGATTATATATAATTTAGGTGAAAACATCTACAGTGGTGTTCAAAAAAATAGCAGTCCAACACCATTAACCTGATAAATCACTGTTTTCAGTAGAAATGCTATTTCTACATAGCAAAAAATTTACTTGAAAGTGTAATAGAGTAATGAAAACAAAACAAACCCAACAATTAAGACATGCATGCCGCTCATTCTGAGTAATCGAAGCATTGATTAAAAGGGGCTTGTTCAAAATAATAGCAGTGAGGAGTTCAATTGGTGAAGTCATTAATTCTGCAGAAGAACGGGTGTAAATTTTGTGCCTTATTTAAGGTAGGAGGGTGGCAAATGTTGCACAGGTTGGTCATAGCGCATTTCTTTTTGAAATACTGGGTAAAATGGGTTGTTTCAGACATTGTTCTGATGAACAGCATACTTTGATTAAAAAGTTGATTGTAGAGGGAAAAAACATACAGAGAAGTGCAGCAAATTATTGGCTGCTCAGCTAAAATGATCTCAAATGCCTTAAAGTGAAAACCAAAACCTGAAAGATGCAGAAGGAAGCGTGGAACTACTGTTCAAATGGATCGAAGAATAGTCAAAATAGCAAAGGCTCAGCCAGTGATCACCTCCAGAAAGATCAAGGAACATCTGGAGTTACCAGTGAGTACAGAAGATGATTAAGTGAAGCCAATTTACCAGCAGGAACTCCTTGTAAAGTCCCGTTGTTAAGAAAAAGACACGTCCTGAATGGGTTAACATTTGCCAAGAAACACATTGACTGGTCCAAAGAGAAATGGCTCAACATTTTGTGGACTGGTGAAAGCAAACTTGTTTCTTTTGGGTCTAGTGGCCGTAGACAGTATGTCAGACGACCCTCGAGCACTGAATTCAAGCCACAGTACACTGTGAAGGTAGTAAAGCACGGTGGTACAAAATGATGATATGGGATGTTTCTCATACCATGGTGTTACGTCTATTTATCACAGACGAGGGATCATGGATCAGTTTAAATATATCAGAATGCTTGAGGAGATCATGTTGCCCTATGAAGAAGAAGAAATGTCCTTAAAATGGGTGTTCCAACATGACAATGACCCAAAACATCTTGGTTACAGACCAACAAGATTGAGGTAATAGAGTTGCCAGCCCAATCTCCTGACTTCAATCCCATAGAGAACTTGTGTTCTGACATCTGAAACACGTTTTTTTTTTTAAAGCAAAAACCCAAAATTGCAGAAGAACTGTGGAATGTAGTCTAATCATCCTGGACTGGAACACCTGTTCAGAGGTGCCAGAAGTTGGTCGACTCCATGCAACACAGATCTCGGAAACAATTGTTATGCTACTAAATATTAGTTCAGTAATTTAAAGTAAAGTGAAACCTCAAACATTTTTTTCAGTTTATAGATAATTTTATTTGAGTTTTTAAAGAAAAATGCTGGCACTGCTATTTTTTTGAACAGCCTAATATTTATTTTTCTTAACTTTCTGTAAAGGATTAACACAAACTGGCTAAATTTTGTTAATGTTTTGATTGAGAATTGAAAGTGTAGTATTTTCAGTGCATTTGCATTTATGGAAATAAAAGTTATTATAATGATTTTGTGCTTTATTCACTTTTTTAAAATCACTGCTATTTTTTTTAACACTACTGTAGGTGGCCCAGCTTAGATTTCTTATAACCTGAAAAAATGCTGTTATACACTGGTCTGTCAGATTTACTGTGTTGTGGAGTTGATATTATTTGGCTGAAGTAATGTGTGGATTTAATGCTGCAAATAACTTGCATCATGTAATATTTTTGCAACTATTTATAATTATTTGTTCTACAGGTCCACCAACAAATCCTTTTGTCTCTACTGCTGTGCCACAGGCTGCCATGCAAACTAATCCATTTCAGGCCAATGGAGGAGGAGCAGCAGCAGGTAGGGGGCTAAGACACCATGTTAATTATGCTTGTAATCAAGAAAAATGTTTCATCTATTTTTGTTCATCCACCTCCCCCAAGAGCCTGATTACAAACAGATCTATGTGTGCGAGGTAGCTCGAGGAGGAGAGTAGCACCCCTGGGTGTTATCAGTTATTCAGGCCACCAGAAGGAATTGTGGGAGCTCAAACTAGGTCTATACACCCAGGATCTGTGCTTTTAAAGAGCTGAATTTTAAAGGCTTGCAAAATTCTATATAAATAATGAACTCTAACATGTGAAATATTATCCCCCAGTAATAAACTCAACTTATTTAATACATTCACTTCAAGTTTCTGGCATTGTGGCTATTTTTAGCTGTTATTGTTCTGACTTATATAAAGTAGGCAGTATTAGAGCAAGGCGTATTCAGTTTCTCTATGCTTGTGATTACCAGCACATTTTTGGAGATCCTCTTGAGAACTTTTCAAGGTCAGGTCTGCTTATATTAAATCATGCACAACAAACCCCATATTTTATACCCCATATGACGTAGAGACTAAATTCTTTTTCTTCTCATTTCTTGTCTCATGCCCTAGAAAAACATGGGCCATATAGCAAGGGAAGAAGTCTTACTTGTTTTCCTAGTTGTACAGGGTGGCAATGTGGCTCGGTGGGTGGCGCTGTTGCCTAACAGCAAGAAGGTCCTGGGTTTGATTCCCAGGTGGAGTGGTCTGGGTCCTTTTTGTGTGGAGTTTACATGTTCTCCCCGTATCTGCGTGGGTTTCCTATAGGAGCTCCTGTTTCCTCCCACAGTCCAAAGACATGCAAGTGAGGTGAATTGGAGATACAAAATTGTCCATGACTGTGTTTAACATTAAACTTGTGAACTGATTAATCTTGTGTTACGAGTAACTGCCATTTTTGTCATAAATACATACATTTGTATGTGTTAAATCAAAAGAGTTCATCTTTTGATCTATGCTGCAAGCCATTGGTGGCCAGCAGCTGGGAGCTAATTGGCTCTAGCTTTGATTCAAATGACCAGAGTTCTAATTTGTTGAAATGTTTTGTGGGCATATTGTATAAGCACATCTTTCTGCCTCTGTTTAGCAGATAAGTTTTACATGAGGCTTTGGAGTGTAGATTGAAATTACAGTGCAGTTACTTGCTTTTTGTTCTGTAATTTAACTGTTGTTCCTGTGCCTTTTCATTTGTGGACCAGTTGCACTGCACAATTTACACTGCATTTTCCGGACAAAAACCAGGCTATAAAGTCCAAGGATTTGTCTGTGGATCTCTGTACACAAATAGTGAAATGTCATAGATTAGGGCAAAGATACAAAACACTAAATCATTAAGTGTTTCCGGGACCATAGTGCTGTCAATTTAAAATTGGAAAAAGTTTGGTTTGGCACTACCGTGAACCTTCTTGGAGTTGGCCATTTTTCCTGCATGCCATAAATGAGGCCTTCAAGTCACAGTGAAAAGACAGAGGCCATTGTTGAGTCATGTTAAACTATCATGTGAAAGATTATATGATCTGAAGAGACCAAATCTAGACTTTTTGTGTATAACGCCAAGCACTGTGTATGGCAAAAATCACATCAAAACATGGCAAAAACATCACCTGCTTAATACCATTCCTACTGTAATACATGGTGGTGGCAGCATCAGATTATAGTAGTGTTTTTCAGTGGCAGGGACAGAGAGACTAAGGGTTGGATGAATGCAGCCAAATAAAAGAACAACCTTAAAGAAATCCAACTCCAAAGTGCTTGCAAAATTGCACTGGTTAACAGCTTACATTTCATCATGACAATGATTTGAAGCATACAGCCAAAATCATAGTGCTCTGTAGACAGTAAAGAGATGTTCTTCTATAGAGATCTACATATGTAGAGAGACCTGAAGACGGCAGTTCATTTATTCTTGCCAGCCACTTTGACTAATCTTAAGAGGATACTCCCTAAAGAATGTGAAGAATGGGACAAACCGCACAAATCCAGATGTGCAAAGCTCATGGTGATTAATCTGAGAAGACTCAGACAGCTGTAATTGGTAACAAAGGGGCTTCTACAAATGATCGAATAAATGGTCTAAATACTTTTGTGACTATTTCACAACATATTTTGTGAATAAGATTTAGTTTTTTAATTAATTTTTAAAAACTAAATGCATGTTTTTGCTTAATTATGAGTGATTACGTGTTAATAAATTAATATGGCAAGGATGTCTATTCAAGGAGTCTGAATTTTTTCTGAGTCCACTATAATTAAATACAGTAAAAAGCAAGTATCCAGTAACACATTCTTCCTTAAAGCATTTACACATCTTTAAAAGTCTAAATAAATACACTTAATTTTAGCTTGGTCATCAACTGATTTTCTGTGTTGACATACAAAGTGGTGTTTGACACTGGTAATAATGCTACCTGCTCAGTAGCCCTTTTTGCAAAATAGAAACAGTTTCTTGAGCCCCTGGTAGGGTAGTATGTGTGGCTTTTCAGTTTTAGCAATTTAGCTGAAGATGATTAGTGCTTTTCCACCAAAAGAACTTTGGTTCTTGAACCAGTTCCGCTTGGGTTTTTTCGAAGCATGGTGCTTTTTAGAGAACCGACCCACAGTTCCATCAGTTTTTGGAAGCCACTACCATTTATAACTATACAGGAATATGTTAGGCAACCTTTTAATGCCTTTCACTATTGGTGAATGAATGCATGTATGAACAGTTGTTAGTCAAAAACTATTATTCAGCTTGAACTATGGTGTACTGGTGCATCTCAGTAAATTAGAATATCATCAAAAAGTTAATTTATTTAAGTAATTCAATTCAAAAAGTGAAACGCATATATTATATAGATTCATTACACACAGAGTGATATATTTCAAGCGTTGATTTCTTTCCATTTTAATGATTATGGCTTACAGCTAATGAAAACCCAAAAGTTAGTATCTCAGAAAATTAGAATATTGTGAATAAGTTCAGTATTGTAGAGTCATGGTGTCACTCTCTAATCAGCTAATCAACACAAAACACCTTTAAATGTTTCCTAAGCCTTTAAATGGTCTCTCAACCTGGCTCAATAGGCTACACAATCATTGACACTCCCCACAAGGAGGGAAAGCCACAAAAGGCCGTTGCTAAAGAAGCTGGCTGTTCACAGAGTGCTGTATCCAAGCATATTAATGGAAAGTTGAGTGGAAGGAAAAAGTGTGGTAGAAAAAGGTGCACAAGCAACAGGGATAACCACAGCCTTAAAAGGATTGTCAAGAAAAAGCCATTTAAGAATTTGGGGGGGGATTCACAAGGAGTGGACTGCAGCTAGAGTCAGTGCTTCAAGAGCCAACACACACAGACAAATCCAAGGCTACAATTGTCACATTCCTTGTGTCAAGCCACTCATGACTCGGAGACAAGGTCAGAAGCGTCTTACCTGGCCTAGGAGAAAAAGGACTGGACTGTTGCTCAGTGGTCCAAAGTCCTGTTTTCAGATGAAAGTAAATTTTGCATTTTATTTGGAAATCAAGGTCCCAGAGTCTGGAGGAAGAGTGGAGAGGCACATAATCCAAGTTGCTTGAGGTCCAGTGTGAAGTTTCCACAGTCAGTGATGGTTTTGGGAGCCATGTCATCTGCTGATGTTGGTCCACTATGTTATATCAAGTCCAAAGTCAGCGCAGCCATCTACCAGGAAATTTTAAAGAACTTCATGCTTCCCTCTGCTGACAAGCTTCATGGAGATGCTGATTTCATTTTCCAGCAAGACTTGGCACCTGCCCACACTGCCAAAAGTACCAATACCTGGTTTAATTACCACGATATCACTGTGCTTGATTGGCCAGCAAACTCGCCTGACCTAAACCCCATAGAGAATCTATTATTGTCAAGAGGAAGATGAGACACCAGACCTAACAATGCAGATGTTATGCTATCAAAGCAACCTGGTCTTCCATAACACCTCAGCAGTGCCTCAGGCTGATCGCCTCCATGCCACGCCGCATTGATGCAGTAATTCATGCAAAAGGAGCACTGACCAAGTACTGAGTGCATATACTGTACATATTTTTTAGTAGACCAACATTTCTGTATTAAAAATCCTTTTTTTAATTGGTCTTATGTAATATTCTAATTTTCTGAGATACTGACTTTGGGGTTTTCATTAGCTGTAAGCCATAATCATCAAAATTGACAGAAATTACTGAAATAAATTAACTTTTTGATGATGATCTAATTTATTGAGATGCACCTGTATTTGGTACTGGTAATTCATTATTCAAGTTTAGTTAAAATTAAACACAAAATAAAGCTAAATAAAACTGTATGTGTCTGTTTAAAACTAAGTGTAAGTGTAAAGCAACCTTTGGTGTGCATTAGAGTTTAGTGGAACATGTGCACAGATTAAGTGATACTTCAATGAGGCATGTTGTGTATTTCTGCGATAGTTTTTCTTGCAAATGTTTAATGTCACTGACTGCAGAAATCTATGCTTCAACAAAAATGTGTGTGTGTGTATTCCTATTTCTCTGTGTTGCAGCATCATTTGGACCAGGCTCTATGAGCATGCCTGCTGGCTTTGGCAACTCGGCTGCCTACAACCTCCCCACAAGCTTCAGTGGAAACTTCCAGCAGCCCTTTCCTGGTCAAAGCTTCCCCCAGCCACAGGCATACACTCAGCAACAAAACGGTAATAAAAGAGAATGTGCTGTAAATCAGTGTTAATAACTTTTTTACTTGAAATTTACTTGAAACCGCCTTTTGTGATTTTTTTCTGTATAGGTGGAGGTTTTGCTTCATTTGGTCAGGGTAAGGCTGTAGTACCTCAATATGGACAGCACATGGCTGCAACTGGAGTTACCAGTAACCCATTTTTGGTACGTTTATGAATTACACACTAAGTAAATTGTTTGTTTGCTTGCATGTATTTGTGTGTTATTCATATACCCTACAGTGGATTCAGAAAGTGTCCAGACCTTTTTTTTTTTTTTTTTTTTACTTTTGTGCTGAGAATATGATTTTAAATGGATGTAATAGCCATTTTCACCGATCAGTCCACACTTAATCACTCTTAGGGATGAAGTGAAAACATTATTTTTTTTTTTAATCTAAAACGGGATTTGAAAACTTATTCACAAAAATAATGAGACCATTTATTCTCTGACCAAGGCCCTTCTTGCCAAGAAGCTTTATTTGGTCAGACTTTCAACTTTATGAAAGATTTAAGGTTGAACCAAATGTTTTTCCATTTCACAATTATTGAGACTTAATGGTACCTTTTTATACCTTGCTCTGCCACGATTTGACAGTGAAAATACACAGATAGTTACTTGTACTTCATGGTTTGGTTTTTGTCCTGACAATTCACTTTAAATTGTGGGCCCTTATAGACCCAGCTGTGTACCTTTCCAAACCTAGTCAGTTCCCATTGCAACAGGTGGATTCCAGTCACGTCTCAGGGATAATTAAACAGTTTGCACTTGACCACCATTTAGAGAGCCAAGAAAAGGGTGTGAATAAGAGATTTTAGTATTATTTTTAATACTTTTTAAAATTGGTGATTAAGTGTGGATTGATTGGTAAAAATGGCAATTTGTGTGTTAGAAGCCAATACTGTCTAAATCCACGATAGTTTTGCTATGTATTACAAAAAAAAAAAGGAATTCCATTTTTACTTGAAAATGCTGCTTTGGACTAATAAGGTTTCTTTAAAACCTAGATTGAATATGAGTTTTGAAACTTAATTTAGAAAAATAAATAAATACATTTAGAAGGAAAAAGGGTTGTAAGGCCTTTTGAATGATCTGAGATTCTCTACTCATGGTCTGGTCTTTTTTGTGATACAATAATATCCATTACTGTCTAAACAAATTGCAGAAACAGTTGCACTTCATGAGTTATAATCTTTTAGGTTCAGGTTGGAAAAAGTGTGAAAACAGACTTAATGTGATAAGATTTGAGTAATGGAGGTGCCCTGCTCTGTAAAAAAAAAAGTCTAAAATGATTTGCCCCTTCTCAAATTTCTTCTATTTTTGCTCATTTGTCACATTTAAATGTTGTGGGTCTTCCAACTGATTATAATATAAAATAAAGACATCATGCTTAAACCCAAAACCCATGCTTGAGGTCTTTTTTGGTGTTCTTTTTAGTCAGCAGTGGTGACTTGCATTTTTATACATGTATACCATAACATAATGACCCAGCTAAATCACTGATACCAAATTTGATGTCAGTCTTGATTGATAATTAACCGCTGACTAATTTCAGTCACTTATTGTTAAAAGAAATTAGCAAAAATTTGCATCCCAGCTTTTGTGAGTAAAATCTCTTACTACTCATATCCAGGGTCTGCTTTGCTACATTAGGACCAGAACAGTGTGCCATATTTAGCTAAACAATTATTCATGTCATTACAAAATGACTTAGCCTAGTTGAGATAAGAGTATTACTATGAAACTGATCAGTAGCTACATCAAATATTCAATCACTGGTAGAACCGTCTTTACCCAGATATTTGATCATTTAACTATACTTTCATTACTTTACTTTTACCATAATAATACTTTTTTGTACAGTCTAAACTACAAGAAATTTACATTTCACATTAAAAAAAGGTCAAAGATTATTGAAAGCTCAGATAAAGTAAGATTTCAGCCTTGTTTTGAGGACTAACACTAGCAGCCTAAAGTGAAACCTGCTGGAATCTTACTTAATAAGCCTGCTCAAAGTGTGTAAAATGTATGTATCTCTGTGTTTTATTTAAATCAATCCTCAGTCATTGGAAAAGGTTTTAATGAACCATTTTAACCAATAGTATTTATTAACTAATCAAAATAAAACTACTTGTCTAATCTCCCGTATGGTTCACAGTAACAAGTTTGAAAAGAGTAGGCTCAGATTTTCTGTGCTTGTTTATGTAGCATGACACATGTACAACTTATTCATCCAGCCTTAAATAAGGGATTAATTGGGATGTTAAAGCATGTGTAAATAATGTGCTTTTGATCCCTATGTACAACTAATGGTGAAAATTATGTAATCAGCTAAATCTGTGATTTGTTTATTTGCAGCTTTGTATAAATGTAATAGAATTATTTTAATTGTCAGTAGCATTGTTGCTATGCATATTTGAGACTGGTTTTTCTCAGTTTATTTTAGTGTGTAATTGTTGGTATAATTGTAAAAAAAAAAAAGTTTTCTACAATGATTTTTGTTTTTCTCTAATTCTAGGCTGGGGCATCGGTAGCACAGTTTCCCACTGGAAATTTTTCCACAAACCCTTTCTTATAGCACGTCTCTCCTTCGCACATCACCAGGGGAATACGCTTGCTTGCACCTCTTGCACTGTTTTGTTTTTCTTAAGTAGCTTTAAGAACATGTTTTTAAGAACTTTTTTATCAAGTTATGAACTAAAATGTTAGTCACCAACAGTGTAACATGAGGATCCAACCTCGACAGCAGAAAACAAAACAAGGTATTGGGGTGCCTAGAGGAAAGACCTTGTAACTTCTTTTCTCTGCTGAATCTGTGAAATTTCCTGGCCTGTTCATTTATACTAAGTTATTTCAAGATGTCCTGTTCATTTTTATTGCTGCAGTCCTGTACATATCTATTCTGAAAATGGCAGAGATTTTGCTTTTTTTTTTTTCATATCAGTATTTGTATCTTAATCTTGTACATTGACGTACATCAGTCTCTGTGCTACTGATGAGATGGCGGGGCTTATTTGCTCAATAGCTGGTCACTTATCGAACCATCAGAGAGAGACTCTACCAAAGAAGAGGAGCTCTACAATTCATCATTTTTAAACCAAGGATTTTTTTCTATTCTTGTTTCCAGTTGTAAAGTTTTGAATCATTTGTTGTTGCTATTACTATAGACTCTTACCTGGCCAGGTGCTACACAGAGACTCCCAAACACAGACCACTTAAGTGTTACAGAAATTTATGTGTGTGTGTGCGCGTAAGTGTGTGTGTGTGCGTATGTACACTCACCGAGTGCTTTATTAGACACACCTATGTGGTATGTACAGTGGATCCACTATTAGTATTAGACCCCTTGTTTATTTTTTTGTGTGTCATGAATGTGCTTTTGTTTTATTATTTCTTTTCACGTCAATCTGTACCTAATCACCCATGATGAACTGTGTTTTTTCTGGCCAATTACTAAAATTTAAGACCTAAAATTTCTTATATACTTCATTCATCTCTGAATTGAGGATGAATGGCCTGACTTATTTTGCTCTTTAGAGATGATTGTGCATTCAACAGGTTCATAACTTTCTGGTTCATAACCTTGGAGCCATTTTTAGAGAGTCTGCTGGTTTTTTTTCACCATCTTGACCAAGTCGAACTCTAGGAAGGTTCAATGTTGTGTCAAGTTGTTCCATTTGTAAATTATTGAGGCCACTGTGGTATTGAAAAGACTATATTATATAGCATTATATATTGTTTTATATCCCTGACCTGACCTGTGCCTTGCAACAATTCGATTGCAGAGATCCACAGACAGTTTCTTCCTCAAGGTTTGGTTTTTGTGCTGACAATGCAGTGTAAATTGTGGGTCTTTATATAACCAGGTTTAAAATTTCCAACATATGTCTGGTCTATTCAAATTGCAACCCATGGGCAAAAGTCAAGGGGTCTAAATACTTTCTGAATCCACTGTACATTCATTGATTATAATCTACCTACCATACAGTTTACCTTTGTGGGTATACAATTACTGAATGTAGCTCATCTGTACACTTTTTCTCCCCTTGTACCCCACTTATTAATTAAAAGGGACCCCGTAGAACCCTCACTGACCAAATGTTATTTGACTGGAGGATTGTTCTTAGCACTGCAATGACACTAACATGGTAATGACATAATAGTGTGATAGTGTGTAAAAGTGTATCAGGTGCAGCGGTGTTGTCATCTATGTCAAAAGCGTTGTGTGATAAAATGTTTAGATCTGTACAGGCTAAATGAAGACTAACACAGGCTATATGTTCCTAATAAAGGCTGGTAAGGTTAAGCAGTAAAATATTCAACACATAATTACTTTATTAATGTCACATCAGTCTTGGGAATGGTATACCACCCAAACATTATCTTTTCAGGGGAGGTCCTAAATTTATAAATGGGGTACAGGGGTCAGTATGTACCAGATCAGTGCAAACATCATTTCCAGTATGTACCAGATTGGTGTACATAATAAAGAGCTCTGTGTGAGAAACTTTAAGAAACCACAATGTGCATTTTATTATATCGAAGTTCTGGTGGACACAAACACGCTCAGCACTTCTGTTCTTAATTATGTTTCTTGAGTTCATGTTTTTTTTTTGTGGTGTGTATTAAGTTTGGTTAAAGCTGTGGGTTTTAAATCTGATAAATCATTCATAAAATGTGGTTCTTACATGTATAAAAAAGGTGCACTGTATAGAGTGGATTCTGAAAATATTCAGACTCCTTGACTTTTTGTGCACTTAATATTGTGGATCTGATTTTGAATGGCTATAATTACCATTTTTACCATAAATATACACATAAACACCCAAAACGACAAAGGAGAAGTTAGTTAACTTATTCACAAAAGTATTCAGACCCTTTGTTGTGGTTCTTGTAAGTTGCATTCTTTTATAATATATGTTGCAATTTGAATTAATTGGACACACACCTGGGTCTTGAGTCTTCCCAGGACTGCTGTGACCTAAAATTTTAAATGGGAGAAGATTGGCAAAACTTTGACGGTTCATAAAATTGGTTGTCCTGACCATTTAGGCATATGGACAGGTAGGAAACTGGTGAAAGAAGTAAGAAAGAGCCAATAGTTATGATGAAAACTTGGTGGTGGCAGGTTTATGCTGTGGGGGTGCTTCTCAGCAGCAGGTCTAAACACAGCCAAATACAGGAACAACCTTTAAAGAAAACCTTTTCTAGAGCACAGGCTTAATTCAGCTAGGACAGCAGTTCACCTTTAAACAAGTGACCTGAAGCATACAACTAAAACAACACTGGATTGGCTTCAGGACAATGTCTCAAGTGGCCCAGTCAAAGCCCAGACTTAGCTGAACCTCTTTGGAGAGACCTGATAGCATCTGCTATGAGATATTATATTAACTGTCCAAATCCTGGCGAAGCTTGTAGTGAAACGTAATAAGACTTGCAGCCATAGATTGATAGATAAGGACAGTACATAAAGTATTGAATAAGAAAAATTTATAACAGATTTATTATTTTGGTTCATTTTTGAAAAGTGCTAAACTTTTTCTCAATTAATGGTTGATTGGGCAGCATGCCCCCAGCATACCAAACCCTAATAGTATAACAGGGAGACTTTATATCATCATGGTTAACTGAACCTTTAAGATTATACGCAATGTGGCCTATTTTACAGCTTCAACAGTTAGCTGCTTGTCATAACCTCCCTTCAAAGTACAGCCTAGAAGAACTTACTGTCCGGTACCTTTGATGGCAATCTATAAACCACAGATTGTAAGGAGCTGATGCCAGAAAGATAAACCTGGTTTGCAGGCCACTTTATCAGGAAAGTTTGTCGAATTGCCGAGCATTTAATGGCTCAAGGCTACCTGACTACCCCACAATGTCAGCTCCTCAAGGAAACATTGGCATAAACATTTTTTTATATTTGTGAAATGACAATACTTCAAAGCATTTTATGTAACCAATCGTATTTACTGTGACATTTGTGTAGTGATAAACTGCTTTAGGTCTGTGTAATCCTGTGTCTTTCCTAAAGCTAAAAGAAGCTAAAGGTCATGTTTGATGTCATGCCTGAGTTTTTATCTACAGTAGTGTTCAAAAAAAATAGCAGTGATTTTAAAAAAGTGAATAAAGCACAAAATCATTATAACTTTCATTTCCATAAATGCAAATGCACTGAAAATACTACACTTTCAATTCTAATTCAAAACATTAACATAATTTAGCCAGTTTGTGTTAATCCATCATAGAAAGTTAAGAAAAATGAATATTAGGCTGCTAAAAAAAAATAGCAAAAAAATTATCTATAAACTGGAAAAAATGTTTGAAGTTTCACTTTACTTTAAATTACTGAACTAATATTTAGTGGCATAACAATTGTTTCCGAGATCTGTGTTGCATGGAGTCGACCAACTTCTGGCACCTCTGAACAGGTATTCCAGTCCAGGATGATTAGACTACATTCCACAGTTCTTCTGCAATTTTGGGTTTTGCCTAAAAAAAACGCGTTTCAGATGTCAGCCCACAAGTCCTCTATGGGATTGAAGTCAGGGGATACGGCTGGCCACTCTATTACCTTAGTCTTGTTTGTCTGTAACCAAGATGTTCTGGGTCATTGTCATGTTGAAACAACCATTTTAAGGATATTTCTTCTTCAACATAGGGCAACATGATCTCAAGTATTTTGATATATTCAAACTGATCCATGATCCCTTGTATGCGATAAGTAGGCGTAACACCATGGTATGAAAAACATCCCCATATCATCATTTTGTACCACCATGCTTTACTGTCTTTACAGTGTACTGTGGCTTGAATTCAGTGCTCGGGGGTCGTCTGACATACTGTTTACGGCCACTAGACCCAAAAAGAACAATTTTGCTTTCACCAGTCCACAAAATGTTGAGCCATTTCTCTTTGGACCAGTCAATGTGTTCCTTGGCAAATTTGAACCCATTTAGGTAGGGTGACCATATTTTGTTTTTTAAAAAAGAGGATGCCTGGTTCGGGGAAGGAAGGGGGGGGGGGGGGGGTGTATTTCATGTCGTTGGTGACACCATGGCAATGTGTATGGGGTAGAGGTTTAAATAGTTGACAAATGAGTCAATAACCATCCAGCTTTGTTACTGCACTTTAATAAATGTACAGCTGCTCTTCAACAAGGTGGGTAGCACGGTGGCTTAGTGGGTAGCACTGTCGCCTCACAGCAAGAAGGTCCTGGGTTCGATCCCCAGGTGGGGCGGTCCAGGTTCTTTCTGTGTGGAGTTTGCATGTTCTCCCCATGTCCGCATGGGTTTCCTCCGGATGCTCCGGTTTCCTCCCACAGTCCAAATACATGCAAGTGAGGTGAATTGGAGATACTAAATTGTCCATGTCTGTGTTTGATATAGCCTTGTGAAGTGATGAACCTTGTGTGATGAGTAACTACCGTTCCTGTCATGAATGTAACCAAAGTGTAAAACATGATGTTTAAATCCTAATAAACAAACTTTAACAAGGGCCTTTAGGGTCAGATAATCTTATTCCTTCACATTCAGCGTTAAGCCCTAAACAATAATAACAACAAATTAAAAAACAGTTGTCACCTATAAATAAAAATCCCTTTATTTTTTAGTTTCTTTGATGTATTGTACAATCGTATCAGCCTACTTATTAGGAGTGTTTTTAAATTTCATTTGATTCACTTTAATTACTTGCTCCCATCAGTAGAAACCCAGCAGTAAGATGTGTCTTTTAGTGCTTACTGAGCAATTTCCACATAATGCAGTGCCATCACGGTGTTGACAAGAGCCTCTGTGTTAGTACGTGAAAATCAGACTTATTTTAACAAAACAGATGCATTCCTAAAAAGACCTGAAAACAAACCAATGCAAAAACATACACACACAGAATAGCGAGTGCAGACTAGAAAAGCCGAATCCCGGACATTTTTGGTGATTTAAAAATCCCGGCCGGGTGCATTTTTTAGGTCTCAAAAAGAGGACATGTCCGGGCAAAAGAGGAAGTCAGGTCACCCTATATTTAGGACATGTCTTTTTCTTGAAAACGGGACTTTGCAAGGAGTTCTTGTAAATTCTGGTAAATTGGCTTAACTTAATCATCTTCTGTACTCACTGGTAACTTCAGATGTTCCTTGATCTTTCTGGAGGTGATCATTGGCGAGTATTTGCCATTTTGGCTATTCTTTGATCCAAGCGAACAGTAGTTCCACGCTTCCTTCCGCATCTTTCAGGTGTTGGTTTTCACTTCAAGGCATTTGAGATCATTTTAGCTGAGCAGCCTATAATTTGCTGCACTTCTCTGTATGTTTTTTCCCTCTACAATCAACTTTTTAATTAAAGTACGCTGTTCATCAGAACAATGTCTGGAACAACCCATTTTACCCAGTATTTCAGAAGGAAATGCGCTTTCACCAACCTGTGCAACATTTGCCACCCACCTACCCTAAATAAGGGCCAAAATTGACACTCGTTCTTCTGCAGAATGAATGACTTCACCAATTGAACTCCTCACTGCTATTATTTTGAACAAGCCCCTTTTAATCAATGCTTCGATTACTCAGAATGAGTGCCATGCATGTCCTAATTGTTGGGTTTGTTTTGTTTTCATTACTCTACTACACATTTAAGTAAATTTTTTGCTATGTAGAAATAGCATTTCTACTAAAAACAGTGATTTATCAGGTTAATGGCGTTGGACTGCAATTTTTTTGAACACCACTATATATATCCTATTTAATTAATCACAGTTGTCTGTAAGTAGTAGCTGGTTTTGGGGGTGAAAAAAAAGGCGTGGTGGTGCTTTGCTGCCTCTAAGACTAGACACCTTGAATGTGTTGCAGGAACAACAACATTTTCAGAGCATTTTAGAGCAGTATGTGCTCCCAACAAAGTCAAAAGAAATGGGTCTTACAACAAGATAATGAGAAATGACAGCATAACAGTTAAGGTACCAGACCAGTAATCTGAAGGTCGCTGGTTCAATCCTGACCACCCCCACATATCAACTGTTGGGCCCCTGAACACTGCCTTTAACCTTGTGAACAGCCAAGTCCTGATAGCAATCCAATTGGAAATCTTTGGAGGCAGCTGAAATCTGCTACTGGGAAAAGGACTCAAGAGCTTGAGAGAACTGTGGTGAAAGAACCTATCAGCAGACAGATGCAAGAAGTTCACAGATGGCTACAAAATTGTTTGAATGTTGTCACTGTTGTCCATGTCATATAGTTTGTCTCTTCTATTTATTTTTTTAAATGACTGCATATACAGTATGTTGACACGTTAACTTTTTTTGTTGAAAGTATTTGGACATACTATACTAATTTCTGGAGATATTGGCTTTTTATACTAAACAATCAAGGTTGCCAATAATGTTGGAGATTAGATGAAGCTGTGAAACTTTTACCCAGATATTTAAAGAGCAAACACACACACATCAAGATCAAAGACACACAGAAGGAAACTCAATTGAAGTCTGGAGACAGAAATTAACAGCAAAGATATTCCAACTCATTGATTAGACTCTCATTTATCTCCCAACCTCCTCCTACCATTAAAGTAAAGTAAACCATAAAGTTAAACTAAGGTTAGTTGGGTAACATAAAATTGTAAAAAAAAAAAAAATTAAATAACTTTGATTGATTTAAGCTGGGTTTACACTGTGTGATGTGTGGTATAATTATATAATTTTTTTACACTATCTTGTTACAGTTGTCTTGTGACTGCTTTTCAAATTACATCACTGTTTGAAATTACATCATTAATTATTGTTTTTTAACCTCATTCCCAGCTCTAAATTGGCCACATCCCATTTGTTGGTATTTGTTGCAGGCCTGAAATGCAGGAATGGATGTATGTTAACAAGTTGACCAGACAAAACATTAAATAACTTGGGTTCATTACTATCTGCAATGAAATGAAAGTAAATGTAACAAACACTGCTTTTTATTTGCATTTTTCATACTGTCCCAACTGTTTCTGATTGTTGGTTGTATTTTGATATATTTCATGATATATTTGATATATCAATTTTAAACCAAGTTAGTTTTGTATGTGTGTGTAGGAAGGTGTTAGTATTGGTGTATGTGTGTGAAAGATATTACGGGGGAGAAACAGAGAGTGGCTTTAAAGGCAAAAAACAAGGACAGTTACAAGGAACACAGACTTTGATAAGAAACAAATGTGCACTATAATTCTGATAATTGAAATCAGTTTACATGCTTTAGACATGTTCCAAAATCCTAATTCATGTGCTATGTGAGATCACCTAAATAAGAACTATTGGTGTTAATGGTGATAAACTTGCTTATTCTAAATAAGCAATACTCCAATTAACATGCTTATTATGATTATAAATTACTTAAATGAACTTGTTTATTGTGAGTGTGCAACACCTAAATGAACTTGTTTATTGTTACTTAAATTGCAAAGCAGTTGTAAACACTCATTGGGTTGATTCAGCTGTATTACATCTATTATTAAATGACAGACAAACAACAAAACATGACAGTCATTCAACAAAACATATAAAACACCACTCCTTGGGTGCAACATCACAATACTAAGTATTTTTTATTCCTATTAGAATGCTGTTACAAGTTTTCAAAGCATAGATATAAACACTTGCCTTACCGTGCACGTTGTGCCAAACTCTTTATTTTAACAATTCAGGGTACTGTTTTACAAAAGCATTGAACTTCTAACAATTTAAAGTGCCATTTCACTAAGGTGACAAACGTCTTTACATTAAGAGTGACAGTACTGTTGTTGAACTTCTCTCCAATAATAGGGCATTAATGATTACCAAGCTAGCCTAGCATGTAGATGATGACTCTGTACTGGTCAAACACAGTAGGGCTTTACTGTATTTCCCAACCCAAGCTTTATTGTTTAAATGAACTTAGGTGTATTTGACATAAATTTTGGGTAATCCAAACACAGCGCATATGTGAGCCCAGACAAGAGGCAAACTGTGTGAGACAAGTCTTTAATATTGTCCATGACAATACCTCCCTTAAGGATGATGGCAGTGGAGATGGGCTGGAAGTGTTTTGAGCTTGGACCCTGCTCATGACTATCTTGACTATCACTCAGAACAGTTAGCCATTGTGACAGATGCTAAGGCCTCATCTCTCACCGTACCCTGCAAAAAATATGTTCATTTACCATAAATTGTCATCAAAACCAGAAGTAATTGTGAAATTGAACAGAACTTTAGCACAAACTTTAGCACAAAATAATGGATAGTACACTAAGTGACGTCTCAGCATAAAGTAAGTTTACATCAACACAGAAAGACTTTTGTGGGGTATATAGCACTTTAAAAACAAATTTTTTAGGGGTTCTAAAGTAATTTGACACTTGGTTGCTGAACACAAAATAGTGGATAACTGTGTTGGAGTTCAAACTGAGTTGCCTCACATAAATGTTTGACCATGTGCAGTCATGTGAAAAAGTTAGGACACCCCATGAAAACATTTGTCTTTTTGAACATATTTAAACATATGAACATTTGAGCTTTATTTAACCTTCCTATTACCTTTGGGGTCAATTTGACCGCATTCAATGTTTAACGTCTTTAAATAAATGATTGACATAATTTTTTTTTGCTTCATATTTAATGACTTTTCCTAATTTAATGGGGACAACTGGGTAAACATAAAATTAACATGATGATATGTTTTCAATGTCCTGTACACATGTTGTACGCATCGGTGTTCTTTTGGGTCAATTTGACCCCAGGCTGTTTTCGCTGTATAAAACATATAAGAAATATCAACATTTTACACACATTTGTTTTGGTTGTTTAGGATGATATTGAGGTCACTATGACATGCAATTTTATAATCTTCAAAAAACTTTAAGGCCCTAACCTAACATAACCATAACTGTAGTAGTGCGAGAACCACTGATAGTTCACACAACATGGGGGAGGGGAAAACATCATCCTTGCAAGATTTTTGATATTTCCCATGCTGTGGGGACAGAAAAATATGGTTCCCGCGAATAGAGACCGAGGATGATGTTGAGGAGGACCCTGATTATGAGGCATCCTCCTCTGATGAGAATGAGACCCTCAGTGTTGACCCTTCTTTTGGCTCTCAACCACCAGCAAACACACGACCTTCCAAAAATGTAAAGTTATTATGGTCTGTCTCCCCACTTGAACAACAGGGTAGACGTAGTGCTGCTAATGTCATCAAAATGGTTCCAGGCCTCACCAGATACGCTGTCAGCCATGTCCAAGACATACAATCAGCATCTGAGCTCTTCATAACATCAATTGAAAAGGATATACTTGAGATGACAAATTTAGAGGGGAGATGCGTGTATGGGGACAGTTGGAAAAACTTGGATGTGACCCACTTGCAAGTATAGATTGGGTTGCTCATTTTGGCAGGAGTGTACAAGTCAAAAGGTGAAGCAACAGCAAGCCTTTGGGCTGCTGACACTGGAAGGGCAATATATTCAGCCACCATGTCTCTAAACACCTTCCATGTTTTCTCGATTGTCATACGCTTTGATGACAGAGAAACAAGGCAGGGACGACGAGAGCGTGACAAACTTGCAGCAATATGGGATGTATGGGACAAGTGGGTTCAGCGATTACCCTTTCTTTACAATCCAGGCCCCCATGTGACTGTGGATGAACGTCTGGTTGCATTTCGTGGGCCCTTCAGACGATACATGCCGATGATGATGATGATCTGTTTTACTAAATTGTTGAAATTGTGTGTGTCAAATTGACCCCAAACATAACACATGTTACTATTCTTGATAACAGAAATTGGTTTTCATTCCAAATGTTATAGATAACAAAAATATGTACTTAGAAATTATATAAAGCCATTAAAACACCAAAAAGATCTCTACTTCCAATTTTAGGTCAATCAATGAGATTTTATGGTGATCTGAATATTTCTCCATAGTCGCTCAACAGGTATTCTGGATGTATAAGGGAAGTGGGTGCAGGTTTTTATAACAATTTTAATTATAATCATTTTATGGAAGTTTAAATTGCTGGGGTCAAATTGACCCCAAGGATAAAAGGTGTTAGTAAATTTGAAGGTAATAGGAGGGTTAAACAGTACTGAGAGATGGAGCTTATATAACTAAACAAAAAAAAAATTTAAAAATTACTTTTAAACACAAGTTGTAAAATGTAATGAACAAAAATGAAAATTTATTTCAAAAAGTTAGGACACCTCCACATTTATTATTACTTAAAATGTCTAAAATTAGAATCAGGTGCACCACATCAGCTGCAATGATTAGACCATCGTTAGAGGACATTGGAGTTTTATTTAAACCTCGGACATTAGTTTGGTTTGCTCTTGATTGTTGTTTATTACAGGGAGGGTCGAGTTTATCTAGATGAGATAAGATGTGTACATAAGAATGTGGAGCCTAGGTCCAAGCTTACTTGCTGGGACCAAAGAAAAATGGTTTACAAGCAGAACCAAGATAATGCTTTGGGGTGTTGCGGTTGTTTAACATACAGAGGGTGAGACAGGTTCTGTGTTTAAGTTAGTTACCAAAGGGCAAGTTACCAAAGGGCAAGTTACCAAAAGTTTATGGACACCTTGATACTTTACCTAACACCACATCTGGAGGTTGTCACTGACAACACATGACCATTATTGAGCAGTGCTGACACAAAATGAGGACCTTTGACTATGACTGTTCTGGCATTTGTGACGCGAATACTAATAGTACAAGATAGGTAGCCTGTACCACTCTTAAACACTGACCCATTCTGTGCACTATAGTTAGAGTTGGCTTGCTTTGTCTACAGCATCAATTGGATATCAGAATCTTCAGGATCAAAATCAGAATCTTTATTATTCACCAAGTACCAGATGTACAAGGAATTTCTTTTGGAGCAGGTGTCAACATACAGGTACATACAACAAGTTAAATAATAAAAAGGGACACTATATCTAAATGTATAATAAACAATAAACAATAGTTAATAGGAAAGGTTTAATAGGTATAATAGGAAAGGTTTCTTTTTTACAATAAGATCAAGTCCCATTTTTGTTGGGTGTTTAAATTATTGTCCAGTGTAACTGAATCTGAAGGGACATGGCTGTTCTGGTTTCCTTAATTTCCCTTTTTTCAGTACCTTAAACGATAAGATTGTTACTGATCTCATCTGAATTCATCTCGAAAAAGGTCCTTTACCACAAATGTACAAATTGTCAGATGACAGGGTTTCTGGCCCATCAGAGTAGTTACATTACCCAAGGAGATTGCAGCTCTGGATACAACTTGTTTGATGCTAGAGGATACTCATTCTTTGTTGCTATTTGATATCTACCAGCAAACACACTCTCACATGCTTTCTGTGCATTTATAGTAGCACAAAAGATATTCCTTAACTAGACATTCCTTGAGTCATGCTTGAGGCCATAGCCTAAAACTATTTTACACTTAGCAAGAATCCATTCTCTATCATCAGAGAAACCTTTGGCTGAAAAGTACTGACTTCTCTTTTGCTCATGAATATGTTTCTTCACTATATCTCTGATGAACATTTCAAAATCTGAATCAGTCCCTCTCCTAAGTAAGGTGCTACTTTTATAGTTAAGAGGTTTAACTTGACAAGGTGAGAAAACAGAAGAACAAAAGTCTTCCCCTACTAACTGAAATTAACAAAGAGATTTCACTTTTTTTTAATAAGGTAACAGTTACAAACACTGTTATAACAGTAACAAACTGTCAAAGAGGATACTAGCTCAGATGCAGTAATAATCAAACCCAAACTCTAACCCTAATGATCTAACCATAACACTTCTTTCAGAGAGGATAGAAACCCTTAAAACATGTAGTGCCAGTCAAAATCCCCTCCTTTTAGAGAGGATAACCTTTACTGACTCCTTCATCTTATTCAATTTCTCTTAGGTTCAAAGTGGCATTTATAGATAAATTCCTAGAATAGATGAATGGCTTTATCTACCCAAGGAATGAGTGTAGGAACAGGAGGCGATTACAAAAGAAGGTCTGGTGGGCAAATATTAAGGAAGTGTGATGAAGATAAAGGATGGTGATGGTTATAGAGGGTAATTTCAATACCCCAAAGGTTTGAGGATACAGGATGAGGAGCACATAGGAGAGGGGGAGGAGAGCAATGATTGTCAAGATCAGACAGAGACAAGAGGGAGTGAGACTGTAATTACATAAACACAGCAAGATGTGAGTTTAGATTAACTAAACTAGTTGCTAGTTAAGCTAGCTGTTTGATTACTTTGCAGTGTGCCTGTTTTTTCTGAACTGAAACTTTCAGGTACCCTCATGCTTTTTTAAATCGTTTATTTATTGTTTTGGTTTTACCTGTACCCCAGTGTGATGGAGGGCACGAGAGCAGATTCACCTGAACCCAGCTGTGTCTCAATGAAGAGCGACCAGTCAAAGGAACTTCCACTTAAATTTAGAGATGGAGGATGTTCTCCTGATCTGAGGTTAGTATAATCTCATGCTGTGCTAGCGCGTTAGGGTTCAGTATGGGCTGATGATTACTGATCAGAACTAAGTCAAGTTTAGAAAAAAATATGTACAAATAAAATGATTGTGTAATGATGAGTATGTAAAACTTCCAATAATTATTTATTAGTAAAGAGTGACTGGTTAGCATCCAAACCATTTTAGAGATTCTTCTACTGATCTGAGGTCAAATTAATATAACTCTGGGGACTAAAGGACAAAACAGAAGTTTTGTCCCACTTGTGTCAGGACTGAAAGCCTGTCAGGACCTCTTTGGTCAAGTCCAACACCATGATTAGCTTGAGTCTATAGAGTCTACTAGTGTCATATTCAAGACCAAATTCAAATGAGTGATATATTAATAATAATATCAACTGTAAGAATAATATTGATTTTTGATTTATTTAAGAAGGTAAATTCAGATCAGCTATGGTTGAGTTATTAGAATACTGGGGGTGGCACGGTGGCTCTGTAGATAGCACTGTCACCTCACAGCAAGAAGGTCCTGGGTTCGATTCCCAGGTGGAGCAGTACGGGTCCTTTCTGTGTGGAGTTTGCATGTTCTCCTTGTGTCTGTGTGAGTTTCCTCCTGGATCTCCGGTTTCCTCCCACAGTCCAAAGATATGCAAGTGAGGTGAATTGGGGATACTAAATTGTCCATGACTGTGTTTGATATTGAACTTGAGTTGATGATGTTCTGTCATGAATGTAACCAAAGTGTGTAAAACATAATGTTTAAATCCTGATAAATAAATAAATGTGCATCTTTAAACAAAAGAGCATTGTAAAGTGTCACTAAAATTGCAAAATGTTTACATTACATTTTATTACCCCTGAATAAGCCAGCATGGCATCAGTGTAAAAATTTAAACTTGCATGACATAAAGCTGTTGGTTGTGGTGTAAAGCTGTGTGATGAGTGGTGTGTACAAAAGTAATATTACAGTTACTGTGTGATAAGTGGTGTGTACAAAAGTAATATTATGAGAGTCAGAGTAAAAATGCTCATATATTCAAGATAACAGGTCTGAGGGTTGCCATGGAGGTACACTAGGTAGAGTGAGCGCACAGGCTTGGTGTGTAAGTAGTTGTAAAAATATAAATTATCTGTAATCTGATTTCTGTCTTTTTCTTTACCACCATAAGAACATAAGCATAAGATAATAAATGTATTAATACTAAATGATAATAGCTGGCCAGCTGCTACAACATCTGTATCCTCCCCCAAGACTGCAATACAGTTGATTTTTTATATCTTTTTTTAGTTTCACTTAAACTGCTAATCTTTTCATGTGCAGTCACATTTATTCTGGTTTTACTCTGGTCACCAGGAACTGTTTTTAAAAATATTTTAATCAATTGTAAACTAAGTCACCTCTCTAATGATTTGGGCTAAGATGTGACAGTAGGGGCAGACACACATGCAGAGATGTTTCTAAGATTTATTTTAAACAATAGACAAGGAACAAAACAGGATAGAACAAGACAAGACACTTCAACATTACCTATGCTAAAGCTAACCTAAATGCTAATGCTAATCTCTAAGCTAAACATGAACTAGACTAAGACAAAACATAAAGTAAACAAGACTTAAACAAGAAGCATGAGCAAACTAACAAGAGTAAACTAATGAGAGCATGAGCGAAGTAACGAGAGCATAAACTAGACAAGAGCATTCCAAACCAAACCAAAAGAACATGAGCTAGGAAGCAAACAGACATGACAAAGGCAAAATAGTCTCCAATTAATGACCCACAGTCATAATATGAATAATTGACAGTGGACCAACCATGGCGAGGGGCTGTTGGCTTGTCAACCTAAACAAAAGCCTCCTTAACCATGTGCTCCCAGAGACATGGGCGTGGCACCTACACACAACATGCTCTGGGAGCACAGAGGGGCATAATTTGTGACAACCTCTGTATCATCAGAAATATTAAGATGATCAGTTTGAGCTGGATTTATTCATTTCGACATTCGACGGTGGCAGCATGTAGCTCATGAAGGAAGTCACATTTCGTGAGCTGGCATGGTGGGTATATAAGGTGTGCGAAAGGCTGTCTGCACAAATATCCCTCGTTGCTGTCATGGGTAAAAGGCAAAGATGAATTAAGGATAGTCTGGGCCCCTGGGCAAAGAGTTAATAGCTCAAATAGCTCAGTTAAGTGTGTGTATGCATTCAAACTGCTTGAAATTGCTTGTCTTAAATTTAAATAATTGCTCAATTAATGTGTGTCTCTGCGCTTAAGAGAAATTGAACATAATAATTTTGAAACAATACAAATTCAGAAACATTAAGTAAGGGCCTGAATCGCATATTTGCAACAAAACGTCTGTTATGAAATATGGTAGCTTGCCTGGCAATTTGTAGGTCCCTAGAAAGTCAAGGAGCCATGGTAAACGACTTCTATGGAAGTCAAGGGCCCCATAGCAGAGGCCCTCGTGATCAAGGGCCCTCTAATGGTATGCCCTGCTCTTCTCTAGGGCCCCCTGGTAGGGGCTCTCATAACCAGGGCCCTCTAAAAATATGCCCCCCTCTTTCCTAGGACCCCTAATAGCCAGAAGTCGAAGTCAGAGCAGTGCCACAACGCCTCATCCATTTTCATAAGGGGCCCAAAAGCATGGCTAGGGCCCAAAAGCATGGCTAGGGCCCCCAAAAGCATGGCTAGGGCCCCCAAGAGGCCCTGGGGTCAAAGTCCCTAATAGTCAGAGGATCCTTAAAATGGAGGGCCCTCGGAAATAAAAATATATTGTATCATAAATGTTGATAGGCATCGCAAAATGTTTTGGGCCAGGGCCCCCCCGGGGCCCCCTGACCTCAAGGGCCCCTGGGCGCTGGCCCCACTGGCCCGGTCAGTAATCCAGCCATGGTAAAAGGGGTGATTTATCAGAGTTGCAAAAAGGGATGATTACTTGCTTTCGGACCTGTTCCATGCTGTTTGAAGTCAGTTCGAACCTGATCACGTGCTGCTGTTGTGAACGTATATCGTGAGTGGACAAATGGCACCACTGCAAATAAGCGACGTAGCTATTGATGTGAGAGGTAAAACGTCAGCTACCAAGGTGCTGTCTAAAATAACAGTTCAGCGAACCCTGCTGTTTTATTCTTGTTTTTAAAGAGATTCAGGATGACGAGTTACTAATGTTTTAAGCATACTTTATTCAAAATTAGTCAGCACATTTACATGTCACATATCCATTCCGCCATTTCTACTAACAACTTCGCCTACGTCCCACCCACTGCATGCATATATCTGCATAATTCAACCAATAGCAAATTAGCATATTCATCAACCAATTACAGCATCCCTTTAACATGCTCTCAATTCTAAATCAATCATTCAATATATTCAGTGCAATTATGCATGAATATTACACCTACTGCGTATGGGGCTCCGAAGCAGATGGATGGTCATTGCACCTTTGCTAACAAAGTTGCATCAGCAGAAAAGTCTTTCATTTTTATGGCGGAATTGGACCTCTGATGATTGGCCAAGGGTTGCTTTTTCCAATGAGTCACGTTTTTGCTTCATCGAACGGATAGACGTTAGTGTGTCAAACAAGAAACATCAGAGAACAAACACCCTGCAAACAACAAGCTGGTGATGGCATTGTTATGGTCTGGGGAATGTTTTCATGGCATTCTTTTAGCCCATGCATTCATGTGGAATGCACCCTCAACTGATTTGGGTTTGAATCCATCCTAGAAGATCACGTTTACCCATACAGGGTGATTGTCTTCCCTAGGGCAGATTGGATCTTCCAACAAGACAATGCGACATGTTGCACGAATAGAAATGTCCCACATCAGAAGAGCATGACCAAGACTTCCAGGTACTACCCTGGCCCCCTAATTCCCCAGACTTCCCCGATTGAGCATCTGTGGGACCACCTCGATGGTTGTGTTGGCTTTAGGGATGCTCCCCCATGCACCCTCCAGCAGCTGTGGGATGCACTGCAGTCAGCATGGCTCCAGATACCTGTGACAAACTACCAGGACCAGAAACTGTGTTATTTTTCAAAAGATTATAATTCTGTAAGCATTTCAGAGTGAATCTCTTCTAAATGTAATATATGTTTACTTCTTAAATCTTCCATACAGTTTCCAGCTTGAATTAGGGTGCAAGTTTCACATTTCAGATTTCAACCTCTACACATTTATTTTATTTATTTTATGTTTTGTTATACTTGTGCTCCAGTGTAATGGAGGGTACAAGACCAGATTCACCTGAACCCAGCTTTGTCTCAATGAAGAGCGACCAGTCAAAGGAACTTCCACTTAAATTTAGAGATGGAGGACGTTCTCCTGATCTGCGGTCAGTATAATCTCATGTTGTAGTGTTTTTACTTTCACTTAATTCTAAACAAACTCATTAACCTCTTTAAACTTACCTAACTAATCAATTAATTCACAGAAATAATATAATTAAGCAGCTATGAAATGTTTCAATAACTGGATGATGGAACATGCTAGTGTTCAGTACTGTTCTGTATATTTGTTGGTGTTGTATAAAAAAAACTGAAAAGCTGCACAATTGCTTATTTGTCTTTTTATTTACAGACCACAAAAGAAGAAATTAAATGTTACTTACAGCTAGAATCCATACACACACACACACACACACACATACACATTATTATACTAAAGGTATCACAACAACTAGTTTTAATATAATGTTAGAACTATATACATCAATGTTAGAACTACATCATTCCTTATATGGTCATACCAATCATCTTTCTTTATTACCTCATGCCGTTTAATGTGAGGATCTGTTCCTCTAAATTTCTCAACAGGAACTGGAGCTCAAAGTCATCAACATGTTGAAAAAATGAGCTAAACAAGTTCAAAAAGCTCTTGAATGAAGATTACCCAGCATGCTCTGAACAGGAGGTAAGGGATGTGGAAGGTCTGAGTAGTTTCAGAGAGGGGGTGCTAAAGATCACACTGAATGTTCTAAAAATCATGGACCAGTCAGAACTCGCTAACACCCTGCAGAGAAGTAAGATACCTCAATACTTAATTTATTAATTTATATATTATATATTTATATATATTCCATATTCATCTTGTTTTTAGAATCATCTAGGCTTTTGATCGGTCATTAGATTCTATTATATAACGTTTCATGAGCACTAGGTCCTTGAAATT
The DNA here is from genome assembly GCF_030014385.1 of Trichomycterus rosablanca. Classification (NCBI taxonomy): domain Eukaryota; kingdom Metazoa; phylum Chordata; class Actinopteri; order Siluriformes; family Trichomycteridae; genus Trichomycterus; species Trichomycterus rosablanca. The sequence goes on from NC_086007.1 coordinate 18,600,290, forward strand.
AGATCGGAATTCTAACTACAACATTGGTTACTACATCTTTACAAATCAGTCGCTCATGAAGATAATAGAGGTTCATAGTTTTAATGGAAAATATTTTAAAAATAAACCTGATATTTAAAAAATTATAAATTCTAAACTGTGTTTATTGATCATTCATTAAAATATTGATCATCATCTTCTGTTTATTAGAACTGTATCAGAAAAAACTTAAGTCTAAACTGAGAGAGAAATGTCAAAAACTTCATGAAGGAATCTCCCAGTATGGAAGCTCAGCACTTTTAAATGAGATCTTCACAGAGCTCTACATCACAGAGGGCTGGAGTGGAGACGTCAATAATGAACATGAGGTGAGCCAGATCGAGGCAGCAACCAGAAGACCAGCAGCACAAGAGAAACCCATCAGATGCAATGACCTCTTTAAAGACACATTCATCAGAACTGTGCTGACTAAAGGAATCGCTGGAATTGGAAAAACAGTGTCTGTGCAGAAGTTCATTCTGGACTGGGCTGGAGGAAGAGCAAATCAGGATGTCATCTTCATATTTCCACTTCCTTTTAGAGAGCTTAATCTGATAAAGCAGGAGAACCTCAGTCTGATGGAACTTCTTCATCAATTCTTCCCAGAAGTGAAGGTTCTGCCATCATTAGACTGTAATGCTTATAAAGTTTTGTTCATCTTTGATGGTCTTGATGAGTGTCAACTTCCTCTAGATTTTCTAAATAATGAGTGATTGTGTAATGTAACGAAGTCAGTAAAAATGGATGTGCTGCTGACGAACCTCATCAAGGGGAACCTGCTTCCCTCTGCTCACCTCTGGATCACCACTCGACCAGGAGCAGCCAATCAGATCCCTCGTGAATGTGTAGACCAGGTAACAGAGGTACGAGGGTTCAGTGATCCTCAGAAAGAGGAGTACTTCAGGACGAGGATCAGTGATGAGAACCTGGCTAGTAAATCATCAAACACATGAAGTCATCAAGAAGTCTCTACATCATGTGTCACATTCCAGTCTTCTGCTGGATTTCAGCCTCTGTTCTAGAGAGAATGCTGGATGAAGCAAGGAGGGTGCATCTTGGAAGTTGTAGTCCAGAAAATCCACAGAGTTTGTAGGCAGATTGAAGCTTGAAGCGCAGCTAGAGACAGGCACTTGGTTGGGAGGCGTGGCACTGATTTGAAGTAGTGTAAATAATCAACCACAGAGCTTCAAAAATATCAGGACTAAATGGTGAATGCAAGTTCAGTAATAAAGAGAGAAATGCATTAATAATACACAATCTTTTTAAATACAGACACTACAGAAAGGGGCCTCAGGTGGTGCAGCGGTAAAGTACACTAGCCCACTTTTGCCAAGGTCTGAGGATGTTAGTATGAACTAAATTGATCTGACTGATGTGTAATTATATTTTCAGGAGAATGAGTTTTACTCTGATAAAAACACTGTGTAGTAAAAATCAGATCATTTTGCTGTACGACAGTTTTATGAATTAGGAATAAACAAAGCTCAGTTTACATACATGACGTTTACATTAAACGCTTAGGCTCATGCACTCGTTTTATACAGAATGTGGAATTTCACCTGAAAGCCAGAGCAGAAGTATTTGTACCTTCAATCCTGAATGTTAGTGATAGCAGTTTCTACGTAGAGCTTTCTGAAAATAATTAGTCGTGCTGTGCAAAATACAGCAGTGAGAGTAAAACGTTTACAGTTTAAGTAAAGATGTAAGTAATTATGTAATGTAAATATAATTTAGATAAAATGATTGGACCACTTCATACTGGTCAGGACCATGGTGGATCCATGGTGGTACTTGAAAACATTTCCAAGGAAGTAAGAACACACCCCGGTGACGCACACACACAGTCACTATCAACTATGTTTTAGGATGGAGATGGAAATCAAGTTGTCATTGATAATCTGTGGGTAACATTGTATTAATTTTCAGCCACTTTACGGCTATAGTTAGCGCTTCCACTGTTTTGGACTGTGTAGAAATGTAAAGCTCTGCCATTGGTTAATTCATCAATTCAACTGCTTTTTGTCCTCAGTTCTCAGTTCAAACTCCTCCAGTCTGAAAGTTCTGAACCTGAGTTACAATGAACTGAAGGATTCAGGAGTGAAGCTGCTCTCCGCTGGACTGGAGAATCCTCACTGTAAACTGGAGCTACTGGAGTAAGAGCTTCACATCACACTGTAGATACAGAATATTTCTTTTGAAAGTTAACCAATTAATAAAAAAGAAAGCAAAAACATGTTCTATTGTGTACTTCAAACGTTGCTAAAAGCTGAAATCTGTACCTAATTGATTTGATAATTTCTGTCCAGGTTCCTTGGTTGTAAGCTAACAGAGAAAAGTTGTGAAGTTCTGTCCTCGGTTCTCAGTTCAAACTCCTCCAGTCTGAAACATTTGAACCTGGGTAACAATGAACTGAAGGATTCAGGAGTGAAGCTGCTCTGTGCTGGACTGGAAAATCCACACTGTAAACTGAGGATACTGGAGTAAGATCTTTACTTTCACACTAGAGATACAAAAGATCTTTGTAGACTGAAGACTGCTTTCAAGTGCAGTCGGGCAGCAGGTTTCTGTGAGGTGAAACTTGTTCACCTGGCTTACTGTTAGACTTAAGATACAAATTGAACATTATTTTTTGGAAAATTGTGGAAAATTAGCTTTTGAAAGCAGGGAGTGTGCCCTCTTTCATGCACACACACACACACACACACACACACACACACACACACACACACACACACACACACACACACACACACTTCTAGATAGAATACCTCACACCAGGGGCCACTTAGAGTAGCTAATTTACCCTCTGTGTGTTATTTTGTGTTCAGAAAAAAAACAGAAAATGCAGAAAACCATTGGGAGAACATGCAAAACTCTTCACAGACAATAACTAAAATGATATTTGAACCTAGGAGCTCAGGAACTGTGTTGCAGTGCAGTATTCACTCTACCAGCTGTTCCACCACATCATCCTGATATATTTAGAGTTTGGCGGTGATCAGTCTCATTTGTTCAGGTTACTGTAAGCTAAGCTAAGATTGTAAAAAATACCACTATGAAAACATCTGATGACATTCAGACTTCAGTCTGATTATGAAGCACCATTAAATAAACTAGAACTGAAACCCCAGGTTCCATTGGTTGGTGTTTAAGAGGGTTTTTGGTTTGAATGTGTAGATGTCAAAGTCTTTAAACTCTAAAGGCCTTTAAAATGTGGAATTCACTTTAAGTCTAAAATCACATTTTACACTCAGCATCATCAGTTCAACTGCTTTCACTTGCATCTGCAATGCAGTCTGGGTAATATTATCAGATATTCTACTTGGATTCCACCTACTGGTGCAGGGTGACGTCTTTCATTTCTCTGACTGATCAGATTATTTCTCTCCAGGTTGTGGGATTGTAAGCTAACAAAGGAAAGTTGTGAAGTTTTGTCCTTAGTTCTCAGTTTAAACTCCTCCAGTCTGAAACATCTGAACCTGAGTAACAATGAACTGAAGGATTCAGGAGTCAAGCTGCTCTGTGCTGGACTGGAGAATCCACACTGTAAACTGGAGAGTAAGATCTTCACGTTCTTACAGTAGATACAGCTGTTTATTCATACAGAAACTGTTTTTGTTGTGTGTAGGAGTGTGATATTTTACTCATTTTGTAACACTTCATCATTATTCTAATAGAATAGTTTTAAATGTTGAAGATTTTTCAGTGATGTCTGTGGTTCTGAATGAAGATGAAAGAAGAGGTGGGAGAGGGGGAGGTGGAGGAGCAGGTGAAAAATGATAATATGTGATTTTGATTGTTGATGAGAGAAATGATTTTCTTCTGCAGGTTGTGGAGCTGCAGTATTACAGATGAAGGTTTTACTGCTCTGGCTTCAGCAGTGAAATCAAACCCATCATCACTTCTGAGAGAACTGCATCTGAGCTGCAAAGATCCAGGAGAATCAGGAGTAAAACTGCTCAAGGGTCCAAAGGTGGATCCACAATGTAACCTGAAGTTAGTTTGTTTGTTAGGATTTTTAACGTCATGTTTTTACACTTTGGTTACATTCATGACAGGAACGGTAGTTACTCATTACACAAGGTTCATCAGTTCACAAGTTTATGTCAAACACAGTCATGGACAATTTAGTGTCTCCAATTCACCTCACTTGCATGTCTTTGGACTCTGGGAGGAAACCGGAGCACCCGGAGGAAACCCACGCGGACACGGGGAGAACATGCAAACTCCACACAGAAAGGACCCAGACAGCCCCACCTGGGGATCGAATCCAGGACCTTCTTGCTGTGAGGCAACAGTGCTACCCACTGAACCACCGTGCCGCCCCCATGTAACCTGAAGAAACTACAGTGTTATTGTTGCTTTATATACATTTACACATTTACACACACACACACACACACACACACACACACACACAGACACACACACACACACACACATACACACACACATACAGTGTATCACAAAAGTGAGTACACCCCTCACATTTCTGCAAATATTTTATTATATCTTTTCATGGGACAACACTATAGAAATAAAACTTGGATATAACTTAGAGTAGTCAGTGTACAACTTGTATAGCAGTGTAGATTTACTGTCTTCTGAAAATAACTCAACACACAGCCATTAATGTTTAAAAGGCTCGCAACATAAGTGAGTACACCCCACAGTGAACATGTCCAAATTGTGCCCAAAGTGTCAATATTTTGTGTGACCACCATTATTATCCAGCACTGCCTTAACCCTCCTGGGCATGGAATTCACCAGAGCTGCACAGGTTGCTACTGGAATCCTCTTCCACTCCTCCATGATGACATCACGGAGCTGGTGGATGTTAGACACCTTGAACTCCTCCACCTTCCACTTGAGGATGTGCCACAGGTGCTCAATTGGGTTTAGTCCATCACCTTTACCTTCAGTTTCAGTTTCAGTTTTCGAAGGGAGGGGATCATGCTCTGTTTCAGAATGTCACAGTACATGTTGGAATTCATGTTTCCCTCAATGAACTGCAGCTCCCCAGTGCCAGCAACACTCATGCAGCCCAAGACCATGATGCTACCACCACCATGCTTGACTGTAGGCAAGATACAGTTGTCTTGGTACTTCTCACCAGGGCGCCGCCACACATGCTGGACACCATCTGAGCCAAACAAGTTTATCTTGGTCTCGTCAGACCACAGGGCATTCCAGTAATCCATGTTCTTGGACTGCTTGTCTTCAGCAAACTGTTTGCGGGCTTTCTTGTGCGTCAGCTTCCTTCTGGGATGACGACCATGCAGACCGAGTTGATGCAGTGTGCGGCGTATGGTCTGAGCACTGACAGGCTGACCTCCCACGTCTTCAACCTCTGCAGCAATGCTGGCAGCACTCATGTGTCTATTTTTTAAAGCCAACCTCTGGATATGACGCCGAACACGTGGACTCAACTTCTTTGGTCGACCCTGGCGAAGCCTGTTCCGAGTGGAACCTGTCCTGGAAAACCGCTGTATGACCTTGGCCACCATGCTGTAGCTCAGTTTCAGGGTGTTAGCAATCTTCTTATAGCCCAGGCCATCTTTGTGGAGAGCAACAATTCTATTTCTCACATCCTCAGAGAGTTCTTTGCCATGAGGTGCCATGTTGAATATCCAGTGGCCAGTAGAGAATTGTACCCAAAACACCAAATTTAACAGCCCTGCTCCCCATTTACACCTGGGACCTTGACACATGACACCAGGGAGGGACAACGACACATTTGGGCACAATTTGGACATGTTCACTGTGGGGTGTACTCACTTATGTTGCCAGCTATTTAGACATTAATGGCTGTGTGTTGAGTTATTTTCAGAAGACAGTAAATCTACACTGCTATACAAGCTGTACACTGACTACTCTAAGTTATATCCAAGTTTCATGTCTATAGTGTTGTCCCATGAAAAGATATAATGAAATATTTGCAGAAATGTGAGGGGTGTACTCACTTTTGTGATACACTGTATGCATACATTACATATACATACATAAGTCTATGGTGAGTTACCAGAACTGCTCATTAGCAGAACTTCCTGGTTCTTCATCTCTTTAAGGGATCTTTGGTGGGCTGGTGTTTATACTGATTCTGATTGTGTCGAGTCTGATAGGTGACTGAAACATCTGATAATGTCTGATCTCTTCTACAGCATCTGATTCTAACACACAGTGAATTTTAAGAAGATAAAGAGCAGTGGAGATAAACACCATCTACTCTTCATACTGGGATTCTACATGGTGACGCTTTGTTTAGCTTCTTACTGGTCAAATATGTAAACATGCTTCCTATACAAGATCAACACTCTTCAAAGTCAATCAAACCCAGTGCTGATGGAACTTCACCTCCTCCTTCTGTACATCAGTACTGAAGCAATGAGATTGGAGAGTCCATCAGGTTACTGGTATCTGTATTAATCTGGATATACTGAACGTTGAGCACCTGGTACAAGTGAGTTAGGAGCTGCGAAATGGGGTGAGGGTCAAAGAATCTCCAATGAAGTCAGAGAGAAGAAGTTGTTTAGTGGGCTGGCTGATGAAAGTCTCTTCTGTAGGATTTTTACCAATGGACTTTCCAAGGGACCTTGTTCTATGGTCAGAACAGACCAAATAGACATCAAACAGTAGAGGTCCCTGAGGTGGGGGGTACATAATGCTCTAGTTTATGTGCAAAATTATGAATCACTTTTATTTAACCTACATTCTAACCAACTAACTGATTAAACCAATAATCTACAATATATTGAAATTATAAGAAACATAGTGATGATTCTTATTAATGATGTTAAATATAGAAGATGATGATAATATAAGTATTTGACAAAAGGTGCAATAAGTGTAGCAGTTCTGTCCTTATACTCTCACTTATACTTAAACTCTTACACTCTCACTTGTGCCGTATTGCTTAAATATTCCAATGTGAGGCACACTAAACTTCCCTTTTATGGCTCTGATTGTAAGCTCATGTGCAGCTGGTTTGACTGGTCGGATTAAGTCTTTCACTTGGGAAGAGCACTTTTCTTACAGTCTTAAATAACTCTCTGGGCTGCAATATAGTCTTAAACTCCATGAATGTTTTCTTAATAGTAGCAGAAACTGCAGAAAGATATTTAAAAAGAAAAGAAAAACTTCTATGATTAATCTTAAGCAGGAGTTAAAGTGACAGAGACAGAGTTTATGACAAGAGATATATGGACTTTGTGATCTCACCATTAATATTTTTGGTGCACAAAATATTTATTAAAAAAAAAACATAACTTACCTGCACCTGCAATAATGCACTGCCAGAGACAGATTTTATGCTGCAGTACATCTGCAGTACATGGCTTAAGGTGGATCAGCATAGACCATCTGGATCATCAGATTTATTAGTAGACTCCTGAAAAAACTATCTAACAATGAATGAATGTTTGCAGCAATGCAATCAATATTCAAGTGCAGTCAGTACACAGTTTTGCATTTGCCCAATAGTAACACACCCAACAAAAGTTGAAACAGTTAGGGCTTTAAGCATACTCACAGTCAAGCCGGGAAGTCTGCACACCCCTTTCATCTTCTCCACATTTTATTACATTACAGACTCATTCTATAATAGATTGAGTTCATTTTTTGTCACATAATTCATATGCACACCCTTTGATATGACACCCAAAAGTGAGCTGAGGTGCATGTTTTCACTGATACTGCTTGAGATGTTTCTACAATTTAATTGGAGTCCACTTGTGGTAAATTCAATTGATTGGACATAATTGGGGATATCCAACACCTGCCTATATAAGGTCCCACAGTTGACAGTGCATATCAGAGCAAACTCCAAGCCATGGGGTCAAATAAATTATCTGCAGACTTCAGAAACAGGATTGTGTCAAGGCATAGATCTGGAGAAGGGTACAGAAAAATTGATGCAGCTGTACAGGTCCCAAAGAGCACAGTGGCCACCATCATTCGTAAATGGAAGAAATTTGGAACCACCAAAAATCTTCCTAGAGCTGGCCCCCCAGCCAAACTGAGCAATCGGGAAAGACAGGCCTTGGCCAGGGAGGTGATCAGAAACCCAAGGGTCACTCTGACAGAGCTCCAGCATATCCTTGTAGAGATGGGAGAACCTATCAGAAGATCCATCATCCAGGCAGCACTCCACAAATCACGCCTTTATGGTAGAGTGGCCGGACGAAAGCCACTCCTTAGTAAAAGGCACATGACAGCCCAACTTTTTGGCCTGAATACCAAGCGTCACGTCTGGAGGAATCATCACCTGGCTAGTGCCATCCCTACAGTAAAGCATGGCGGTGGCAGCATCATGATGTGGGGATGTTTTTCAGCAGCAGGACCGGGGCGACTAGTCCTGATAGACGGAAAGAGAATCCTTGAAGAAAACCTGCTCTGGACCTTGGACTGGGACAAAGGTTTACCTTCCAACATGACAACGACCCGAAGCACACAGCAAAGAGAACAAAAGAGTGGCTTTGGAGAAAGTCTGTGAATGTCCATGAGTGGCCCAGCCAGAGCCCAGACCTGAATCTGAAAATGGCTGTGTACCGACGCTCCCCATCCAACCTGCAGGATCCATAAACAAGTGTGCCAAGCTTGTTGCTTCTTTCCCAAGACGCCTTGAAGCTGTAATTGCTGCCAAAGGTGCATCAACCAAGTATTAGGCTAAGGGTGTGTACAGATATGTATAAATAAACGATTTTTGTCAGTAAAATAAAATTGCATGTTTTCTAAACCCTGTACCTCGTAATTATTGGCGATTATGTGTAGATATTTGAGGCAAAAAAAGAACTCAATCTATTATAGAATGAGTCTATAACATAATAAAACATGGAGAAGGTGAAAGGGGTGTGCAGACTTTCCGGCTTGACTGTAGATGGGCGGGTGGGCACAAAGGTGAATGGGTGGATGGGTGAAAAAATATTGTCTACATCAAAACTATATATTTTAAACACTATATATTTGAACACAAATGTCAACTAGCACTTACTTTAAGTTTCCGAGATTCAGGCCACCTTGTAATTCTCTCTTTCATGGCATAATCCTAGAATGAAATGTTTTAGAATATGTACAAAACAGTGTGGATGTGGTTGTAAAGCAGTGTACTGTCAAACTTGTTGCCACCATCATAAACATGAATATGGGCAACCCATTCTTATCTACAAATCTGCAAATATCTACAATACCCAGACACTGTCAGACACTATGGCTCTCTCAACCTCAGCAGCCCTCCTTGACATGTGGCCATTTTCCTGGAATAAAAAATACTGTTTTTAATTTCATATTGAATTTATTTATTTATTAGGATTTTAACGTCATGTTTTACACTTACAGGTAACTTAGGTTACATTCATGACAGGAATGGTAGTTACTCGTTAGACAAGATTCATCAGTTCACAAGTTTAATATCAAACACAGTCATGGATAATTTAGTGTCTCCAATTCACCTCACTTGCATGTCTTTGGACTGTGGGAAGAAACCAAAACTCACGTAGGAAACCCACACAGACGTGGGGAGAACATGCAAACTCCACTCAGAAAGGAGTGGGACCTTCTTGCTGTGAGGCAACAGTGCTACACACTGAGCCACCGTGCCACCCAATTTCATATTTTAAATATGTAGTTAAAAAATGCTACTCTAGCTACACTAACACAATGGCACAAGGTGGTGTGGGCACTGGGCTTGGGTTTAAGTGGTGTGCCCAAGGAATTTCATCTTCAAAGAAGTACACAAGCATGTACTTTGGCAGACTCATTTCTGAGAATGAAATAACTGAAAACTGACACTAAATTTGTATTTAGCATGGTACACCTGACACAAAGCTCTGTGTGGAGGCAGACGGTTGGTTTAGGTAATGGTCTTAAGTCAAGTAAATATATTGAATATTTGTATATATTTTGTATTTTTGTAATTTTTTTTAGATGTAAATAATGTAGTCTTTAGTGTTTTTTATGTCATGTAATTCACTTAGCCCCCCCCCCCACTTACACCTCTCACTCACATACCTCCTTTAAATAAATACATAAATACATACACTAATATTCTGTTGCCTTTTATATTTGTAGGTTGTCATTTACCTATACGCTCATAGTTGAACTGTAAACTTTACTGTAAACATTAAACATTAGAAGAGGTGACTGAACTACTCATAGTTAAACTGTAAACTGTAAGATGACTAAAACTGTCAAAACTGAATTTCACAGTTTAACAAAATCAAGTTTACAGTTGAACTGTAAACTTCACAGTCAATATTATTAAACACTGGAAGAGGTGACCATGAACTTCGTGGTAATATTAGAGTTCACAGTTGTATTCATGGTCAAACTGCAAAGGTAACAATAGAAATATGGACTAGCAGTTTTACTGTAAAACTTCACAGTATATTTTTTCCTGGGATGGTCCTCGACTGCCGCTCTGTGGTCAGTTTGTGATAAAACAACCTACAGAAGAATACATCTTTTTATTTATTTATTAGGATTTTAATGTCATGTTTTACACACTTTGGTTACATTCATGACAGAAACGGTAGTTACTCATTACACAAGATTCATCAGTTAACAAGTTCAATGTCAAACAGTAAACAGTAACAATTTTGTATCTCCAAATCTCCTGCATGTCTTTAGTTGTGGGAGGAAACCGGAGCTCCTGAAGGAAACCCACACAGACACGGGGAGAACATGCAAACGCCACACAGAAAGGACCTGGACCACCCCAACTGGGGGACCTTCTTGCCCACAACACTGATTACTTTTCTGGAGTGTGAAACACAGCATTGAAACCAGCATGCACCAAAGTCACTACTAGTTTCGTGTTCAAAACACAACAAATGCTGGTTGGTGACAACCAAAAACTATTATGCTGGTCATGTTGCTGTAAATTGGCACAGCTTAAATCAGCAATTCAGTTGGCAGTAATTCCAGCCAATGTCTGGATTTAGGTCTGTGCAGGATAGGTCCAAGATAATTCAGTGAGAATTCAGGTTAGAATTGTGAACATGAATACTGTGTGCTGTTAAAGACTAACCTAACAATCAGGTACATAAATGCATAAAATACATGTATTTTGAATTTTACTCAGCTATAACAAAAACAGCTAGTTAAAGTGTAAAAGCACCCTGTGTTTGTGTACAAGTACACGTTTTTTTTAACGTTTTTTTATTGCATTTCAAAAAATACCTAAGAATAAAAGAATCATTTTATGTACAATATTGATCAGGATAGAGTATCAGCACAATAAACTACAAACATCACATTCTGGTATTAAACAAACTTATCAAAATATGGGGGTAGCACACATACACACATACATAAACACACACAGATAAACAACAAGTAAAGCCATTCAATCTTCATCACAACCCTCCCCAAAATAACATTCAAAGTAATTTATAAACCTAATGCTTTTTTATTTTGGGTAAGTTTTAAAGATTGCAGAAGTGAATTAAATCCCAGTAAAAACAAAGGTAACGTATGTCTGGAGCCTAAAAACTTTACTTTATGAATAAAAAACTTGGTATATGGAATAAAAAAATTAACAATAAACTCTATTTGTCTATTGGAATCGTTATTATAGTAGCATATTATATCTTTAAGCTTCCAATAATGCATAGCTTTAGTTGGTTTAAACAAATGATCTTTTAAATCAGACCAAAATGTATTTGTTATTTTGCAATGAAAGAACAAATGAATTCAGCATCATCACAAAAAGTACAAGAGCTTCAGTATTAACAAATTTGGAAACAACTGAATTAACTGGGTATATTTTGTGTAAAAATGTGAAATTAGGCATACAAAACTTTTGCGGCAACAACCAGGCTCTCCTCCAATTTATATCCTCGACATGAGTTGTCCAAAAAAATTTCCCACGAGGAACTTTTTTGTTTCTGAAGTATGTGACGAATGTGTCACTTTTTACTATATATGCTTATTCCATTTAAAAGCAATGATGACTGTGACTTAACACTACCCTCAGGTTTCACGAAACTCAAATAACTCTTCACAAGCTGGACCAGGCCACTAGGAATGGCCCAAATCAAGGAATTATATTCTTTAAAAGAAATAATAAAATCATATTTAGTCATAAATTGATCATGTGCAAGCACATCACCAAATTCATCAAATACTGAAACAATATTGTTAATACCCCTTTGAAACCATTTAGGGAAAAACAGGGATTTTTAATATCAGCGTTATTCCACAGGAGGGCTCTATGTGGAAAAAAATTGTTGGATGAAGCATAATTTCCATACGAGTATACTGTAGATTGTTCATGAAACTTAAGAGAGAAATAGGGAGTTTATTAGGGAGATAATTGCAACTTAATTGAAATGGTAAACCGCCTACTTTATTAAAAATAAAATTCGGGATTAAAAACCACATAGAGTTTAGATTAATAAGGCATCTTTTAACAAACCAACTGATTCTAAACGTATTGATGGTGTCATTAAAAGTCAACACTTCTAAACCACCTTCTGATCTACAATTTAAAATTTTTTAAGTTTGTGTGATCTGTTTTTCCAGTTCAAATCTAAAAAAAGTTTATTAATTTCATTTGCAATATGATCTTTTATGAAAATGGAGATGGATACACAAATCGAGACAACCATTCAGCCTTAGAAAAAAAGAACTCTAGCATTTAAAGATAAGTCTCTTTGAAGCCAGAGATTTAACACCTGTTTTGTTTTTTTTAAGTCTATTCAAAAAAATTTAAATATTGTCTATCCAAAATGTTTCTTGTAATATAGATGCCAAGATACTTTACTGTGTTTTGGACTGGAATATTATCTATATTAGTATCCTTGCAGTTGTAAAGAGGCATTATCTCACACTTAGACATATTTAATGTTAAGCCTGAAGTACATGAAACGTGTGTAATTAAATTTAAAACATTGAATAACTCGCCTTTAAAAAAAAAAAAATAGAGTAGTGTCATCTGTCAATTGAGAAATTTTTAATTCTTTACCAAAAATCGAAATTCCTTTTAGACACGGATCATGTGTTATGCTTAAGGATAGTAATTTTGTAATTAATTTAAACAAAAAGGGAGAAATTGGGCCTTGCCTTACACCACACGCTATGTCAAATTTTGGAGATGATAATAACAGAACTATTAATTCCTTTATATAACATGCCAACAATATCAACAAAAGCATCCCCAAATCCAAATAATTTAGGAGATTTTAAAATAAATTGATGCTCAATTGTGTCAAATGCTTTATAAAAGTCTAGAAATAAAATAATTTCTGAGTATACATTATCCAAATAATCTAGTAAATCCAAAATAAACCTTATATTGTAATGTGTCTTCAATTTATAAAGCCAGATTGTTTTTTTTTTTTTAAGTCTATTCAAAAAAATTTAAATATTGTCTATCCAAAATGTTTCTTGTAATATAGATGCCAAGATACTTTACTGTGTTTTGGACTGGAATATTATCTATATTAGTATCCTTGCAGTTGTAAAGAGGCATTATCTCACACTTAGACATATTTAATGTTAAGCCTGAAGTACATGAAACGTGTGTAATTAAATTTAAAACATTGAATAACTCGCCTTTAAAAAAAAAAAAATAGAGTAGTGTCATCTGTCAATTGAGAAATTTTTAATTCTTTACCAAAAATCGAAATTCCTTTTAGACACGGATCATGTGTTATGCTTAAGGATAGTAATTTTGTAATTAATTTAAACAAAAAGGGAGAAATTGGGCCTTGCCTTACACCACACGCTATGTCAAATTTTGGAGATGATAATAACAGAACTATTAATTCCTTTATATAACATGCCAACAATATCAACAAAAGCATCCCCAAATCCAAATAATTTAGGAGATTTTAAAATAAATTGATGCTCAATTGTGTCAAATGCTTTATAAAAGTCTAGAAATAAAATAATTTCTGAGTATACATTATCCAAATAATCTAGTAAATCCAAAATAAACCTTATATTGTAATGTGTCTTCAATTTATAAAGCCAGATTGTGTCTCTAAAACAATACTATCCAAACCAGTCTTTAATCTATTGGCATAAACCATAGCTAAAAGTTTATAATCTACTGTTAAAAGATGGGATACCAATTGTTTATCATTGATATTTCTTTGTCAGGTTTAGGGATAAGGGAGAGTATACCCTGCTTCATAGATGTTGTCATCTCTCTCTGATCAACACACTCCTTATACATATAAAATAATAGGTCCTTGATAATTTCCCAATAAATGTAAAATTCTATAGATAAACCATCAATACCTGGTGATTTTCCTTTTTTCATTGAAAAAAGAGCCAATTCGATTTCATCTATAGAGAGGCAAGAGTCACACTGAGTTTTAAATCTCTCCTCTATAACTGGAATATGATGTTTAATTCTGCTGACAAAGTTTTCACAACTATCTTTATCGAAATTGGATATATAAAGGTTTCGATAAAAGGAGGTAACAAACTCTGATATTAATTTGGAGTCAGTACATTGAACTCAGTACATAGTGTTCTTCTCACCCTCCTCCATCCATTTAGCTCTAGATCTGACAAATGCCCTCTAGCTAAATCTAAGTAAATTTGATTAATTTTTAAATTTAGTTTTTTTAATTCTAACTTTTCTTCTTCAGAAATATTATCTTTAATCAGTAAAGCATTAATTCTACCAAATAGATCTAACTCTTGTTTACATTTGATGGCCTTTAATTGCTTAAATCTCTTAATGGCAATTTACCTAACTTTATATTTGAAATAATCCCATTTAGCTTTATAATTGTTTATGTCTTCATCATTTAAAACATCGTTGATCAATGTAATAATGCTTTCATTAAATATATCATTCTTAAGAAGTGCATTATTGAACTTCCAATAACCTCTGAGTTTTGGAGTCTCTTGTGAGCTGCCCAACTTTAAATAAATAAGTTTATGATCAGATAGTGGGGAAAATACATGTGAAATATCTTTAACAAGATTAAGAGATGAGGAAGATATCAAAAAAGATCAATTCTAGACTGCATTAGACCATGTAAAATCCAGCTTATCAGGATTAAGGAAACGCCATGTATCAGTCAGAGAGAGATCAGAACACAGCGAAAACACTGAGCCATATCTCAAAAGACCTTGATTAGATCTAGGAGGTAACCTATCCAATTTATCATCGATACATTCATTGAAGTCACCACCTAAAATTAAAATGGAATTAGAATGTCTACCCATTAGAGTTGGCAATTCAGTCTTTATCTGTGAAAAAAGTGTTTTGTTAGCTGGTTGAGAATTGTATCCATAAAAGCTACATACAATAAATAATGAGTTGTCTTGTTTGATAACTATTATAATCCATCTCCCATCATTAGAATCCACCACATCAAGTATCTCTTTACTAAATGTATGCAGTAAAACTAAGACCCCAGCAGAATGGTTGGTGCCATGACTACAAAAAATTGAGTTACCCCATTGTGTTTGCCAAATATTAATATATCCAAATCACTTAAATAGGTTTCTTGAAAAAAAATTAAATCAATAAAATGGCTTTCCTTTTTATCACATCATGCATACCCCTAACATTTAAAAACAAAACAGACAATAAACTACTGCTCGATTCATAACAAAGAACGATATCAATTAACAATGTTATTGTCAATGTGAAATAACAAAATGGCAAGAATTAACCCCCTAATGGAGGTGTGGCAAACAGTCAGCATACTTTACATTTTTCTGAAAGAAGGAAGGTGATCTTATTTTGCAAATGCAAAAAAAATTTAACCAGGTTATATATTGAAACTATTTATAAATGCATATTATATGCATAAACCGGACAAAAAAGTCCTGTTTTAGGGCAAATTAGGCTCTTTAAACGTATTAAAACAAAAGGCAATGAATTGCTCCTTTAAACAACTGGACATAAGTCAAACTGACAATTTTTTTATAGTCAACGTTAATAATCAAATTTCTTTCCATCAATGAGGGCATATGAACCATGGAAGAACGCTTTCTTGCCTTCATCTCTAGCTTTTTTCACTAGAGGCCAAAGTTTCATTCTAGCTGCTCTGTCCTCCGGTGACAAGGCTTCTAAAAATTTAGCTTGTTCTCTCGCGCCGGGCAACTCTCCAAATGGCATAGCGCATGCGACCTAACGCAAACCGTATGATAATGGATCTACAGGAACCATCAACTCTCTTTGAGCAAAGTCGTTGGACAATATCAACACCATTCGCGGATTTCAAGAGCAACTTTTCCAAGAATATCAATCACAACCTTTCTGATTTCTTCCCCATCCTTTTCTCTCAGTCCCTGAAATTTCAAGGCCCATCTCCAGCTGTACTGTTTGTAGTCAAAAATAGTCAGCAACCGCCACTTTAAGCATGTTGTTTTCCTTCTTTAATGTTTTAATATCCTCGTCCATGCGGTTTAGAATCTCTTTGTGTTGACTAACTTGCGTAGTCAACTGTTTCACCGTCTAGAAGTCTCTATCTGTGCTGAAGTATTTTTAGTCGTGAACTCAATGGCTGAAATTTTCTTGAATGTTTCGTCATGTTTATCAGAAAGTTTGCAAATCGCAACCAAAATATCAGACTGCATGTCGCTGCTTTCAAGGGTATCCTGCTTGGCTTTTTTTTGCACTGGCTTCAAAGGAGTGTCAGAGAGGAACAGCCAGAACATCAGATTCTATGTCTGGATTTGACTCGAACCAGTTTGCATTGCTCAATGGCTTTCCTGTTGCAGATCCATCGAAACTGAGTTAATTGTAATCGCAGACCTGGTCACAATTTGTTTTTTCCTCCTTTTTCCCATAAACAATCAGTAATTTCTCAGTTGTATTGAATAAGTTAATTATTTGGTAACTTACTGATCGTCTAATCACACCATCCATAAATTCCTGAGAGAAAACTAAAACACAAACACGTCCACTCACTAACCCGCCATCTTGGCCTCAACAGAAGAATACGTACATCTTTATGGCTTATGTCTATTTAATTGGACATCAAAATAGTGTTGTCTTGTGGTGGGGCTCCTGTGGAACACTTTATCTGTAACAGCAATCTCCGTTAGGGCCATGTTTTTGTGCCTGGTTATTTTAAACGGTTTAGCATATTTGAAAACTATTACAATAATGATGCTTTTCATGTGAACAGCAGATCTATTTCTATCGTTTCTTTTCAGGCAAGTCAGCTGATGTGGACAAACACTCTTGTACACCAATTTTTTCTGAATGATAATAACATGATCGTCATGCTACTGAAGTGTATGAAAAGCGTACGTAACATGGATGCTAACAGGGTAGCCCCATGAGAAGTGAATGTAACAGGCTAGGCTGCTACCTGGTGCTTCACCTTGCATACTTCATAACAAAGAAATCAAGCATCAGTGTATCTCTGTACAAACAAAATAAAACAATAAACACTAGTGCACTTATATAAAGTGGAGGAAGAATAAGCTAATTGAAAACGTTCCACTGGTGTGCTCTTCTGCCATGGTTGTGAGAAAAAACACCTCAGAGATGTGTTGTGATTTGCCAGGTGTGAGTTTGTTTAGATCTACGCTTGTTTGCTAAATTTCTGAACATATATTTTTTTTACTTGAATTTTTTTTAACCTAAATTTCAGAAGAAAATGTTTTAAAAGAAATTACAGAAGAATACAAGCTGTGATATATTTAGAAATGATAATGTCTATAAAACTAGGATAGACAGAATGTATAGTATAATTACACATAGTATATTATTGCAAGTAGTATACTGATTTTAAAAAAGTAATCCAAATTTTAAAAGAAAAAAACTAAAAGAACTGTTTACTTACACATATAACAAGAAAAAAACTAAAATAACTGTTTACTTACACATAACAAAAATAAAAAGGCTTTTAAATTAGTGACACTAAGATAAGAAGAATATAACAGCCACAGAAACAAATGAAATATAGAACAAAATAAAATAAATTAAAAATACAAATTTATGAAAACATTTTACAACATTTTTAAAATTCAGAATATGTTTATATTATATGGAGAAACTAACGGCTATGCAAAATGGTTTGAACCAGAGACTGACTCAATCTGAGAGCATGTGTTAAGAAATTTTACTCAAGCTCTTTGGCTTCCCCTGTTATCAGCATCGGCCTTGCTGATAAGGAAATTCCTCCAGAGGATCTGTTGCTACGGGTCATCTCGTACCTACCCTTCCCTGCTTTCCTGATATTGCTGGCTGTTTTTCATTCTGGGTAGCAACTGCTGTAACCGCCATCTTATCGCGAACTTTGTACAGACTTTTTGCTTACAGGAATGAAGGACTGACAGAAAATTTTTCCCAACCCCTCACCCAACGTCTCCACTCTTAGCTTAATTCCACCAATATGGCAGGACGGGTCTGCAGCGCGCGCCGGTCGGTGGAAACTGATATATGGCTGCGAACCGCGGGATGGCTGCTTGTCGTAGTTGGTTACTTTTCATCGACCCCCACATCCCTAACCCGTGGCTGGTTGTGTGACTATGTTATGTTTTTATGTTTACATGTGCTTGTGTGCTGTAAGGGGCTTTTTTTCGTGTTACCATAGTGTGCTCCTCAAGGGAGCACAATCTGGTTGCTGGTTTTTTTTTTATCTCCTACTCTCCCAGTGTGTTCATTATTTCTTGTTTCTCATCCTGTCTTCCTGTCCTGTCTCCCCTTCTTTGTCATATTGAATGTTCTGGACGGGTTGATGGCAAATTTTGCTGTAATTGTACCTGTTGCAATTTATAGTGACAATAAAGTTCTACTACTATAATTATAACAACTTAGGAGATTAAATAACAGAAAGTAAAGTCATAGCTGCGATTAAGCAGCTAAATCTTAAAGTCACCTGATAAAGATCTGAATTCTATCATGTATGTATTAACAACTGATCTGCCTTATTGACCTTGGTTTTTAATGAAGGGATGCAGAAAAGTCAAATCATGGTACGGTTTATGACTGTGTTTTGTCATTGTTACGCCCCTCTCTTCGGGAGCACATGGTGGAGGAGGTTTTTGTTTGTCTACGCCTCCTTGTTTTGATTGGTTTCCTGCTAATTTATTCACAGCTGCATCTTGTTTAGGGGTAATGCTCAGGGAATATAAGAAGGCAGCTGTGGATCATCCAGCGGAGGCTATTTTGACTTGTCATGGCTAGTCCATGCTCCTGTATAGTCCATGCTCTTGTTCATGTTTAGTTTTCATCTTGTTTAGTTCTGTTTAGTCTTGTTCATGTCTTGTTTTAGTCAGATCATGTTTAGCCTTGGCATAGGAGTCAGGTTTAGGTTTAGCATTGTTCATGTTTAGATTAGCGTTAGTATTTAGCTTAGTTCATGTGTGTGTCTTGTCTTGTTCAATCCTGTCTTGTGTAACATTGTCTTGTCTTTTGTCCACCCCCTCTTGTCACGTCTTAGCCCAATTTGTTACAGTACAAAATGTGATAAATATGACAGTAACAACTGGAGACATCTCACACAGATGAATTTCGATTACAAGATATTTGCAAATGTTCTGATAAATAACTAAAGGAAGTTTTAAATGAAATTATTTCTAAAAAACAAACATGTGCCGTTAAAGGCAGATTGATGTGGGAAATTTAAACACATTAAGAGAATTGGTATACGAAAGTAATAAACTAAAAAAAAGGCTTTTGACTTTGGAGTATGTATATTTCGGAAATGTTGGAAATGTACAATCAACTTTCTTTTATTAACAATGCTTTTATTAACATCATTGTGTTTGCATACAAGATCAACCATACAAATGAATGTAAATGGGAACTTAACCAATTTGTTTGAGATTATGAAAGGTATTTTACAAGGGTGTCCTTTTAGTGCAGCACCGTATGATTTAGTGATGTCTTTTAATTCACAAAACAAAAAATGACCTAAGGCTACAAGAAATTAAAATAATAGATTCATTAACATAAGCAGATGACATTACAGTATTTGTGAATCTAGAACTGAGACATAATGCTTAAACATTTTTGTCACCATCAAAGCCATGTGTGTTTTTGTGTATACACCCCTTGTGTCTCTACCCCCTCTCCCTGATTCATCCTTGTGTTAATTATTCCCAGCTGTTTTCCATGTCTGTCCTGATGAACATGTGAATATTGTCTACTGTGTTTGTAACCTCCCTTGTTGGTCATTGCTATTAAATTGAAATCTGTATCAATATCAGTTAATGAAACGTCTGGCACCTGTCTTGTTTCCTGTCCTGTCTCCTGTTTTGGCTTGCTGTCTTTCCAGTTCTCGTAATATCTGGTTCATATCTGTTTGTTCTAGTTGATGTCATCCCTGCTCATGCTTGTTATGTCCTAGTTCTGGGAAAGCAGGTTAAGCGTTCAAACTTCGTAACTCATTCACAAAAACCTGAAGTTTTCTGTTCCAGAAACAGATGTTAAAGAGAGCCAGTGTCAGTTGCTATAGCAACTTATGCTCTGAAGCTAACCTGCTCGCTGGCAGGTTTACTGAACCCTAACCCAGGGTTACACGCACTTTACTCATGCAAACATGGCATGCCTTTTCCTCGAGGATCCAGTTGATATCGACACGCAAATTATTCGCAGAGCTGTTTGTCGGGAACCAGTGATGGCATAGTTACCTTTAAAAAGTAACTTAGTTACTTTATTGATTACTTGATTTTAAAAGTAACTTAGTTACTTTATTGATTACTTGATTTTAAAAGTAACTAAGTTAGATTACAAGTTAATTTATTAGTTACATTCAGCAGCTGCCGTAATGCAACTGGAGCTGCGTAGGCGATTGAAGCGCAATAAGAAACAAGAAAGACGCAGAAAACTAAGTCCTCTGTTCACAAGTGTAAGTAAGATAAATAAAATAAAATTTTTAGAGACAAATAAATAACAAAAATACGATAAATATCCAAAATTTTGGCGAGTGGGGTTTGTAATGAGTCTGTAACTATGGTGATATTACGTCATCACGTCCCCACGTGTAGTACGTAGCGGTGTTGTGTGCATACTGCATACTTCTGTACTGAAAGTATGTACTTCTTAACCGGCCGAGTAGTGCATACTTCCTCCAATCTAGTACGTACTCTGTAAGTATGCGATTCCGGACGCAGCTCGTGACTTAACTGTCGCATAGGCCAGACGTCACTCTCCGAGACGCAAAAATAGTAACGCACAGTAACTTGGATAAGTAACTTTAATCTGATTACTGGATTGGAAATAGTAACACGTTATTTCTCCGCAAACTTTACCATTTTTGTTGCAGTCAATTATATGCTACAATGACACATTTCAGATATTACACATCATGGATCAGCCCTCACTTTTTTTTGCAGAATTTATGCATTGCTCTCCGTTTTTAGCCAATGGATCTTTTCTTTACAATGTAGGAGACGCTGAACACATAGGTAAGGCAACTGTGTGTCGTTCCGTCTGAAAAGTATGCTTAGCATTAAAACACGATGTACAATTTTGTGGTGTTCCCTGGGCATAAGCCTGAAAGGAACATCAAAGACGAATGCCACAGGATTGCAGGTTTGTCTTTATTAACCCTCTGAAGCATAGTAGTCACTACAGTGGACAGCTATCCAATAGCTATTTTTTTTACAAGCACAGGTTTTCATGCTTTAAATGCATATTAACCCCTACAGTGGACCGTACTGTAAAACACTATAGGATTCTACCCAGTAGTCAGCAGTTGTTAGTGCAACTAGAATTCCTTTCAACCAAGATGGCCGATGAAATGCCAAACAAGTGTCGCATGGCAGGAATATCTTGCCAATCTTTCTATTCTAGAAGATCCTTGCAGGTTAAAAAAAAAATTGACATAATGTAACATCTAAAGAATAAAATTATTGTTTTATTTTTCAAATATTGATTTCACATAAGGAGAAACTTTTGAATAATCATGTGTCCACTAAACTGCACACCATGCATCTGCAGCTATATTTCAGTCATACTATTCCTTCAGCTTTGTTGTTTTGAAAATACTTTATTTCTAGGGGCAGCTGTAGCCTAGTGGTTAAGGTACTGGATTAGTAATGGAAAGGTTGCTTGTTCAAGCCCTACCACTGCCAGGTTGCCACTGTTGAGCCCTTAAGCAAGGCCCTTAACCCTCAGTTGCTTTGACAATATACTCTCACAGTAATGTAAGTCACTTTGGACAAAAGCGTTTGCTAAATGTAAAATGTAAATGTAGTGACTTTATGTTGTCAGTCAGTTGCTTATGTTATCTATATATGAGTACACCCCTGTGCAATATCACTTAAATATCAAATAATTTAACATTTTATCACCTTTCAATAATTGCATTGTTTCTAAACTGACAGAGTATTCCCTTTTATAAACAACCAAAAATAAATACTTCAGAAGTACTATGTTGAAAATACAGGCCTCAAAGTAGAAAATTTATACAACAAAAGTTAATACATGTAGGAGTTTCTGTGACAGCTTAGAAAGTGGGAAGGACAAGGGAAAAAAAAGCCTTGAAAAAATCTCTCCAGATATTTGTGCAACATTGGTATCTTCCATGCTGAGGAGGATTGAGTCTGTCATCAAAAATAAAGGTGAACACACAAAGTGTCACAAGGAGCTCCTGTCTGCCACACCCACCTCTATTGGAGCAATCAGCCTCCAGCCAGCTCCCCTCTCTGGATTGGTTCTCTGGGGCTAATTAGCCCCAGCTGCAATATATTTAAGAGAGGAACTGAGAAAGGTTGGTGGGGACCTTTGAGCAAAAATGAAGTTAAGGCCATAATTAGAACATGTACATATGCAATATGGCAGGAGCACTGGGATTTTGTTGAAACTGGAAGACATGTACAATATTCAAAAACAGGTTGGAGCTGGGAGGATGGCAGGTTCTAGAAGGAGAGAAGAAAACATCATCACACGTCTAAGAATAGGTCACACAGGACTTAACTATACTTTATGGAAAATAGGCAAACACCCAACCGGAATGTGTAGTCTTTGTAAAGAACCCTAAACAGTAGAACATATACTCCTCAATTGTAAGCAATATAGTACCAATAGAACACAACTGTTTGAATCAGTACAGCGGGCAAAACATAATGATCTTTCATTATCAGGACTCTTAGGAAAAGAGGTAGGGAGGACAAGTTGTTACATCAACAAGTTCTTAACAGAAACAGGTCTAGCCGAAAGAATCTAACAGAAATGTAGTATATAATTTTTTTTTTCCTCCTTGCTTCTGTACAATCTCCTGTTCCAAACACAAAACAGTAAGTGGTGGTAATGCGCCTTTAAGCTTGTATGCCAACCACCAATAAACACAAAAGAAGAAGAAGAAGGCTGGTGGGGATTATTTTGGATTTGTTTCGGTGACTGTTGGTTTGGCTTTGTTCTAGTTCTCCTTGACTTCCTAGTTCTGGTTATTCTTTAATCTGGTCTGTCCTTGTTTAGTCTTAGTATTCTGTTTAGCCCTGTTAGTCTGTTTAGTCCTGTTAGTCTGTTTAGCCTTGTCAGTCTGTTTAGCGCTGCTGGTCTGTTTAGCCCTGTAAGTCTGTTTAGCCCTGTAAGTCTGTTTAGTCCTGTTAGTTTGTTTAGCCCTGTTGGTCTGTTTAGCCCTGTTAGTCTGTTATTTCTGTTTAGCCTTTGTTTAGTCCTGTATTGTCTGTTTAGTTTTTGTTAATGCCCGTATTGTTCTTAGCTTAGATCATGTTTATCGTGTAGCTTAGCTCCTGTGTGTTTGTTTAGGTTAGCTTATCTTAAGTCCTTTTGTTTGTCTGTTGTGTCTGTTACTTGTCTTTAGTTAATAAAGTTTTGTTTATTACATCTCAGCGTGTGTGTCCGCCCCTCCTGTCCGTTATAGCCCTTTAACACTAGAAGTCCCAGAGAGGGGTCATTTAACATTTCTACCTTTGGAACCCAGAGACGGGTCGAATGACCTGAAGGATTTTAGCTAACATCCTATAATCACCGTCTTTTGTTCTGTAAATAAGGCCATTACTGTCGCACCACAGGAGGTTGTTGTTTTCCATTGAGTTTAGCCATTTAGTTTCTAGTTAGTTCTATTCAGTTTATTGTATTTGATAATATAAAGACTATACATATTGTATTTAATTTAGTTTTATTTGAGCAAAAAAGCACTGAAACAATGAATCATTTTTTATATATTTTAAATAGAGAATTAGAAATTTTAGAGCAAGGTACAGCTGTGAGTAATGACCAGAAGCATTTGTGTCTAAGAGGACTGAAATTTCAGTGTGAAAAATATACAAAAGAACAACTGTTATTTGTTTCCATGCTTTTTATTTATATTTAAAAAAAATACAAGGAATAAAACAATTCCACACATATTTACAATAGGCTGCAGTGGGGGGCTGCGTGTGTGTGTGTGTGAGTGGCATGTCCTTCTTGTGTGACTAGCATTTCAGCACTCACTCAGCAGTCTGTCTGCACTGTCGGAACATACCTGGCACTGCCTGGGTATGTCCCTGGTACATTTGCCACACGTTTATTTGTAGCAGTCAACACATCTCTCAGTTGCACAATTGTTCGTGCATCGATGGTTGACCTGACACTTCGCCCTTTTGCCAGGGCTGGGTGTGGAAGGTTGTTGCCGAAGGAGTTTCTCCTTGCGTGCCTTCTTTTCACTCACATGAGAGTCACCTAACTCTTTTGCAAGCTCAACCAGGAAGTCCACCCGTCTCTCCTGCACCCCAGTGCATGCCTTATAAAGAACATGCGCATTCAGTGCTGCCATGTCAATCATGTTGTAGAACACGGCGACTGGCCATCTCCGTGTTCCTGCACGCACGCTGTACTCCCGCACCATTTGGTCCATTACATCCACACCGCACTTTGTGTGGTTGTATTGTGTGACCGTGTTTGGCTTCCTTTTGTTGGTATCCTCAGTCTCAACCACGCTGTGCATGCTGCTGAGAATGTAGACGGCCTTCTTTCGTTTGGGTGCATACACTGTCAGTGTGGCACCAGTGGTTGAAAACACCTGAGTGGTGAATTCAGTGCGGTCCATCTGTCTAGCGGATTGAGGAATTTCCCGGCGACTCTTGTTGACTGTGCCGAGGATAGTGGTTTTCCGGCTAAGCAGTCGTTGTGCAAGTGACAATGATGTAAAGAAATTGTCCATGGTTACAGTTCTGCCCTTGTCCATGAATGGTTCCATCAGCCTCATCACTACAGTTTTGGACAGTCTCTCCCCGCTGGGACGACTGGGGTCCTTGCCAAGATATGGGAGGACATTACAGATGTACTTTGATTTCAAGTCGCAAGCCACCCAAAAGTTGATGCCAAACTTGTCTGGTTTTGTTGCAATGTATTGCAGAAAACAGCAGCGAGTCTTTGACGGGAAAAGCTGTTCATCAATAGTGATGTGTCGACCAGGGTTGTAGGATGCGATGCAGTTGGTGACAAACGATCTCCACACATCGGAGATTGCAGCAAACTTATCGGTCTCCGCTCGCTCACTGCGTGTGAACATGTCATCAAAGCGTAGGTGTTGCATGATGTCTTGGAAGTGGTTTCGGGCCATAGTTGCAATGATCCTTGGGTTTGCCAGGTTTGCTGACCAGCTGTCACGTAGTGATGGAACCTTGGTCACCCCCCGCAAGATAGTGACTGAAATTAATGCCATTAGTTCCGGGAGATCCATGAACCAATCCACCTGCTCCGTGTGACGTGCATGTTGAGTAGTCCATTCTTGAATGCTACGAAGCATGTCAAGAGTGATAAAACAGAGGAAGCTCTGAAGGCGACTCCGGATACTTCGTCTGGCCTTAGCCCTTGGCTCTCCATCTGTAGGGTACGGTTCTATTGGGGTGAAATGGAGACGTTTCCCCACTTGTACTTCACGCCACACTGTGCCATCTTTTGCGGTCTCTGTCGGCTCACTCGCCAACCGAGCTCTCTTTTTTGGTAAATAAAAAAGATAGTCAGGAAATAAAAATAGGTAATTTGAAAAATCTAACCTGAAGACAGCTCAGAGTCCGAATCCGGTTGAAGGACTATGTCTTCTCCATCTGAGTCACAAGGGTTGGTGTTGCTCAGGATCAGTTCCAATGCCTGTTGAGTGGTGAGCCTTCTCTGCATTTTGTTTCTTTTGAACAAAATAGGTGAAGCAGTCACCTATTTATCCCCCACAGCACAAAAGGCTGCATGCAAATTTGCTAAGGTGTTAGCAACCTTATGCATATCCCCTGCACAACAATGCAGCTGGGGTGTGGGCAGACACACTCAGGAGCAGCTTACATTCTTTTGCTTACACTCTTTTACAAGACCTTTGTTGAGGTGGATCAACACAATTAATTTGTTTTGTTTTTTGTCTGTCATTTTGAACCCACTTCTTTCACATCTTTTTTTAAAAGAAAAACATAAATATATTCTTTTAGAAAAACTTGAAAACTTGAAACAGATTGTATGTTTTGCAAACTATATGTACATTTGGCAAAATGACCTGGATAATGCAGCACAACATCACGGATCAGCAGCAAAAGGTCACATCTCTCCCAAAACACTTCATGTGTGCTTCAATACAAAATGTGTGTTTTATACAAATTGTCAGTTCCCTCAAAATGCAAAGTCTCTTGACCTGTGTTTCACATGGTATTTTGAGGATGTCATCTCGGTTAGAAATAGATTTTTTAGGTAAAATGTATTGATTTATATGGTAAAACTTTTTGACTTATAACTGTACTTAAAAAGCTGACTTTTGGATGGAAAAAGCCATTACATGTCTGGCTAATTCTCTGTACAGAACATTTAGGAACAGGGAACTGAAACTGATCTTTGTGAAGACCCAGGACTCTGTGTCTTGCCAAAATGTACAGGGGTACAGAAAAAGATTTTGTATGCTTCAGCATTTTGTGCAAAAGACAGCGCACACACATAAGCATTTTTGACGTGATCAGGAATTAATGAAGGTATAAAACTAAAGAGTGACCAGAGGTGGGGGCTCTTTTTGCTTTTTTCCTCTCTGGCGCTTCGCTTCTTGCTTTGAACTTTTCTCTCCTGAGAAGCTTCAGAAGACTCGTCTGGATCCGAAGGAAGACTTAGACGTAAACTTACTTATATTCATATTAATAAATCATCATTATTATTTGACTTAATCTTGAATTTTGGTATTTTTTGTCATTGACACCCAAAAAAGTAAAAGATCTGTCTTTAAGGCCATTGGCTCAGAAAGGCCAGGTTTTTAGTCCTTTTCAAGTATTAGACAGACGTTAGTGTGAATTCAGCTCTACTCCCCCCTGCAGATTCCTCAGGCAATGGCCACATTTACAAATGAAAGGATGCTAATTGGAGCCATCAGAGTCGTCAGTTCGGACTAAAGGTCATTTGACCCTCTTTCGGGACTTCAGGGGGGAGCTCGAAATTTCTGGGACTTCTAGTGTTAAAGCGTGGCATAATAATCCCCCCGTTA
This sequence comes from Trichomycterus rosablanca, assembly GCF_030014385.1. Lineage (NCBI taxonomy): Eukaryota > Metazoa > Chordata > Actinopteri > Siluriformes > Trichomycteridae > Trichomycterus > Trichomycterus rosablanca. Next base: position 18,627,634 of record NC_086007.1, read on the forward strand.
AGGACACAGCGAGATGTCTTTTGTTTCGATGTTCCCTGAATTTGACTCCATGGGATTCCCTCAGACCTTCCCGCTCAGTAGGCCTGCTCCATATGATGGAAGCGACTCATTTGCCTGAGGCTTCCTTCTTCCGAGCCAGCTCTACCTGCAGAACCTTCTGGACCCCCAGCCAGCTGAAACGGACAAGGTACTGTTTATGATGTCTCGGCTGAGGGGTGCTGCTCGTGAATGGGCTAGGCAGCTTTGGTCTGACAGGGGAGCAGAGCTGAACTCGGTTAAGGTGTTAGAGGGCCTCATGCGAGCTAAATTTCCAGGAAAAAACCCTTACGGGTCTGGTGTAGGGAAGTTTTCCCAACCTCCCAAGCCCATAGGAGATGCTACACGCAGCAAGGCACCCACTGCAGCTTATACCCGGCATCCAGTGCCCACTGGGGATGTTTAATTTTCCCCGGTGCCCACTGCTGATGTGGTCCGGGTGCCAGTGCCCGCTACTAATGCTTGTGACCGACCGTCCCATGTCCACGTTAGGAGCCAGCCAAAATTCTTTTGGTTCTACTTCTTGTTTCGACCCCAAGGGCTCCGTGGGTCCTTCTGTTTGTTTGCCGGCTCCAGTTCCATGTACTCAAGTTCGGGTCAGTCCTCTGCCGGTTCCGTCTGTTTCATTGACTCCTAGTCAGTCTGAGTCTTTGTCTGGCAAAGTCTATGTCCGTCCTCTGCCAGTTCAGTCCATGTCCTGTTCACCAGTTCAAGCTTGTCCCACAACTATGTCGAGTCCAGTTAATTCTGTTAGTCAGTCGATCTTGCCTGTTCCTAGTCCATCTTTACAGATCTGTCCTGTCTCTTTGCCTGATTCTGTTGGTCCTGGTTTGTGTGATCAAGTTTGTTCTGTTGGTCAGTCTGTCATGTCTTGTCCTAGTCTGTCTGTCCAAGTTCGTCCTGTTTCTATGTCAGATTCTGTAAGTCATGATTTACCCCTGTTATGTTCCAGTCCTGTGTCGGTTCAGGCTATGTCATCATCTTCGCCACTTCAGGGTAGTCCCGTAATTTTGCCTAATACAGTTAATTCCGTCAGTCAGCCTATAATACCCTGTCCTTGTCCATCTGTCCCAATCTGTCCTGTCTCTGTCAGGTTCGGTATGTCCTAGTTTGTCTGATCAATCCTGTTCAGTCAGTCAGCCTGTCATATCTTGGCCGTCTGTCCAAGTCCGTTAAGTATCTTCATCTGTTTCTGTGAATTCTGCTTTGTCTGATCAAGTCAGTCAGTCTATCATGTCTTGTCCTAGTCCGTCTGTCCAAGTCTGTTCTGTGTCTGAGTCAGGTTCCCTGAGTTCTGGTTTGTCTAGTCCTGTTCCATGCTCATCTGTCTCTGTTAGTTGTGAGTGTCAGTCAGCAGATCGGAGTTCGAAAGCTCATGGGGTTGTCTCAGGTCCTCCAGCCATCAAATTAGAGTCAACCATGTCAGTTATCCCCATGTTTGGTTAATTACTCGAGAAACTCATTGCTGATTCAAGATGCCTGTTCAGGCTCCAAGCAGCTGATCCAAGAAGCCTCACCAGGTTTCAAGCAGCTGATCCAAGAAGCCTCACCAGGTTTCAAGCAGCTGACCAAAGAAGCCTCACCAGGTTCCAAGCAGCTGATTCAAAAAGCCTCTTCAGGTTCCAAGCAGCTGATTCAAGACTCCTCACCAGGGTCCAAGCAGCTGATTCAAGACTCCTCACCAGGGTCCAAGCAGCTGATTCAAGACGCCTCTTCAGGTTCCAAGCAGCTGATTCAAGACACCTCACCAGGGTCCAAGCAGCTGATTCAAGACACCTCTTCAGGTTCCAAGCAGCTGATTCAAGACGCCTCTTCAGGTTCCAAGCAGCTGATTCAAGACGCCTCTTCAGGTTCCAAGCAGCTGATTCAAGACGCCTCTTCAGGTTCCAAGCAGCTGATTCAAGACGCCTCTTCAGGTTCCAAGCAGCTGATTCAAGACGCCTCTTCAGGTTCCAAGCAGCTGATTCAAGACGCCTCTTCAGGTTCCAAGCAGCTGATTCAAGACGCCTTTTTAGGTTCCAAGCAGCTGACTCCGAATGCCTCTCCAGGGTTCAAGCAGCTCATTCAGGACGCTTCTTCAGGGTCAAAGCAGCTTACTTCTGATGCTTCTCCAGTTTTTTTGCAGCTGATTCACAAAGTTTCTCCAGTGTTTTCGCAGCTGATTCCGGACATCACTCCAGGGTCCTAGCAGCTGGTTAATGATATTTCTCCAGTGTTTTCGCAGCTGACTTCGGACGCCTCTTCAGGGTCCTCACAGCTGATTCAAGGAGTTTCTCCAGGGTCCTCGCAGCTGACTCTGGACGCCTCTTCACAAGGGTCCTCGCAGCTGACTCCCGAAGCCTCTTCGCCAGGCTCCATGCAGCTGACTCCCGAAGCCTCTTTGCCAGGCTCCACGCAGCTGACTCCCGAAGCCTCTTGCCAGGCTCCACGCAGCTGACTCTTAAAGCCTCTTCGCCAGACTCCACGCAGCTGACTCCCGAAGCCTCTTCACCAGGCTCCATGCAGCTGACTCCCGAAGCCTCTTCGCCAGGCTCCACGCAGCTGGTTTTTGTTCCCGTGTTGGTGCCCCCCGATGGTGCTCCTGTTCTCGAGTCAGCACCCCCAGAGGGTGCTTCTGAACTCTGGTGGGCATCCCTACAATGTGCTCCTGGCTCCTCGTCAGCGCTACCTGATGATGTTTTTGGTCTCTCTTCGGCGCCCCTAGACGCCGCTTCAGGATTCTCGACGGCACCCCCTAAAGGTGCTCCAGGGCTTTCGTCTGTGCTCACAGGCAGCACTTTTGCTCTCCTGTCCTGCATTACAGCATATTTATCACGCCTGCCTCGGAACTTTATAAATTACTTCAAATTTGCCCCACAGGGTTTTTGTTTTTTGTTTTGTGTTTCTATTTGGGCACGCCAGGAGTCGTGCCTACAGGGGGGACTACTGTCACAAGGAGCTCCTGTCTGCCACACCCACCTCTATTGGAGCAATCAGCCTCCAGCCAGCTCCCCTCTCTGGATTGGTTCTCTGGGGCTAATTAGCCCCAGCTGCAATATATTTAAGAGAGGAACTGAGAAAGGCTGGTGGGGATTATTTTGGATTTGTTTCGGTGACTCTGTCGGTTTGGCTTTGTTCTAGTTCTCCTTGACTTCCTAGTTCTGGTTATTCTTTAATCTGGTCTGTCCTTGTTTAGTCTTAGTATTCTGTTTAGCTTTGTCAGTCTGTTTAGCCCTGTCAGTCTGTTTAGCCCTGTCAGTCTGTTTAGCCCTGTAAGTCTGTTTAGCCCTGTAAGTCTGTTTAGCCCTGTAAGTCTGTTTAGTCCTGTTGGTCTGTTTAGCCCTGTTAGTCTGTTATTTCTGTTTAGCCTTTGTTTAGTCCGGTATTGTCTGTTTAGTCTGTTTAGTTTTTGTTACTGCCCGTATTGTCCTTAGCTTAGTTCATGTTTATCGTTTAGCTTAGCTCCTGTGTGTTTGTTTAGGTTAGCTTAGCTTAAGTCCTTTTGTTTGTCTGTTGTGTGTATTACTTGTCTTTAGTTAATAAAGTTTTGTTTATTACATCTCAGCGTGTGTGTCCGCCCCTCCTGTCCGTATAGCCCTTTAAAGCGTGACACAAAGTATTTAAAAAACATTTAAAATTTAGTGCAGTGCCTGTATTTTTAATATAGTACATCTAAACTGTTAGTTTTTAAATTTACATGAAAGCAAATAATCCTTCTCTTCAACTTAGAAGTAATGCAATTACTGTAAGGTGATATAATTTTGAATTATTTGAATTATTCCTGTGATACTGCACACTGGTGTACTCACTTCTGTTGTATACTGTATGTCTGTATACTGTATGTTTGCACATCTGTATGCAGTGTTGTGTGGCTGTGTGCCCTGGGTACTCTGCAAACTTTTATAGCATGTAGATGTTCATACTTTCCACATTATTTATTAGTCTGTGGACTACATGTTGCTTTAGGTTCAGATTCCAGTGATGCATGCAGTCCACTAGAAAAAAATGTTTGTTAAAAGCAATTAGAATTTTTTTTCATGCCTTGCCAAAAATAAAAACACATAGAAAAAAACGCCTGACTCAGGATATCATAATTCATGCCCCACAGGCTTAACAAAGATTACAAAAGGATAAAACAATTGGGAAGTAATAGATAAATAGCTCTCCATTTATTATTTCAGGATTTCCAAGATCCAATGGCTGCATGGATGGAACCCACTCCACACTCTAAACTAAAGGTAATTATGTAAAACAGAAAATCCTTCCACAGCATTAACATACAGGTAGTGACCATCTTAAATGTACACATTTTTTTGAATGAAAGTGTAACATGTTACATAAACTCTCCATTAAGATCATACGTGTGGCTACCAACATCATTACAAATGTTGTAGCGAAATTACCAGGCCCTGTGCATGATGCAAAGATTTTTTGTGGGTCTGCACTATACAATAAATTTAATCAGGGTAAGCCTGTGGCACTTTAGCTAGGAGTGCGGTCCACATTCAGTGTAATTTTTTTTATTTTTTATTTTTATTTAACCTTTATTTAACCAGGAGGTCCCATTGAGATTCAAAATCTCTTTTACAAGAGAGACCTGGCCAAGGTTGCAGCCAAACCACAAAACAAGAATTAACAACATCTTAAAACAATTTACATTTTAAATAATTAAACATGTGCAATATAATAAATAGAACACAATATAAAAATACAAAGAGTCTCAAGAAAAACAAGTACAAGTCTCCATCACTACATCCTTTAAGATAGCTTTAAATCTATTTAAGGACATAAGTGTTTCTATTTTGAGCACTCTTTGTATTTTATTCCATCCCCAAGCTGCCGAATAGGAGAATGCAGTTTTTCCTAATTCAGTTGACACTCGTGGTACATTAAAAAGCAACCACTTATTAGAGCGAAGCTGATATGGACCAGAGCTAACAAACAGGAGATTACAAAGATACATTGGAAGTTTGCCAAGTATTGCTTTATAGATAAAAATATACCAATGCTGTTGTCTACGAATTGTAAGGGATGTCCAACCAACTAAATTATAAAGGATACAGTGATGAGTAAGGGACTTGGAATTTGTAATGAAGCGTAATGAAGCATGATACACTGAATCCACATGTCGCAATATGTGGGATGCAGCATGCATGTACAATATGTCACCATAATCAATCACAGACAGAAAAGTAGCTTCTACAAGTTTCTTTTTAGCACTGAATGTAAAACATGATTTGTTTCTAAAATAAAAACCAAGTTTTGCTTTAAGCTTTTTAACTAAATTTGCAATATGTACATTAAAAGATAGCTTATCATCTATCCATATTCCTAAGTACTTGTAAGAAGACACTCTCTCAATGAATTTCCCTTCTAAAGACAAGATTCCGCAATTATCCAACTGCTGTGTTCTAGCTTTTGAAAAGACCATGAACTTTGTTTTCTTTGTATTTAAAATTAGTTTTAGATTCAGAAATGTGTTTTGTAAGGTCTGAAATGCAGCCTGTAGTTCTTGTACTGCTCCTGAAATAGTGGTCGTGCATGTATACACTACTGTATCATCAGCATATAAATGTAATTTTGCTTGAATGTCTTTACCTAAATCATTTATAAAAATTGAAAACAGAATGGGCCCCAAGATTGATCCTTGAGGGACACCTTTGGTTACCTCAAGAAATTCAGATTTATAACCTTCAGCATAAACACATTGAGTACGATCTTCAAGATAGTTCTGAAACCATGTAACAGCCTTCGTACTTAAACCAATTGATCTTAATTTGGTTAGTAACAACTCATGACTAACTGAATCAAATGCCTTGGAGAAATCGACAAATAATGCAGCACAATGTTGTTTTTTGTCCAAAGCTTCTATAATATGGCTTGTCACTAATGTAGCAGCAGTGATAGTGCTATGACCACTTCTAAACCCTGACTGAAAATGATTTAAAATGTTTTTATCAGATAAAAATTGTTTTAACTGTAAATTTACAAATGATTCAAAAATCTTAGGCAAAACTGAAAGTTTAGATATTGGGCGATAATTATTCAGATCCGATGGGTCTCCACCTTTATATAAGGGGAAAACATGGGCTGTTTTCCAACTTTTAGGAATATAATTGGAAAAAAGACTTAGATTGAAAATATACGCAATAGGATCAGCAATAAAATCAGCCGACAACTTTAAAAGAAATGGATCGAGATTATCAGGACCAGTAGACTTTTTATGATCAATGTCTTTCAGAGCTTTATGAACTTCTGACACTAAAATAGGTCTAAAATGAAAAGGTTCCAAATTTCCATTTTCATGTTCAGTTTCAGAAATGGCAGGATGTGTATGAACTGTTTGATCAAATATAGAACCAGCATAAATAAAATGATTATTAAAATGATTGACCATAGCTTTTTTATCTTTTATTTCATCAGAACCAACTAGAATCTGATTTGGCAGGTTAGAAGTCACATGCTCACCAGACAAAGATTTAACTGACTTCCAAAACTTTAAAGGGTTTTTTAAATTTTCTGTGACAGACTTCAGATAAAACTCAGATTTAGATTTTCGAATCATTAAAGTACACTTGTTTCTTATTGTTCTAAACAAAGTCCAGTCAGCAGAAGATTTGGATAATCTAGCTTGTGTCCACAATTTATTTCTCAGATAAATTAGTTCTGACAGACTGTCTGAGAACCAAGGATTGTCTTTACCACTGATCCTAAACTTCTTAATTGGTACATGTTTATTTATAATTGAAAGAAAAATTGAATGAAAAAAATCCCATGCCAATTCAGAATCTGAAATCAAAGATACCCTGCTAAGCTCACTGTGATACAAATCATGCAGAAAGGCTTGTTGGTCAAAACTTTTAAAATGTCTTTTTAAAATGACACGGGGTTTTGCCTTAGGGATTTTTGTATTTCTAACACATGCAATTACACAATGGTCACTAACATCATTACAAAACACAGCAGCCGAGGTGTATTTATGAGCTGTGTTTGTTATGATTAGATCAAGCAGGGTTGATTTTATTTGTGCTTTTGGATTTATTCTTGTTGGCTCATTAATGAGTTGCACCATGTTTAAATTGTTACACAAATTTTTAACACAATCTGAGTTCCCTGAGAGCCAATCCCAATTCAGATCACCCATGAGAATAAATTCAGAGTCATTGAGTTTATGTAGTATATCAGATATAGATTGAAAAGCATCATTTGAAGCAGATGGAGGTCTATAGCATCCAACTACTGTAATATCAGAATCCTTTGATATAGTCACTTTAATTGCCAGAATTTCAAACTGTTTAGCTTTAGTAACTGACAGAGTTACAGAACTTAAAAACTTCGTTTTCACATATACGGCAACCCCACCTCCTTTGCCAACCCGGTCCGATCTAAAAACATTATATCCTTCTATGAAAATTAATTCATCAGGTACAGATTTTTTAAGCCAGGTCTCAGAGATAATAATAATATCAGTGTTAGTTGTACTTGCCCAGATCTTGATCAAATCCATTTTAGGGACAAGACTTCTAACATTTAAATGTAAAAAACCAAGACCACATCTGTTTTTGAAGTCAGAAGGAGTAATTAAGGATTGCAAGGTGTTAGTAGACTCAGCAGGACCAGGATTTGGCTGAACATTACCAGACAACATCAATAAAAGCATAATCATACAACGCAACTTATGTTTAACTGAATAATATTTATCATTTCTATTGTCCTTTTCGAACTGAGTAGATGAAAAATCTGAAACAATAAAATAGTCATTTAACAACAGTAGATTCTGAAGATACAGGATCTTATTTGCTTGTGAACAAAAAGGGTTTTGACACAGGTTGATTAGCTGATGGTATAACTCAAAATAACTTGTAGATGAAGTTGAAATTTGACCATAATTCAACTGTATTAATATACAGCCTCTTATTTTGGACCCATTGAGTTCATCTGACACAGGACTAGACTGTATAAGTACTAAGAGTATTAAAAAATACATGATACCTAGTTACCTATTTGATAATTTAATAAAACTGAACAAAGGTTTGAAACTAGCTCATAGCAGGAATCCAACAGTCAACAGTCAAAACTAGCAACCAGGGCTCCTAGCAATATGCTAGCAGAACTACTAGCAACAAGCTAGCAAGGAGGCATCCAGAAGGTGGCTAGCAAGCAAGACTACCAGTATCCTGAGTGATAGCAATCCAAACTGGCTTCAGATGGTATTGGCTAGCAGGCAGTACAACCACGTGATAGAAAGCAGGCTAGGCTCTTCACATCAAGCCAGCAAACAATAGCAGAGGCTAGCAGAGGCTAACAGGCCAAGCTAACCACTTCATATATGCAGATGGAAAAGGTGGCCGATTTGAGCCCAGCAAGAAATCAACCACAAGGTCTCTTACTTCTTGTTCAAGTTGTTAGTCTTCAAACACAATATCTATGCAATGTCCAGCTGACTTGTTCACTTATATATAATGCTCCAGCAGACAGATTTCAGTTAGTCAAATAATCCAGGATAGAGTTCAGATTCAAAATTCAGATTAAAAAAATCATCAAAATAATCCCGATATGAAGGATGTTAAATTGTTTTAATTTTAAATCACTGCATCCCGTCTGTGCTTACAGGACAATACAACGGCCTCCTCCTTCATTTTTGTTTTCATGATTCCTTTATTTCCTGAAAAGTTAATTTCCTTGGTCTTGTTCTATAGTAAAAACATTTATATTTATACACACATATTTACAGCCAGCTTGAAAGGAAGAGTACCATGTTATGGTCAAATAAATAGCTTTGTGCTCTAAATATTTCAGATATTTGGTGAGACATGAACACATTCTTACTGTTCCAAGCTGAGCTCTGGAGGTGGATGGTCCCTCATCTGATTGGTTATCGACCAGTCACATTCTGTTAAAGGACAGTCACACACATAATCATGGTTGATCAAATGAAATGCCATGATCAATATATTCAATAGTGCAATGTATACTGTACCTCCACAGGCCTCCCAGGATCATCCCACTCTGAGGCAGCAGAGATTGTTTCATCATCATCCTGCAACAGTGATTTTTTGTTTTAAAGAAAGGTCTTCATACACATCAGGTAAGATCTAGGGACACTAAGATCACTTACAACTGCAAAAGGATCATTTGCTTAAAAAACACGGTTTTAACCTAAATTTGTGTACTGTAAATGTCTCTTCTCAGTTTCAAAGCACTGAGCATTGAAAACAAACATAATACCTGATCACGTGTTGATATGTTAACCTGTTGCATGCTGCATGCAAGTGTATTTTTGGTTTGTATGCAAGTGTATATGGTTTAATTAGCCATGCGAAGGCATTGTTGCATTCCCTTTGACTACTTAAATTGATCTTAATCCAGGCAATGCAGCAGAGACTCTCTTGTTTGAAGGAGAACCTGAGCACCTGGTCCCTGCTGCATCTACAGTGCTACTGGAGAGTGACCTTTTCCGCATGGCGGGTAGGATCCTTGGTCACTCAGTGATTAATGGTGCCTGGGTACTCTGCCTGGGTTGAGTCAGGCTGTGGTCTGTGCCTTAACAAGTGGCCAAAATGAAATTACAAAATCAAAGCTCTGCCTAGAAGACTGCTCTGATACCATTGGTCTTGTGAGTACCACTAAACATAGACATGCATTAAACACAGACCTTTTATGTCTAACCAGTGGATTTTGAATTGTGCTTTCTTGGGATATTCCTGAGGAATTATCATTTGACAATAAAATCTTAATGTTTTAAAGCTGCTAAAAGAAGAGTGGACTGAGGAAGAATCCTCAAGAATAACCAATCTCTGCTTGGATTGGTACTGCACAGTGCCGACAAAAGACACAAACAAGCTGCTGATATTCCAGCAGCTCCTCTCATGCTGTATGTATATTTCTTAATATTTGCTGCCACATTAGTCATGTCATATCATTAAAATGATTTCCATTACTTTCCTAACAATGTATATGATACATGACAGTGCGTAATTACCTTTTTGTTATTTTAACATGAATGGATGTGGCAAGAGCAGCCATAAGAGTTATAGAAATAGCAAGAAAAATTTATGGTTAGGTCCCCCTCACTAGCTGTCTGCTAGTTGTTGTCCTTATTCTAAATAAGCAATAACCAAGGTCAAGAGGTCAATTTAATCACAAGTTTCTTATGTCTCTGAGAAATGTTTGTGAAGCTCTAAACAACACTTGAAACTACCTTGTCTGTGCTACCCCCTCCCTTCACAGGTGCTTGGTAGAGTGACTGCCCAGATTAAGCAGCTCAGGAAAGGGATAAAAGACACAGGCATTTGGCCACTAATCGAACACAGACCTGATGTGGTACCCTTGCTGTTCCCCACAGAAACAGATGTTCAGTTAACTCCACAGGTAGGTTTGTCCCTGGAAATATAGTATTCTAGAGAAAATACTAGGACAATACATGCAAGTATCTTAAAATATAAAATGACTTGGAAGGGGCTGTAAATATGTATGCGTTTCAGATGTAGTATTGTGAACATTGTGCTCCCCCCTTCCCCCTTTTGCTTCTGTGTGTTTGTCTTACGCTAGGCCAATGTCGTGGAACTGCCCAGCAACAGTTTTTTTTGTTTGTTTTTTTTACAGTTTTTGAGTTTGCTTAGACCCAATTTGTGGAACTATCTCCTCTTTTGTCCAAACTTAACACACAGCTGCCCAAACTACATACACAATATGCAGAATATCTTACACTTCTGGACAAAGCGAACACTTCACCCAAAGCTCTGTAAACTCTTGCTAGAATGGTATTTTTGAAGCCAAACTCGACACACACACAGCAACTGAATAGATTTTTCTGCACGACAACTACACACTGATAGAATAAATGCAAAACACTACTAGCTTGTGGTTTTTGAGTGTTCAGTGTGCAGGACTCAGCAGTCTGCTGTAAAAGTATGTCATAGTACTCATATGTTTTCATAAATATACAGGCTATTTATGCATAATTAGTAAATAAACACCATAAAGTAAAACACAATGAGGGTATTGTTTATTTTTTGAGTATGAACATTACTGAAACAAACATGCTGTATATACTGTAAAACATTACAAAACACAAAAATATAATAGGCCTGTAACTCCAAAGAAAAAAAAGGGGAAAAAATTAGGGTGCATCTTGTCTTCTGTCTGGGTCTCGCCAAAACACCTCATCTACATCACAAGCAATGTCCTCTTTGGCCAGACAGCGAGGGAAGTACTGTCTGGCACGCCCCCTCATCAATGTCACCACAGGCCTCCTCCATTGCCTGGAGAAGCGTGATGCGTTGGTGGGGCTGCCGATCATATACCTTCCACCTCCATGCTGAAAAAAACTCCTCAATGGGATTCAGGAATGGAGAGTATGGTGGAAGGTAAAGCAAAACGAATTGTGGATGATCAGTGAACCAGTTTTGGACCTGAACAGCCCGGTGGAAACTAACATTGTCCCAGACAACAACGATCCTGGACTGCCCTGGTCCCTCCCCCTGGTAATGGGGAATAAGAATGTTGTGCAGTGTTTCAAGGAAGGTGATGTGTGCTGTGTTGTAGGGACCAAGGGTGGCATGATGATGAACAACACCATTCTGGCTTATAGCTGCACACATTGTGATGTTGCCACCACGCTGCCCAGAACACGGACGATGGCACATTGTCCTATAATGTTCCTCCCCCTGCGCCTTGTTTTGGCAAGGTTGAAGCCAGCTTCGTCTGTGTAAAGGAACTTGTGTTCCACAGCAGCTGCATCTAGCTTCATCACCTTCTGAAACCAAACATTACAGAAAATTTAAATATACAAAGTACTCAATATTATGTTGCACAGAGCAATGGATTACAGTACCTGTGAGAGGATAGCATAGTGTACCTGCACATATTCATAGCGCAGTTGCTTCACCAGTTCAGAGTTGCGCTGAAATGGGACCCTGTATATCTGCTTCATGCTTACTTGATGTCTATGAAGGAGACGGCCCAGTGCAGATAAACTCACGGAATGGATATTGCTAAATGTGACATTGTCTGTAATGATGTATTGTCGTATTTGTCGAAGGCGTATGCTGTTGTCTGCTCTGACAATGTTTATGATTTCCTCTTCCTGCTCTGGGGTGAACAGCCGTCTTTTTCCTCCAGTAAGAGGTAGTCTTGCAGTTCTGCAGAAACATGATGTGAATGGTTATTAGTGTAAAGTCAAATGCTACTGTAAATAATGATCTGGCACTACACTGCAGTAGTACAGTGGTGTACACAGTTCAGTTGTGAGAGTTCAGTAGTATGGTATAGAAAATAGGTTTACTTACCTATTCTCATTCCAAAAGGTCCGGATAATGTTTGCTACAGTGTAGCGGCTTAGATTAGGCTGGACCCTCTGTCCAGCCTCACGAAAACTCAACCCATGGTTGATCACATGGTCAACCAGAGTGGCCCAGATCTCATCGGTGATAGTTGCTCTTGCTGGTGCTCTTGCTGGTGCTGGTGCTCTTGATCTTGCTCTTGCTTGTGCTCTTGCTCTTGCTTGTGCTCTTGCTCTTGCTGGTGCTCTTGCTCTTGCTGGTGCTCTTGTTGCTGGTGCTCTTGCCGGTGCTGGTGCTCTTGCTGCTAGTGCGATTGCTGGTGCTCTTGCTGGTGCTCTTGCTGGTGCGATTGCTGGTGCGATTGCTGGTGCTCGTCCTTGTCCTCTTCCTCGTCCTCTTCCCTGGCTTTGCCCTCTTTCTCCTGCATTTGCCTCCATTGTTGTGCAAACCAAGATGTGTAACCTGTGACCTCTTTTATAAGGCTCAGGTGCTAATTTGTAAAGATTATCCAGAAGTGTTTTCACCTGTGGGGGCTGGGTTTGGGCAATTGGTTCATGGGTGTGGTGTTTGCATGGCAGCGTATTCCAAAAATAAACACAGGGTATTCAGTTTGTATTGCTTTATTTAATGTAGCAACCTGTGTTTAGTACAGTGTTAATTTCGTTGACGAATGATTTTCGTCATAGAACCTTTTCGTCAACGAACCTTTTTTTCATGACGAAAACGAGACGATGACTAAATAAAAACTACAAAAAAGATAAAAACTATGACGAAATGAATCGACACTTTCGTCAACGAATAAAAACGAGACGAAAATGTTTGGCAGGGACGACATCCAATCAGAACTGATTTAGTTTTGTGGAAGGTAGGGACAAGTTAGAAAGAGATCCAATCAGAACTACTTTAGCCGCGTAGCCATCCAATCAGTACTAATCTTTTGCAGTACCGCGGTAGAGCCGGAGATAGAGATAGCTCTGTACCGCGGTAAGAGCACACTCGCACAAGTTTGATCTAAACCCGGGAAGACCAGACTAGCCTGTGAACTGTCTTTACTCATGGAACTAGGTTCACTCCACAATGTCAACAGGGAGAAAGATGAGAGCCGATATATGGACACATTTCTCATTTGACGTCGTGAGAAACAAGACGATGTGTAAACCATGTGGGGCGATCTAGGGTAAAAACACAACAGATCTGAAACATCTGGCACCGCTGGCAGTATAATGGCAACATAATGTCACAGCTGCTTTTATGGTACCCAGTTTTATAAAGAATGTAAAATGCAATTTGTTATAAACAGTGCATATATTTTTCAGGCAGAGCAGGCCTACTGGTCATTAATATTTTGTTATTGTTATGCTCAATAAGCAAGGTCATGTAAATAAAGATGTTGTTTGAAATAAGTTAAATCTGGTTTTGTGTGTATTGCACATTCAAACATTAATAAAATTCCATAACTGGTTAAAAATGTTTCATTTTGTGTAAGTGTATATAATGACTTAAATAATTTAAGGGAAGTGATAAAAAAGCATTTACATTTTACACCCTTTATATGTATTTTAGGGTGGCACAGTGGCTAAGTGGGTAGCACGGTGGCTAAGTGGGTAGCACTGTCGCCTCACAGCAAGAAGGTCCTGGTTCGAACCCCAGGTGGGGTGGTCCGGGTCCTTTCTGCGTGGAATTTGCATGTTCTCCCCGTGTCTGCATGAGTTTCCTCCGGGTGCTCCGGTTTCCTCCCACAGTCCAAAGACGTGCAAGTGAGGTGAATTGAAGATACTAAATTTGTCCATGACTGTGTTCGATATAAACTTGTGTAATGAATAACTACCGTTCCTGTCATGAATGTAACCAATGTGTAAAAACATGACGTTAAAATCCAAACAAACAAATATGTATTTTATTCGACTGAATCGACTGTAGATTTAGTCGACTATATTCTAATGATAATTAGTCGACTAAAACTAGACTAAAACTAAAACAATTCAGATGACTAAATTATGACTAAAACTAAATTACATTTTAGTCAAAAGACTATGACTAAAACTAAATCAAAATTTGCTGTCAAAATTAACACTGGTTTAGTGTTTGGCTAAAAGTGTGTTTTAGAATTGCTAGCTGAGTGTAAAGTAGAGAATGAGCTTATAGTTTAGAGTACCAGGTCAATAGAAAGGCTATTTGAGTTAGTAATTTCTAAAATTGTGCTACTAGTACCATTTTTCGGGCCTTAGCAACTGCAAAAAACTGTAATAAATAATTTCCTACAGTATTCTAAGTTCTAATATTTTCCCCAGTACACAATAAACAAACTTTGATAAATCCAAAGCTATCTTTATTTAAAAACATACAATTCTCAGCCAGTGGCAAAAAATATATTCACGACATGTTAATTACAGGTCCCTTGCTGGCATGTCTGGGTCACTCTGTTCAATGAGGGACTGAACTATTTGTCTTTGTTCTTCATTCAAATGCGACTCAGTTTGAGGAACCACAATCTCCCCTTCCATCTCACCGTCGTGGTTTGTGGCAATGTCCCAGTCAATGTCTGGCTCCTCAATATCCTAGCACAGCAAAACAGAGTATGTTAGCAATGGCACTTGTCACTGGTTTTTCCTAAACATACACACTACATTGGATGACAAAAATAACACACATAAAACTTGTATAATATAATGACAAATTTTAAATTTGTGACGTTACCTCTAAAACATTCAGGAGACTGGCTGCATTAGGGATACATTATTTTTGTGATTTAAAGGCAATATTCCACCAAACTATGCATGAACTTACATACTACACAGTTGGCCACAAGCTATTGTCAGTACTTAAAAATTACAAAGGTTTAAACTGGACCAATAGGAGTCTTAAAAGAGAAAAAAAGTACCTCAGCATTCTCTGGTTGGTCAATATTGGTTTCCCTCATACCCAGGTGCCATAACTGCTCAGGGGTCAGGTTGTTTTCAGTCCGGATTGGATGATTGTTCCAACCTTCTACAAAACTCTCAAGGTCTTTCTTCACTTTTGGGAGGAACACAGCGTGGACAGCAAAAAGGTCTTCTGTTGAGTACATAAGAGGTAGGGGTTAAATATTCACAAGTAATGCTTACCAATTTACTGATTTTTAATTTAAGCAAAACAAGTCAATTCTCAAGTTTTAGCCACTGTAGGTAGTCAAAGTATTTCACATAAATTGCCACTTAAGACAGAATGTGTCCATAGTCAAAATAACATACCATATGTAATTCAAAATCAAAATGAAAGGAACAATGAAATTTCCATACCCATGCTTAAGCTAACAATCTAACTACCTTTCATGCATGTTCATGTTACTTGATAGACTAATATACTGAAAGACATTTTGTCCACTGAACTGTAAGTGAAAATGCATTTCCATTAATTGAGCAAAACAAATAAAAAAGTTTGACAAAAAATGTTGTCTGTCTCTTGTAGTGGCTTTTGTATATGGTAATCATTGATGTTGAATTGAATAATGTAAAATTATTCGGCATTTTATAATATAGCATTTAAATAATATATAGCATTTTAATAATATATATAATATAGCATTTTATAAGCCATGTTTTAATGCTTTTAGTGCTGCAATGTTTAAGTAAAATCTACTTAGATACAGCTATTAAAATATACTTGAAGCAGTGTGTAGCAAAGTAACTTTTACTGAATAATTTCTAGTAAAATCCAGATAGAATTGTGAGTAACTTTTACTTGAATATATGATCTGTTAAATTTACTAGCAGTTTGTATGTGGAAAAACTTTCCTAAGTTTTTTAAGTAAATCTTACTCCACATTTTTTGCAGTGTAGCCAGCAGTTGGCATTTCATTTTTTATATTCTGTATAACAGTGTCCAGCTCCTCGTCACTCATGCCGCTGTACCATCTAGCAGAAAGGCCAAACTGTCTAAACACTGTACTTGTTGAGACACCCAGCATCTTTGAGATGCAGTGCACAGGCAGGTCAATTTCCAGGAGCTCTTCCAAGCTCTCTCTCTCAATGGCTAATCTGGGACGTCCTGTCTCTCCAGGTACTGTGTCAACTTGTGTATTTCTGCCACTGATTTATTTAATCTTCTCAGTCACAAGCCTAAAATGCTCCTCCAGGGCATGTAATATCTCTGTGGGCACATCAATGTGTCGGGACAGTGCATTACAGAGATACAACTCCTGCCTGCATGTAAATTCCATGTAATCCAAATCAATAGGTTCTCTTGTAAGCCCAAGTTCCAATTTAGAGAGCAGCCTTGAGAGCATGGGTCTTCTCAGAGTGTCCTGTAAAGATTACCTGTAGCCATGGTATGAATATTGAAGTGGTGAAAATTAAGCAATAAACAAGAGACAAAGTGTTTGCAAAAAGACCACTGGTGGCAATATACAGTAAATGGAAGTTGGCCAAAACCATTATTAAATATGACAAAAATTGCCTTTTGTGTTGCCTATTATCTAAACGTCAGACATCAATGGACACTTAGATGCATTTGATATTGTTTAAAAAACATGCTTCTCTCCGATCTGTCATTATAGTTAATTTGGTTAACGGGGCTAACTGACCCGTACCGAATTGATAAGGGACTCGGTAAAACGTGGAATCCGGCGAGAGTAAACAATGGATCAGTTAACAGTGTGTCAAAGCAAAGTCCAAGAGAACTTTCTAAAAATGGACAACAAACAGGATACCTCAGCGTTACGGTACAACAACAATGAACTTTCTTCAAGGTGGATAATACGCTGCAAACGCTTATTTCATGCAATAGCCTTACCAATCTTGAGAGTTATTTACACAAGAAAGTGTAAAACAGAACCCTTTCAGTGTTTTTGTGAGTAAATAATAAAAACACAGACAATGAGCAGCTGTAAATATTCATGAATTAGCTTAATTCAAAACATTATTTCATTGTTTACTTAGGCCGGATTCAGCGTTTTACCGAGTCCCTAGGTAAACTAACATTGCACTTCGTACAGTTAATGTTAGCACTAACTTACCAACATGACACTAAAGCCTGTACACTGACCTGATGTATCTGTAATACCTGACACCGTGAAGACAACTTCATGTGTCCTGAGTGAACTTGAGCTTTTGGGAATTCATTTACAATTTAGTTCATCACGTTGCAGGTTTAGGTACCATAGCAGAGGCTATAGGCTAACTAAATTAGTTTACTAGCTAACCCATAGCGACAAAATAACCACTGAAAGCTTTAATAAAAAAAGCAATATACAAGCGGACAAAGATAGAAACTAGTAACACAAGGTAACGTTATTTTACCGTTTTGAGATGGCGACTCTAAGGCCTGCTTCAGCATTCCGATGATGCGCATCGCTGCATTCTGTAATTGCGTCTATTTTAAGTTGATAGAGGAAAATGCCAGTGGACAACGGTAATCAGAAATCAGTGAATGCGTCCTCATAAAAAGTGTTCAGGTTCACTGTTAAATTATTATTTTGATAATAATATGAATTATTAATAATTATGATTTCGATAAACTCAAGGTTTGGCTTTTAGCCTAACTCACCTGTCGGCATTCTTCTTCATCCTCCATCTTTGTTTTCCGGAAAAGGCTTTTCGTAGTAGGCGGTCAGTCCCAAAACCAGGAGACATCAGCTGATAGCATTCGCTGATAGAGACGACCCTGACTCCGCCCCCAAACTGTCAAAACCATCCAGGTCAAAACTTCAGCGCAAAAACTTCACTCGAGCAGAGAAAGCAGCTGAAGGCAATGTGCTTGCCGAGCGAGCACAACAATAAAATCGAGAAGAAAAACAACATTTAAGAGTGAAAAAAAGACAGCGATATTATGATCAGTGCGCACGCAATTCCTCTTTCTGTGGTCGCGAGTTTCACATTTGCACTCACGAGAGGGATATTTACACACGCGAAATGTTAAAAGTTGCAGGTTTATATTTTTCACCTGGGGTTTTTTGCCCTTTAGTTTTGACATTGATGTGGCACCATAGATTTTAGCCATCAGGCTAAAAATTGGGAAGTCATCAACCATTGTAAATGTGTTCAGTTTGGCCGTAAAGGGAAAAGTTGTAAACCTGCAATTTATGCAATTAAGGACATTTTTTTAGTAATACAAATAAAATTTGTATTTGCAAATTCCCCCACTGCCACATGCCAGCTTAGCTCAACAGCTGACTGATTATAGAAGCTGAACAACGACACTCAGACTCTCTTATCATCATTATGGGAAATTTCAACCACACCAACCTGAGTGTTTAACTTACCAGGCCTCAACCCGTACCCCACTTGAAAACTCTGACCACTCACTCATCCATCTCATCCCCTTAAATCTGCAAATAACAATCTGGATGACTATGTGGATGCAGTCACCTCATACATAAGCTTCTGTGAGGAGACTTCCATCCCATCAAAGACTACAACAACAAATCCTGGTTCTCTAACTAAGGAAACTGCACATAGATAAGGAAAATGCTTTTGAAAGTGGGGACCGTGACACATACAAAAAAAGCTTGTAAAAGTTTAGCTTGTAAAACAGTGTGGACGGGTAAACACGGGTACATAACATCTTAGAAGTATACCTTTGTATAGACACACTAGGTCAGGGGCAGGTGCCACCCACTGTATTTTTTTGTGTTTTTGTTAGGTAAGTTGTGTGGCTAGTTAGGTAAGTGATTTTTTTTTTAATTAAGCACTGTCCATAGTCCACCTCTTGTCTATTAAACAAGTTGAAAAAGTTATTGGTGTTGTCTGGTTCATTCCTTTCCATTGAGCATTACACACTCAATGTTACCCCCTTGTGTACCTTAGATATTCACTCTACAACTGGAATTTAACAAATGGGGGCTCTTATTTTTGAGGATCCTGAGGTAAGAGTTACCTTGTGACCCACTTTCCCATATGTCTGTTGAGTCTTCTCAATCTTTGCCAGAAAGTCAAGTGTAACTTTGGCTAGCTCGTCTACAATTAGAAGCCAGGGAGAGAGCTGATGCACGGAAGGCTGAGTTTCAGTATAAACTTGCTGTTTGAAGCTGAAGGTGAAAAGTGAAAAGGAAATCAGGTTGTGTGAGTTGGAGCTTAAAGCCAAGAAGTCATCCTTGCCCCCGTCACAACAGCCAGCTTACATTTGTGGAGTTTATAAGAGAAAAGGGTGTACTTTTTGATAAATGGTGTAGTGCAAACAAGGTAACTTATTTTTAGTCATTGAGGGAAATAATTTTACTTGAAGAGTTTACAAACTGTGTCCCAGCATGTCTAAAGCATCTAAAGCAAAACGCCGTTAGTAGTAAAAAAAAAAAAAAGTATAAACTAAGTTGATGTTATTATTTTGTATTTATTTGATTCTGTGTAAATATATTTATTATGTATGTTGGGGGCGTGTTTTTTACGTTACACACCTGCACGTAGAGCATGTGATAAAAATGCTGTGACGCTGTACAAACAGACGAGACGCTCGAGGATTAAAAGGTTGAAGTGTGGTTTATTAAAGTAGGACGAACACGAACTCCTACAAACCACTGAACGAACTGTGGTACAAAGGGCTAGGCAAACGCGAAACGGGTAAACAGGCGAAAGTCGGCAACGCAAAGCAGTCAGACCAGTAACCAAAACCATGGGGCAAAGACAAAGAGAGAAAAACGATAAACAAAGAGAATTCGTAACCAGATATCCAACACTAAATAAACGCTCAGTATGCTGACGATAAATCAGTGGCAATACTTCGTAACAAAAGTCTGTTTGAACCGGATATACAGGTATATACTACAGGACACAGGTGAATGTAATTAGTACTCAGGTGAATGTGATCGGTTAAGCGAGGGCTGATTGGTTGGCGTAATTACATGATCGGCATTGGTATCTTGGGAAATGTAGTCAGGAAAGTCCTCAGAGTAAGTAGGCGTGACAAATGCCAGAAAAGGTGTATATAGGGTGCTAAATGTGGGTCACGCTGTGGCAGTAACAAAACAGTTTAGACCACTTCTCGATGTATTGGAAACTTCTCAACCATACAAGACGATTGTAAACCCTAATATATGTAATTTATTAACTACAAAGATGATCTTTTTATTTTGTGAATATCACTTACTTCGTTGGAACAGTAAATCACTATGCACGGTATATAACGCGTCGACTGAAGTGTGTGCAAAACAAAGCAGCAACTACCACATTTAAAGTCTAAAGTGATTGATCGCTTTGGATGGATTATGGGACGCTGGACAAAAGATACGGAAAACCGTGAGTTAACAGGTAAACACAAAGAAGAACGAGCTGCCACACTCGTGTAGTATGATATAGAGTGCATAGTAGCCACGGTTTAAAGTGGACCTGTTTAAAACTGAAATGGAGGAGGTTTCCAAACAAGTGGATGAGGAGGAAAGGAAACTTTTAAAGTTGATCGCTAAGCGAAGGGGGAAGCTTGGTGTTTTAACGAGGACACAAAATGCTCTGTTTGAAACTGGTGAAGATAAAGAAACATTAGATAAACATGTTGCACTGTTTTGTACTTATCTCACTGTTCACTGCTTTACGAGAATCTGTGCAAGCTCTATTAGATGATGAGAAAAAGTAGGCTGATTAGTGTGACTGGTATGAACCAAAAATAATACGTTTTAATGAATTTGTGGATGCTGTTCAGTTATGGATGGAAAATCCTGCTACAGATAAAAACGATAATGTTGTTATAACTGATAACAATGCTGATGCAATTGGTATACCTAAACAGCATAGTATAAATGAACAACACGATGGTGACATTATGCCTGATGATAGTGTATCTCAAACGTCTTCAAAGGGCTCTGGTGCATCTAAATCCAGCCTGGCTTTAAATGCATATGCTGCTCGCCTAAAAGTAGAGGTAGAATATGTGGTTTTAATAGCAAAAACCCAGGCATTGGAACAAAAACATGCTTTGGATATGACGGAGGCTCAACTAAAAGCAAACATATGAGCTAGAGAAACCAATCAGCAAGAATTGTTTATTAGGGGAAGCAGTATAACCTTGACCCATGAACTGCTATAATAAAGCACACTGCTGGGAATATTAAAATTTGCAACAATGCACTGCTATAGAATTGCTAGGGGTTATGGACATTGGGACATTGTTTGGACAGTGGGAAATAATAGACATAGTATTTAAATGGGAAGTATATAAAGTATATAAGTTCCATATGAAATTATGTAATATGTGCACTATGGCTACTAAGTTCATTAGATAATTAATTGATTGCTGGGCAACAATTAGGGCCCCAATATGTGGTAGCCGTTAGTATTAAAAAAGATAAACTAAGTTGATGTTGTTATTTTGTATTTATTTGATTTTGTGAAAATAGATTTATTGCGTATGTTGGGGCGTGTTTTTTACGTTACATGTAGTGCATGTGATAAAAATGCCAGAAAAGGTGTTTATGGGGTGCTAAATATGGGTCACGCTGTGGCAGTAACAATACAGTTTAGACTACTTCTCGACATTATTGGAAACTTCTTAAGCATACAAGACATTTGTAAACCCTAATATACATAATTTATTAACTATAAAGATGATAATTTTATTTTGTGGATGTCACTTCTTTGGAACAATATATCACTGTGCACAATATATAATGCATCGACTGAAGTGTGTGCAAAACAAAGCAGCAGCTACCACATCCCTGGTTGATCACCTCTACGATCCCAAGAAAATAGGGAGTGCTATTACTGTCATAAACCTGGACACAAAGCTGTTAATTGCCTGGTGCTTAAGAAAAAACAGGAAAGACAGAATAACCAAAACCAAAGCTCCAGTAGTCAGTCTAAAGATGTAGCTCTGGCAGGTCCTGAATATTCTGTAGATTCCGTTATTACCTCTTTAGAAGAGTCTAGCATGGATCCTTGCTACCAGCCTTTTGTTTTAGATGGCAGTGTCTGCTTAGTAGGCGCTAATGATTGCATGCCAGTTAAGTTTTGAGAGATACTGGAGCCACTCAGTCATTTATTTTACCAGATGTCTTATCATTTTCTGAACAATCATTTTGTGGTTCTCATGCCATATGTCAGGGACTTGGAATGAGTTATGTTAAAGCACCTTTGCATATGATTCAGCTTACAGACTTGCTTTCTGGTTAGTTTAAAGTTGCCGTTTGTGAGAACTTGCCTGTTAAAGGGATACATTTTATTCTGGGAAATGACATTGCATGAGGTACGGTTTAACCCATTTTAGAGGTTTTAGATGTCTCTGTTAATTCTTTATTGGTTTTGGAGGCTAATATTAACAATTCAGAAATGTGTTCTTACTCGAGCTCAGCCACGCAAATAAGATGATGTTTTGGATTTGATTCCTAAAAACTATAAAGATCATAATCAGAAAGTCAGCAACTAGAAAGCATTGTTGTGCATGATCAGCTAGTAGCAGCACAAAAAGAAGATCCCTAAGAACTAAGTTTTTTTTTTCCAAAAGCAAAGAAAATACTTCTGATAAACAAGTAACTTATTTTCTTGAAGATGGAATTTTGATGCGCAAATGGAGTCCATGTAATGACTCAGAGTTTAGTAATGTCCACAAGATTGTAATCCCTGCAGTTTATAGATAGCCAGTGTTAAGTCTTGCTCATGCTAGTCTGTGGTCAGGTCATTTAGGAATCACAAAAACATACCAACGAATCTTGGCACATTTTTTTGGCCTGCACTGAAAAGAAATATTTACGCTACAAGGGGAATGTAACAGTGAGAAAAAAAAATCATAAAAAAATGATAAAATATACATAAATCCTAACTACTAAGATTTTTCCATTTATTATGTTATTGTTTAATGACATGTTCTTTTTCTTTCCAATTATACATACCACCATTATTGTTTATGAACATCCCTAGGACCAGACCTGGGCATTGTACGGGCACATCCGGCCCGCAAGCCATCCCCAACCGGCCCGTGTGAGGTCAGTGTCAATTAAAAGTCAGATGTAAATAAATGTACATCACACATGTCATATAACAGCATTGTTTTTATTTTGACGGGAGCACTATTTCTTTAAATTTCTGTAATGTGTCGGCGAACAGAACTGAGTGTGACTGACAGAGACGATAGAGGTTTTAACAAGACATGAACTTCAAAAGTCAAATGTAAAGCTGTTTAAGGATTACAGTTTAAATCTGGGATTTATATCGCCATTACGGTACTAAACACAGAGAAATGCTAGAACTTTAATGATGCAGAGAGTCACATCTGAAGCTTTGCTAACTAAACTGCAAACCAACACAGACTTCTTATAAAGTTTTACACATCCAGGACTGGAGCAGTTAAAATCAGCTTTGTGATATCCAAATAGCAATAGCTATAGCTAAAATAGAGCAAATCCTTCAGACAAACATCAATAAAATAATCAAATGGACAAACCTCAATGGATTCATACTACCTAAAAAAAAGACCACATGCATACACTTTTGTCAAACCAAAACACTTCATCCAAACCCAGAACTTCACCTGGATAGAGAAATAATCAAGACTGTGAAAAGCACAAAATACCTTGAAGTAATATTTGATCTTAAGTTCTCTTTCATTTCACACATCAATGCACTAAAAACTAAATGTCTCAAAAGGCTCAACATAATAAAAAACCTCACCAGTACAAAATGGGGTGCTAACTTCTTCATACTACTTCACTACTAGCATCATATGCGGCATACTTAAACAGCAGTGGCGGCTGCTGGTCTTTCAAAGAGGGGAAGCTCATTGTCGGCTTACATCATAAAATTTGTCAATTTATTTATAAATAAATTCTGCCTTCCGTTCCTTTTCAAGAAAATGGCCTGTGATCCTATCGAAAAAATGGGTTGCAGTTTGTCTTTTGACTTCACTCGCAAAATCTGCGATGGGACTGAAGCTCCCAGTGATTAAGTGACGGTGTAGAGCTCAAAATAGCTGTCAATCAAAACGGGATTCAGCCTTTCAACTGATCCTCCAATCATCTTGCAGAAGCTCCGCATCCAGACCCGCCCACAGCTCCATTCACCCCCAGAGACGCTCAGCGTCCGGGGGCGGGACAAAATCGTGGCATTTATCCAATGACCGACGAGTTTCGAAGCAATGAAAAAAAACGTTCCATGCAGTCCCGTTGAAGTGAATAGATGCTCAGGTTCTATGCATTGACGTCACGGGAATGTATGAGAAGTTAACAAAATCGAGTCGATTTGTGATAAGTAGCTGATTCTGAACGAACTCGTAGTCAATGCATTTGTAGTCAATGAAATGTTAACACAACTGTACATATTTGACCATTTAATTTTTGACATTTTAGGGGAAGCTGAGCTTCCCTTGCAGTCTTAGAGAAATCGCCACTGTTAAACAGTCTAAACACCATTCACCATCAGGGAATCAGACTCATTCCTGGGTGCATATCGAACATCTCCTGTTTAAAGTCTATACATCAAAGCACAAGAACCATCACTGGACCATAGAAGATTACAATTAACTGTACAGTACACAATAAAAACAATAAGTAATCGAAAAAAAACCAGTATACAAAATAATCACCTCACCAAGCCATCAAACCCTATACCAAAACAAACCGAGCACAATAAAACCTCTGGTGATACGAATAAAGCAACACATAAAAGACATAAACCTAAATTCAGCTGAAATAGCACACCCTAATCACCATAACATTTACATTTTCGGCATTTAGCAGATGCTTTTATCCAAAGCATCTTACAGTTGTGACAGTATACAATCTAAGCCACCCAAGATAAACCTGTTTACCCGCTGAGGTTAAGGATTAAAAGTCGAGACTGCCGTGACAACGATGCTGCTCCTGCCGGATGTGACGGGTCTGAAGTAATTGCACCAAGAATGACAAGAAATCACTACAGACTTTATTGAAGACTAGAGCGAATATCAACTCTATTATTATTTATTTATTTATCTATTTATTACCAGTTATAACTTTTAGATCATTTAATTCTGTGTTTGTATGCTTTGTGTAAATCGTGTATTTATTTAAAGTATCCTCCAGGCCACCCAAGAAGGATGGGCCCTGCTGAGTCTGGTTCCTCTCAAGGTTTCTTCCTGTAATTTTCAGGGAGTTTTTCCTTGCCACAGTCGCCCTCTGCTTGCTCAACAGGGGTTTTTGTATCTGTTGGTCCTGGATTTTGTAAAGTTGCTTTGAGACAATGTCTACTGTAAAAAGTGCTATATAAATAAAGTTGACTTGACTTGACTAAGCAATTGAGGGTTAAGAGCCTTGCTTAAGGGTCCAACAGTGGCAACCTGGTAGTGGTGGGGCTTAAACAGGCAACCTTCTAATTACTGGCCCCATACCTTAACCACTAGGCTACAGCTGCCAAAAAAAAAACACATTCTGATTGAATGCCCAAAATACAACAGTAAATGACAAAAACTAGATATGCCCAAAACATAAAAAGATAATTCAGAAATAATCCTCAATTTCCCTAATAATATAAAACTGAAAACATATATACAGTATCTATATACGTATATATGTTATATATACACTGCCTGGCCAAAAAAAAGGTCACCACCTGGATTTAACTAAGCAAATAGGTAAGAGCCTCCCATTGGATAATTACTGTATGGGTGATTATGTTGTAGCTGGCAACAAGTTATTTAACCCTAACTGATGCAGTGAGTAGCTTCTCATTTGTTAAACAACCATGTCGAAAGACACATCCTGTGGTCGTGGATAAGATGTTAATCTGTTTCAGAAGGGTCAATTTATTGGCATGCATCAAGCAGAGAAAACATCTAAGGAGATTGCTGAAACTACTCAAATCGGGTTAAGAACGCATTATTAAAAAGTGGAAGGACAGTGGGGAAACATCATCTTCAATGAAGGAATGTGGTCGGAAAAAAATCTTGAATGATTGTCATCGGCGATCACTTAAACGTTTGGTGAAATCAAATCGTATAAAAACTCCAGTAGAACTCAGGGATATGTTTAATAGTGAAAGTAAGAGCATTTCCACATGCACAATGCGAAGGGAACTCAAGGGATTAGGACTAAACAGCTGTGTAGCCTTAAGAAAACCACCCTGTTCCAGAGTGATGGGCGCATCAGGGTAAGAAGAGAGGCGGCTGAAGTGATGCACCCATCATGCCTAGTGCCTACCGTACAAGCCTGTGGGGGCAGTTCTATGATCTGGGGTTGCTGCAGTCGGTCAGGTCTAGGTTCAGCAATGTTATGTGCCCAAAGAATGAGGTCAGCTGACTACCTGAATATACTGAACCACCAGATTATTCCATCAATGGATTTTTTCTTCCTTGATGGCATGGGCATATTCCAAAATGACAATGGCAGGATTCATCGGGCTCAAATTATGAAAAAGTGGTTCAGGGAGCATGAGACATCATTTTCACACATGGATTGGCCGCCATATATATATATATATATATATACAAAACAAATAAAACTAGCCTAAAACACTGATTCCTGCCGTGAATGTTATAGATATGACAACATGCTGTTATAGAAGCAAACAAACAAACAAGTTCAGTATCATAATCAAAAATGAGCCCTGTCCTTCTTCACGAAAGCTGTTTAGACATCAAGATTAAAAGGGGAAAAGTTCAAATCTTTCCAGTTTTGTTAGTTAGAACAATAAACTTGTAAAGCTTTCTCACTATTAAAGCAGTTCTCCAACTTCCAAGTTACGATTGGGTGGTTTACCAAGGTCAGTATATTTTAATTTGGCCCAGTATTTACCAAAACGCTCACTATGAGTTTCGTGACTCCATTTTGCGTTTTAACTTCGGTTTTAACTGATGTTAATAATATTATTATCCAAAAAGAACGGAAGCTAAATGAGAGATGAAAAAGAAGACCACAGACATCACGAGGAGCCGCAGTAAAAACGCACTCTTTGATAATACGAGGTAAATGCTGCCTTTGGTTTTTTTATTAAGAGAAATGTCACATCTTTACAATAATAAACAGGAACATTTTACATAAGCAAATTACCATCATCAATCAACTTACACTACAACTTTCATTATTACAAAGCATATTTCTCCCAGATACATTCGTAAGAATGTCTTTTTTCATAGTCCTAATATACTGTACGTATGTTTTAACTATTGCAGTTTTTGTTTTATAACAAAGAAATTGTCTATTTCATTTTAAATACATTTTTCATTTTATCTCCAATTATTATCAACACATTTTTTGATAATTAAAGTGGACACCTACAATTTTTAAAATAGTTCAGTACATAGCAACGCTTGGAAAATAATTAGAATGAAAATGATTGAATCACTTTGAAATAGAAGAAACAAACTGCTTTGCTTCATCAGCAGAAGTGAAAATCTGGTGCTTATCACCATGCAGGCACGTGCACAGATAGACCCCTAGTGGTGCTCAAGCACCTGCCCTTTTGCCCTGGATGAGAAAAGTGCCCTTTCTGCTGGAGCCCAATTTTTTTCTACATTCATCAATATTACCCTCTCTGTCATCAATTCCCCCCAAAAGTGTTTTGATATCTGACGGGCATTTATTTGAGTTCTTGTGAGAATTCTGCCCCGATCTGATTTGCGGTGCGCACAAGCTCCCACCTTGCCCCTCCCTCCTCCTCCTCCGCTTAGCACTCATGCAGTGCTTACCGCCAGGCCAAACCGCTGCTACACACTTCTCCTCTGACCCGCAGTATCAGACAGACAGGTAATGACAGTGTTTCATACAAAGAGCATCCATGCATAACGCATAGCCTACACGTTTTGTACTCATGAGTCATGAAATACGTGATTTCAAAGCCTTGTCCAGCTGTTTACTGACGTTTGTCATGTTTAGTGAAGGGGGAGGGGGACAAACTGCAGCAGACAGACATACAGACAGACAGAGAATTTAAAGACAGTTTTACTGTTTTACAAATTAGACAAGTTCACTAGTTGTGTTTCATTTAAAATCTTACTTATTTTGATGTGAAAGCCTGAAGAAGAAAAAAAGCACGAGCACAAACATTTTGCAGGAGAATGTCAAATAGCTCTCACAGTAAAGTGTTGAGAATAGATACAAACATACAATATTTTATAATTACAGCATCCTGGCCAAAACGCTGTGTAGGAAAAGTCACCTTTAGTCAAGGAGTTATTTTCATGCTAGTATTTATACTTCAACAGTTGAGGTTTACAAATTAGGAATAATTTTGCTAGGTAATTAACATTACAAACTAATATATGTAGAGGCTAAATACAATGCTTTATGATATAGAACAGCATACAAAAATGATGAATAAATAGGAAAATGTTATTTAGCTGTCTATTTAATTTTATTGGCATAATAATAGGCCCATTGGTAACATCAACAGCCTCATTGAAAAGATCAATTTCAAAACTGAAGATCATAAAGAACAGGCTCAGGAGTCTCTGTGAGGAAGACCTGACCTAATCCTGCTTGCCATTAAGCAAAACGTACAAATAAACCACAGTGAGGTCATAAAAATCTTCCAAGAGATAGCACCAAGGAGGATGCTCCTGTGAAGCATCTACTACTTGATATACATGCTACTTGAACGATCCTGCTCCCTTCACCTCAGTAGAGAGTACATAGTTGTATTATATAGAGTATATTGAATGCTTTATTTTTATTTTATTTATTCAGAGAAGAGTTTTGATAAGTTTTAAGTTACAATATTTTTTGATGATTATTTAATATATGGTTTGGTTATTAAAAAGCGCACACAATTTGATAATTTGAGTTATTTGATTAGATGTGTATTGATTGTGTTAACAAAAATAAATATTTAAGTTAAATATCCTACTGTTTTTTTTTTTTTTTTTTTACATTTTATTAATAACTTTGGCGATGAATGCCCTTTGTTTTTTGCTTGAGCACCTGCCCCCAAAAATGTCTGTGCACGTGCCTGTCACCATGAGTTATACAGAGTCAAGCTGGAAAGAGAAGGGAATACTTCACATTGTCCAAAGCACATAGTTGTTTCTGCACATCATTAAAAGCAGATCGAGCCCTGGCAATCTTTGCCGTGCAATCAGGGTACAACGAGATACTCAAGCCCAAAATGGTGATTCGCTGCAGCTCCCTGGCTTTCCTCAGAATGTGAGCACAATCCTTGAAATAATGCATTCTAACTATATTAGCTCGTGGTGGATCGCCAGATTTAGGGGTCGGAGCAAGTGAGCAGTGAGTTCTGTCAATCACGGGACATTCGTCCAGATTGAACGCATCTTTAAGAAGACACGTATGAGTTGGATGTCAGCTGTGACTCCGGGACCCCAACAATCCTGATGTTCTGCCTTCGAGACCTGGATTCCAAGTCATCTCACTTAGCGGATGGCTTACTGAGCTCCGGAGTTAAATAATTGACCTTAGCTTGTAGACCTGCATTCAGCAATAGAGTTACATATTTGAGTTAATATAGCTCAAAAATATTTAGTAAATAGAAATCAGTTTCACAAGGAAAATGTATAAACATTTAGTAAGATTCTGATAAAATGAATTTTTATT
Source organism: Trichomycterus rosablanca (assembly GCF_030014385.1). Classification (NCBI taxonomy): domain Eukaryota; kingdom Metazoa; phylum Chordata; class Actinopteri; order Siluriformes; family Trichomycteridae; genus Trichomycterus; species Trichomycterus rosablanca. The sequence continues at coordinate 18,657,349 of NC_086007.1, forward strand.
TAGGAGGAAATTAATTTAAATTTACTAAATATCTAGAAAAACTGCTCTATGTGTGGCCTCCCCCTATGAGCTAGATGCCAGACAACCCCACCCCTTGGTTTATCCCTGAAGCGAAGGGGAAGCTTCGTATACAAGAAATTCACAGACGCAAGTTTAGAAAAGTACAAAAGATTAATTTCATTAAGTCATTAAAACAGCTGTCAGTTTGGTTTCATTACAATAAAATAAGACAAAACAGCATAAACTGCTGGACGTAAATAATTGGGGGGTTGGGAGACCCAACAGATATAATCTCAGTTACAAACGTGGATAGATTCTACTAATAAGACAATACTCTGCAATACAGTAGTCTACATGTAGTCTACTCCCATTATTTGGCTATAACCCTTAGCTGCATATCTTGCTTTGTACGTTTCTGATTTGCCAGCTTCGTTTTTAACAGAATAAACCAATCTTAACCCCACTGCACGTTTACCTTCAGGCAAAGGGGTCAGTGTGTGTGTCGTTCTCGATGAGGGAATTCATCCCATTTTTCATAGCATCGATCCACAAATGTGATTTCACTGAACTCACTGCCTCTCTGTAACTCCGAGGTACGTTACAGACTCTGTAACAATAGTCAATATTTGCTAGTGTTTAGTCATTGCTTTCTGCATCAGACCCATAGTCAGCTAAGTACTGGGGTGGATTCCTATCTCTCTTAGGGTAATGTAAACTATGGCCATGTCTTTCATTCACTAAATGAGAGCATATATTAACAAAACGCTAACAGTTATGACTGATTTTGTAATTCGACCTTCCAAAGACACATTAGGTAGGTTAAGGAAAGGTAAAAGAGAGATCACCTTTTTAGCATGTGCTTCAACTTACATTATACTCTTTTAAGAGGTGATCTATAGACTCCCCAAGATACATTAATTATCATCAAATGACAACTTCTCTGGACATGTCGATTGCTTGGAGCAAAAAACAGCAGTTATCCATTGGCTCTGCACTGACACTTTATTTTGAGTCATCCTTTATAGATGAAATAAACGCTCATCAGACTCTCAGTAACGTATCAACAACATATCAAATTTTTTGCAGCATTAAAGCATCAATAGATGACCAATAGACTTTTAATTAACTGCATAAATATAGTTTGTTTATAATCTGCTAAATTCAGTTGTTTTTCACTTTATTTGGAGTCTAAGTTCAGATCTGTATCTGTTCACCTAAGAAATCACTGATCCTGTAACAGGTCTAATACAGACAATCTCAACATCCTCAACAAGCTGCTACAGACCTGCTGCTGAACCCAGTCTGGAACTGGGGCTTAATTGGACTGGCCTGAGATTATTGGGCCAGGATGAGGGTTAGGATTAGGTTTTGGGTTGAGGTTAAGATTAGGATCAGGTTTTGGATTGAGGTCAGGGTTATGCTTAGGGCAGGGTTAAGGTTAGGTTTTGAGTAAAGCTGGGTTAAGTTTTGCTTATTGGAAGTTACACATGAAGTCGACTTCATGTCACATATTAACAATAAATCTACTTAACGTAAGTAATGCATCAGCAGCATATCTTCAAGATGTTTACCTAAATGTGAGGTGAATTGGAGATACTGAACTGTCCATGACTGTGTTTGACATTAAAATCCTAATAAATAAAATAATAAATAAGAAACAGGTTAAGATTTGAGTAGTTAGAATCAGAAACAGGTTGGGCTTAACCTTGTTAGGATTACAAACAGGTTGAGGTTCATATTGTTAGGGTAAGAAACAGGTTGTCAAGTCAAGTCAAGTCAACTTTATTTATATAGCGCTTTTTACAATAGACATTGTCTCAAAGCAACTTTACAAAATCCAGGACCAACAGATACAAAACCCCCTGTTGAGCAAGCCGAGGTCACGCGACTGTGGCAAGGAAAAACTCCCTTAAAATTACAGGAAGAAACCTTGAGAGGAACCAGACTCAGCAGGGCCCATCCTTCTTGGGTGGTCTGGAGGATACTTTAAATAAATACATGATTTACACAAAGCATACAAACACAGAATTAAATGATCTAAAAGTTATAACTGGTAATAAATAGATAAATAAATAATAATAGAGTTGTTATTCGCTCTAGTCTTCAATAAAGTCTGTAGTGAGTTCTTGTAATTCTTGGTGCAATTACTCCTGACCCGTCACATCCGGCAGGAGCAGCATAGTTGTCACGGCAGTCTCGACTTTAATCCTTAACCTCGGCGGGTAAACAGGTTTCCATCAGAATGCCTTTGGAGTAAAACAACAAAGAATGTAGTTAATAATGTACAATGCTAGTTGAGTAAAACAGTTTTACAGAGAGTTTTAGACTCCGGCAGCCCTAATTATTACAGCATAACTAAAAGGGAGAGCCAGCAGGTAACAAGGTCATGAAGGCTTTCACAGGACATCAGCGCCCACCTCTCCTACCCAAACCGGAGTGATCGGACAAGAGAGGCAGAACGACAGCAACCCAACATCCCTGATCACCACAAGTTTCTATGACCAAGAACCCCCAAGCTCTGCGCCTTTGTCTATACTAATCAAAAGCCTGAGAAAATAAATATGTTTTCAGTCTAGACTTAAACATTGAGACTGTGTCCGAATCCCGAATAGAGGCAGGAAGATTATTCCAAAGTTGTGGAGCTTTGTAAGAAAATGCTCTTCCACCAGCTGTGGTCTTTTTAATTTTAGGAACTATAAGTAACCCTGCATCTTGTGAACGAAGTGGACGCGCTTGGCTGTAGTGATTAATAAGTTCACTCAGATACTGTGGAGCCAGACCATGTAGCGCTTTATAGGTTAGTAAAAGTATTTTGTAATCCATGCGGAATTTAACTGGCAGCCAGTGTAGAGATGATAGAACAGGACTGATATGATCAAATTTTTTAGTTCTAGTTAGCACTCGAGCTGCTGCATTTTGAACTAACTGGAGTTTGTTTATGGATCTACCAGAGCATCCAGTTAGAAGAGCATTACAATAATCTAACCGAGAAGTTATAAACGCATGGATCAGTTTTTTGGTGTCATTAACAGATAGTATATTTCTTATTTTAGAGATATTACGCAAATGATAGAAAGCAACTCTAGTAATATTATTAATGTGTGTTTCAAAGGAAAGATCTGAATCTAGTGTGACACCCAAGTTTTTTACATCTGGGCTGGGAGTAACAGAGAAAGTGTTTAGGTTTAGCACCAGGTTAGACAACTTGTCTCTTGCAGCTTTAGAGCCAACAAGTAAAACGTAAAAAAAAGTTTTATCTGAATTAAGTAAAAGAAAATTACACGACATCCAGTTTTTTATGTCATTTACACAATCTTCTATCTTACTGATTGTGTCAGTATTATTTGGTTTGACTGATATATACAGCTGTGTGTCATCTGCATAGCAGTGAAATTTTATGCCATGTTTATGAATAATTTCACCTAGTGGAAGCATATAGAGTGTAAATAATAGTGGTCCCAGTACCGAGCCCTGTGGAACACCACACTTTACTTTTGTAGTTTCCGAGCATTTATTATTTACATAAACAAATTGCGAGCGGTCAGTCAGATATGATTGAAACCAAAAGAGTGCGAGTCCTTTAACACCTACTGTATTTTCTAGCCTCTCCAGTAAAATGTTATGATCGACCGTATCAAACGCTGCGCTAAGATCTAATAGAACAAGAAAAGAGACACATCCATTATCAGAAGACATTAACAACTCGTTAACTACTCTAATTAATGCAGTTTCGGTACTATGATTGGGTCTAAATCCTGATTGAAATTTTTCATAAATACAATTTTCATTCAAATAAGAACATAATTGTTTTAGAGACAAAAGGAAGGTTTGAAATTGGCCTATAATTAGATAAAACATGTGTATCAAGATTAGGTTTTTTAATCAGGGGTTTAATAACGGCACTTTTAAACAATTTAGGTACATACCCAAGGCTAAGGGATGCATTGATTAATGTAAGCAGGGGCTCTACAATAGCTGGGAGTAAATCTTTAAGTAAACGAGTTGGAACAGTATCGAGTATACACGATGATGACTTCGATGATTTAATCAACACAGTTAGTTCATTTTGGGAGATTGGATTAAAGGAATTTAGTTGGGTTAACTCGTTACTATTATCATCACTATTATCACCAATGCTGCTCGGAGTGAGTCCATACTTAACATTGGCAAGTGACACACTTTGACTCTGAAGTCGTATTTTTTCTATCTTGTCATTAAAGAATTTTAAAAAATCATCGCTGGTACAGTTAGGTGGTATATCAGATTCAGTTTCATTGACGTTTTTAGTTAATTTGGACACTGTCTCGAAAAGGAATCTAGGATTGTTTTTATTTTTCTCTATTAGGGACGAATAATATAAAGATTTAGCTTTTATAAGTGCATGTTTATACTCAGTTAGAGCATCTTTCCAAGCAATCTTATACACCTCCAGTGTAGTGTGACGCCACTTGCGTTCTAATTTCCGTGCTGCTTGTTTAAGTGCGCATGTGTGGTCATTGTACCAAGGAGCAAGTTTTTTCTCCCTAATCAGTTTAGTTTTGAGTGGGGCTACGTTATCTAAGGTTGTGCGCAATACGGTTTCTACGTTTTGAGTTGCCTGATCTAGTTCTTTAGGTTTTGATGCTGGTATATTTGGTAATTCTGTTTGGCAGTCACTGTTAATCATATTTCTTTAAAGTTGGGCAGCTCACATGAAACTCCAAAACTTAGAGGTTATTGGAAGTTCAATAATGTACTTCTTAAGGATGATATATTTAATGAAAGCATTATTACACTGATCAAGGATATTTTAAATGATGATGACATAAGTAATTATAAAGCTAAATGGGATTATGTCAAATATAAAGTTAGATATATGGCCATTAAAAGATGTAAACTATTAAAAGCCATCAAATGTAAACAAGAGTTAGATCTCTTTGGTAGAATTAATGCTTTACTAATTAAGGATGATACTTCTGAAGAAGAAAAGTTAGAATTAAAAAACCTTAATTTAAAAATTAATCAAATTCATTTAGATTAAGCTAAAGGGGCATATGTCAGATCTAGAGCTAAATGGATGGAGGAGGGTGAGAAAAACACTAGTTACTTTTTTCTTTTGAAAAAAGAAATGGGAAAAGAAAATCTTTATCTGTTTCAGTGCACTCCAAATTAATATCAGAGTTTGTCACCTCCTTTTATCGAAATCTTTATGTATCTAATTTCGATGCAGATAGTTGTGAAAACTTTGTCAACAGAATTAAACAACATATTCCAATTATAGAGGAGAGTTTTAAGGCACAGTGTGATTCTTGCCTCTCTATAGATGAAATCAAATTAGTTCTTTTTTCAATGAAAAAAGGGAAATCACCAGGCATTGATGGTTTATCTATAGAATTTTACATTCATTTTTGGGAAATTATTAAGGACCTATTATTTTATATGTATAAGGAGTGTGTTGATCAGAGAGAGATGACAACATCTATGAAGCAGGGTATTATCTCCCTTAATCCTAAACCTGACAAAGACATAGCAATGATAAACAATTGGCGTCCCATTACTCTTTTAACAGTAGATTATAAACTTTTACCTATGGTTTATGCCAATAGATTAAAGTCTGGTTTGGATGGTATTATTTCTGAGACACAATCTGGCTTTATGAAAGGAAGACACATTAGTAACAATATAAGGTTAATTCTGGATTTGCTAGATTATTCAGATCATGTATATTCAGAAGCTGTTATTCTTGTTATGAGGTGGGGACGAAGGACCCAAGGATGCAGAGGATTTAACGAAAAAGGATTTTATTTAACAAATAATAAACATAATATACAATTAAACAAAGAATAAAGGGAACAAAAAGACTTCGGGGGATCCCGAAGGCAGCCAATGACGTCGTGGGCTGAAAAAGAACAGAAAAACATACATAAGAAGGAACGGGGGCCGCGAGGCGCGAACCCGGGACTCTTGCCTCTCGGCCGGGAGCTTAAGCGACCTGCCACAGCGGTCCTGATGGCAAAATCGCTCCCAGCGCTATTGAGGTAAAGAGCGGGTTCGCCTGGTGGAAACTCCTCGCGGTGAATGGACGGAGAGGGAGGGTGAAACCGGCAATAGATAACTCAAATGGCTCGGCTGCCAGCCGAAACTGCTGGAGAACGCCGTGCCATTTACCGGGCGCAAGTTATTTGTAAGCTCTAAGAAATGAGCGTTACGGCGCTATCACCAGCCAGAATGGCTGGGAAGTGGCCGTATTAAAAGAACGCCCCAGAGGGGAAAAGCGACGCTGTCACCAGCGATCCGCGCTGGGAAGGGGTCGCGTCCCTCTGGGCACGTGAAAAGGAATGCCAGCGGCGCTGTCACCGGCCAACATGGCCGGGAAGTGGCCGCTTTAAGTGGGAAGCGTTTGGAGGCATGGCGGCGGTGCTGTCACCAGCAATCCGCGCTGGGAGGTGGCCGCGCCACTCCGAAACGCCCCGCAAAATAATAGAAGCGCGCGGACTGAATCCGGGGTTAGACCCGCTATAGCGCGACTCTTCCTCGCGAGCCCAACGCTGGGTGAACACCCCAGAGGTCCGACAGCGCTTACATAGGCGTGCGGTGGTAACGGTGACGTATACCGGCACTTGCCGGCAAACGCAAACCCCGAAAACAAAACCGCAACGCGTAGGCTGCACGAAGTCGCACCAAAAATACAAATCTAACCCTACCTTACCTCCGCCTTACGACGTACCCACCCAGACGCTATACAGCGCCTGGGGAACCAGCTAGCCGTAGGCAAAGGAAAGTGGCTGGTGCGGTGCAGCCAAAAGAAAATAAATGAACATAAAAGGGCACCGCAGTGCCAAATGAACTGAAAGAAAAGAAAAGCAAACAACCAGGAAAAAACAGAAGGTGCGACGCCTGCAGCTTAGCGCCATCCCCTTAAATAAGAGGAGGCGCAGCTGCAGCGCGTTCGCCCTAACGAGCTGGCCAGGTATTAAACGAGCAGCTCGTTTCTGCTCTGTAAGGCCTGTGGCGTCAGGGAGAGATGGTATATTCCCCTGACGCCACAGAGTCTAACAATTCTATTTCTAGACTTTTACAAGGCCTTTGACACAATTGAACACCAATTTATATTAAAATCTCTCAAACTATATGGATTTGGTGATGCTTTTGTTGATATTATTGACATGTTGTACAAAGGAATCAATAGTTCTGTTATTTTAAATTTCAATACATCTCAGAGATTTGACAAAAGTAGGGGAGCAAGGCTGCCCAATCTCTCCCTTCTTGTTTATATTAATTACAGAATTATTGTCCTTAAGCATAACACATGATCCATATTTAAAAGGAATTTCGATTTTTGGTAGAGAATTTAAAATTTCTCAATTGGCAGATGACACTACTCTTTTTTTAAAAGATAGAGGTGAGTTATCCACTGCTTTAAATCTAGTTACACAGTTTTCATGTGCTTCAGGTTTAACATTAAATATGTCAAAATTTTAGATAATGCCTCTTTATAATTGCAAGGATATTAATATAGATAATATTCCAGTCCAAAACACAGTAAAGTACCTTGGTATATACAGCTCTGGAAAAAAATAAGAGACCACTTCAAAATTATCCGTTTCTCTAGTTTTACAATTTATGGGTATGTGTTTGACCAAAATGAGCAGTGTTGTTTTATTCTATAAACTACTGGAAACATTTCTCCCAAATTTCAGATAAAAATATTGTATTTTAGAGCATTTTTTTATTTAGAAAATGACTAATGGTCAAAATAACAAAACAGTTACAGAAATTTAGGACCACAAACAATGCAAAGAAAACAAGCTCATATTCATTTTTAAACAACACAGTACTAATATTTCAACTTAGAAGGAGTCCAGAAATCAATATTTCATGAAATAACCCTGATTTTTAATCACAGCTTTCATGCGTCTTGGCATGCTTTCCACCAGTCTTTTACATTGCTGTTGGGTAACTTGACGCCACTTCTGGCGCAGACATCCCAGGAGTTTGGCTTTGTTTGATGGCTTGTGACCATTTATCTTCCTCTTGATCACATTCCAGAGGTTTTCAATGGGGATTCTGGAAACCCATTCCCCCGTTCTGGAGATTGGGCTGGCCATGATAGGGTCCCTCATCCACACCTTGATTGACCTGGCTGTGTGACATGGAGCATTGTCCTGCTGAAAAAAACAATCATAGAAGTTTTCCTACAGCACAGTTTTGTATGTGGCTTGATTCATGTGTTCTTTACAAAGATAAATCTGCCCGATTCTGGCGTTGCTGAAACACCCCCAGCTCATCACCGATCCTGCACCAAATTTCACAGTGGGTGCGAGACACTCTGGCTTGTAGGCCTCTCCAGGTGTCCATCTAACCATTACATGACCTGGTGTTGGACAAATCTGAAAATGGCACTCATCAGAGAAGATGACCTTACTTCAGTCCTCGACGGTCCAATCCTTATGGTTTTTCGCAAACTTCAGCCTGGCTCTTCTTTGCTTCTCATTGATGAAGGGCTTTTTTCTAGCTTTGCATGACTTCAGCCCCGCCTCCAGAAGTCTGTTTCGAACCGTCCTTGCTGTCCATTTCACTCTAGCTGCCGCTTACCATTCTTTTTGTAGGTCACTAGATGTCATCTTACGGTTGTTAGGTGACATTCGAATGAGGTGGCGGTCAAGACGGTCAGTAGAGAGTCGTTTTCGCCCTCTGCCAATCTGTAACTTTGTTGTCCCATGTGTTTGTTGCTTTACCTTGTTCTTATGAACCACTGTTTTTGAAATTTTCAGGATGGAAGCAACCTGACGCTCACTGTGTCCCTCTGCCAGTAAACCTAGAATTTAACCCTTCTTTTCCTCACTAAGAACCTTTCTTTTCAACCCTTTTGGCATGGTCTGTATTTGTATTTTGAATACACTTAATTTTTAGGTAGTACTAGCACTGCTTTTGTCATATTGATAACACCAGCAGTGGTTTTTATACTATTGCTCTTTAGAATAGGATTTGGTTGAGGTATTCACCTAATCAGCATCTAATACGGTAGAATGAGGTGTGTCTGTGAAGGAATTTCTTTTATCCAAAGCTGAAGGGTTGTCTCGATTTGTGTATCCATCTCTTTCCATTTTCATAAAGGATCCCATAGCAAATGAAATTAATAATCTTTTTTTAGATCTGGAGAAACAGATCACACAAACTTAAAAAAACAGTTATTTCTAATTGTAGATCTGAAGGTGGTTTGGAAGTGTTGACTTTTAATGACACCATCAACACGTTTAGAATTAGTTGGGTTAAAATATGCCTTATTAACCATCTCTCTTTTTACACCACATAGAGTTTAAGTTAACTTAAACTCTATGTGGTTTTTTATCCCAAATTTGATTTTTAATAAAGTAGGTGGTTTACCATTTCTATTAACGTGCAACTATCTCCCTAATAAGCTCCCTATTTCTCTCTCTAAATTTCATGAACAAGCTTTACTCGCATGGAAATTATGCTTCATCCACAATTTTTCTCCACATAGAGCCCTCCTGTGGAATAACGCTGATTTTCCCTAAATGGTTTCAAAAGGGTATTATTAATATTGTTTCAGTATTTGATGACTTTGGTGATGTACTTGTAAATGAGCAATTTATGACTAAATGTGATTTTCCTATTGCTTTTAAAGAATATAATTCCCTGATTCGGGCCATTCCTAGTGTGGCCTGGTCCAGCTTGTGAAGAATTATTTGAGTTTCATGAAACCTGAAGGTATTGTTAGGTCACCGTCATTGTTGTGTTTAGATGGAGTGAGCATATACAGTAAAAAGTGTGATAATAGACACATTCGTTGTATACTTCAGATTCAAAACAAAACTGTTGCTCGTGGGAAATTTTTTTGGATGAATCATATTGAGGATATAAATTAGAGGAGAGCCTGGTTGTTGCCTCAAAAGTTTTGCATGCCTAATGAAGCTAAGGATGTTCACTTCAAAATTTTACATAAAATATACCCAGTTAATTCAGTTGTTTCCAAATTTGCTAATATTGGGAGCTCTTGTACTTTTTGTGATGATGCTGAAGATCATTTATTCTTTCAATGTAAAATAACGAGTAAATGGTCTGATTTAAATGATCATTTGTTTAAACCAACTAAAACTACGCATTGTTGGAAGCTTAAAGACATAATATGTTATTATACAACCCCTGGCAAAAATTATGGAATCACCACTCTTGGAAGATGTTCTGTCAATTGTTTAATTTTGTAGAAAAAAAATAAATCACAGACATGCCACAAAACTATCATTTTTCAAAATGTCAACCTTCTGGCATTAAGAAACAATAAAAAAAAGAAACAAATATAATAGTTGTGGTCAGTCACAATTGCTTTTTTTAGATCAAGTAGAGGAAAAAAATATGGAATCACTCAAATCTGAGGAAAAAATTATGGAATCACTCTGTAATTTGCAGTTTAAAAACAAAACATCTGCAGCAGATTAGATTTGCTAATTATTCTTCAGTTTAAAAAGTGCTCGGAGAGCTGTTGCACAAAGCAGATTGTCATGAATCATGGTTCCAACACAAGATATGTCAGTTGAAACAAATGAGAGGATTATAAAACTCCTTCAAGAAGATAAATCATTGTGGAATGTCGCAAAAGATGTTGGTTGTTCCCAGTAAGCTGTGTTTAAAATCTGGACCAAGTACAAACAAAATGGGAAGGTTGTAAAAGGGAAGCACTGGTAGACCAAGTAAGACATCAAAGCATCAAGATAGAAAACTTAAAGCAATATGTCTTGAAAACAGAAAATGCACAACAAAACAAATGAGAAACAAGTGGCCGGAAAGTGGAGTCAATGTCTGTGACTGAACTGTAAGAAATCACCTAAAAGAAATGGGATTTACATACAGAAAAGCCAAACAAAAGCCATTATTAACACCTAAAAAGAAAAGAACAAGGTTAAAGTAGGCTAAAGAAAAGCAATCGTGGACTGTGGGTGACTGGATATAAGTGATCTTCAGTGATGAATCGCGAATCTGCATTGGGCAAGGTGATGATGCTGGAACTTTTGTTTGGTGTCTGTCCAATGAAATTTATGAAGATAACTGCCTAAAGAAAACATGTTAATTTCCACAGTTGTTGATGATATGGGCCTGCATGTCGGGTAAAGGCACAGGGGAGATGGTCTTCAATAAATGCCAAAGTCCACATTGAAATTTTGGACGCTTTTCTTATTCCATCAGTTGAAAGGATGTTTGGTGATGATGACTTCATTTTTCAAGATGATAATGCATCTTGCCATAGGGCAAAGGACGTGAAAACTTTCCTTCAAGAAAACATATAATGTCAATGGCATGGCCTGCAAATAGTCCGGATCTCAATCCATTTGAAAATCTCTGGTGGAAATTGAAGAAAATGGTCAATGACAAGGTTCCAACCTGCAAAGCTGATCTGGCAACAGCAAGAGACAGTTGAAGGCAGATTGATGAAGAATACTGTTTGTCATTAGTTAACTCCATGCCTCAGAGAGTTTAAACCATTATAAAAGCCAGAGGTGGTGCAACAAAGTAATAATGGTGCAGTGTTTTCTAATGATTCCATAATTTTTTCCTCAGATTTGAGTGATTCCATATTTTTTTCCTCTACTTGATCTAAAAAAAAGCAATTGTGACTGACCACAACTATTATATTTGTTTCTTTTTTTATTGTTTCTTAATGCCAGAGGGTTGACAGTTTGAGAAATGATAGTTTTGTGGCATGTCTGTGATTTATTTTTTTTCTACAAAATTAAACAATTGACAGAACATCTTCCAAGAGTGGTGATTCCATAATTTTTGCCAGGGGTTGTAGTAATGATTCCAATAGACAAACAGAATATATTGTTAATTTTTTTATTCTATATGCGAAGTTTTTTATTCATAAAGTAAAGTTTTCAGGCTCCAGACCTATGTTTTCTGTGTTTTTATTAGAATTTAATTCACTTCTGCAATCTATAAAACTTACCCAAAATAAAAAAAGCATTAGGTTTATAAATTATTTTGAACGTTATTTTGGGGAGGGTGTTGATGAAGATTGAAAGGCTTTCCTTGTATGTGTGTGTGTGTGTGTATGTACAGTATGTATGTGTATATGTGCGATACCCCCAATCTTTTTGATATATTTCTTTAATAACAGAACAGACACAAGACACATACTGCTACCCAGAGAAAGTTATGATAGCAGTTATGAAGTGAGCCAAGCTGGGCAGTGTGTTCTTTATTAATTCCAGTGAAATGGATTAGTTTGGTTTGCTAGAAAAAGAAATAAAAATGAATTTGACGAGGTGGAAGACATGAATTAAACCTAGAGGTGTAGATATGCAATACAATGTAATTTGAAAGTTTTAGAACCATTGGAAACTCAGCACAATCATTTGTGTGGTTCCATGGTGTAATGGTTAGCACTCTGGACTCTAAATCCAAGGATCTGCGTTCAAGTCTTGGTAAAACGTGACAACCTTTTTTTTTTTACATAGTGGGATTTAGCATCACAGCCTTTTTGAAATGTCTGTCAATATCATCAGAGTTTTCACAAGTGAAGTCTTTTTTATGCTTATTTTACAGCTACAACCACTGTAGTGAATATAATGGCTGCATTTTCATCTCCATGATTAAAACTTGGTGTTTAAATGGTAGAAAAATAAATTCAAAACCTTTCAGGGAATATCATGTAAAATGTCTGAATGATTTCATTGCTGATTTTTAACCATATGAACAAAAAAAAAAAGTACTTTTCGCTTCCAGCGGTAGTCAATGCGGAACAGCGAGTTTCAATGGATAAAAACAAACAGGGCCCATTAAAAGATGAAGACTGCTGAACTGTAAATGCTCTACCTTCACATTTTGATAGCAGTTATGCCGAAATAGCTCAGTTGGGAGAGCGTTAGACTGAAGATCTAAAGGTCCCTGGTTCCATCCCAGGTTTTGGCAGAATATGGGCTGTATAAAACATCTCTTAACTACTCTGGAATGTAGAACTGAGCAAGATGTTTTGAGCTGAGTCAGGTATGTCATTATTACATTTCCATTTGTACTATTCAAGCTGAACTCAAGAACATGATCTTCTGTGATGTCACAATTGAGACCCTAACAATGGCTCTGACATGTCTTACTTTTATTTTTGTAAGTGCTATTTGTTGGGGTAGTTTTAAGTGACTCAAGCAACTGAAGACATTCAAGTGTTTTATCTTCTATCTAATTTAAGAGAGTAAAACAGTCTGGGATTTCTTTAAACAAGAGCACTATTTTGTATTCTTAATAGTCTCATCTGTGCAGATCCAGTTCAGTGTCCTGCAATATATCTCTGAACATCACTTTAACTGTAGTACACATGCATTCTTTTTATTGTAAGTGCTAACAAGTTGGGGCATTACTCAGTGATTGTCTCATCAGCTACTAAAATAAAATGAATGCAGCTGTTCTTCAGATAGCAAAACTGTGTGTAATCTGACAGAAACCTGCTCAGACTTTAGTACCTTTTTTATCAAGAATTTAACAGAAAGTGCTATTAAGTTGGGGTATGTTTTTGTTCAGAAACATTAGATTTGCAACCTTATAATCCAAGTACTGTTGATGTCACAATTAAGACTCCATATGGAAAATTGTCACTTCTATTGTGACAAAGGAATTTGATGTGGGCAGAGCTGTGAATTATCCCAATCAATGATCACAGTCTGAACAGTTATAAGAAGAGCACCTGATTAATGTTCCTCAGAATGAAGGACTGTAGGACTGAGCAAGATGTTTTGAGCTGAGTGAGGTATGTCATTATTACATTTCCATTTGTACTATTCAAGCTGAACTCAAGAACATGATCTTCTGTGATGTCACAATTGAGACCCTAACAATGGCTCTGACATTTCTTGCTGTTATTTTTGTAAGTGCTATTTATTGGGGTAGTTTTAAGTGACCCAAGCAACTGAAGACATTTAAGTGTTCTATCTTCTATCTATTTTAAGAGAGTAAAACAGACTGGGATTACTTTAAACAAGAGCACTGTTTTGTTTTCTTGATAAGTGCTCTTGTTTAAGGCAGTCTCATCTGTGCAGATCCAGTTCAGTGTCCTGCAACTTTTTAATGTGTAATTTAATTCCTGCAATGTATTTCTGAACATTACCCTAACTGAAGTGTACCTACTTAAAGTTTACTGTGAGTGCAAATAAGTTGGGGCAACATACAGTAAAGTTATCTTCAAGAGACCGAAAAAAAACAAGCAAACTGATGTTGGATTTTTTACATAGTAGAGTTATGTGGAATCTGACCAAGTTCTGCTTCAAACTTAGCAGCTTTACATTTAAGAACATCAAATGAAAGACTTTATTACAGTGTACTAAAACTCAAAATTTACTATAGTTCTAATTTGACTAAACATTGGCAGGTATTGCACAATGGGCAGTTAATGTTAATAACCTGTCTTTCATATGGTATTTTGGAAAATTGTCACTTCTATTGTGACAAAGGAATTTGATGTGGGCAGAGCTGTGAATTATCCCAATCAATGATCGCAGTCTGAACAGTCTGAAAGAAGAGCACCTGATTAATGTTCTTCAGAATGAAGGACTGTAGGATGTAGAATGCACTCAGCTGAGCAAAGACACAAGACACATACTGCTACCGAGAGAAACTTGCCAAGCTGGGCAGTGTGTTCTTTAATAATTCCAGTGAAATGGATTAGTTTGATTTGCTAGAAAAAGAAATAAAAATGAATTTGACAAGGTGGAAAACATGAATTAAACCTAGAGGTGGAGATATGCAATACAATGTTATTCGAAAGATTTAGAACCATTGCAAACTCAGCACTAGCATTCGTGTGGTTCCATGGTGTGATGGTTAGCACTCTGGACTCTGAATCCAGTGATCTGAGTGGATCTCGGCGGAACCTGAGATCATCTTTTTTGTACCTAGTGGGACTGTTCATCACAGCCTTCTTGAAATGTCTGTCAATGTCATCAGTGTTTTCACAAGTGAAGTCTTTTTTATGCTTATTTTACAACTACAGCCACTGTAGTGAATATAATGGCTGCATTTTCATCTCCATGATTAAAACTTGGTGTTTAAATAGTAGAAAAATTAATTCAAAACCTTTCAGGGCATATCACATAAAATGTCTGCATGATTTCATTGCTGATTTTTAACCACGTGAACAAAAAAAGTACTTTGCTTCCAGCGGTAGTCAATGTGGAACAGCGAGTTTCAATGGATAAAAACAAATAGGGCCCATTAAAAGATGAAGACTGCTGAACTGTGAATGCTCTACCTTCACATTTTGATAGCTGTGCTCAGCTGCCGAAATAGCTCAGTTGGGAGAGCGTTAGACTGAAGATCTAAAGGTCCCTGGTTCGATCCTGGGTTTCGGCAGAATGTAGGCTGTATAAAACATCTCTTAACTACTCTGGACTGTAGGACTGAGCAAGATGTTTTGAGCTGAGTCAGGTATGTAATTGAATTACATTTCCGTTTGTACTATTCAAGCTGAACTCAAGATCATGATCTTCTGTGATGTCACAATTGAGACCCTAACAATGGATCTGACATGTCTTACTGTTATTTTTGTACAAGCTATTTGTTGGGGTAGTTTTAAGTGACTCAAGCAACTGAAGACATTCAAGTGTTCTATCTTCTATCTATTTTAAGAGAGCAAAACAGACTGGGATTACTTTAAACAAGAGCACTATTTTGTTTTCTTAATAAGTGCTCTTGTTTGGGGCAGTCTCATCTGTGCAGATCCAGTTCAGTGTCCTGCAACCTTTTAATGTGTGATTTAATTCCTGCAATGTATTTCTGAACATTACCCTAACTGAAGTGTACCTACCTAAAGTTTACTGTGAGTGCAAATAAGTTGGGGCAACATTCAGTAAAGTTATCTTCAAGAGACCGAAAACAACAAGCAAACTGATGTTGGATTTTTTACACAGTAGAGTTATGTGGAATCTGACCAAGTTCTGCT
The DNA here is from genome assembly GCF_030014385.1 of Trichomycterus rosablanca. NCBI lineage: Eukaryota > Metazoa > Chordata > Actinopteri > Siluriformes > Trichomycteridae > Trichomycterus > Trichomycterus rosablanca. The sequence goes on from NC_086007.1 coordinate 18,673,274, forward strand.
TCAAACTTAGCAGCTTTACATTTAAGAACATCAAATGAAAGACTTTATTACAGTGTACTAAAACTCAAAATTTACTATAGTTCTAATTTGACTAAACATTGGCAGGTATTGCACAATGGGCAGTTAATGTTAATAACCTGTCTTTCATATGGTATTTTGGAAAATTGTCACTTCTATTGTGACAAAGGAATTTGATGTGGGCAGAGCTGTGAATTATCCCAATCAATGATCGCAGTCTGAACAGTCTGAAAGAAGAGCACCTGATTAATGTTCTTCAGAATGAAGGACTGTAGGATGTAGAATGCACTCAGCTGAGCAAAGACACAAGACACATACTGCTACCGAGAGAAACTTATGAAGTGAGCCAAGCTGGGCAGTGTGTTCTTTAATAATTCCAGTGAAATGGATTAGTTTGGTTTGCTAGAAAAAGAAATAAAAATGAATTTGACAAGGTGGAAAACATGAATTAAACCTAGAGGTGGAGATATGCAATACAATGTTATTCGAAAGATTTAGAACCATTGCAAACTCAGCACTAGCATTCGTGTGGTTCCATGGTGTAATGGTTAGCACTCTGGACTCTGAATCCAGTGATCTGAGTGGATCTCGGCGGAACCTGAGATCATCTTTTTTGTACCTAGTGGGACTGTTCATCACAGCCTTCTTGAAATGTCTGTCAATGTCATCAGTGTTTTCACAAGTGAAGTCTTTTTTATGCTTATTTTACAACTACAGCCACTGTAGTGAATATAATGGCTGCATTTTCATCTCCATGATTAAAACTTGGTGTTTAAATAGTAGAAAAATTAATTCAAAACCTTTCAGGGCATATCACATAAAATGTCTGCATGATTTCATTGCTGATTTTTAACCACGTGAACAAAAAAAGTACTTTGCTTCCAGCGGTAGTCAATGTGGAACAGCGAGTTTCAATGGATAAAAACAAATAGGGCCCATTAAAAGATGAAGACTGCTGAACTGTGAATGCTCTACCTTCACATTTTGATAGCTGTGCTCAGCTGCCGAAATAGCTCAGTTGGGAGAGCGTTAGACTGAAGATCTAAAGGTCCCTGGTTCGATCCCGGGTTTCGGCAGAATATAGGCTGTATAAAACATCTCTTAACTACTCTGGACTGTAGGACTGAGCAAGATGTTTTGAGCTGAGTCAGGTATGTAATTGAATTACATTTCCGTTTGTACTATTCAAGCTGAACTCAAGATCATGATCTTCTGTGATGTCACAATTGAGACCCTAACAATGGATCTGACATGTCTTACTGTTATTTTTGTACAAGCTATTTGTTGGGGTAGTTTTAAGTGACTCAAGCAACTGAAGACATTCAAGTGTTCTATCTTCTATCTATTTTAAGAGAGCAAAACAGACTGGGATTACTTTAAACAAGAGCACTATTTTGTTTTCTTAATAAGTGCTCTTGTTTGGGGCAGTCTCATCTGTGCAGATCCAGTTCAGTGTCCTGCAACCTTTTAATGTGTGATTTAATTCCTGCAATGTATTTCTGAACATTACCCTAACTGAAGTGTACCTACCTAAAGTTTACTGTGAGTGCAAATAAGTTGGGGCAACATTCAGTAAAGTTATCTTCAAGAGACCGAAAACAACAAGCAAACTGATGTTGGATTTTTTACACAGTAGAGTTATGTGGAATCTGACCAAGTTCTGCTTCAAACTTAGCAGCTTTACATTTAAGAACATCAAATGAAAGACTTTATTACAGTGTACTAAAACTCAAAATTTACTATAGTTCTAATTTGACTAAACATTGGCAGGTATTGCACAATGGGCAGTTAATGTTAATAACCTGTCTTTCATATGGTATTTTGGAAAATTGTCACTTCTATTGTGACAAAGGAATTAGATGTGGGCAGAGCTGTGAATTATCCCAATCAATGATCGCAGTCTGAACAGTCTGAAAGAAGAGCACCTGATTAATGTTCTTCAGAATGAAGGACTGTAGGATGTAGAATGCACTCAGCTGAGCAAAGACACAAGACACATACTGCTACCGAGAGAAACTTATGAAGTGAGCCAAGCTGGGCAGTGTGTTCTTTAATAATTCCAGTGAAATGGATTAGTTTGGTTTGCTAGAAAAAGAAATAAAAATGAATTTGACAAGGTGGAAAACATGAATTAAACCTAGAGGTGGAGATATGCAATACAATGTTATTCGAAAGATTTAGAACCATTGCAAACTCAGCACTAGCATTCGTGTGGTTCCATGGTGTAATGGTTAGCACTCTGGACTCTGAATCCAGTGATCTGAGTGGATCTCGGCGGAACCTGAGATCATCTTTTTTGTACCTAGTGGGACTGTTCATCACAGCCTTCTTGAAATGTCTGTCAATGTCATCAGTGTTTTCACAAGTGAAGTCTTTTTTATGCTTATTTTACAACTACAGCCACTGTAGTGAATATAATGGCTGCATTTTCATCTCCATGATTAAAACTTGGTGTTTAAATAGTAGAAAAATTAATTCAAAACCTTTCAGGGCATATCACATAAAATGTCTGCATGATTTCATTGCTGATTTTTAACCACGTGAACAAAAAAAGTACTTTGCTTCCAGCGGTAGTCAATGTGGAACAGCGAGTTTCAATGGATAAAAACAAATAGGGCCCATTAAAAGATGAAGACTGCTGAACTGTGAATGCTCTACCTTCACATTTTGATAGCTGTGCTCAGCTGCCGAAATAGCTCAGTTGGGAGAGCGTTAGACTGAAGATCTAAAGGTCCCTGGTTCGATCCTGGGTTTCGGCAGAATATAGGCTGTATAAAACATCTCTGGACTGTAGGACTGAGCAAGATGTTTTGAGCTGAGTCAGGTATGTAATTGAATTACATTTCCGTTTGTACTATTCAAGCTGAACTCAAGATCATGATCTTCTGTGATGTCACAATTGAGACCCTAACAATGGATCTGACATGTCTTACTGTTATTTTTGTACAAGCTATTTGTTGGGGTAGTTTTAAGTGACTCAAGCAACTGAAGACATTCAAGTGTTCTATCTTCTATCTATTTTAAGAGAGCAAAACAGACTGGGATTACTTTAAACAAGAGCACTATTTTGTTTTCTTAATAAGTGCTCTTGTTTGGGGCAGTCTCATCTGTGCAGATCCAGTTCAGTGTCCTGCAACCTTTTAATGTGTGATTTAATTCCTGCAATGTATTTCTGAACATTACCCTAACTGAAGTGTACCTACCTAAAGTTTACTGTGAGTGCAAATAAGTTGGGGCAACATTCAGTAAAGTTATCTTCAAGAGACCGAAAACAACAAGCAAACTGATGTTGTATTTTTTACACAGTAGAGTTATGTGGAATCTGACCAAGTTCTGCTTCAAACTTAGCAGCTTTACATTTAAGAACATCAAATGAAAGACTTTATTACAGTGTACTAAAACTCAAAATTTACTATAGTTCTAATTTGACTAAACATTGGCAGGTATTGCACAATGGGCAGTTAATGTTAATAACCTGTCTTTCATATGGTATTTTGGAAAATTGTCACTTCTATTGTGACAAAGGAATTAGATGTGGGCAGAGCTGTGAATTATCCCAATCAATGATCGCAGTCTGAACAGTCTGAAAGAAGAGCACCTGATTAATGTTCTTCAGAATGAAGGACTGTAGGATGTAGAATGCACTCAGCTGAGCAAAGACACAAGACACATACTGCTACCGAGAGAAACTTATGAAGTGAGCCAAGCTGGGCAGTGTGTTCTTTAATAATTCCAGTGAAATGGATTAGTTTGGTTTGCTAGAAAAAGAAATAAAAATGAATTTGACAAGGTGGAAAACATGAATTAAACCTAGAGGTGGAGTTATGCAATACAATGTTATTCGAAAGATTTAGAACCATTGGAAACTCAGCACTAGCATTCGTGTGGTTCCATGGTGTAATGGTTAGCACTCTGGACTCTGAATCCAGTGATCTGAGTGGATCTCGGCGGAACCTGAGATCATCTTTTTTGTACCTAGTGGGACTGTTCATCACAGCCTTCTTGAAATGTCTGTCAATGTCATCAGTGTTTTCACAAGTGAAGTCTTTTTTATGCTTATTTTACAACTACAGCCACTGTAGTGAATATAATGGCTGCATTTTCATCTCCATGATTAAAACTTGGTGTTTAAATAGTAGAAAAATTAATTCAAAACCTTTCAGGGCATATCACATAAAATGTCTGCATGATTTCATTGCTGATTTTTAACCACGTGAACAAAAAAAGTACTTTGCTTCCAGCGGTAGTCAATGTGGAACAGCGAGTTTCAATGGATAAAAACAAATAGGGCCCATTAAAAGATGAAGACTGCTGAACTGTGAATGCTCTACCTTCACATTTTGATAGCTGTGCTCAGCTGCCGAAATAGCTCAGTTGGGAGAGAGTTAGACTGAAGATCTAAAGGTCCCTGGTTCGATCCCGGGTTTCGGCAGAATATAGGCTGTATAAAAACATCTCTGGACTGTAGGACTGAGCAAGATGTTTTGAGCTGAGTCAGGTATGTAATTGAATTACATTTCCGTTTGTACTATTCAAGCTGAACTCAAGATCATGATCTTCTGTGATGTCACAATTGAGACCCTAACAATGGATCTGACATGTCTTACTGTTATTTTTGTACAAGCTATTTGTTGGGGTAGTTTTAAGTGACTCAAGCAACTGAAGACATTCAAGTGTTCTATCTTCTATCTATTTTAAGAGAGCAAAACAGACTGGGATTACTTTAAACAAGAGCACTATTTTGTTTTCTTAATAAGTGCTCTTGTTTGGGGCAGTCTCATCTGTGCAGATCCAGTTCAGTGTCCTGCAACCTTTTAATGTGTGATTTAATTCCTGCAATGTATTTCTGAACATTACCCTAACTGAAGTGTACCTACCTAAAGTTTACTGTGAGTGCAAATAAGTTGGGGCAACATTCAGTAAAGTTATCTTCAAGAGACCGAAAACAACAAGCAAACTGATGTTGGATTTTTTACACAGTAGAGTTATGTGGAATCTGACCAAGTTCTGCTTCAAACTTAGCAGCTTTACATTTAAGAACATCAAATGAAAGACTTTATTACAGTGTACTAAAACTCAAAATTTACTATAGTTCTAATTTGACTAAACATTGGCAGGTATTGCACAATGGGCAGTTAATGTTAATAACCTGTCTTTCATATGGTATTTTGGAAAATTGTCACTTCTATTGTGACAAAGGAATTTGATGTGGGCAGAGCTGTGAATTATCCCAATCAATGATCGCAGTCTGAACAGTCTGAAAGAAGAGCACCTGATTAATGTTCTTCAGAATGAAGGACTGTAGGATGTAGAATGCACTCAGCTGAGCAAAGACACAAGACACATACTGCTACCGAGATAAACTTATGAAGTGAGCCAAGCTGGGCAGTGTGTTCTTTAATAATTCCAGTGAAATGGATTAGTTTGGTTTGCTAGAAAAAGAAATAAAAATGAATTTGACAAGGTGGAAAACATGAATTAAACCTAGAGGTGGAGATATGCAATACAATGTTATTCAAAAGATTTAGAACCATTGGAAACTCAGCACTAGCATTCGTGTGGTTCCATGGTGTAATGGTTAGCACTCTGGACTCTGAATCCAGTGATCTGAGTGGATCTCGGTGGAACCTGAGATCATCTTTTTTGTACCTAGTGGGACTGTTCATCACAGCCTTCTTGAAATGTCTGTCAATGTCATCAGTGTTTTCACAAGTGAAGTCTTTTTTAATGCTTATTTTACAACTACAGCCACTGTAGTGAATATAATGGCTGCATTTTCATCTCCATGATTAAAACTTGGTGTTTAAATAGTAGAAAAATTAATTCAAAACCTTTCAGGGCATATCACATAAAATGTCTGCATGATTTCATTGCTGATTTTTAACCACGTGAACAAAAAAAGTACTTTGCTTCCAGCGGTAGTCAATGTGGAACAGCGAGTTTCAATGGATAAAAACAAATAGGGCCCATTAAAAGATGAAGACTGCTGAACTGTGAATGCTCTACCTTCACATTTTGATAGCTGTGCTCAGCTGCCGAAATAGCTCAGTTGGGAGAGCGTTAGACTGAAGATCTAAAGGTCCCTGGTTCGATCCCGGGTTTCGGCAGAATATAGGCTGTATAAAACATCTCTGGACTGTAGGACTGAGCAAGATGTTTTGAGCTGAGTCAGGTATGTAATTGAATTACATTTCCGTTTGTACTATTCAAGCTGAACTCAAGATCATGATCTTCTGTGATGTCACAATTGAGACCCTAACAATGGATCTGACATGTCTTACTGTTATTTTTGTGCAAGCTATTTGTTGGGGTAGTTTTAAGTGACTCAAGCAACTGAAGACATTCAAGTGTTCTATCTTCTATCTATTTTAAGAGAGCAAAACAGACTGGGATTACTTTAAACAAGAGCACTATTTTGTTTTCTTAATAAGTGCTCTTGTTTGGGGCAGTCTCATCTGTGCAGATCCAGTTCAGTGTCCTGCAACCTTTTAATGTGTGATTTAATTCCTGCAATGTATTTCTGAACATTACCCTAACTGAAGTGTACCTACCTAAAGTTTACTGTGAGTGCAAATAAGTTGGGGCAACATTCAGTAAAGTTATCTTCAAGAGACCGAAAACAACAAGCAAACTGATGTTGGATTTTTTACACAGTAGAGTTATGTGGAATCTGACCAAGTTCTGCTTCAAACGTAGCAGCTTTACATTTAAGAACATCAAATGAAAGACTTTATTACAGTGTACTAAAACTCAAAATTTACTATAGTTCTAATTTGACTAAACATTGGCAGGTATTGCACAATGGGCAGTTAATGTTAATAACCTGTCTTTCATATGGTATTTTGGAAAATTGTCACTTCTATTGTGACAAAGGAATTTGATGTGGGCAGAGCTGTGAATTATCCCAATCAATGATCGCAGTCTGAACAGTCTGAAAGAAGAGCACCTGATTAATGTTCTTCAGAATGAAGGACTGTAGGATGTAGAATGCACTCAGCTGAGCAAAGACACAAGACACATACTGCTACCGAGAGAAACTTATGAAGTGAGCCAAGCTGGGCAGTGTGTTCTTTAATAATTCCAGTGAAATGGATTAGTTTGGTTTGCTAGAAAAAGAAATAAAAATGAATTTGACAAGGTGGAAAACATGAATTAAACCTAGAGGTGGAGTTATGCAATACAATGTTATTCGAAAGATTTAGAACCATTGGAAACTCAGCACTAGCATTCGTGTGGTTCCATGGTGTAATGGTTAGCACTCTGGACTCTGAATCCAGTGATCTGAGTGGATCTCGGCGGAACCTGAGATCATCTTTTTTGTACCTAGTGGGACTGTTCATCACAGCCTTCTTGAAATGTCTGTCAATGTCATCAGTGTTTTCACAAGTGAAGTCTTTTTTATGCTTATTTTACAACTACAGCCACTGTAGTGAATATAATGGCTGCATTTTCATCTCCATGATTAAAACTTGGTGTTTAAATAGTAGAAAAATTAATTCAAAACCTTTCAGGGCATATCACATAAAATGTCTGCATGATTTCATTGCTGATTTTTAACCACGTGAACAAAAAAAGTACTTTGCTTCCAGCGGTAGTCAATGTGGAACAGCGAGTTTCAATGGATAAAAACAAATAGGGCCCATTAAAAGATGAAGACTGCTGAACTGTGAATGCTCTACCTTCACATTTTGATAGCTGTGCTCAGCTGCTGAAATAGCTCAGTTGGGAGAGCGTTAGACTGAAGATCTAAAGGTCCCTGGTTCGATCCTGGGTTTCGGCAGAATATAGGCTGTATAAAACATCTCTGGACTGTAGGACTGAGCAAGATGTTTTGAGCTGAGTCAGGTATGTAATTGAATTACATTTCCGTTTGTACTATTCAAGCTGAACTCAAGATCATGATCTTCTGTGATGTCACAATTGAGACCCTAACAATGGATCTGACATGTCTTACTGTTATTTTTGTACAAGCTATTTGTTGGGGTAGTTTTAAGTGACTCAAGCAACTGAAGACATTCAAGTGTTCTATCTTCTATCTATTTTAAGAGAGCAAAACAGACTGGGATTACTTTAAACAAGAGCACTATTTTGTTTTCTTAATAAGTGCTCTTGTTTGGGGCAGTCTCATCTGTGCAGATCCAGTTCAGTGTCCTGCAACCTTTTAATGTGTGATTTAATTCCTGCAATGTATTTCTGAACATTACCCTAACTGAAGTGTACCTACCTAAAGTTTACTGTGAGTGCAAATAAGTTGGGGCAACATTCAGTAAAGTTATCTTCAAGAGACCGAAAACAACAAGCAAACTGATGTTGGATTTTTTACACAGTAGAGTTATGTGGAATCTGACCAAGTTCTGCTTCAAACTTAGCAGCTTTACATTTAAGAACATCAAATGAAAGACTTTATTACAGTGTACTAAAACTCAAAATTTACTATAGTTCTAATTTGACTAAACATTGGCAGGTATTGCACAATGGGCAGTTAATGTTAATAACCTGTCTTTCATATGGTATTTTGGAAAATTGTCACTTCTATTGTGACAAAGGAATTAGATGTGGGCAGAGCTGTGAATTATCCCAATCAATGATCGCAGTCTGAACAGTCTGAAAGAAGAGCACCTGATTAATGTTCTTCAGAATGAAGGACTGTAGGATGTAGAATGCACTCAGCTGAGCAAAGACACAAGACACATACTGCTACCGAGAGAAACTTATGAAGTGAGCCAAGCTGGGCAGTGTGTTCTTTAATAATTCCAGTGAAATGGATTAGTTTGGTTTGCTAGAAAAAGAAATAAAAATGAATTTGACAAGGTGGAAAACATGAATTAAACCTAGAGGTGGAGATATGCAATACAATGTTATTCGAAAGATTTAGAACCATTGGAAACTCAGCACTAGCATTCGTGTGATTCCATGGTGTAATGGTTAGCACTCTGGACTCTGAATCCAGTGATCTGAGTGGATCTCGGCGGAACCTGAGATCATCTTTTTTGTACCTAGTGGGACTGTTCATCACAGCCTTCTTGAAATGTCTGTCAATGTCATCAGTGTTTTCACAAGTGAAGTCTTTTTTATGCTTATTTTACAACTACAGCCACTGTAGTGAATATAATGGCTGCATTTTCATCTCCATGATTAAAACTTGGTGTTTAAATAGTAGAAAAATTAATTCAAAACCTTTCAGGGCATATCACATAAAATGTCTGCATGATTTCATTGCTGATTTTTAACCACGTGAACAAAAAAAGTACTTTGCTTCCAGCGGTAGTCAATGTGGAACAGCGAGTTTCAATGGATAAAAACAAATAGGGCCCATTAAAAGATGAAGACTGCTGAACTGTGAATGCTCTACCTTCACATTTTGATAGCTGTGCTCAGCTGCCGAAATAGCTCAGTTGGGAGAGCGTTAGACTGAAGATCTAAAGGTCCCTGGTTCGATCCCGGGTTTCGGCAGAATATAGGCTGTATAAAACATCTCTGGACTGTAGGACTGAGCAAGATGTTTTGAGCTGAGTCAGGTATGTAATTGAATTACATTTCCGTTTGTACTATTCAAGCTGAACTCAAGATCATGATCTTCTGTGATGTCACAATTGAGACCCTAACAATGGATCTGACATGTCTTACTGTTATTTTTGTACAAGCTATTTGTTGGGGTAGTTTTAAGTGACTCAAGCAACTGAAGACATTCAAGTGTTCTATCTTCTATCTATTTTAAGAGAGCAAAACAGACTGGGATTACTTTAAACAAGAGCACTATTTTGTTTTCTTAATAAGTGCTCTTGTTTGGGGCAGTCTCATCTGTGCAGATCCAGTTCAGTGTCCTGCAACCTTTTAATGTGTGATTTAATTCCTGCAATGTATTTCTGAACATTACCCTAACTGAAGTGTACCTACCTAAAGTTTACTGTGAGTGCAAATAAGTTGGGGCAACATTCAGTAAAGTTATCTTCAAGAGACCGAAAACAACAAGCAAACTGATGTTGGATTTTTTACACAGTAGAGTTATGTGGAATCTGAGCAAGTTCTGCTTCAAACTTAGCAGCTTTACATTTAAGAACATCAAATGAAAGACTTTATTACAGTGTACTAAAACTCAAAATTTACTATAGTTCTAATTTGACTAAACATTGGCAGGTATTGCACAATGGGCAGTTAATGTTAATAACCTGTCTTTCATATGGTATTTTGGAAAATTGTCACTTCTATTGTGACAAAGGAATTTGATGTGGGCAGAGCTGTGAATTATCCCAATCAATGATCGCAGTCTGAACAGTCTGAAAGAAGAGCACCTGATTAATGTTCTTCAGAATGAAGGACTGTAGGATGTAGAATGCACTCAGCTGAGCAAAGACACAAGACACATACTGCTACCGAGAGAAACTTATGAAGTGAGCCAAGCTGGGCAGTGTGTTCTTTAATAAGTCCAGTGAAATGGATTAGTTTGGTTTGCTAGAAAAAGAAATACAAATGAATTTGACAAGGTGGAAAACATGAATTAAACCTAGAGGTGGAGATATGCAATACAATGTTATTCGAAAGATTTAGAACCATTGGAAACTCAGCACTAGCATTCGTGTGGTTCCATGGTGTAATGGTTAGCACTCTGGACTCTGAATCCAGTGATCTGAGTGGATCTCGGCGGAACCTGAGATCATCTTTTTTGTACCTAGTTCATCACAGCCTTCTTGAAATGTCTGTCAATGTCATCAGTGTTTTCACAAGTGAAGTCTTTTTTATGCTTATTTTACAACTACAGCCACTGTAGTGAATATAATGGCTGCATTTTCATCTCCATGATTAAAACTTGGTGTTTAAATAGTAGAAAAATTAATTCAAAACCTTTCAGGGCATATCACATAAAATGTCTGCATGATTTCATTGCTGATTTTTAACCACGTGAACAAAAAAAGTACTTTGCTTCCAGCGGTAGTCAATGTGGAACAGCGAGTTTCAATGGATAAAAACAAATAGGGCCCATTAAAAGATGAAGACTGCTGAACTGTGAATGCTCTACCTTCACATTTTGATAGCTGTGCTCAGCTGCCGAAATAGCTCAGTTGGGAGAGTGTTAGACTGAAGATCTAAAGGTCCCTGGTTTGATCCCGGGTTTCGGCAGAATATAGGCTGTATAAAACATCTCTGGACTGTAGGACTGAGCAAGATGTTTTGAGCTGAGTCAGGTATGTAATTGAATTACATTTCCGTTTGTACTATTCAAGCTGAACTCAAGATCATGATCTTCTGTGATGTCACAATTGAGACCCTAACAATGGATCTGACATGTCTTACTGTTATTTTTGTACAAGCTATTTGTTGGGGTAGTTTTAAGTGACTCAAGCAACTGAAGACATTCAAGTGTTCTATCTTCTATCTATTTTAAGAGAGCAAAACAGACTGGGATTACTTTAAACAAGAGCACTATTTTGTTTTCTTAATAAGTGCTCTTGTTTGGGGCAGTCTCATCTGTGCAGATCCAGTTCAGTGTCCTGCAACCTTTTAATGTGTGATTTAATTCCTGCAATGTATTTCTGAACATTACCCTAACTGAAGTGTACCTACCTAAAGTTTACTGTGAGTGCAAATAAGTTGGGGCAACATTCAGTAAAGTTATCTTCAAGAGACCGAAAACAACAAGCAAACTGATGTTGGATTTTTTACACAGTAGAGTTATGTGGAATCTGACCAAGTTCTGCTTCAAACTTAGCAGCTTTACATTTAAGAACATCAAATGAAAGACTTTATTACAGTGTACTAAAACTCAAAATTTACTATAGTTCTAATTTGACTAAACATTGGCAGGTATTGCACAATGGGCAGTTAATGTTAATAACCTGTCTTTCATATGGTATTTTGGAAAATTGTCACTTCTATTGTGACAAAGGAATTAGATGTGGGCAGAGCTGTGAATTATCCCAATCAATGATCGCAGTCTGAACAGTCTGAAAGAAGAGCACCTGATTAATGTTCTTCAGAATGAAGGACTGTAGGATGTAGAATGCACTCAGCTGAGCAAAGACACAAGACACATACTGCTACCGAGAGAAACTTATGAAGTGAGCCAAGCTGGGCAGTGTGTTCTTTAATAATTCCAGTGAAATGGATTAGTTTGGTTTGCTAGAAAAAGAAATAAAAATGAATTTGACAAGGTGGAAAACATGAATTAAACCTAGAGGTGGAGATATGCAATACAATGTTATTCGAAAGATTTAGAACCATTGGAAACTCAGCACTAGCATTCGTGTGGTTCCATGGTGTAATGGTTAGCACTCTGGACTCTGAATCCAGTGATCTGAGTGGATCTCGGCGGAACCTGAGATCATCTTTTTTGTACCTAGTGGGACTGTTCATCACAGCCTTCTTGAAATGTCTGTCAATGTCATCAGTGTTTTCACAAGTGAAGTCTTTTTTATGCTTATTTTACAACTACAGCCACTGTAGTGAATATAATGGCTGCATTTTCATCTCCATGATTAAAACTTGGTGTTTAAATAGTAGAAAAATTAATTCAAAACCTTTCAGGGCATATCACATAAAATGTCTGCATGATTTCATTGCTGATTTTTAACCACGTGAACAAAAAAAGTACTTTGCTTCCAGCGGTAGTCAATGTGGAACAGCGAGTTTCAATGGATAAAAACAAATAGGGCCCATTAAAAGATGAAGACTGCTGAACTGTGAATGCTCTACCTTCACATTTTGATAGCTGTGCTCAGCTGCCGAAATAGCTCAGTTGGGAGAGTGTTAGACTGAAGATCTAAAGGTCCCTGGTTTGATCCCGGGTTTCGGCAGAATATAGGCTGTATAAAACATCTCTGGACTGTAGGACTGAGCAAGATGTTTTGAGCTGAGTCAGGTATGTAATTGAATTACATTTCCGTTTGTACTATTCAAGCTGAACTCAAGATCATGATCTTCTGTGATGTCACAATTGAGACCCTAACAATGGATCTGACATGTCTTACTGTTATTTTTGTACAAGCTATTTGTTGGGGTAGTTTTAAGTGACTCAAGCAACTGAAGACATTCAAGTGTTCTATCTTCTATCTATTTTAAGAGAGCAAAACAGACTGGGATTACTTTAAACAAGAGCACTATTTTGTTTTCTTAATAAGTGCTCTTGTTTGGGGCAGTCTCATCTGTGCAGATCCAGTTCAGTGTCCTGCAACCTTTTAATGTGTGATTTAATTCCTGCAATGTATTTCTGAACATTACCCTAACTGAAGTGTACCTACCTAAAGTTTACTGTGAGTGCAAATAAGTTGGGGCAACATTCAGTAAAGTTATCTTCAAGAGACCGAAAACAACAAGCAAACTGATGTTGGATTTTTTACACAGTAGAGTTATGTGGAATCTGACCAAGTTCTGCTTCAAACTTAGCAGCTTTACATTTAAGAACATCAAATGAAAGACTTTATTACAGTGTACTAAAACTCAAAATTTACTATAGTTCTAATTTGACTAAACATTGGCAGGTATTGCACAATGGGCAGTTAATGTTAATAACCTGTCTTTCATATGGTATTTTGGAAAATTGTCACTTCTATTGTGACAAAGGAATTAGATGTGGGCAGAGCTGTGAATTATCCCAATCAATGATCGCAGTCTGAACAGTCTGAAAGAAGAGCACCTGATTAATGTTCTTCAGAATGAAGGACTGTAGGATGTAGAATGCACTCAGCTGAGCAAAGACACAAGACACATACTGCTACCGAGAGAAACTTATGAAGTGAGCCAAGCTGGGCAGTGTGTTCTTTAATAATTCCAGTGAAATGGATTAGTTTGGTTTGCTAGAAAAAGAAATAAAAATGAATTTGACAAGGTGGAAAACATGAATTAAACCTAGAGGTGGAGATATGCAATACAATGTTATTCGAAAGATTTAGAACCATTGGAAACTCAGCACTAGCATTCGTGTGGTTCCATGGTGTAATGGTTAGCACTCTGGACTCTGAATCCAGTGATCTGAGTGGATCTCGGCGGAACCTGAGATCATCTTTTTTGTACCTAGTGGGACTGTTCATCACAGCCTTCTTGAAATGTCTGTCAATGTCATCAGTGTTTTCACAAGTGAAGTCTTTTTTATGCTTATTTTACAACTACAGCCACTGTAGTGAATATAATGGCTGCATTTTCATCTCCATGATTAAAACTTGGTGTTTAAATAGTAGAAAAATTAATTCAAAACCTTTCAGGGCATATCACATAAAATGTCTGCATGATTTCATTGCTGATTTTTAACCACGTGAACAAAAAAAGTACTTTGCTTCCAGCGGTAGTCAATGTGGAACAGCGAGTTTCAATGGATAAAAACAAATAGGGCCCATTAAAAGATGAAGACTGCTGAACTGTGAATGCTCTACCTTCACATTTTGATAGCTGTGCTCAGCTGCCGAAATAGCTCAGTTGGGAGAGCGTTAGACTGAAGATCTAAAGGTCCCTGGTTCGATCCCGGGTTTCGGCAGAATATAGGCTGTATAAAACATCTCTGGACTGTAGGACTGAGCAAGATGTTTTGAGCTGAGTCAGGTATGTAATTGAATTACATTTCCGTTTGTACTATTCAAGCTGAACTCAAGATCATGATCTTCTGTGATGTCACAATTGAGACCCTAACAATGGATCTGACATGTCTTACTGTTATTTTTGTACAAGCTATTTGTTGGGGTAGTTTTAAGTGACTCAAGCAACTGAAGACATTCAAGTGTTCTATCTTCTATCTATTTTAAGAGAGCAAAACAGACTGGGATTACTTTAAACAAGAGCACTATTTTGTTTTCTTAATAAGTGCTCTTGTTTGGGGCAGTCTCATCTGTGCAGATCCAGTTCAGTGTCCTGCAACCTTTTAATGTGTGATTTAATTCCTGCAATGTATTTCTGAACATTACCCTAACTGAAGTGTACCTACCTAAAGTTTACTGTGAGTGCAAATAAGTTGGGGCAACATTCAGTAAAGTTATCTTCAAGAGACCGAAAACAACAAGCAAACTGATGTTGGATTTTTTACACAGTAGAGTTATGTGGAATCTGAGCAAGTTCTGCTTCAAACTTAGCAGCTTTACATTTAAGAACATCAAATGAAAGACTTTATTACAGTGTACTAAAACTCAAAATTTACTATAGTTCTAATTTGACTAAACATTGGCAGGTATTGCACAATGGGCAGTTAATGTTAATAACCTGTCTTTCATATGGTATTTTGGAAAATTGTCACTTCTATTGTGACAAAGGAATTTGATGTGGGCAGAGCTGTGAATTATCCCAATCAATGATCGCAGTCTGAACAGTCTGAAAGAAGAGCACCTGATTAATGTTCTTCAGAATGAAGGACTGTAGGATGTAGAATGCACTCAGCTGAGCAAAGACACAAGACACATACTGCTACCGAGAGAAACTTATGAAGTGAGCCAAGCTGGGCAGTGTGTTCTTTAATAAGTCCAGTGAAATGGATTAGTTTGGTTTGCTAGAAAAAGAAATACAAATGAATTTGACAAGGTGGAAAACATGAATTAAACCTAGAGGTGGAGATATGCAATACAATGTTATTCGAAAGATTTAGAACCATTGGAAACTCAGCACTAGCATTCGTGTGGTTCCATGGTGTAATGGTTAGCACTCTGGACTCTGAATCCAGTGATCTGAGTGGATCTCGGCGGAACCTGAGATCATCTTTTTTGTACCTAGTTCATCACAGCCTTCTTGAAATGTCTGTCAATGTCATCAGTGTTTTCACAAGTGAAGTCTTTTTTATGCTTATTTTACAACTACAGCCACTGTAGTGAATATAATGGCTGCATTTTCATCTCCATGATTAAAACTTGGTGTTTAAATAGTAGAAAAATTAATTCAAAACCTTTCAGGGCATATCACATAAAATGTCTGCATGATTTCATTGCTGATTTTTAACCACGTGAACAAAAAAAGTACTTTGCTTCCAGCGGTAGTCAATGTGGAACAGCGAGTTTCAATGGATAAAAACAAATAGGGCCCATTAAAAGATGAAGACTGCTGAACTGTGAATGCTCTACCTTCACATTTTGATAGCTGTGCTCAGCTGCCGAAATAGCTCAGTTGGGAGAGTGTTAGACTGAAGATCTAAAGGTCCCTGGTTTGATCCCGGGTTTCGGCAGAATATAGGCTGTATAAAACATCTCTGGACTGTAGGACTGAGCAAGATGTTTTGAGCTGAGTCAGGTATGTAATTGAATTACATTTCCGTTTGTACTATTCAAGCTGAACTCAAGATCATGATCTTCTGTGATGTCACAATTGAGACCCTAACAATGGATCTGACATGTCTTACTGTTATTTTTGTACAAGCTATTTGTTGGGGTAGTTTTAAGTGACTCAAGCAACTGAAGACATTCAAGTGTTCTATCTTCTATCTATTTTAAGAGAGCAAAACAGACTGGGATTACTTTAAACAAGAGCACTATTTTGTTTTCTTAATAAGTGCTCTTGTTTGGGGCAGTCTCATCTGTGCAGATCCAGTTCAGTGTCCTGCAACCTTTTAATGTGTGATTTAATTCCTGCAATGTATTTCTGAACATTACCCTAACTGAAGTGTACCTACCTAAAGTTTACTGTGAGTGCAAATAAGTTGGGGCAACATTCAGTAAAGTTATCTTCAAGAGACCGAAAACAACAAGCAAACTGATGTTGGATTTTTTACACAGTAGAGTTATGTGGAATCTGACCAAGTTCTGCTTCAAACTTAGCAGCTTTACATTTAAGAACATCAAATGAAAGACTTTATTACAGTGTACTAAAACTCAAAATTTACTATAGTTCTAATTTGACTAAACATTGGCAGGTATTGCACAATGGGCAGTTAATGTTAATAACCTGTCTTTCATATGGTATTTTGGAAAATTGTCACTTCTATTGTGACAAAGGAATTAGATGTGGGCAGAGCTGTGAATTATCCCAATCAATGATCGCAGTCTGAACAGTCTGAAAGAAGAGCACCTGATTAATGTTCTTCAGAATGAAGGACTGTAGGATGTAGAATGCACTCAGCTGAGCAAAGACACAAGACACATACTGCTACCGAGAGAAACTTATGAAGTGAGCCAAGCTGGGCAGTGTGTTCTTTAATAATTCCAGTGAAATGGATTAGTTTGGTTTGCTAGAAAAAGAAATAAAAATGAATTTGACAAGGTGGAAAACATGAATTAAACCTAGAGGTGGAGATATGCAATACAATGTTATTCGAAAGATTTAGAACCATTGGAAACTCAGCACTAGCATTCGTGTGGTTCCATGGTGTAATGGTTAGCACTCTGGACTCTGAATCCAGTGATCTGAGTGGATCTCGGCGGAACCTGAGATCATCTTTTTTGTACCTAGTGGGACTGTTCATCACAGCCTTCTTGAAATGTCTGTCAATGTCATCAGTGTTTTCACAAGTGAAGTCTTTTTTATGCTTATTTTACAACTACAGCCACTGTAGTGAATATAATGGCTGCATTTTCATCTCCATGATTAAAACTTGGTGTTTAAATAGTAGAAAAATTAATTCAAAACCTTTCAGGGCATATCACATAAAATGTCTGCATGATTTCATTGCTGATTTTTAACCACGTGAACAAAAAAAGTACTTTGCTTCCAGCGGTAGTCAATGTGGAACAGCGAGTTTCAATGGATAAAAACAAATAGGGCCCATTAAAAGATGAAGACTGCTGAACTGTGAATGCTCTACCTTCACATTTTGATAGCTGTGCTCAGCTGCCGAAATAGCTCAGTTGGGAGAGCGTTAGACTGAAGATCTAAAGGTCCCTGGTTCGATCCCGGGTTTCGGCAGAATATAGGCTGTATAAAACATCTCTGGACTGTAGGACTGAGCAAGATGTTTTGAGCTGAGTCAGGTATGTAATTGAATTACATTTCCGTTTGTACTATTCAAGCTGAACTCAAGATCATGATCTTCTGTGATGTCACAATTGAGACCCTAACAATGGATCTGACATGTCTTACTGTTATTTTTGTACAAGCTATTTGTTGGGGTAGTTTTAAGTGACTCAAGCAACTGAAGACATTCAAGTGTTCTATCTTCTATCTATTTTAAGAGAGCAAAACAGACTGGGATTACTTTAAACAAGAGCACTATTTTGTTTTCTTAATAAGTGCTCTTGTTTGGGGCAGTCTCATCTGTGCAGATCCAGTTCAGTGTCCTGCAACCTTTTAATGTGTGATTTAATTCCTGCAATGTATTTCTGAACATTACCCTAACTGAAGTGTACCTACCTAAAGTTTACTGTGAGTGCAAATAAGTTGGGGCAACATTCAGTAAAGTTATCTTCAAGAGACCGAAAACAACAAGCAAACTGATGTTGGATTTTTTACACAGTAGAGTTATGTGGAATCTGAGCAAGTTCTGCTTCAAACTTAGCAGCTTTACATTTAAGAACATCAAATGAAAGACTTTATTACAGTGTACTAAAACTCAAAATTTACTATAGTTCTAATTTGACTAAACATTGGCAGGTATTGCACAATGGGCAGTTAATGTTAATAACCTGTCTTTCATATGGTATTTTGGAAAATTGTCACTTCTATTGTGACAAAGGAATTTGATGTGGGCAGAGCTGTGAATTATCCCAATCAATGATCGCAGTCTGAACAGTCTGAAAGAAGAGCACCTGATTAATGTTCTTCAGAATGAAGGACTGTAGGATGTAGAATGCACTCAGCTGAGCAAAGACACAAGACACATACTGCTACCGAGAGAAACTTATGAAGTGAGCCAAGCTGGGCAGTGTGTTCTTTAATTATTCCAGTGAAATGGATTAGTTTGGTTTGCTAGAAAAAGAAATAAAAATGAATTTGACAAGGTGGAAAACATGAATTAAACCTAGAGATGGAGATATGCAATACAATGTTATTCGAAAGATTTAGAACCATTGGAAACTCAGCACTAGCATTCGTGTGGTTCCATGGTGTAATGGTTAGCACTCTGGACTCTGAATCCAGTGATCTGAGTGGATCTCGGCGGAACCTGAGATCATCTTTTTTGTACCTAGTGGGACTGTTCATCACAGCCTTCTTGAAATGTCTGTCAATGTCATCAGTGTTTTCACAAGTGAAGTCTTTTTTATGCTTATTTTACAACTACAGCCACTGTAGTGAATATAATGGCTGCATTTTCATCTCCATGATTAAAACTTGGTGTTTAAATAGTAGAAAAATTAATTCAAAACCTTTCAGGGCATATCGCATAAAATGTCTGCATGATTTCATTGCTGATTTTTAACCACGTGAACAAAAAAAGTACTTTGCTTCCAGCGGTAGTCAATGTGGAACAGCGAATTTCAATGGATAAAAACAAATAGGGCCCATTAAAAGATGAAGACTGCTGAACTGTGAATGCTCTACCTTCACATTTTGATAGCTGTGCTCAGCTGCCGAAATAGCTCAGTTGGGAGGGCGTTAGACTGAAGATCTAAAGGTCCCTGGTTCGATCCCGGGTTTCGGCAGAATATAGGCTGAATAAAACATCTCTTAACTACTCTGGACTGTAGGACTGAGCAAGATGTTTTGAGCTGAGTCAGGTATGTAATTGAATTACATTTCCGTTTGTACTATTCAAGCTGAACTCAAGATCATGATCTTCTGTGATGTCACAATTGAGACCCTAACAATGGATCTGACATGTCTTACTGTTATTTTTGTACAAGCTATTTGTTGGGGTAGTTTTAAGTGACTCAAGCAACTGAAGACATTCAAGTGTTCTATCTTCTATCTATTTTAAGAGAGCAAAACAGACTGGGATTACTTTAAACAAGAGCACTATTTTGTTTTCTTAATAAGTGCTCTTGTTTGGGGCAGTCTCATCTGTGCAGATCCAGTTCAGTGTCCTGCAACCTTTTAATGTGTGATTTAATTCCTGCAATGTATTTCTGAACATTACCCTAACTGAAGTGTACCTACCTAAAGTTTACTGTGAGTGCAAATAAGTTGGGGCAACATTCAGTAAAGTTATCTTCAAGAGACCGAAAACAACAAGCAAACTGATGTTGGATTTTTTACACAGTAGAGTTATGTGGAATCTGACCAAGTTCTGCTTCAAACTTAGCAGCTTTACATTTAAGAACATCAAATGAAAGACTTTATTACAGTGTACTAAAACTCAAAATTTACTATAGTTCTAATTTGACTAAACATTGGCAGGTATTGCACAATGGGCAGTTAATGTTAATAACCTGTCTTTCATATGGTATTTTGGAAAATTGTCACTTCTATTGTGACAAAGGAATTAGATGTGGGCAGAGCTGTGAATTATCCCAATCAATGATCGCAGTCTGAACAGTCTGAAAGAAGAGCACCTGATTAATGTTCTTCAGAATGAAGGACTGTAGGATGTAGAATGCACTCAGCTGAGCAAAGACACAAGACACATACTGCTACCGAGAGAAACTTATGAAGTGAGCCAAGCTGGGCAGTGTGTTCTTTAATAATTCCAGTGAAATGGATTAGTTTGGTTTGCTAGAAAAAGAAATACAAATGAATTTGACAAGGTGGAAAACATGAATTAAACCTAGAGGTGGAGATATGCAATACAATGTTATTCGAAAGATTTAGAACCATTGGAAACTCAGCACTAGCATTCGTGTGGTTCCATGGTGTAATGGTTAGCACTCTGGACTCTGAATCCAGTGATCTGAGTGGATCTCGGCGGAACCTGAGATCATCTTTTTTGTACCTAGTGGGACTGTTCATCACAGCCTTCTTGAAATGTCTGTCAATGTCATCAGTGTTTTCACAAGTGAAGTCTTTTTTATGCTTATTTTACAACTACAGCCACTGTAGTGAATATAATGGCTGCATTTTCATCTCCATGATTAAAACTTGGTGTTTAAATAGTAGAAAAATTAATTCAAAACCTTTCAGGGCATATCACATAAAATGTCTGCATGATTTCATTGCTGATTTTTAACCACGTGAACAAAAAAAGTACTTTGCTTCCAGCGGTAGTCAATGTGGAACAGCGAGTTTCAATGGATAAAAACAAATAGGGCCCATTAAAAGATGAAGACTGCTGAACTGTGAATGCTCTACCTTCACATTTTGATAGCTGTGCTCAGCTGCTGAAATAGCTCAGTTGGGAGAGCGTTAGACTGAAGATCTAAAGGTCCCTGGTTCGATCCTGGGTTTCGGCAGAATATAGGCTGTATAAAACATCTCTGGACTGTAGGACTGAGCAAGATGTTTTGAGCTGAGTCAGGTATGTAATTGAATTACATTTTCGTTTGTACTATTCAAGCTGAACTCAAGATCATGATCTTCTGTGATGTCACAATTGAGACCCTAACAATGGATCTGACATGTCTTACTGTTATTTTTGTACAAGCTATTTGTTGGGGTAGTTTTAAGTGACTCAAGCAACTGAAGACATTCAAGTGTTCTATCTTCTATCTATTTTAAGAGAGCAAAACAGACTGGGATTACTTTAAACAAGAGCACTATTTTGTTTTCTTAATAAGTGCTCTTGTTTGGGGCAGTCTCATCTGTGCAGATCCAGTTCAGTGTCCTGCAACCTTTTAATGTGTGATTTAATTCCTGCAATGTATTTCTGAACATTACCCTAACTGAAGTGTACCTACCTAAAGTTTACTGTGAGTGCAAATAAGTTGAGGCAACATTCAGTAAAGTTATCTTCAAGAGACCGAAAACAACAAGCAAACTGATGTTGGATTTTTTACACAGTAGAGTTATGTGGAATCTGAGCAAGTTCTGCTTCAAACTTAGCAGCTTTACATTTAAGAACATCAAATGAAAGACTTTATTACAGTGTACTAAAACTCAAAATTTACTATAGTTCTAATTTGACTAAACATTGGCAGGTATTGCACAATGGGCAGTTAATGTTAATAACCTGTCTTTCATATGGTATTTTGGAAAACTGTCACTTCTATTGTGACAAAGGAATTTGATGTGGGCAGAGCTGTGAATTATCCCAATCAATGATCGCAGTCTGAACAGTCTGAAAGAAGAGCACCTGATTAATGTTCTTCAGAATGAAGGACTGTAGGATGTAGAATGCACTCAGCTGAGCAAAGACACAAGACACATACTGCTACCGAGAGAAACTTATGAAGTGAGCCAAGCTGGGCAGTGTGTTCTTTAATAATTCCAGTGAAATGGATTAGTTTGGTTTGCTAGAAAAAGAAATAAAAATGAATTTGACAAGGTGGAAAACATGAATTAAACCTAGAGATGGAGATATACAATACAATGTTATTCGAAAGATTTAGAACCATTGGAAACTCAGCACTAGCATTCGTGTGGTTCCATGGTGTAATGGTTAGCACTCTGGACTCTGAATCCAGTGATCTGAGTGGATCTCGGCGGAACCTGAGATCATCTTTTTTGTACCTAGTGGGACTGTTCATCACAGCCTTCTTGAAATGTCTGTCAATGTCATCAGTGTTTTCACAAGTGAAGTCTTTTTTATGCTTATTTTACAACTACAGCCACTGTAGTGAATATAATGGCTGCATTTTCATCTCCATGATTAAAACTTGGTGTTTAAATAGTAGAAAAATTAATTCAAAACCTTTCAGGGCATATCACATAAAATGTCTGCATGATTTCATTGCTGATTTTTAACCACGTGAACAAAAAAAGTACTTTGCTTCCAGCGGTAGTCAATGTGGAACAGCGAGTTTCAATGGATAAAAACAAATAGGGCCCATTAAAAGATGAAGACTGCTGAACTGTGAATGCTCTACCTTCACATTTTGATAGCTGTGCTCAGCTGCCGAAATAGCTCAGTTGGGAGAGCGTTAGACTGAAGATCTAAAGGTCCCTGGTTCGATCCCGGGTTTCGGCAGAATATAGGCTGTATAAAACATCTCTTAACTACTCTGGACTGTAGGACTGAGCAAGATGTTTTGAGCTGAGTCAGGTATGTAATTGAATTACATTTCCGTTTGTACTATTCAAGCTGAACTCAAGATCATGATCTTCTGTGATGTCACAATTGAGACCCTAACAATGGATCTGACATGTCTTACTGTTATTTTTGTACAAGCTATTTGTTGGGGTAGTTTTAAGTGACTCAAGCAACTGAAGACATTCAAGTGTTCTATCTTCTATCTATTTTAAGAGAGCAAAACAGACTGGGATTACTTTAAACAAGAGCACTATTTTGTTTTCTTAATAAGTGCTCTTGTTTGGGGCAGTCTCATCTGTGCAGATCCAGTTCAGTGTCCTGCAACCTTTTAATGTGTGATTTAATTCCTGCAATGTATTTCTGAACATTACCCTAACTGAAGTGTACCTACCTAAAGTTTACTGTGAGTGCAAATAAGTTGGGGCAACATTCAGTAAAGTTATCTTCAAGAGACCGAAAACAACAAGCAAACTGATGTTGGATTTTTTACACAGTAGAGTTATGTGGAATCTGACCAAGTTCTGCTTCAAACTTAGCAGCTTTACATTTAAGAACATCAAATGAAAGACTTTATTACAGTGTACTAAAACTCAAAATTTACTATAGGTCTAATTTGACTAAACATTGGCAGGTATTGCACAATGGGCAGTTAATGTTAATAACCTGTCTTTCATATGGTATTTTGGAAAATTGTCACTTCTATTGTGACAAAGGAATTAGATGTGGGCAGAGCTGTGAATTATCCCAATCAATGATCGCAGTCTGAACAGTCTGAAAGAAGAGCACCTGATTAATGTTCTTCAGAATGAAGGACTGTAGGATGTAGAATGCACTCAGCTGAGCAAAGACACAAGACACATACTGCTACCGAGAGAAACTTATGAAGTGAGCCAAGCTGGGCAGTGTGTTCTTTAATAATTCCAGTGAAATGGATTAGTTTGGTTTGCTAGAAAAAGAAATAAAAATGAATTTGACAAGGTGGAAAACATGAATTAAACCTAGAGGTGGAGATATGCAATACAATGTTATTCGAAAGATTTAGAACCATTGGAAACTCAGCACTAGCATTCGCGTGGTTCCATGGTGTAATGGTTAGCACTCTGGACTCTGAATCCAGTGATCTGAGTGGATCTCGGCGGAACCTGAGATCATCTTTTTTGTACCTAGTGGGACTGTTCATCACAGCCTTCTTGAAATGTCTGTCAATGTCATCAGTGTTTTCACAAGTGAAGTCTTTTTTATGCTTATTTTACAACTACAGCCACTGTAGTGAATATAATGGCTGCATTTTCATCTCCATGATTAAAACTTGGTGTTTAAATAGTAGAAAAATTAATTCAAAACCTTTCAGGGCATATCACATAAAATGTCTGCATGATTTCATTGCTGATTTTTAACCACGTGAACAAAAAAAGTACTTTGCTTCCAGCGGTAGTCAATGTGGAACAGCGAGTTTCAATGGATAAAAACAAATAGGGCCCATTAAAAGATGAAGACTGCTGAACTGTGAATGCTCTACCTTCACATTTTGATAGCTGTGCTCAGCTGCCGAAATAGCTCAGTTGGGAGAGCGTTAGACTGAAGATCTAAAGGTCCCTGGTTCGATCCCGGGTTTCGGCAGAATATAGGCTGTATAAAACATCTCTTAACTACTCTGGACTGTAGGACTGAGCAAGATGTTTTGAGCTGAGTCAGGTATGTAATTGAATTACATTTCCGTTTGTACTATTCAAGCTGAACTCAAGATCATGATCTTCTGTGATGTCACAATTGAGACCCTAACAATGGATCTGACATGTCTTACTGTTATTTTTGTACAAGCTATTTGTTGGGGTAGTTTTAAGTGACTCAAGCAACTGAAGACATTCAAGTGTTCTATCTTCTATCTATTTTAAGAGAGCAAAACAGACTGGGATTACTTTAAACAAGAGCACTATTTTGTTTTCTTAATAAGTGCTCTTGTTTGGGGCAGTCTCATCTGTGCAGATCCAGTTCAGTGTCCTGCAACCTTTTAATGTGTGATTTAATTCCTGCAATGTATTTCTGAACATTACCCTAACTGAAGTGTACCTACCTAAAGTTTACTGTGAGTGCAAATAAGTTGGGGCAACATTCAGTAAAGTTATCTTCAAGAGACCGAAAACAACAAGCAAACTGATGTTGGATTTTTTACACAGTAGAGTTATGTGGAATCTGACCAAGTTCTGCTTCAAACTTAGCAGCTTTACATTTAAGAACATCAAATGAAAGACTTTATTACAGTGTACTAAAACTCAAAATTTACTATAGGTCTAATTTGACTAAACATTGGCAGGTATTGCACAATGGGCAGTTAATGTTAATAACCTGTCTTTCATATGGTATTTTGGAAAATTGTCACTTCTATTGTGACAAAGGAATTAGATGTGGGCAGAGCTGTGAATTATCCCAATCAATGATCGCAGTCTGAACAGTCTGAAAGAAGAGCACCTGATTAATGTTCTTCAGAATGAAGGACTGTAGGATGTAGAATACACTCAGCTGAGCAAAGACACAAGACACATACTGCTACCGAGAGAAACTTATGAAGTGAGCCAAGCTGGGCAGTGTGTTCTTTAATAATTCCAGTGAAATGGATTAGTTTGGTTTGCTAGAAAAAGAAATAAAAATGAATTTGACAAGGTGGAAAACATGAATTAAACCTAGAGGTGGAGATATGCAATACAATGTTATTCGAAAGATTTAGAACCATTGGAAACTCAGCACTAGCATTCGTGTGGTTCCATGGTGTAATGGTTAGCACTCTGGACTCTGAATCCAGTGATCTGAGTGGATCTTGGCGGAACCTGAGATCATCTTTTTTGTACCTAGTGGGACTGTTCATCACAGCCTTCTTGAAATGTCTGTCAATGTCATCAGTGTTTTCACAAGTGAAGTCTTTTTTATGCTTATTTTACAACTACAGCCACTGTAGTGAATATAATGGCTGCATTTTCATCTCCATGATTAAAACTTGGTGTTTAAATAGTAGAAAAATTAATTCAAAACCTTTCAGGGCATATCACATAAAATGTCTGCATGATTTCATTGCTGATTTTTAACCACGTGAACAAAAAAAGTACTTTGCTTCCAGCGGTAGTCAATGTGGAACAGCGAGTTTCAATGGATAAAAACAAATAGGGCCCATTAAAAGATGAAGACTGCTGAACTGTGAATGCTCTACCTTCACATTTTGATAGCTGTGCTCAGCTGCCGAAATAGCTCAGTTGGGAGAGCGTTAGACTGAAGATCTAAAGGTCCCTGGTTCGATCCTGGGTTTCGGCAGAATATAGGCTGTATAAAACATCTCTGGACTGTAGGACTGAGCAAGATGTTTTGAGCTGAGTCAGGTATGTAATTGAATTACATTTCCGTTTGTACTATTCAAGCTGAACTCAAGATCATGATCTTCTGTGATGTCACAATTGAGACCCTAACAATGGATCTGACATGTCTTACTGTTATTTTTGTACAAGCTATTTGTTGGGGTAGTTTTAAGTGACTCAAGCAACTGAAGACATTCAAGTGTTCTATCTTCTATCTATTTTAAGAGAGCAAAACAGACTGGGATTACTTTAAACAAGAGCACTATTTTGTTTTCTTAATAAGTGCTCTTGTTTGGGGCAGTCTCATCTGTGCAGATCCAGTTCAGTGTCCTGCAACCTTTTAATGTGTGATTTAATTCCTGCAATGTATTTCTGAACATTACCCTAACTGAAGTGTACCTACCTAAAGTTTACTGTGAGTGCAAATAAGTTGAGGCAACATTCAGTAAAGTTATCTTCAAGAGACCGAAAACAACAAGCAAACTGATGTTGGATTTTTTACACAGTAGAGTTATGTGGAATCTGAGCAAGTTCTGCTTCAAACTTAGCAGCTTTACATTTAAGAACATCAAATGAAAGACTTTATTACAGTGTACTAAAACTCAAAATTTACTATAGTTCTAATTTGACTAAACATTGGCAGGTATTGCACAATGGGCAGTTAATGTTAATAACCTGTCTTTCATATGGTATTTTGGAAAACTGTCACTTCTATTGTGACAAAGGAATTTGATGTGGGCAGAGCTGTGAATTATCCCAATCAATGATCGCAGTCTGAACAGTCTGAAAGAAGAGCACCTGATTAATGTTCTTCAGAATGAAGGACTGTAGGATGTAGAATGCACTCAGCTGAGCAAAGACACAAGACACATACTGCTACCGAGAGAAACTTATGAAGTGAGCCAAGCTGGGCAGTGTGTTCTTTAATAATTCCAGTGAAATGGATTAGTTTGGTTTGCTAGAAAAAGAAATACAAATGAATTTGACAAGGTGGAAAACATGAATTAAACCTAGAGATGGAGATATGCAATACAATGTTATTCGAAAGATTTAGAACCATTGGAAACTCAGCACTAGCATTCGTGTGGTTCCATGGTGTAATGGTTAGCACTCTGGACTCTGAATCCAGTGATCTGAGTGGATCTCGGCGGAACCTGAGATCATCTTTTTTGTACCTAGTGGGACTGTTCATCACAGCCTTCTTGAAATGTCTGTCAATGTCATCAGTGTTTTCACAAGTGAAGTCTTTTTTATGCTTATTTTACAACTACAGCCACTGTAGTGAATATAATGGCTGCATTTTCATCTCCATGATTAAAACTTGGTGTTTAAATAGTAGAAAAATTAATTCAAAACCTTTCAGGGCATATCACATAAAATGTCTGCATGATTTCATTGCTGATTTTTAACCACGTGAACAAAAAAAGTACTTTGCTTCCAGCGGTAGTCAATGTGGAACAGCGAATTTCAATGGATAAAAACAAATAGGGCCCATTAAAAGATGAAGACTGCTGAACTGTGAATGCTCTACCTTCACATTTTGATAGCTGTGCTCAGCTGCCGAAATAGCTCAGTTGGGAGAGCGTTAGACTGAAGATCTAAAGGTCCCTGGTTCGATCCCGGGTTTCGGCAGAATATAGGCTGTATAAAACATCTCTTAACTACTCTGGACTGTAGGACTGAGCAAGATGTTTTGAGCTGAGTCAGGTATGTAATTGAATTACATTTCCGTTTGTACTATTCAAGCTGAACTCAAGATCATGATCTTCTGTGATGTCACAATTGAGACCCTAACAATGGATCTGACATGTCTTACTGTTATTTTTGTACAAGCTATTTGTTGGGGTAGTTTTAAGTGACTCAAGCAACTGAAGACATTCAAGTGTTCTATCTTCTATCTATTTTAAGAGAGCAAAACAGACTGGGATTACTTTAAACAAGAGCACTATTTTGTTTTCTTAATAAGTGCTCTTGTTTGGGGCAGTCTCATCTGTGCAGATCCAGTTCAGTGTCCTGCAACCTTTTAATGTGTGATTTAATTCCTGCAATGTATTTCTGAACATTACCCTAACTGAAGTGTACCTACCTAAAGTTTACTGTGAGTGCAAATAAGTTGGGGCAACATTCAGTAAAGTTATCTTCAAGAGACCGAAAACAACAAGCAAACTGATGTTGGATTTTTTACACAGTAGAGTTATGTGGAATCTGACCAAGTTCTGCTTCAAACTTAGCAGCTTTACATTTAAGAACATCAAATGAAAGACTTTATTACAGTGTACTAAAACTCAAAATTTACTATAGTTCTAATTTGACTAAACATTGGCAGGTATTGCACAATGGGCAGTTAATGTTAATAACCTGTCTTTCATATGGTATTTTGGAAAATTGTCACTTCTATTGTGACAAAGGAATTAGATGTGGGCAGAGCTGTGAATTATCCCAATCAATGATTGCAGTCTGAACAGTCTGAAAGAAGAGCACCTGATTAATGTTCTTCAGAATGAAGGACTGTAGGATGTAGAATGCACTCAGCTGAGCAAAGACACAAGACACATACTGCTACCGAGAGAAATTTATGAAGTGAGCCAAGCTGGGCAGTGTGTTCTTTAATAATTCCAGTGAAATGGATTAGTTTGGTTTGCTAGAAAAAGAAATAAAAATGAATTTGACAAGGTGGAAAACATGAATTAAACCTAGAGGTGGAGATATGCAATACAATGTTATTCGAAAGATTTAGAACCATTGGAAACTCAGCACTAGCATTCGTGTGGTTCCATGGTGTAATGGTTAGCACTCTGGACTCTGAATCCAGTGATCTGAGTGGATCTCGGCGGAACCTGAGATCATCTTTTTTGTACCTAGTGGGACTGTTCATCACAGCCTTCTTGAAATGTCTGTCAATGTCATCAGTGTTTTCACAAGTGAAGTCTTTTTTATGCTTATTTTACAACTACAGCCACTGTAGTGAATATAATGGCTGCATTTTCATCTCCATGATTAAAACTTGGTGTTTAAATAGTAGAAAAAAATTTTAACCACGTGAACAAAAAAAGTACTTTGCTTCCAGCGGTAGTCAATGTGGAACAGCGAGTTTCAATGGATAAAAACAAATAGGGCCCATTAAAAGATGAAGACTGCTGAACTGTGAATGCTCTACCTTCACATTTTGATAGCTGTGCTCAGCTGCCGAAATAGCTCAGTTGGGAGAGCGTTAGACTGAAGATCTAAAGGTCCCTGGTTCGATCCCGGGTTTCGGCAGAATATAGGCTGTATAAAACATCTCTTAACTACTCTGGACTGTAGGACTGAGCAAGATGTTTTGAGCTGAGTCAGGTATGTAATTGAATTACATTTCCGTTTGTACTATTCAAGCTGAACTCAAGATCATGATCTTCTGTGATGTCACAATTGAGACCCTAACAATGGATCTGACATGTCTTACTGTTATTTTTGTACAAGCTATTTGTTGGGGTAGTTTTAAGTGACTCAAGCAACTGAAGACATTCAAGTGTTCTATCTTCTATCTATTTTAAGAGAGCAAAACAGACTGGGATTACTTTAAACAAGAGCACTATTTTGTTTTCTTAATAAGTGCTCTTGTTTGGGGCAGTCTCATCTGTGCAGATCCAGTTCAGTGTCCTGCAACCTTTTAATGTGTGATTTAATTCCTGCAATGTATTTCTGAACATTACCCTAACTGAAGTGTACCTACCTAAAGTTTACTGTGAGTGCAAATAAGTTGGGGCAACATTCAGTAAAGTTATCTTCAAGAGACCGAAAACAACAAGCAAACTGATGTTGGATTTTTTACACAGTAGAGTTATGTGGAATCTGACCAAGTTCTGCTTCAAACTTAGCAGCTTTACATTTAAGAACATCAAATGAAAGACTTTATTACAGTGTACTAAAACTCAAAATTTACTATAGTTCTAATTTGACTAAACATTGGCAGGTATTGCACAATGGGCAGTTAATGTTAATAACCTGTCTTTCATATGGTATTTTGGAAAATTGTCACTTCTATTGTGACAAAGGAATTTGATGTGGGCAGAGCTGTGAATTATCCCAATCAATGATTGCAGTCTGAACAGTCTGAAAGAAGAGCACCTGATTAATGTTCTTCAGAATGAAGGACTGTAGGATGTAGAATGCACTCAGCTGAGCAAAGACACAAGACACATACTGCTACCGAGAGAAATTTATGAAGTGAGCCAAGCTGGGCAGTGTGTTCTTTAATAATTCCAGTGAAATGGATTAGTTTGGTTTGCTAGAAAAAGAAATAAAAATGAATTTGACAAGGTGGAAAACAAGAATTAAACCTAGAGGTGGAGATATGCAATACAATGTTATTCGAAAGATTTAGAACCATTGGAAACTCAGCACTAGCATTCGTGTGGTTCCATGGTGTAATGGTTAGCACTCTGGACTCTGAATCCAGTGATCTGAGTGGATCTCGGCGGAACCTGAGATCATCTTTTTTGTACCTAGTGGGACTGTTCATCACAGCCTTCTTGAAATGTCTGTCAATGTCATCAGTGTTTTCACAAGTGAAGTCTTTTTTATGCTTATTTTACAACTACAGCCACTGTAGTGAATGTAATGGCTGCATTTTCATCTCCATGATTAAAACTTGGTGTTTAAATAGTAGAAAAAATAATTCAAAACCTTTCAGGGCATATCACATAAAATGTCTGCATGATTTCATTGCTGATTTTTAACCACGTGAACAAAAAAAGTACTTTGCTTCCAGCGGTAGTCAATGTGGAACAGCGAGTTTCAATGGATAAAAACAAATAGGGCCCATTAAAAGATGAAGACTGCTGAACTGTGAATGCTCTACCTTCACATTTTGATAGCTGTGCTCGGCTGCCGAAATAGCTCAGTTGGGAGAGCGTTAGACTGAAGATCTAAAGGTCCCTGGTTCGATCCCGGGTTTCGGCAGAATATAGGCTGTATAAAACATCTCTTAACTACTCTGGACTGTAGGACTGAGCAAGATGTTTTGAGCTGAGTCAGGTATGTAATTGAATTACATTTCCGTTTGTACTATTCAAGCTGAACTCAAGATCATGATCTTCTGTGATGTCACAATTGAGACCCTAACAATGGATCTGACATGTCTTACTGTTATTTTTGTACAAGCTATTTGTTGGGGTAGTTTTAAGTGACTCAAGCAACTGAAGACATTCAAGTGTTCTATCTTCTATCTATTTTAAGAGAGCAAAACAGACTGGGATTACTTTAAACAAGAGCACTATTTTGTTTTCTTAATAAGTGCTCTTGTTTGGGGCAGTCTCATCTGTGCAGATCCAGTTCAGTGTCCTGCAACCTTTTAATGTGTGATTTAATTCCTGCAATGTATTTCTGAACATTACCCTAACTGAAGTGTACCTACCTAAAGTTTACTGTGAGTGCAAATAAGTTGGGGCAACATTCAGTAAAGTTATCTTCAAGAGACCGAAAACAACAAGCAAACTGATGTTGGATTTTTTACACAGTAGAGTTATGTGGAATCTGACCAAGTTCTGCTTCAAACTTAGCAGCTTTACATTTAAGAACATCAAATGAAAGACTTTATTACAGTGTACTAAAACTCAAAATTTACTATAGTTCTAATTTGACTAAACATTGGCAGGTATTGCACAATGGGCAGTTAATGTTAATAACCTGTCTTTCATATGGTATTTTGGAAAATTGTCACTTCTATTGTGACAAAGGAATTTGATGTGGGCAGAGCTGTGAATTATCCCAATCAATGATCGCAGTCTGAACAGTCTGAAAGAAGAGCACCTGATTAATGTTCTTCAGAATGAAGGACTGTAGGATGTAGAATGCACTCAGCTGAGCAAAGACACAAGACACATACTGCTACCGAGAGAAACTTATGAAGTGAGCCAAGCTGGGCAGTGTGTTCTTTAATTATTCCAGTGAAATGGATTAGTTTGGTTTGCTAGAAAAAGAAATAAAAATGAATTTGACAAGGTGGAAAACATGAATTAAACGTAGAGATGGAGATATGCAATACAATGTTATTCGAAAGATTTAGAACCATTGGAAACTCAGCACTAGCATTCGTGTGGTTCCATGGTGTAATGGTTAGCACTCTGGACTCTGAATCCAGTGATCTGAGTGGATCTAGGTGGAACCTGAGATCATCTTTTTTGTA
The DNA here is from genome assembly GCF_030014385.1 of Trichomycterus rosablanca. Lineage (NCBI taxonomy): Eukaryota > Metazoa > Chordata > Actinopteri > Siluriformes > Trichomycteridae > Trichomycterus > Trichomycterus rosablanca. Next base: position 18,705,696 of record NC_086007.1, read on the forward strand.
CCTAGTGGGACTGTTCATCACAGCCTTCTTGAAATATCTGCCAATGTCATCAGTGTTTTCACAAGTGAAGTCTTTTTTATGCTTATTTTACAACTACAGCCACTGTAGTGAATATAATGGCTGCATTTTCATCTCCATGATTAAAACTTGGTGTTTAAATAGTAGAAAAAATAATTCAAAACCTTTCAGGGCATATCACATAAAATGTCTGCATGATTTCATTGCTGATTTTTAACCACGTGAACAAAAAAAGTACTTTGCTTCCAGCGGTAGTCAATGTGGAACAGCGAGTTTCAATGGATAAAAACAAATAGGGCCCATTAAAAGATGAAGACTGCTGAACTGTGAATGCTCTACCTTCACATTTTGATAGCTGTGCTCGGCTGCCGAAATAGCTCAGTTGGGAGAGCGTTAGACTGAAGATCTAAAGGTCCCTGGTTCGATCCCGGGTTTCGGCAGAATATAGGCTGTATAAAACATCTCTTAACTACTCTGGACTGTAGGACTGAGCAAGATGTTTTGAGCTGAGTCAGGTATGTAATTGAATTACATTTCCGTTTGTACTATTCAAGCTGAACTCAAGATCATGATCTTCTGTGATGTCACAATTGAGACCCTAACAATGGATCTGACATGTCTTACTGTTATTTTTGTACAAGCTATTTGTTGGGGTAGTTTTAAGTGACTCAAGCAACTGAAGACATTCAAGTGTTCTATCTTCTATCTATTTTAAGAGAGCAAAACAGACTGGGATTACTTTAAACAAGAGCACTATTTTGTTTTCTTAATAAGTGCTCTTGTTTGGGGCAGTCTCATCTGTGCAGATCCAGTTCAGTGTCCTGCAACCTTTTAATGTGTGATTTAATTCCTGCAATGTATTTCTGAACATTACCCTAACTGAAGTGTACCTACCTAAAGTTTACTGTGAGTGCAAATAAGTTGGGGCAACATTCAGTAAAGTTATCTTCAAGAGACCGAAAACAACAAGCAAACTGATGTTGGATTTTTTACACAGTAGAGTTATGTGGAATCTGACCAAGTTCTGCTTCAAACTTAGCAGCTTTACATTTAAGAACATCAAATGAAAGACTTTATTACAGTGTACTAAAACTCAAAATTTACTATAGTTCTAATTTGACTAAACATTGGCAGGTATTGCACAATGGGCAGTTAATGTTAATAACCTGTCTTTCATATGGTATTTTGGAAAATTGTCACTTCTATTGTGACAAAGGAATTAGATGTGGGCAGAGCTGTGAATTATCCCAATCAATGATCGCAGTCTGAACAGTCTGAAAGAAGAGCACCTGATTAATGTTCTTCAGAATGAAGGACTGTAGGATGTAGAATGCACTCAGCTGAGCAAAGACACAAGACACATACTGCTACCGAGAGAAATTTATGAAGTGAGCCAAGCTGGGCAGTGTGTTCTTTAATAATTCCAGTGAAATGGATTAGTTTGGTTTGCTAGAAAAAGAAATAAAAATGAATTTGACAAGGTGGAAAACATGAATTAAACCTAGAGGTGGAGATATGCAATACAATGTTATTCGAAAGATTTAGAACCATTGGAAACTCAGCACTAGCATTCGTGTGGTTCCATGGTGTAATAGTTAGCACTCTGGACTCTGAATCCAGTGATCTGAGTGGATCTCGGCGGAACCTGAGATCATCTTTTTTGTACCTAGTGGGACTGTTCATCACAGCCTTCTTGAAATGTCTGTCAATGTCATCAGTGTTTTCACAAGTGAAGTCTTTTTTATGCTCATTTTACAACTACAGCCACTGTAGTGAATATAATGGCTGCATTTTCATCTCCATGATTAAAACTTGGTGTTTAAATAGTAGAAAAATTAATTCAAAACCTTTCAGGGCATATCACATAAAATGTCTGCATGATTTCATTGCTGATTTTTAACCACGTGAACAAAAAAAGTACTTTGCTTCCAGCGGTAGTCAATGTGGAACAGCGAGTTTCAATGGATAAAAACAAATAGGGCCCATTAAAAGATGAAGACTGCTGAACTGTGAATGCTCTACCTTCACATTTTGATAGCTGTGCTCGGCTGCCGAAATAGCTCAGTTGGGAGAGCGTTAGACTGAATGTCTAAAGGTCCCTGGTTCGATCCCGGGTTTCGGCAGAATATAGGCTGTATAAAACATCTCTTAACTACTCTGGACTGTAGGACTGAGCAAGATGTTTTGAGCTGAGTCAGGTATGTAATTGAATTACATTTCCGTTTGTACTATTCAAGCTGAACTCAAGATCATGATCTTCTGTGATGTCACAATTGAGACCCTAACAATGGATCTGACATGTCTTACTGTTTTTTTTGTACAAGCTATTTGTTGGGGTAGTTTTAAGTGACTCAAGCAACTGAAGACTTTCACGTGTTCTATCTTCTATCTATTTGAAGAGAGCAAAACAGACTGGGATTACTTTAAACAAGAGCACTATTTTGTTTTCTTAATAAGTGCTCTTGTTTGGGGCAGTCTCATCTGTGCAGATCCAGTTCAGTGTCCTGCAACCTTTTAATGTGTGATTTAATTCCTGCAATGTATTTCTGAACATTACCCTAACTGAAGTGTACCTACCTAAAGTTTACTGTGAGTGCAAATAAGTTGGGGCAACATTCAGTAAAGTTATCTTCAAGAGACCGAAAACAACAAGCAAACTGATGTTGGATTTTTTACACAGTAGAGTTATGTGGAATCTGACCAAGTTCTGCTTCAAACTTACCAGCTTTACATTTAAGAACATCAAATGAAAGACTTTATTACAGTGTACTAAAACTCAAAATTTACTATAGTTCTAATTTGACTAAACATTGGCAGGTATTGCACAATGGGCAGTTAATGTTAATAACCTGTCTTTCATATGGTATTTTGGAAAATTGTCACTTCTATTGTGACAAAGGAATTTGATGTGGGCAGAGCTGTGAATTATCCCAATCAATGATCGCAGTCTGAACAGTCTGAAAGAAGAGCACCTGATTAATGTTCTTCAGAATGAAGGACTGTAGGATGTAAAATGCACTCAGCTGAGCAAAGACACAAGACACATACTGCTACCGAGAGAAACTTATGAAGTGAGCCAAGCTGGGCAGTGTGTTCTTTAATAATTCCAGTGAAATGGATTAGTTTGGTTTGCTAGAAAAAGAAATAAAAATGAATTTGACAAGGTGGAAAACATGAATTAAACCTAGAGGTGGAGATATGCAATACAATGTTATTCGAAAGATTTAGAACCATTGCAAACTTAGCACTAGCATTCGTGTGGTTCCATGGTGTAATGGTTAGCGCTCTGGACTCTGAATCCAGTGATCTGAGTGGATCTCGGCGGAACCTGAGATCATCTTTTTTGTACCTAGTGGGACTGTTCATCACAGCCTTCTTGAAATGTCTGTCAATGTCATCAGTGTTTTCACAAGTGAAGTCTTTTTTATGCTTATTTTACAACTACAGCCACTGTAGTGAATATAATGGCTGCATTTTCATCTCCATGATTAAAACTTGGTGTTTAAATAGTAGAAAAATTAATTCAAAACCTTTCAGGGCATATCACATAAAATGTCTGCATGATTTCATTGCTGATTTTTAACCACGTGAACAAAAAAAGTACTTTGCTTCCAGCGGTAGTCAATGTGGAACAGCGAGTTTCAATGGATAAAAACAAATAGGGCCCATTAAAAGATGAAGACTGCTGAACTGTGAATGCTCTACCTTCACATTTTGATAGCTGTGCTCGGCTGCCGAAATAGCTCAGTTGGGAGAGCGTTAGACTGAAGGTCTAAAGGTCCCTGGTTCGATCCCGGGTTTCGGCAGAATATAGGCTGTATAAAACATCTCTTAACTACTCTGGACTGTAGGACTGAGCAAGATGTTTTGAGCTGAGTCAGGTATGTAATTGAATTACATTTCCGTTTGTACTATTCAAGCTGAACTCAAGATCATGATCTTCTGTGATGTCACAATTGAGACCCTAACAATGGATCTGACATGTCTTACTGTTTTTTTTGTACAAGCTATTTGTTGGGGTAGTTTTAAGTGACTCAAGCAACTGAAGACATTCAAGTGTTCTATCTTCTATCTATTTTAAGAGAGCAAAACAGACTGGGATTACTTTAAACAAGAGCACTATTTTGTTTTCTTAATAAGTGCTCTTGTTTGGGGCAGTCTCATCTGTGCAGATCCAGTTCAGTGTCCTGCAACCTTTTAATGTGTGATTTAATTCCTGCAATGTATTTCTGAACATTACCCTAACTGAAGTGTACCTACCTAAAGTTTACTGTGAGTGCAAATAAGTTGGGGCAACATTCAGTAAAGTTATCTTCAAGAGACCGAAAACAACAAGCAAACTGATGTTGGATTTTTTACACAGTAGAGTTATGTGGAATCTGACCAAGTTCTGCTTCAAACTTACCAGCTTTACATTTAAGAACATCAAATGAAAGACTTTATTACAGTGTACTAAAACTCAAAATTTACTATAGTTCTAATTTGACTAAACATTGGCAGGTATTGCACAATGGGCAGTTAATGTTAATAACCTGTCTTTCATATGGTATTTTGGAAAATTGTCACTTCTATTGTGACAAAGGAATTTGATGTGGGCAGAGCTGTGAATTATCCCAATCAATGATCGCAGTCTGAACAGTCTGAAAGAAGAGCACCTGATTAATGTTCTTCAGAATGAAGGACTGTAGGATGTAAAATGCACTCAGCTGAGCAAAGACACAAGACACATACTGCTACCGAGAGAAACTTATGAAGTGAGCCAAGCTGGGCAGTGTGTTCTTTAATAATTCCAGTGAAATGGATTAGTTTGGTTTGCTAGAAAAAGAAATAAAAATGAATTTGACAAGATGGAAAACATGAATTAAACCTAGAGGTGGAGATATGCAATACAATGTTATTCGAAAGATTTAGAACCATTGGAAACTCAGCACTAGCATTCGTGTGGTTCCATGGTGTAATAGTTAGCACTCTGGACTCTGAATCCAGTGATCTGAGTGGATCTCGGCGGAACCTGAGATCATCTTTTTTGTACCTAGTGGGACTGTTCATCACAGCCTTCTTGAAATGTCTGTCAATGTCATCAGTGTTTTCACAAGTGAAGTCTTTTTTATGCTCATTTTACAACTACAGCCACTGTAGTGAATATAATGGCTGCATTTTCATCTCCATGATTAAAACTTGGTGTTTAAATAGTAGAAAAATTAATTCAAAACCTTTCAGGGCATATCACATAAAATGTCTGCATGATTTCATTGCTGATTTTTAACCACGTGAACAAAAAAAGTACTTTGCTTCCAGCGGTAGTCAATGTGGAACAGCGAGTTTCAATGGATAAAAACAAATAGGGCCCATTAAAAGATGAAGACTGCTGAACTGTGAATGCTCTACCTTCACATTTTGATAGCTGTGCTCGGCTGCCGAAATAGCTCAGTTGGGAGAGCGTTAGACTGAATGTCTAAAGGTCCCTGGTTCGATCCCGGGTTTCGGCAGAATATAGGCTGTATAAAACATCTCTTAACTACTCTGGACTGTAGGACTGAGCAAGATGTTTTGAGCTGAGTCAGGTATGTAATTGAATTACATTTCCGTTTGTACTATTCAAGCTGAACTCAAGATCATGATCTTCTGTGATGTCACAATTGAGACCCTAACAATGGATCTGACATGTCTTACTGTTTTTTTTGTACAAGCTATTTGTTGGGGTAGTTTTAAGTGACTCAAGCAACTGAAGACTTTCACGTGTTCTATCTTCTATCTATTTGAAGAGAGCAAAACAGACTGGGATTACTTTAAACAAGAGCACTATTTTGTTTTCTTAATAAGTGCTCTTGTTTGGGGCAGTCTCATCTGTGCAGATCCAGTTCAGTGTCCTGCAACCTTTTAATGTGTGATTTAATTCCTGCAATGTATTTCTGAACATTACCCTAACTGAAGTGTACCTACCTAAAGTTTACTGTGAGTGCAAATAAGTTGGGGCAACATTCAGTAAAGTTATCTTCAAGAGACCGAAAACAACAAGCAAACTGATGTTGGATTTTTTACACAGTAGAGTTATGTGGAATCTGACCAAGTTCTGCTTCAAACTTACCAGCTTTACATTTAAGAACATCAAATGAAAGACTTTATTACAGTGTACTAAAACTCAAAATTTACTATAGTTCTAATTTGACTAAACATTGGCAGGTATTGCACAATGGGCAGTTAATGTTAATAACCTGTCTTTCATATGGTATTTTGGAAAATTGTCACTTCTATTGTGACAAAGGAATTTGATGTGGGCAGAGCTGTGAATTATCCCAATCAATGATCGCAGTCTGAACAGTCTGAAAGAAGAGCACCTGATTAATGTTCTTCAGAATGAAGGACTGTAGGATGTAAAATGCACTCAGCTGAGCAAAGACACAAGACACATACTGCTACCGAGAGAAACTTATGAAGTGAGCCAAGCTGGGCAGTGTGTTCTTTAATAATTCCAGTGAAATGGATTAGTTTGGTTTGCTAGAAAAAGAAATAAAAATGAATTTGACAAGGTGGAAAACATGAATTAAACCTAGAGGTGGAGATATGCAATACAATGTTATTCGAAAGATTTAGAACCATTGCAAACTTAGCACTAGCATTCGTGTGGTTCCATGGTGTAATGGTTAGCGCTCTGGACTCTGAATCCAGTGATCTGAGTGGATCTCGGCGGAACCTGAGATCATCTTTTTTGTACCTAGTGGGACTGTTCATCACAGCCTTCTTGAAATGTCTGTCAATGTCATCAGTGTTTTCACAAGTGAAGTCTTTTTTATGCTTATTTTACAACTACAGCCACTGTAGTGAATATAATGGCTGCATTTTCATCTCCATGATTAAAACTTGGTGTTTAAATAGTAGAAAAATTAATTCAAAACCTTTCAGGGCATATCACATAAAATGTCTGCATGATTTCATTGCTGATTTTTAACCACGTGAACAAAAAAAGTACTTTGCTTCCAGCGGTAGTCAATGTGGAACAGCGAGTTTCAATGGATAAAAACAAATAGGGCCCATTAAAAGATGAAGACTGCTGAACTGTGAATGCTCTACCTTCACATTTTGATAGCTGTGCTCGGCTGCCGAAATAGCTCAGTTGGGAGAGCGTTAGACTGAAGGTCTAAAGGTCCCTGGTTCGATCCCGGGTTTCGGCAGAATATAGGCTGTATAAAACATCTCTTAACTACTCTGGACTGTAGGACTGAGCAAGATGTTTTGAGCTGAGTCAGGTATGTAATTGAATTACATTTCCGTTTGTACTATTCAAGCTGAACTCAAGATCATGATCTTCTGTGATGTCACAATTGAGACCCTAACAATGGATCTGACATGTCTTACTGTTTTTTTTGTACAAGCTATTTGTTGGGGTAGTTTTAAGTGACTCAAGCAACTGAAGACATTCAAGTGTTCTATCTTCTATCTATTTTAAGAGAGCAAAACAGACTGGGATTACTTTAAACAAGAGCACTATTTTGTTTTCTTAATAAGTGCTCTTGTTTGGGGCAGTCTCATCTGTGCAGATCCAGTTCAGTGTCCTGCAACCTTTTAATGTGTGATTTAATTCCTGCAATGTATTTCTGAACATTACCCTAACTGAAGTGTACCTACCTAAAGTTTACTGTGAGTGCAAATAAGTTGGGGCAACATTCAGTAAAGTTATCTTCAAGAGACCGAAAACAACAAGCAAACTGATGTTGGATTTTTTACACAGTAGAGTTATGTGGAATCTGACCAAGTTCTGCTTCAAACTTACCAGCTTTACATTTAAGAACATCAAATGAAAGACTTTATTACAGTGTACTAAAACTCAAAATTTACTATAGTTCTAATTTGACTAAACATTGGCAGGTATTGCACAATGGGCAGTTAATGTTAATAACCTGTCTTTCATATGGTATTTTGGAAAATTGTCACTTCTATTGTGACAAAGGAATTTGATGTGGGCAGAGCTGTGAATTATCCCAATCAATGATCGCAGTCTGAACAGTCTGAAAGAAGAGCACCTGATTAATGTTCTTCAGAATGAAGGACTGTAGGATGTAAAATGCACTCAGCTGAGCAAAGACACAAGACACATACTGCTACCGAGAGAAACTTATGAAGTGAGCCAAGCTGGGCAGTGTGTTCTTTAATAATTCCAGTGAAATGGATTAGTTTGGTTTGCTAGAAAAAGAAATAAAAATGAATTTGACAAGGTGGAAAACATGAATTAAACCTAGAGGTGGAGATATGCAATACAATGTTATTCGAAAGATTTAGAACCATTGCAAACTCAGCACTAGCATTCGTGTGGTTCCATGGTGTAATGGTTAGCGCTCTGGACTCTGAATCCAGTGATCTGAGTGGATCTCGGCGGAACCTGAGATCATCTTTTTTGTACCTAGTGGGACTGTTCATCACAGCCTTCTTGAAATGTCTGTCAATGTCATCAGTGTTTTCACAAGTGAAGTCTTTTTTATGCTTATTTTACAACTACAGCCACTGTAGTGAATATAATGGCTGCATTTTCATCTCCATGATTAAAACTTGGTGTTTAAATAGTAGAAAAATTAATTCAAAACCTTTCAGGGCATATCACATAAAATGTCTGCATGATTTCATTGCTGATTTTTAACCACGTGAACAAAAAAAATACTTTGCTTCCAGCAGTAGTCAATGTGGAACAGCGAGTTTCAATGGATAAAAACAAATAGGGCCCATTAAAAGATGAAGACTGCTGAACTGTGAATGCTCTACCTTCACATTTTGATAGCTGTGCTCAGCTGCCGAAATAGCTCAGTTGGGAGAGCGTTAGACTGAAGATCTAAAGGTCCCTGGTTCGATCCCGGGTTTCGGCAGAATATAGGCTGTATAAAACATCTCTGGACTGTAGGACTGAGCAAGATGTTTTGAGCTGAGTCAGGTATGTAATTGAATTACATTTCCGTTTGTACTATTCAAGCTGAACTCAAGATCATGATCTTCTGTGATGTCACAATTGAGACCCTAACAATGGATCTGACATGTCTTACTGTTATTTTTGTACAAGCTATTTGTTGGGGTAGTTTTAAGTGACTCAAGCAACTGAAGACATTCAAGTGTTCTATCTTCTATCTATTTTAAGAGAGCAAAACAGACTGGGATTACTTTAAACAAGAGCACTATTTTGTTTTCTTAATAAGTGCTCTTGTTTGGGGCAGTCTCATCTGTGCAGATCCAGTTCAGTGTCCTGCAACCTTTTAATGTGTGATTTAATTCCTGCAATGTATTTCTGAACATTACCCTAACTGAAGTGTACCTACCTAAAGTTTACTGTGAGTGCAAATAAGTTGGGGCAACATTCAGTAAAGTTATCTTCAAGAGACCGAAAACAACAAGCAAACTGATGTTGGATTTTTTACACAGTAGAGTTATGTGGAATCTGACCAAGTTCTGCTTCAAACTTAGCAGCTTTACATTTAAGAACATCAAATGAAAGACTTTATTACAGTGTACTAAAACTCAAAATTTACTATAGTTCTAATTTGACTAAACATTGGCAGGTATTGCACAATGGGCAGTTAATGTTAATAACCTGTCTTTCATATGGTATTTTGGAAAATTGTCACTTCTATTGTGACAAAGGAATTAGATGTGGGCAGAGCTGTGAATTATCCCAATCAATGATCGCAGTCTGAACAGTCTGAAAGAAGAGCACCTGATTAATGTTCTTCAGAATGAAGGACTGTAGGATGTAGAATGCACTCAGCTGAGCAAAGACACAAGACACATACTGCTACCGAGAGAAACTTATGAAGTGAGCCAAGCTGGGCAGTGTGTTCTTTAATAATTCCAGTGAAATGGATTAGTTTGGTTTGCTAGAAAAAGAAATAAAAATGAATTTGACAAGGTGGAAAACATGAATTAAACCTAGAGGTGGAGATATGCAATACAATGTTATTCGAAAGATTTAGAACCATTGGAAACTCAGCACTAGCATTCGTGTGGTTCCATGGTGTAATGGTTAGCACTCTGGACTCTGAATCCAGTGATCTGAGTGGATCTCGGTGGAACCTGAGATCATCTTTTTTGTACCTAGTGGGACTGTTCATCACAGCCTTCTTGAAATGTCTGTCAATGTCATCAGTGTTTTCACAAGTGAAGTCTTTTTTATGCTTATTTTACAACTACAGCCACTGTAGTGAATATAATGGCTGCATTTTCATCTCCATGATTAAAACTTGGTGTTTAAATAGTAGAAAAATTAATTCAAAACCTTTCAGGGCATATCACATAAAATGTCTGCATGATTTCATTGCTGATTTTTAACCACGTGAACAAAAAAAATACTTTGCTTCCAGCAGTAGTCAATGTGGAACAGCGAGTTTCAATGGATAAAAACAAATAGGGCCCATTAAAAGATGAAGACTGCTGAACTGTGAATGCTCTACCTTCACATTTTGATAGCTGTGCTCAGCTGCCGAAATAGCTCAGTTGGGAGAGCGTTAGACTGAAGATCTAAAGGTCCCTGGTTCGATCCCGGGTTTCGGCAGAATATAGGCTGTATAAAACATCTCTTAACTGCTCTGGACTGTAGGACTGAGCAAGATGTTTTGAGCTGAGTCAGGTATGTAATTGAATTACATTTCCGTTTGTACTATTCAAGCTGAACTCAAGATCATGATCTTCTGTGATGTCACAATTGAGACCCTAACAATGGATCTGACATGTCTTACTGTTATTTTTGTACAAGCTATTTGTTGGGGTAGTTTTAAGTGACTCAAGCAACTGAAGACATTCAAGTGTTCTATCTTCTATCTATTTTAAGAGAGCAAAACAGACTGGGATTACTTTAAACAAGAGCACTATTTTGTTTTCTTAATAAGTGCTCTTGTTTGGGGCAGTCTCATCTGTGCAGATCCAGTTCAGTGTCCTGCAACCTTTTAATGTGTGATTTAATTCCTGCAATGTATTTCTGAACATTACCCTAACTGAAGTGTACCTACCTAAAGTTTACTGTGAGTGCAAATAAGTTGGGGCAACATTCAGTAAAGTTATCTTCAAGAGACCGAAAACAACAAGCAAACTGATGTTGTATTTTTTACACAGTAGAGTTATGTGGAATCTGACCAAGTTCTGCTTCAAACTTACCAGCTTTACATTTAAGAACATCAAATGAAAGACTTTATTACAGTGTACTAAAACTCAAAATTTACTATAGTTCTAATTTGACTAAACATTGGCAGGTATTGCACAATGGGCAGTTAATGTTAATAACCTGTCTTTCATATGGTATTTTGGAAAATTGTCACTTCTATTGTGACAAAGGAATTTGATGTGGGCAGAGCTGTGAATTATCCCAATCAATGATCGCAGTCTGAACAGTCTGAAAGAAGAGCACCTGATTAATGTTCTTCAGAATGAAGGACTGTAGGATGTAAAATGCACTCAGCTGAGCAAAGACACAAGACACATACTGCTACCGAGAGAAACTTATGAAGTGAGCCAAGCTGGGCAGTGTGTTCTTTAATAATTCCAGTGAAATGGATTAGTTTGGTTTGCTAGAAAAAGAAATAAAAATGAATTTGACAAGATGGAAAACATGAATTAAACCTAGAGGTGGAGATATGCAATACAATGTTATTCGAAAGATTTAGAACCATTGCAAACTCAGCACTAGCATTCGTGTGGTTCCATGGTGTAATGGTTAGCGCTCTGGACTCTGAATCCAGTGATCTGAGTGGATCTCGGCGGAACTTGAGATCATCTTTTTTGTACCTAGTGGGACTGTTCATCACAGCCTTCTTGAAATGTCTGTCAATGTCATCAGTGTTTTCACAAGTGAAGTCTTTTTTATGCTTATTTTACAACTACAGCCACTGTAGTGAATATAATGGCTGCATTTTCATCTCCATGATTAAAACTTGGTGTTTAAATAGTAGAAAAATTAATTCAAAACCTTTCAGGGCATATCACATAAAATGTCTGCATGATTTCATTGCTGATTTTTAACCACGTGAACAAAAAAAATACTTTGCTTCCAGCAGTAGTCAATGTGGAACAGCGAGTTTCAATGGATAAAAACAAATAGGGCCCATTAAAAGATGAAGACTGCTGAACTGTGAATGCTCTACCTTCACATTTTGATAGCTGTGCTCAGCTGCCGAAATAGCTCAGTTGGGAGAGCGTTAGACTGAAGATCTAAAGGTCCCTGGTTCGATCCCGGGTTTCGGCAGAATATAGGCTGTATAAAACATCTCTTAACTACTCTGGACTGTAGGACTGAGCAAGATGTTTTGAGCTGAGTCAGGTATGTAATTGAATTACATTTCCGTTTGTACTATTCAAGCTGAACTCAAGATCATGATCTTCTGTGATGTCACAATTGAGACCCTAACAATGGATCTGACATGTCTTACTGTTATTTTTGTACAAGCTATTTGTTGGGGTAGTTTTAAGTGACTCAAGCAACTGAAGACATTCAAGTGTTCTATCTTCTATCTATTTTAAGAGAGCAAAACAGACTGGGATTACTTTAAACAAGAGCACTATTTTGTTTTCTTAATAAGTGCTCTTGTTTGGGGCAGTCTCATCTGTGCAGATCCAGTTCAGTGTCCTGCAACCTTTTAATGTGTGATTTAATTCCTGCAATGTATTTCTGAACATTACCCTAACTGAAGTGTACCTACCTAAAGTTTACTGTGAGTGCAAATAAGTTGGGGCAACATTCAGTAAAGTTATCTTCAAGAGACCGAAAACAACAAGCAAACTGATGTTGGATTTTTTACACAGTAGAGTTATGTGGAATCTGACCAAGTTCTGCTTCAAACTTAGCAGCTTTACATTTAAGAACATCAAATGAAAGACTTTATTACAGTGTACTAAAACTCAAAATTTACTATAGTTCTAATTTGACTAAACATTGGCAGGTATTGCACAATGGGCAGTTAATGTTAATAACCTGTCTTTCATATGGTATTTTGGAAAATTGTCACTTCTATTGTGACAAAGGAATTAGATGTGGGCAGAGCTGTGAATTATCCCAATCAATGATCGCAGTCTGAACAGTCTGAAAGAAGAGCACCTGATTAATGTTCTTCAGAATGAAGGACTGTAGGATGTAGAATGCACTCAGCTGAGCAAAGACACAAGACACATACTGCTACCGAGAGAAACTTATGAAGTGAGCCAAGCTGGGCAGTGTGTTCTTTAATAATTCCAGTGAAATGGATTAGTTTGGTTTGCTAGAAAAAGAAATAAAAATGAATTTGACAAGGTGGAAAACATGAATTAAACCTAGAGGTGGAGATATGCAATACAATGTTATTCGAAAGATTTAGAACCATTGGAAACTCAGCACTAGCATTCGTGTGGTTCCATGGTGTAATGGTTAGCACTCTGGACTCTGAATCCAGTGATCTGAGTGGATCTCGGCGGAACCTGAGATCATCTTTTTTGTACCTAGTGGGACTGTTCATCACAGCCTTCTTGAAATGTCTGTCAATGTCATCAGTGTTTTCACAAGTGAAGTCTTTTTTATGCTTATTTTACAACTACAGCCACTGTAGTGAATATAATGGCTGCATTTTCATCTCCATGATTAAAACTTGGTGTTTAAATAGTAGAAAAATTAATTCAAAACCTTTCAGGGCATATCACATAAAATGTCTGCATGATTTCATTGCTGATTTTTAACCACGTGAACAAAAAAAATACTTTGCTTCCAGCAGTAGTCAATGTGGAACAGCGAGTTTCAATGGATAAAAACAAATAGGGCCCATTAAAAGATGAAGACTGCTGAACTGTGAATGCTCTACCTTCACATTTTTATAGCTGTGCTCAGCTGCCGAAATAGCTCAGTTGGGAGAGCGTTAGACTGAAGATCTAAAGGTCCCTGGTTCGATCCCGGGTTTCGGCAGAATATAGGCTGTATAAAACATCTCTTAACTACTCTGGACTGTAGGACTGAGCAAGATGTTTTGAGCTGAGTCAGGTATGTAATTGAATTACATTTCCGTTTGTACTATTCAAGCTGAACTCAAGATCATGATCTTCTGTGATGTCACAATTGAGACCCTAACAATGGATCTGACATGTCTTACTGTTATTTTTGTACAAGCTATTTGTTGGGGTAGTTTTAAGTGACTCAAGCAACTGAAGACATTCAAGTGTTCTATCTTCTATCTATTTTAAGAGAGCAAAACAGACTGGGATTACTTTAAACAAGAGCACTATTTTGTTTTCTTAATAAGTGCTCTTGTTTGGGGCAGTCTCATCTGTGCAGATCCAGTTCAGTGTCCTGCAACCTTTTAATGTGTGATTTAATTCCTGCAATGTATTTCTGAACATTACCCTAACTGAAGTGTACCTACCTAAAGTTTACTGTGAGTGCAAATAAGTTGGGGCAACATTCAGTAAAGTTATCTTCAAGAGACCGAAAACAACAAGCAAACTGATGTTGGATTTTTTACACAGTAGAGTTATGTGGAATCTGACCAAGTTCTGCTTCAAACTTAGCAGCTTTACATTTAAGAACATCAAATGAAAGACTTTATTACAGTGTACTAAAACTCAAAATTTACTATAGTTCTAATTTGACTAAACATTGGCAGGTATTGCACAATGGGCAGTTAATGTTAATAACCTGTCTTTCATATGGTATTTTGGAAAATTGTCACTTCTATTGTGACAAAGGAATTAGATGTGGGCAGAGCTGTGAATTATCCCAATCAATGATCGCAGTCTGAACAGTCTGAAAGAAGAGCACCTGATTAATGTTCTTCAGAATGAAGGACTGTAGGATGTAGAATGCACTCAGCTGAGCAAAGACACAAGACACATACTGCTACCGAGAGAAACTTATGAAGTGAGCCAAGCTGGGCAGTGTGTTCTTTAATAATTCCAGTGAAATGGATTAGTTTGGTTTGCTAGAAAAAGAAATAAAAATGAATTTGACAAGGTGGAAAACATGAATTAAACCTAGAGGTGGAGATATGCAATACAATGTTATTCGAAAGATTTAGAACCATTGGAAACTCAGCACTAGCATTCGTGTGGTTCCATGGTGTAATGGTTAGCACTCTGGACTCTGAATCCAGTGATCTGAGTGGATCTCGGCGGAACCTGAGATCATCTTTTTTGTACCTAGTGGGACTGTTCATCACAGCCTTCTTGAAATGTCTGTCAATGTCATCAGTGTTTTCACAAGTGAAGTCTTTTTTATGCTTATTTTACAACTACAGCCACTGTAGTGAATATAATGGCTGCATTTTCATCTCCATGATTAAAACTTGGTGTTTAAATAGTAGAAAAATTAATTCAAAACCTTTCAGGGCATATCACATAAAATGTCTGCATGATTTCATTGCTGATTTTTAACCACGTGAACAAAAAAAGTACTTTGCTTCCAGCGGTAGTCAATGTGGAACAGCGAGTTTCAATGGATAAAAACAAATAGGGCCCATTAAAAGATGAAGACTGCTGAACTGTGAATGCTCTACCTTCACATTTTGATAGCTGTGCTCAACTGCCGAAATAGCTCAGTTGGGAGAGCGTTAGACTGAAGATCTAAAGGTCCCTGGTTCGATCCCGGGTTTCGGCAGAATATAGGCTGTATAAAGCATCTCTTAACTACTCTGGACTGTAGGACTGAGCAAGATGTTTTGAGCTGAGTCAGGTATGTAATTGAATTACATTTCCGTTTGTACTATTCAAGCTGAACTCAAGATCATGATCTTCTGTGATGTCACAATTGAGACCCTAACAATGGATCTGACATGTCTTACTGTTATTTTTGTACAAGCTATTTGTTGGGGTAGTTTTAAGTGACTCAAGCAACTGAAGACATTCAAGTGTTCTATCTTCTATCTATTTTAAGAGAGCAAAACAGACTGGGATTACTTTAAACAAGAGCACTATTTTGTTTTCTTAATAAGTGCTCTTGTTTGGGGCAGTCTCATCTGTGCAGATCCAGTTCAGTGTCCTGCAACCTTTTAATGTGTGATTTAATTCCTGCAATGTATTTCTGAACATTACCCTAACTGAAGTGTACCTACCTAAAGTTTACTGTGAGTGCAAATAAGTTGGGGCAACATTCAGTAAAGTTATCTTCAAGAGACCGAAAACAACAAGCAAACTGATGTTGGATTTTTTACACAGTAGAGTTATGTGGAATCTGACCAAGTTCTGCTTCAAACTTAGCAGCTTTACATTTAAGAACATCAAATGAAAGACTTTATTACAGTGTACTAAAACTCAAAATTTACTATAGTTCTAATTTGACTAAACATTGGCAGGTATTGCACAATGGGCAGTTAATGTTAATAACCTGTCTTTCATATGGTATTTTGGAAAATTAACACTTCTATTGTGACAAAGGAATTAGATGTGGGCAGAGCTGTGAATTATCCCAATCAATGATCGCAGTCTGAACAGTCTGAAAGAAGAGCACCTGATTAATGTTCTTCAGAATGAAGGACTGTAGGATGTAGAATGCACTCAGCTGAGCAAAGACACAAGACACATACTGCTACCGAGAGAAACTTATGAAGTGAGCCAAGCTGGGCAGTGTGTTCTTTAATAATTCCAGTGAAATGGATTAGTTTGGTTTGCTAGAAAAAGAAATAAAAATGAATTTGACAAGGTGGAAAACATGAATTAAACCTAGAGGTGGAGATATGCAATACAATGTTATTCGAAAGATTTAGAACCATTGGAAACTCAGCACTAGCATTCGTGTGGTTCCATGGTGTAATGGTTAGCGCTCTGGACTCTGAATCCAGTGATCTGAGTGGATCTCGGCGGGACCTGAGATCATATTTTTTGTACCTAGTGGGACTGTTCATCACAGCCTTCTTGAAATGTCTGTCAATGTCATCAGTGTTTTCACAAGTGAAGTCTTTTTTATGCTTATTTTACAACTACAGCCACTGTAGTGAATATAATGGCTGCATTTTCATCTCCATGATTAAAACTTGGTGTTTAAATAGTAGAAAAATTAATTCAAAACCTTTCAGGGCATATCACATAAAATGTCTGCATGATTTCATTGCTGATTTTTAACCACGTGAACAAAAAAAGTACTTTGCTTCCAGCGGTAGTCAATGTGGAACAGCGAGTTTCAATGGATAAAAACAAATAGGGCCCATTAAAAGATGAAGACTGCTGAACTGTGAATGCTCTACCTTCACATTTTGATAGCTGTGCTCAGCTGCCGAAATAGCTCAGTTGGGAGAGCGTTAGACTGAAGATCTAAAGGTCCCTGGTTCGATCCCGGGTTTCGGCAGAATATAGGCTGTATAAAACATCTCTTAACTACTCTGGACTGTAGGACTGAGCAAGATGTTTTGAGCTGAGTCAGGTATGTAATTGAATTACATTTCCGTTTGTACTATTCAAGCTGAACTGAAGATCATGATCTTCTGTGATGTCACAATTGAGACCCTAACAATGGATCTGACATGTCTTACTGTTATTTTTGTACAAGCTATTTGTTGGGGTAGTTTTAAGTGACTCAAGCAACTGAAGACATTCAAGTGTTCTATCTTCTATCTATTTTAAGAGAGCAAAACAGACTGGGATTACTTTAAACAAGAGCACTATTTTGTTTTCTTAATAAGTGCTCTTGTTTGGGGCAGTCTCATCTGTGCAGATCCAGTTCAGTGTCCTGCAACCTTTTAATGTGTGATTTAATTCCTGCAATGTATTTCTGAACATTACCCTAACTGAAGTGTACCTACCTAAAGTTTACTGTGAGTGCAAATAAGTTGGGGCAACATTCAGTAAAGTTATCTTCAAGAGACCGAAAACAACAAGCAAACTGATGTTGGATTTTTTACACAGTAGAGTTATGTGGAATCTGACCAAGTTCTGCTTCAAACTTAGCAGCTTTACATTTAAGAACATCAAATGAAAGACTTTATTACAGTGTACTAAAACTCAAAATTTACTATAGTTCTAATTTGACTAAACATTGGCAGGTATTGCACAATGGGCAGTTAATGTTAATAACCTGTCTTTCATATGGTATTTTGGAAAATTGTCACTTCTATTGTGACAAAGGACTTTGATGTGGGCAGAGCTGTGAATTATCCCAATCAATGATCGCAGTCTGAACAGTCTGAAAGAAGAGCACCTGATTAATGTTCTTCAGAATGAAGGACTGTAGGATGTAGAATGCACTCAGCTGAGCAAAGACACAAGACACATACTGCTACCGAGAGAAACTTATGAAGTGAGCCAAGCTGGGCAGTGTGTTCTTTAATAATTCCAGTGAAATGGATTAGTTTGGTTTGCTAGAAAAAGAAATAAAAATGAATTTGACAAGGTGGAAAACATGAATTAAACCTAGAGGTGGAGATATGCAATACAATGTTATTCAAAAGATTTAGAACCATTGGAAACTCAGCACTAGCATTCGTGTGGTTCCATGGTGTAATGGTTAGCACTCTGGACTCTGAATCCAGTGATCTGAGTGGATCTCGGCGGAACCTGAGATCATCTTCTTTGTACCTAGTGGGACTGTTCATCACAGCCTTCTTGAAATGTCTGTCAATGTCATCAGTGTTTTCACAAGTGAAGTCTTTTTTATGCTTATTTTACAACTACAGCCACTGTAGTGAATATAATGGCTGCATTTTCATCTCCATGATTAAAACTTGGTGTTTAAATAGTAGAAAAATTAATTCAAAACCTTTCAGGGCATATCACATAAAATGTCTGCATGATTTCATTGCTGATTTTTAACCACGTGAACAAAAAAAGTACTTTGCTTCCAGCGGTAGTCAATGTGGAACAGCGAGTTTCAATGGATAAAAACAAATAGGGCCCATTAAAAGATGAAGACTGCTGAACTTTGAATGCTCTACCTTCACATTTTGATAGCTGTGCTCAGCTGCCGAAATAGCTCAGTTGGGAGAGCGTTAGACTGAAGATCTAAAGGTCCCTGGTTTAATCCCGGGTTTCGGCAGAATATAGGCTGTATAAAACATCTCTTAACTACTCTGGACTGTAGGACTGAGCAAGATGTTTTGAGCTGAGTCAGGTATGTAATTGAATTACATTTCCGTTTGTACTATTCAAGCTGAACTCAAGATCATGATCTTCTGTGATGTCACAATTGAGACCCTAACAATGGATCTGACATGTCTTACTGTTATTTTTGTACAAGCTATTTGTTGGGGTAGTTTTAAGTGACTCAAGCAACTGAAGACATTCAAGTGTTCTATCTTCTATCTATTTTAAGAGAGCAAAACAGACTGGGATTACTTTAAACAAGAGCACTATTTTGTTTTCTTAATAAGTGCTCTTGTTTGGGGCAGTCTCATCTGTGCAGATCCAGTTCAGTGTCCTGCAACCTTTTAATGTGTGATTTAATTCCTGCAATGTATTTCTGAACATTACCCTAACTCAAGTGTACCTACCTAAAGTTTACTGTGAGTGCAAATAAGTTGGGGCAACATTCAGTAAAGTTATCTTCAAGAGACCGAAAACAACAAGCAAACTGATGTTGGATTTTTTACACAGTAGAGTTATGTGGAATCTGACCAAGTTCTGCTTCAAACTTAGCAGCTTTACATTTAAGAACATCAAATGAAAGACTTTATTACAGTGTACTAAAACTCAAAATTTACTATAGTTCTAATTTGACTAAACATTGGCAGGTATTGCACAATGGGCAGTTAATGTTAATAACCTGTCTTTCATATGGTATTTTGGAAAATTGTCACTTCTATTGTGACAAAGGAATTTGATGTGGGCAGAGCTGTGAATTATCCCAATCAATGATCGCAGTCTGAACAGTCTGAAAGAAGAGCACCTGATTAATGTTCTTCAGAATGAAGGACTGTAGGATGTAGAATGCACTCAGCTGAGCAAAGACACAAGACACATACTGCTACCGAGAGAAACTTATGAAGTGAGCCAAGCTGGGCAGTGTGTTCTTTAATAATTCCAGTGAAATGGATTAGTTTGGTTTGCTAGAAAAAGAAATAAAAATGAATTTGACAAGGTGGAAAACATGAATTAAACCTAGAGGTGGAGATATGCAATACAATGTTATTCAAAAGATTTAGAACCATTGGAAACTCAGCACTAGCATTCGTGTGGTTCCATGGTGTAATGGTTAGCACTCTGGACTCTGAATCCAGTGATCTGAGTGGATCTCGGCGGAACCTGAGATCATCTTCTTTGTACCTAGTGGGACTGTTCATCACAGCCTTCTTGAAATGTCTGTCAATGTCATCAGTGTTTTCACAAGTGAAGTCTTTTTTATGCTTATTTTACAACTACAGCCACTGTAGTGAATATAATGGCTGCATTTTCATCTCCATGATTAAAACTTGGTGTTTAAATAGTAGAAAAATTAATTCAAAACCTTTCAGGGCATATCACATAAAATGTCTGCATGATTTCATTGCTGATTTTTAACCACGTGAACAAAAAAAGTACTTTGCTTCCAGCGGTAGTCAATGTGGAA
The DNA here is from genome assembly GCF_030014385.1 of Trichomycterus rosablanca. Lineage (NCBI taxonomy): Eukaryota > Metazoa > Chordata > Actinopteri > Siluriformes > Trichomycteridae > Trichomycterus > Trichomycterus rosablanca. The sequence continues at coordinate 18,726,166 of NC_086007.1, forward strand.
CAGCGAGTTTCAATGGATAAAAACAAATAGGGCCCATTAAAAGATGAAGACTGCTGAACTGTGAATGCTCTACCTTCACATTTTGATAGCTGTGCTCAGCTGCCGAAATAGCTCAGTTGGGAGAGTGTTAGACTGAAGATCTAAAGGTCCCTGGTTCGATCCCGGGTTTCGGCAGAATATAGGCTGTATAAAACATCTCTTAACTACTCTGGACTGTAGGACTGAGCAAGATGTTTTGAGCTGAGTCAGGTATGTAATTGAATTACATTTCCGTTTGTACTATTCAAGCTGAACTCAAGATCATGATCTTCTGTGATGTCACAATTGAGACCCTAACAATGGATCTGACATGTCTTACTGTTATTTTTGTACAAGCTATTTGTTGGGGTAGTTTTAAGTGACTCAAGCAACTGAAGACATTCAAGTGTTCTATCTTCTATCTATTTTAAGAGAGCAAAACAGACTGGGATTACTTTAAACAAGAGCACTATTTTGTTTTCTTAATAAGTGCTCTTGTTTGGGGCAGTCTCATCTGTGCAGATCCAGTTCAGTGTCCTGCAACCTTTTAATGTGTGATTTAATTCCTGCAATGTATTTCTGAACATTACCCTAACTGAAGTGTACCTACCTAAAGTTTACTGTGAGTGCAAATAAGTTGGGGCAACATTCAGTAAAGTTATCTTCAAGAGACCGAAAACAACAAGCAAACTGATGTTGGATTTTTTACACAGTAGAGTTATGTGGAATCTGACCAAGTTCTGCTTCAAACTTAGCAGCTTTACATTTAAGAACATCAAATGAAAGACTTTATTACAGTGTACTAAAACTCAAAATTTACTATAGTTCTAATTTGACTAAACATTGGCAGGTATTGCACAATGGGCAGTTAATGTTAATAACCTGTCTTTCATATGGTATTTTGGAAAATTGTCACTTCTATTGTGACAAAGGAATTTGATGTGGGCAGAGCTGTGAATTATCCCAATCAATGATCGCAGTCTGAACAGTCTGAAAGAAGAGCACCTGATTAATGTTCTTCAGAATGAAGGACTGTAGGATGTAGAATGCACTCAGCTGAGCAAAGACACAAGACACATACTGCTACCGAGAGAAACTTATGAAGTGAGCCAAGCTGGGCAGTGTGTTCTTTAATAATTCCAGTGAAATGGATTAGTTTGGTTTGCTAGAAAAAGAAATAAAAATGAATTTGACAAGGTGGAAAACATGAATTAAACCTAGAGGTGGAGATATGCAATACAATGTTATTCGAAAGATTTAGAACCATTGGAAACTCAGCACTAGCATTCGTGTGGTTCCATGGTGTAATGGTTAGCACTCTGGACTCTGAATCCAGTGATCTGAGTGGATCTCGGCGGAACCTGAGATCATCTTTTTTGTACCTAGTGGGACTGTTCATCACAGCCTTCTTGAAATGTCTGTCAATGTCATCAGTGAAGTCTTTTTTATGCTTATTTTACAACTACAGCCACTGTAGTGAATATAATGGCTGCATTTTCATCTCCATGATTAAAACTTGGTGTTTAAATAGTAGAAAAATTAATTCAAAACCTTTCAGGGCATATCACATAAAATGTCTGCATGATTTCATTGCTGATTTTTAACCACGTGAACAAAAAAAGTACTTTGCTTCCAGCGGTAGTCAATGTGGAACAGCGAGTTTCAATGGATAAAAACAAATAGGGCCCATTAAAAGATGAAGACTGCTGAACTGTGAATGCTCTACCTTCACATTTTGATAGCTGTGCTCAGCTGCCGAAATAGCTCAGTTGGGAGAGCGTTAGACTGAAGATCTAAAGGTCCCTGGTTCGATCCCGGGTTTCGGCAGAATATAGGCTGTATAAAACATCTCTTAACTACTCTGGACTGTAGGACTGAGCAAGATGTTTTGAGCTGAGTCAGGTATGTAATTGAATTACATTTCCGTTTGTACTATTCAAGCTGAACTCAAGATCATGATCTTCTGTGATGTCACAATTGAGACCCTAACAATGGATCTGACATGTCTTACTGTTATTTTTGTACAAGCTATTTGTTGGGGTAGTTTTAAGTGACTCAAGCAACTGAAGACATTCAAGTGTTCTATCTTCTATCTATTTTAAGAGAGCAAAACAGACTGGGATTACTTTAAACAAGAGCACTATTTTGTTTTCTTAATAAGTGCTCTTGTTTGGGGCAGTCTCATCTTTGCAGATCCAGTTCAGTGTCCTGCAACCTTTTAATGTGTGATTTAATTCCTGCAATGTATTTCTGAACATTACCCTAACTGAAGTTTACCTACCTAAAGTTTACTGTAAGTGCAAATAAGTTGGGGCAACATTCAGTAAAGTTATCTTCAAGAGACCGAAAACAACAAGCAAACTGATGTTGTATTTTTTACACAGTAGAGTTATGTGGAATCTGACCAAGTTCTGCTTCAAACTTAGCAGCTTTACATTTAAGAACATCAAATGAAAGACTTTATTACAGTGTACTAAAACTCAAAATTTACTATAGTTCTAATTTGACCAAACATTGGCAGGTATTGCACAATGGGCAGTTAATGTTAATAACCTGTCTTTCATATGGTATTTTGGAAAATTGTCACTTCTATTGTGACAAAGGAATTTAATGTGGGCAGAGCTGTGAATTATCCCAATCAATGATCGCAGTCTGAACAGTCTGAAAGAAGAGCACCTGATTAATGTTCTTCAGAATGAAGGACTGTAGGATGTAGAATGCACTCAGCTGAGCAAAGACACAAGACACATACTGCTACCGAGAGAAACTTATGAAGTGAGCCAAGCTGGGCAGTGTGTTCTTTAATAATTCCAGTGAAATGGATTAGTTTGGTTTGCTAGAAAAAGAAATAAAAATGAATTTGACAAGGTGGAAAACATGAATTAAACCTAGAGGTGGAGATATGCAATACAATGTTATTCGAAAGATTTAGAACCATTGCAAATTTAGCACTAGCATTTGTGTGGTTCCATGGTGTAATGGTTAGTGCTCTGGACTCTGAATCCAGTGATCTGAGTGGATCTCGGCGGAACCTGAGATCATCTTTTTTGTACCTAGTGGGACTGTTCATCACAGCCTTCTTGAAATGTCTGTCAATGTCATCAGTGTTTTCACAAGTGAAGTCTTTTTTATGCTTATTTTACAACTACAGCCACTGTAGTGAATATAATGGCTGCATTTTCATCTCCATGATTAAAACTTGGTGTTTAAATAGTAGAAAAATTAATTCAAAACCTTTCAGGGCATATCACATAAAATGTCTGCATGATTTCATTGCTGATTTTTAACCACGTGAACAAAAAAAGTACTTTGCTTCCAGCGGTAGTCAATGTGGAACAGCGAGTTTCAATGGATAAAAACAAATAGGGCCCATTAAAAGATGAAGACTGCTGAACTGTGAATGCTCTACCTTCACATTTTGATAGCTGTGCTCAGCTGCCGAAATAGCTCAGTTGGGAGAGCGTTAGACTGAAGATCTAAAGGTCCCTGGTTCGATCCTGGGTTTCGGCAGAATATAGGCTGTATAAAACATCTCTGGACTGTAGGACTGAGCAAGATGTTTTGAGCTGAGTCAGGTATGTAATTGAATTACATTTCCGTTTGTACTATTCAAGCTGAACTCAAGATCATGATCTTCTGTGATGTCACAATTGAGACCCTAACAATGGATCTGACATGTCTTACTGTTATTTTTGTACAAGCTATTTGTTGGGGTAGTTTTAAGTGACTCAAGCAACTGAAGACATTCAAGTGTTCTATCTTCTATCTATTTTAAGAGAGCAAAACAGACTGGGATTACTTTAAACAAGAGCACTATTTTGTTTTCTTAATAAGTGCTCTTGTTTGGGGCAGTCTCATCTTTGCAGATCCAGTTCAGTGTCCTGCAACCTTTTAATGTGTGATTTAATTCCTGCAATGTATTTCTGAACATTACCCTAACTGAAGTTTACCTACCTAAAGTTTACTGTAAGTGCAAATAAGTTGGGGCAACATTCAGTAAAGTTATCTTCAAGAGACCGAAAACAACAAGCAAACTGATGTTGTATTTTTTACACAGTAGAGTTATGTGGAATCTGACCAAGTTCTGCTTCAAACTTAGCAGCTTTACATTTAAGAACATCAAATGAAAGACTTTATTACAGTGTACTAAAACTCAAAATTTACTATAGTTCTAATTTGACCAAACATTGGCAGGTATTGCACAATGGGCAGTTAATGTTAATAACCTGTCTTTCATATGGTATTTTGGAAAATTGTCACTTCTATCGTGACAAAGGAATTTAATGTGGGCAGAGCTGTGAATTATCCCAATCAATGATCGCAGTCTGAACAGTCTGAAAGAAGAGCACCTGATTAATGTTCTTCAGAATGAAGGACTGTAGGATGTAGAATGCACTCAGCTGAGCAAAGACACAAGACACATACTGCTACCGAGAGAAACTTATGAAGTGAGCCAAGCTGGGCAGTGTGTTCTTTAATAATTCCAGTGAAATGGATTAGTTTGGTTTGCTAGAAAAAGAAATAAAAATGAATTTGACAAGGTGGAAAACATGAATTAAACCTAGAGGTGGAGATATGCAATACAATGTTATTCGAAAGATTTAGAACCATTGCAAATTTAGCACTAGCATTTGTGTGGTTCCATGGTGTAATGGTTAGTGCTCTGGACTCTGAATCCAGTGATCTGAGTGGATCTCGGCGGAACCTGAGATCATCTTTTTTGTACCTAGTGGGACTGTTCATCACAGCCTTCTTGAAATGTCTGTCAATGTCATCAGTGTTTTCACAAGTGAAGTCTTTTTTATGCTTATTTTACAACTACAGCCACTGTAGTGAATATAATGGCTGCATTTTCATCTCCATGATTAAAACTTGGTGTTTAAATAGTAGAAAAATTAATTCAAAACCTTTCAGGGCATATCACATAAAATGTCTGCATGATTTCATTGCTGATTTTTAACCACGTGAACAAAAAAAGTACTTTGCTTCCAGCGGTAGTCAATGTGGAACAGCGAGTTTCAATGGATAAAAACAAATAGGGCCCATTAAAAGATGAAGACTGCTGAACTGTGAATGCTCTACCTTCACATTTTGATAGCTGTGCTCAGCTGCCGAAATAGCTCAGTTGGGAGAGCGTTAGACTGAAGATCTAAAGGTCCCTGGTTCGATCCCGGGTTTCGGCAGAATATAGGCTGTATAAAACATCTCTGGACTGTAGGACTGAGCAAGATGTTTTGAGCTGAGTCAGGTATGTAATTGAATTACATTTCCGTTTGTACTATTCAAGCTGAACTCAAGATCATGATCTTCTGTGATGTCACAATTGAGACCCTAACAATGGATCTGACATGTCTTACTGTTATTTTTGTACAAGCTATTTGTTGGGGTAGTTTTAAGTGACTCAAGCAACTGAAGACATTCAAGTGTTCTATCTTCTATCTATTTTAAGAGAGCAAAACAGACTGGGATTACTTTAAACAAGAGCACTATTTTGTTTTCTTAATAAGTGCTCTTGTTTGGGGCAGTCTCATCTTTGCAGATCCAGTTCAGTGTCCTGCAACCTTTTAATGTGTGATTTAATTCCTGCAATGTATTTCTGAACATTACCCTAACTGAAGTTTACCTACCTAAAGTTTACTGTAAGTGCAAATAAGTTGGGGCAACATTCAGTAAAGTTATCTTCAAGAGACCGAAAACAACAAGCAAACTGATGTTGTATTTTTTACACAGTAGAGTTATGTGGAATCTGACCAAGTTCTGCTTCAAACTTAGCAGCTTTACATTTAAGAACATCAAATGAAAGACTTTATTACAGTGTACTAAAACTCAAAATTTACTATAGTTCTAATTTGACCAAACATTGGCAGGTATTGCACAATGGGCAGTTAATGTTAATAACCTGTCTTTCATATGGTATTTTGGAAAATTGTCACTTCTATTGTGACAAAGGAATTTAATGTGGGCAGAGCTGTGAATTATCCCAATCAATGATCGCAGTCTGAACAGTCTGAAAGAAGAGCACCTGATTAATGTTCTTCAGAATGAAGGACTGTAGGATGTAGAATGCACTCAGCTGAGCAAAGACACAAGACACATACTGCTACCGAGAGAAACTTATGAAGTGAGCCAAGCTGGGCAGTGTGTTCTTTAATAATTCCAGTGAAATGGATTAGTTTGGTTTGCTAGAAAAAGAAATAAAAATGAATTTGACAAGGTGGAAAACATGAATTAAACCTAGAGGTGGAGATATGCAATACAATGTTATTCGAAAGATTTAGAACCATTGCAAATTTAGCACTAGCATTTGTGTGGTTCCATGGTGTAATGGTTAGTGCTCTGGACTCTGAATCCAGTGATCTGAGTGGATCTCGGCGGAACCTGAGATCATCTTTTTTGTACCTAGTGGGACTGTTCATCACAGCCTTCTTGAAATGTCTGTCAATGTCATCAGTGTTTTCACAAGTGAAGTCTTTTTTATGCTTATTTTACAACTACAGCCACTGTAGTGAATATAATGGCTGCATTTTCATCTCCATGATTAAAACTTGGTGTTTAAATAGTAGAAAAATTAATTCAAAACCTTTCAGGGCATATCACATAAAATGTCTGCATGATTTCATTGCTGATTTTTAACCACGTGAACAAAAAAAGTACTTTGCTTCCAGCGGTAGTCAATGTGGAACAGCGAGTTTCAATGGATAAAAACAAATAGGGCCCATTAAAAGATGAAGACTGCTGAACTGTGAATGCTCTACCTTCACATTTTGATAGCTGTGCTCAGCTGCCGAAATAGCTCAGTTGGGAGAGCGTTAGACTGAAGATCTAAAGGTCCCTGGTTCGATCCCGGGTTTCGGCAGAATATAGGCTGTATAAAACATCTCTGGACTGTAGGACTGAGCAAGATGTTTTGAGCTGAGTCAGGTATGTAATTGAATTACATTTCCGTTTGTACTATTCAAGCTGAACTCAAGATCATGATCTTCTGTGATGTCACAATTGAGACCCTAACAATGGATCTGACATGTCTTACTGTTATTTTTGTACAAGCTATTTGTTGGGGTAGTTTTAAGTGACTCAAGCAACTGAAGACATTCAAGTGTTCTATCTTCTATCTATTTTAAGAGAGCAAAACAGACTGGGATTACTTTAAACAAGAGCACTATTTTGTTTTCTTAATAAGTGCTCTTGTTTGGGGCAGTCTCATCTGTGCAGATCCAGTTCAGTGTCCTGCAACCTTTTAATGTGTGATTTAATTCCTGCAATGTATTTCTGAACATTACCCTAACTGAAGTGTACCTACCTAAAGTTTACTGTGAGTGCAAATAAGTTGGGGCAACATTCAGTAAAGTTATCTTCAAGAGACCGAAAACAACAAGCAAACTGATGTTGGATTTTTTACACAGTAGAGTTATGTGGAATCTGACCAAGTTCTGCTTCAAACTTAGCAGCTTTACATTTAAGAACATCAAATGAAAGACTTTATTACAGTGTACTAAAACTCAAAATTTACTATAGTTCTAATTTGACTAAACATTGGCAGGTATTGCACAATGGGCAGTTAATGTTAATAACCTGTCTTTCATATGGTATTTTGGAAAATTGTCACTTCTATTGTGACAAAGGAATTAGATGTGGGCAGAGCTGTGAATTATCCCAATCAATGATCGCAGTCTGAACAGTTATAAGAAGAGCACCTGATTAATGTTCTTCAGAATGAAGGACTGTAGGATGTAGAATGCACTCAGCTGAGCAAAGACACAAGACACATACTGCTACCGAGAGAAACTTATGAAGTGAGCCAAGCTGGGCAGTGTGTTCTTTAATAATTCCAGTGAAATGGATTAGTTTGGTTTGCTAGAAAAAGAAATAAAAATGAATTTGACAAGGTGGAAAACATGAATTAAACCTAGAGGTGGAGATATGCAATACAATGTTATTCGAAAGATTTAGAACCATTGCAAATTTAGCACTAGCATTCGTGTGGTTCCATGGTGTAATGGTTAGCGCTCTGGACTCTGAATCCAGTGATCTGAGTGGATCTCGGCGGAACCTGAGATCATCTTTTTTGTACCTAGTGGGACTGTTCATCACAGCCTTCTTGAAATGTCTGTCAATGTCATCAGTGTTTTCACAAGTGAAGTCTTTTTTATGCTTATTTTACAACTACAGCCACTGTAGTGAATATAATGGCTGCATTTTCATCTCCATGATTAAAACTTGGTGTTTAAATAGTAGAAAAATTAATTCAAAACCTTTCAGGGCATATCACATAAAATGTCTGCATGATTTCATTGCTGATTTTTAACCACGTGAACAAAAAAAGTACTTTGCTTCCAGCGGTAGTCAATGTGGAACAGCGAGTTTCAATGGATAAAAACAAATAGGGCCCATTAAAAGATGAAGACTGCTGAACTGTGAATGCTCTACCTTCACATTTTGATAGCTGTGCTCAGCTGCCGAAATAGCTCAGTTGGGAGAGCGTTAGACTGAAGATCTAAAGGTCCCTGGTTCGATCCCGGGTTTCGGCAGAATATAGGCTGTATAAAACATCTCTGGACTGTAGGACTGAGCAAGATGTTTTGAGCTGAGTCAGGTATGTAATTGAATTACATTTCCGTTTGTACTATTCAAGCTGAACTCAAGATCATGATCTTCTGTGATGTCACAATTGAGACCCTAACAATGGACCTGACATGTCTTACTGTTATTTTTGTACAAGCTATTTGTTGGGGTAGTTTTAAGTGACTTAAGCAACTGAAGACATTCAAGTGTTCTATCTTCTATCTATTTTAAGAGAGCAAAACAGACTGGGATTACTTTAAACAAGAGCACTATTTTGTTTTCTTAATAAGTGCTCTTGTTTGGGGCAGTCTCATCTGTGCAGATCCAGTTCAGTGTCCTGCAACCTTTTAATGTGTGATTTAATTCCTGCAATGTATTTCTGAACATTACCCTAACTGAAGTGTACCTACCTAAAGTTTACTGTGAGTGCAAATAAGTTGGGGCAACATTCAGTAAAGTTATCTTCAAGAGACCGAAAACAACAAGCAAACTGATGTTGGATTTTTTACACAGTAGAGTTATGTGGAATCTGAGCAAGTTCTGCTTCAAACTTAGCAGCTTTACATTTAAGAACATCAAATGAAAGACTTTATTACAGTGTACTAAAACTCAAAATTTACTATAGTTCTAATTTGACTAAACATTGGCAGGTATTGCACAATGGGCAGTTAATGTTAATAACCTGTCTTTCATATGGTATTTTGGAAAATTGTCACTTCTATTGTGACAAAGGAATTTGATGTGGGCAGAGCTGTGAATTATCCCAATCAATGATCGCAGTCTGAACAGTCTGAAAGAAGAGCACCTGATTAATGTTCTTCAGAATGAAGGACTGTAGGATGTAGAATGCACTCAGCTGAGCAAAGACACAAGACACATACTGCTACCGAGAGAAACTTATGAAGTGAGCCAAGCTGGGCAGTGTGTTCTTTAATAATTCCAGTGAAATGGATTAGTTTGGTTTGCTAGAAAAAGAAATAAAAATGAATTTGACAAGGTGGAAAACATGAATTAAACCTAGAGGTGGAGATATGCAATACAATGTTATTCGAAAGATTTAGAACCACTGGAAACTCAGCACTAGCATTCGTGTGGTTCCATGGTGTAATGGTTAGCACTCTGGACTCTGAATCCAGTGATCTGAGTGGATCTCGGCGGAACCTGAGATCATCTTTTTTGTACCTAGTGGGACTGTTCATCACAGCCTTCTTGAAATGTCTGTCAATGTCATCAGTGTTTTCACAAGTGAAGTCTTTTTTATGCTTATTTTACAACTACAGCCACTGTAGTGAATATAATGGCTGCATTTTCATCTCCATGATTAAAACTTGGTGTTTAAATAGTAGAAAAATTAATTCAAAACCTTTCAGGGCATATCACATAAAATGTCTGCATGATTTCATTGCTGATTTTTAACCACGTGAACAAAAAAAGTACTTTGCTTCCAGCGGTAGTCAATGTGGAACAGCGAGTTTCAATGGATAAAAACAAATAGGGCCCATTAAAAGATGAAGACTGCTGAACTGTGAATGCTCTACCTTCACATTTTGATAGCTGTGCTCAGCTGCCGAAATAGCTCAGTTGGGAGAGCGTTAGACTGAAGATCTAAAGGTCCCTGGTTCGATCCCGGGTTTCGGCAGAATATAGGCTGTATAAAACATCTCTGGACTGTAGGACTGAGCAAGATGTTTTGAGCTGAGTCAGGTATGTAATTGAATTACATTTCCGTTTGTACTATTCAAGCTGAACTCAAGATCATGATCTTCTGTGATGTCACAATTGAGACCCTAACAATGGATCTGACATGTCTTACTGTTATTTTTGTACAAGCTATTTGTTGGGGTAGTTTTAAGTGACTCAAGCAACTGAAGACATTCAAGTGTTCTATCTTCTATCTATTTTAAGAGAGCAAAACAGACTGGGATTACTTTAAACAAGAGCACTATTTTGTTTTCTTAATAAGTGCTCTTGTTTGGGGCAGTCTCATCTTTGCAGATCCAGTTCAGTGTCCTGCAACCTTTTAATGTGTGATTTAATTCCTGCAATGTATTTCTGAACATTACCCTAACTGAAGTTTACCTACCTAAAGTTTACTGTAAGTGCAAATAAGTTGGGGCAACATTCAGTAAAGTTATCTTCAAGAGACCGAAAACAACAAGCAAACTGATGTTGTATTTTTTACACAGTAGAGTTATGTGGAATCTGACCAAGTTCTGCTTCAAACTTAGCAGCTTTACATTTAAGAACATCAAATGAAAGACTTTATTACAGTGTACTAAAACTCAAAATTTACTATAGTTCTAATTTGACCAAACATTGGCAGGTATTGCACAATGGGCAGTTAATGTTAATAACCTGTCTTTCATATGGTATTTTGGAAAATTGTCACTTCTATTGTGACAAAGGAATTAGATGTGGGCAGAGCTGTGAATTATCCCAATCAATGATCGCAGTCTGAACAGTTATAAGAAGAGCACCTGATTAATGTTCTTCAGAATGAAGGACTGTAGGATGTAGAATGCACTCAGCTGAGCAAAGACACAAGACACATACTGCTACCGAGAGAAACTTATGAAGTGAGCCAAGCTGGGCAGTGTGTTCTTTAATAATTCCAGTGAAATGGATTAGTTTGGTTTGCTAGAAAAAGAAATAAAAATGAATTTGACAAGGTGGAAAACATGAATTAAACCTAGAGGTGGAGATATGCAATACAATGTTATTCGAAAGATTTAGAACCATTGCAAATTTAGCACTAGCATTCGTGTGGTTCCATGGTGTAATGGTTAGCGCTCTGGACTCTGAATCCAGTGATCTGAGTGGATCTCGGCGGAACCTGAGATCATCTTTTTTGTACCTAGTGGGACTGTTCATCACAGCCTTCTTGAAATGTCTGTCAATGTCATCAGTGTTTTCACAAGTGAAGTCTTTTTTATGCTTATTTTACAACTACAGCCACTGTAGTGAATATAATGGCTGCATTTTCATCTCCATGATTAAAACTTGGTGTTTAAATAGTAGAAAAATTAATTCAAAACCTTTCAGGGCATATCACATAAAATGTCTGCATGATTTCATTGCTGATTTTTAACCACGTGAACAAAAAAAGTACTTTGCTTCCAGCGGTAGTCAATGTGGAACAGCGAGTTTCAATGGATAAAAACAAATAGGGCCCATTAAAAGATGAAGACTGCTGAACTGTGAATGCTCTACCTTCACATTTTGATAGCTGTGCTCAGCTGCCGAAATAGCTCAGTTGGGAGAGCGTTAGACTGAAGATCTAAAGGTCCCTGGTTCGATCCCGGGTTTCGGCAGAATATAGGCTGTATAAAACATCTCTGGACTGTAGGACTGAGCAAGATGTTTTGAGCTGAGTCAGGTATGTAATTGAATTACATTTCCGTTTGTACTATTCAAGCTGAACTCAAGATCATGATCTTCTGTGATGTCACAATTGAGACCCTAACAATGGACCTGACATGTCTTACTGTTATTTTTGTACAAGCTATTTGTTGGGGTAGTTTTAAGTGACTTAAGCAACTGAAGACATTCAAGTGTTCTATCTTCTATCTATTTTAAGAGAGCAAAACAGACTGGGATTACTTTAAACAAGAGCACTATTTTGTTTTCTTAATAAGTGCTCTTGTTTGGGGCAGTCTCATCTGTGCAGATCCAGTTCAGTGTCCTGCAACCTTTTAATGTGTGATTTAATTCCTGCAATGTATTTCTGAACATTACCCTAACTGAAGTGTACCTACCTAAAGTTTACTGTGAGTGCAAATAAGTTGGGGCAACATTCAGTAAAGTTATCTTCAAGAGACCGAAAACAACAAGCAAACTGATGTTGGATTTTTTACACAGTAGAGTTATGTGGAATCTGAGCAAGTTCTGCTTCAAACTTAGCAGCTTTACATTTAAGAACATCAAATGAAAGACTTTATTACAGTGTACTAAAACTCAAAATTTACTATAGTTCTAATTTGACTAAACATTGGCAGGTATTGCACAATGGGCAGTTAATGTTAATAACCTGTCTTTCATATGGTATTTTGGAAAATTGTCACTTCTATTGTGACAAAGGAATTTGATGTGGGCAGAGCTGTGAATTATCCCAATCAATGATCGCAGTCTGAACAGTCTGAAAGAAGAGCACCTGATTAATGTTCTTCAGAATGAAGGACTGTAGGATGTAGAATGCACTCAGCTGAGCAAAGACACAAGACACATACTGCTACCGAGAGAAACTTATGAAGTGAGCCAAGCTGGGCAGTGTGTTCTTTAATAATTCCAGTGAAATGGATTAGTTTGGTTTGCTAGAAAAAGAAATAAAAATGAATTTGACAAGGTGGAAAACATGAATTAAACCTAGAGGTGGAGATATGCAATACAATGTTATTCGAAAGATTTAGAACCACTGGAAACTCAGCACTAGCATTCGTGTGGTTCCATGGTGTAATGGTTAGCACTCTGGACTCTGAATCCAGTGATCTGAGTGGATCTCGGCGGAACCTGAGATCATCTTTTTTGTACCTAGTGGGACTGTTCATCACAGCCTTCTTGAAATGTCTGTCAATGTCATCAGTGTTTTCACAAGTGAAGTCTTTTTTATGCTTATTTTACAACTACAGCCACTGTAGTGAATATAATGGCTGCATTTTCATCTCCATGATTAAAACTTGGTGTTTAAATAGTAGAAAAATTAATTCAAAACCTTTCAGGGCATATCACATAAAATGTCTGCATGATTTCATTGCTGATTTTTAACCACGTGAACAAAAAAAGTACTTTGCTTCCAGCGGTAGTCAATGTGGAACAGCGAGTTTCAATGGATAAAAACAAATAGGGCCCATTAAAAGATGAAGACTGCTGAACTGTGAATGCTCTACCTTCACATTTTGATAGCTGTGCTCAGCTGCCGAAATAGCTCAGTTGGGAGAGCGTTAGACTGAAGATCTAAAGGTCCCTGGTTCGATCCCGGGTTTCGGCAGAATATAGGCTGTATAAAACATCTCTGGACTGTAGGACTGAGCAAGATGTTTTGAGCTGAGTCAGGTATGTAATTGAATTACATTTCCGTTTGTACTATTCAAGCTGAACTCAAGATCATGATCTTCTGTGATGTCACAATTGAGACCCTAACAATGGATCTGACATGTCTTACTGTTATTTTTGTACAAGCTATTTGTTGGGGTAGTTTTAAGTGACTCAAGCAACTGAAGACATTCAAGTGTTCTATCTTCTATCTATTTTAAGAGAGCAAAACAGACTGGGATTACTTTAAACAAGAGCACTATTTTGTTTTCTTAATAAGTGCTCTTGTTTGGGGCAGTCTCATCTTTGCAGATCCAGTTCAGTGTCCTGCAACCTTTTAATGTGTGATTTAATTCCTGCAATGTATTTCTGAACATTACCCTAACTGAAGTTTACCTACCTAAAGTTTACTGTAAGTGCAAATAAGTTGGGGCAACATTCAGTAAAGTTATCTTCAAGAGACCGAAAACAACAAGCAAACTGATGTTGTATTTTTTACACAGTAGAGTTATGTGGAATCTGACCAAGTTCTGCTTCAAACTTAGCAGCTTTACATTTAAGAACATCAAATGAAAGACTTTATTACAGTGTACTAAAACTCAAAATTTACTATAGTTCTAATTTGACCAAACATTGGCAGGTATTGCACAATGGGCAGTTAATGTTAATAACCTGTCTTTCATATGGTATTTTGGAAAATTGTCACTTCTATTGTGACAAAGGAATTTAATGTGGGCAGAGCTGTGAATTATCCCAATCAATGATCGCAGTCTGAACAGTCTGAAAGAAGAGCACCTGATTAATGTTCTTCAGAATGAAGGACTGTAGGATGTAGAATGCACTCAGCTGAGCAAAGACACAAGACACATACTGCTACCGAGAGAAACTTATGAAGTGAGCCAAGCTGGGCAGTGTGTTCTTTAATAATTCCAGTGAAATGGATTAGTTTGGTTTGCTAGAAAAAGAAATAAAAATGAATTTGACAAGGTGGAAAACATGAATTAAACCTAGAGGTGGAGATATGCAATACAATGTTATTCGAAAGATTTAGAACCATTGCAAATTTAGCACTAACATTTGTGTGGTTCCATGGTGTAATGGTTAGTGCTCTGGACTCTGAATCCAGTGATCTGAGTGGATCTCGGCGGAACCTGAGATCATCTTTTTTGTACCTAGTGGGACTGTTCATCACAGCCTTCTTGAAATGTCTGTCAATGTCATCAGTGTTTTCACAAGTGAAGTCTTTTTTATGCTTATTTTACAACTACAGCCACTGTAGTGAATATAATGGCTGCATTTTCATCTCCATGATTAAAACTTGGTGTTTAAATAGTAGAAAAATTAATTCAAAACCTTTCAGGGCATATCACATAAAATGTCTGCATGATTTCATTGCTGATTTTTAACCACGTGAACAAAAAAAGTACTTTGCTTCCAGCGGTAGTCAATGTGGAACAGCGAGTTTCAATGGATAAAAACAAATAGGGCCCATTAAAAGATGAAGACTGCTGAACTGTGAATGCTCTACCTTCACATTTTGATAGCTGTGCTCAGCTGCCGAAATAGCTCAGTTGGGAGAGCGTTAGACTGAAGATCTAAAGGTCCCTGGTTCGATCCCGGGTTTCGGCAGAATATAGGCTGTATAAAACATCTCTGGACTGTAGGACTGAGCAAGATGTTTTGAGCTGAGTCAGGTATGTAATTGAATTACATTTCCGTTTGTACTATTCAAGCTGAACTCAAGATCATGATCTTCTGTGATGTCACAATTGAGACCCTAACAATGGATCTGACATGTCTTACTGTTATTTTTGTACAAGCTATTTGTTGGGGTAGTTTTAAGTGACTCAAGCAACTGAAGACATTCAAGTGTTCTATCTTCTATCTATTTTAAGAGAGCAAAACAGACTGGGATTACTTTAAACAAGAGCACTATTTTGTTTTCTTAATAAGTGCTCTTGTTTGGGGCAGTCTCATCTGTGCAGATCCAGTTCAGTGTCCTGCAACCTTTTAATGTGTGATTTAATTCCTGCAATGTATTTCTGAACATTACCCTAACTGAAGTGTACCTACCTAAAGTTTACTGTGAGTGCAAATAAGTTGGGGCAACATTCAGTAAAGTTATCTTCAAGAGACCGAAAACAACAAGCAAACTGATGTTGGATTTTTTACACAGTAGAGTTATGTGGAATCTGACCAAGTTCTGCTTCAAACTTAGCAGCTTTACATTTAAGAACATCAAATGAAAGACTTTATTACAGTGTACTAAAACTCAAAATTTACTATAGTTCTAATTTGACTAAACATTGGCAGGTATTGCACAATGGGCAGTTAATGTTAATAACCTGTCTTTCATATGGTATTTTGGAAAATTGTCACTTCTATTGTGACAAAGGAATTAGATGTGGGCAGAGCTGTGAATTATCCCAATCAATGATCGCAGTCTGAACAGTTATAAGAAGAGCACCTGATTAATGTTCTTCAGAATGAAGGACTGTAGGATGTAGAATGCACTCAGCTGAGCAAAGACACAAGACACATACTGCTACCGAGAGAAACTTATGAAGTGAGCCAAGCTGGGCAGTGTGTTCTTTAATAATTCCAGTGAAATGGATTAGTTTGGTTTGCTAGAAAAAGAAATAAAAATGAATTTGACAAGGTGGAAAACATGAATTAAACCTAGAGGTGGAGATATGCAATACAATGTTATTCGAAAGATTTAGAACCATTGCAAATTTAGCACTAGCATTCGTGTGGTTCCATGGTGTAATGGTTAGCGCTCTGGACTCTGAATCCAGTGATCTGAGTGGATCTCGGCGGAACCTGAGATCATCTTTTTTGTACCTAGTGGGACTGTTCATCACAGCCTTCTTGAAATGTCTGTCAATGTCATCAGTGTTTTCACAAGTGAAGTCTTTTTTATGCTTATTTTACAACTACAGCCACTGTAGTGAATATAATGGCTGCATTTTCATCTCCATGATTAAAACTTGGTGTTTAAATAGTACAAAAATTAATTCAAAACCTTTCAGGGCATATCACATAAAATGTCTGCATGATTTCATTGCTGATTTTTAACCACGTGAACAAAAAAAGTACTTTGCTTCCAGCGGTAGTCAATGTGGAACAGCGAGTTTCAATGGATAAAAACAAATAGGGCCCATTAAAAGATGAAGACTGCTGAACTGTGAATGCTCTACCTTCACATTTTGATAGCTGTGCTCAGCTGCCGAAATAGCTCAGTTGGGAGAGCGTTAGACTGAAGATCTAAAGGTCCCTGGTTCGATCCCGGGTTTCGGCAGAATATAGGCTGTATAAAACATCTCTGGACTGTAGGACTGAGCAAGATGTTTTGAGCTGAGTCAGGTATGTAATTGAATTACATTTCCGTTTGTACTATTCAAGCTGAACTCAAGATCATGATCTTCTGTGATGTCACAATTGAGACCCTAACAATGGACCTGACATGTCTTACTGTTATTTTTGTACAAGCTATTTGTTGGGGTAGTTTTAAGTGACTTAAGCAACTGAAGACATTCAAGTGTTCTATCTTCTATCTATTTTAAGAGAGCAAAACAGACTGGGATTACTTTAAACAAGAGCACTATTTTGTTTTCTTAATAAGTGCTCTTGTTTGGGGCAGTCTCATCTGTGCAGATCCAGTTCAGTGTCCTGCAACCTTTTAATGTGTGATTTAATTCCTGCAATGTATTTCTGAACATTACCCTAACTGAAGTGTACCTACCTAAAGTTTACTGTGAGTGCAAATAAGTTGGGGCAACATTCAGTAAAGTTATCTTCAAGAGACCGAAAACAACAAGCAAACTGATGTTGGATTTTTTACACAGTAGAGTTATGTGGAATCTGAGCAAGTTCTGCTTCAAACTTAGCAGCTTTACATTTAAGAACATCAAATGAAAGACTTTATTACAGTGTACTAAAACTCAAAATTTACTATAGTTCTAATTTGACTAAACATTGGCAGGTATTGCACAATGGGCAGTTAATGTTAATAACCTGTCTTTCATATGGTATTTTGGAAAATTGTCACTTCTATTGTGACAAAGGAATTTGATGTGGGCAGAGCTGTGAATTATCCCAATCAATGATCGCAGTCTGAACAGTCTGAAAGAAGAGCACCTGATTAATGTTCTTCAGAATGAAGGACTGTAGGATGTAGAATGCACTCAGCTGAGCAAAGACACAAGACACATACTGCTACCGAGAGAAACTTATGAAGTGAGCCAAGCTGGGCAGTGTGTTCTTTAATAATTCCAGTGAAATGGATTAGTTTGGTTTGCTAGAAAAAGAAATAAAAATGAATTTGACAAGGTGGAAAACATGAATTAAACCTAGAGGTGGAGATATGCAATACAATGTTATTCGAAAGATTTAGAACCACTGGAAACTCAGCACTAGCATTCGTGTGGTTCCATGGTGTAATGGTTAGCACTCTGGACTCTGAATCCAGTGATCTGAGTGGATCTCGGCGGAACCTGAGATCATCTTTTTTGTACCTAGTGGGACTGTTCATCACAGCCTTCTTGAAATGTCTGTCAATGTCATCAGTGTTTTCACAAGTGAAGTCTTTTTTATGCTTATTTTACAACTACAGCCACTGTAGTGAATATAATGGCTGCATTTTCATCTCCATGATTAAAACTTGGTGTTTAAATAGTAGAAAAATTAATTCAAAACCTTTCAGGGCATATCACATAAAATGTCTGCATGATTTCATTGCTGATTTTTAACCACGTGAACAAAAAAAGTACTTTGCTTCCAGCGGTAGTCAATGTGGAACAGCGAGTTTCAATGGATAAAAACAAATAGGGCCCATTAAAAGATGAAGACTGCTGAACTGTGAATGCTCTACCTTCACATTTTGATAGCTGTGCTCAGCTGCCGAAATAGCTCAGTTGGGAGAGCGTTAGACTGAAGATCTAAAGGTCCCTGGTTCGATCCCGGGTTTCGGCAGAATATAGGCTGTATAAAACATCTCTGGACTGTAGGACTGAGCAAGATGTTTTGAGCTGAGTCAGGTATGTAATTGAATTACATTTCCGTTTGTACTATTCAAGCTGAACTCAAGATCATGATCTTCTGTGATGTCACAATTGAGACCCTAACAATGGATCTGACATGTCTTACTGTTATTTTTGTACAAGCTATTTGTTGGGGTAGTTTTAAGTGACTCAAGCAACTAAAGACATTCAAGTGTTCTATCTTCTATCTATTTTAAGAGAGCAAAACAGACTGGGATTACTTTAAACAAGAGCACTATTTTGTTTTCTTAATAAGTGCTCTTGTTTGGGGCAGTCTCATCTTTGCAGATCCAGTTCAGTGTCCTGCAACCTTTTAATGTGTGATTTAATTCCTGCAATGTATTTCTGAACATTACCCTAACTGAAGTTTACCTACCTAAAGTTTACTGTGAGTGCAAATAAGTTGGGGCAACATTCAGTAAAGTTATCTTCAAGAGACCGAAAACAACAAGCAAACTGATGTTGGATTT
Source organism: Trichomycterus rosablanca (assembly GCF_030014385.1). Classification (NCBI taxonomy): domain Eukaryota; kingdom Metazoa; phylum Chordata; class Actinopteri; order Siluriformes; family Trichomycteridae; genus Trichomycterus; species Trichomycterus rosablanca. The sequence goes on from NC_086007.1 coordinate 18,745,286, forward strand.
TTTACACAGTAGAGTTATGTGGAATCTGACCAAGTTCTGCTTCAAACTTAGCAGCTTTACATTTAAGAACATCAAATGAAAGACTTTATTACAGTGTACTAAAACTCAAAATTTACTATAGTTCTAATTTGACCAAACATTGGCAGGTATTGCACAATGGGCAGTTAATGTTAATAACCTGTCTTTCATATGGTATTTTGGAAAATTGTCACTTCTATTGTGACAAAGGAATTTGATGTGGGCAGAGCTGTGAATTATCCCAATCAATGATCGCAGTCTGAACAGTCTGAAAGAAGAGCACCTGATTAATGTTCTTCAGAATGAAGGACTGTAGGATGTAGAATGCACTCAGCTGAGCAAAGACACAAGACACATACTGCTACCGAGAGAAACTTATGAAGTGAGCCAAGCTGGGCAGTGTGTTCTTTAAAAATTCCAGTGAAATGGATTAGTTTGGTTTGCTAGAAAAAGAAATAAAAATGAATTTGACAAGGTGGAAAACATGAATTAAACCTAGAGGTGGAGATATGCAATACAATGTTATTCGAAAGATTTAGAACCATTGCAAACTCAGCACTAGCATTCGTGTGGTTCCATGGTGTAATGGTTAGCACTCTGGACTCTGAATCCAGTGATCTGAGTGGATCTCGGCGGAACCTGAGATCATCTTTTTTGTACCTAGTGGGACTGTTCATCACAGCCTTCTTGAAATGTCTGTCAATGTCATCAGTGTTTTCACAAGTGAAGTCTTTTTTATGCTTATTTTACAACTACAGCCACTGTAGTGAATATAATGGCTGCATTTTCATCTCTATGATTAAAACTTGGTGTTTAAATAGTAGAAAAATTAATTCAAAACCTTTCAGGGCATATCACATAAAATGTCTGCATGATTTCATTGCTGATTTTTAACCACGTGAACAAAAAAAGTACTTTGCTTCCAGCGGTAGTCAATGTGGAACAGCGAGTTTCAATGGATAAAAACAAATAGGGCCCATTAAAAGATGAAGACTGCTGAACTGTGAATGCTCTACCTTCACATTTTGATAACTGTGCTCAGCTGCCGAAATAGCTCAGTTGGGAGAGCGTTAGACTGAAGATCTGAAGGTCCCTGGTTCGATCCCAGGTTTCGGCAGAATATAGGCTGTATAAAACATCTCTGGACTGTAGGACTGAGCAAGATGTTTTGAGCTGAGTCAGGTATGTAATTGAATTACATTTCCGTTTGTACTATTCAAGCTGAACTCAAGATCATGATCTTCTGTGATGTCACAATTGAGACCCTAACAATGGATCTGACATGTCTTACTGTTATTTTTGTACAAGCTATTTGTTGGGGTAGTTTTAAGTGACTCAAGCAACTGAAGACATTCAAGTGTTCTATCTTCTATCTATTTTAAGAGAGCAAAACAGACTGGGATTACTTTAAACAAGAGCACTATTTTGTTTTCTTAATAAGTGCTCTTGTTTGGGGCAGTCTCATCTGTGCAGATCCAGTTCAGTGTCCTGCAACCTTTTAATGTGTGATTTAATTCCTGCAATGTATTTCTGAACATTACCCTAACTGAAGTGTACCTACCTAAAGTTTACTGTGAGTGCAAATAAGTTGGGGCAACATTCAGTAAAGTTATCTTCAAGAGACCGAAAACAACAAGCAAACTGATGTTGGATTTTTTACACAGTAGAGTTATGTGGAATCTGACCAAGTTCTGCTTCAAACTTAGCAGCTTTACATTTAAGAACATCAAATGAAAGACTTTATTACAGTGTACTAAAACTCAAAATTTACTATAGTTCTAATTATTTGACTAAACATTGACAGGTATTGCACAATGGGCAGTTAATGTTAATAACCTGTCTTTCATATGGTATTTTGGAAAATTGTCACTTCTATTGTGACAAAGGAATTAGATGTGGGCAGAGCTGTGAATTATCCCAATCAATGATCGCAGTCTGAACAGTTATAAGAAGAGCACCTGATTAATGTTCTTCAGAATGAAGGACTGTAGGATGTAGAATGCACTCAGCTGAGCAAAGACACAAGACACATACTGCTACCGAGAGAAACTTATGAAGTGAGCCAAGCTGGGCAGTGTGTTCTTTAATAATTCCAGTGAAATGGATTAGTTTGGTTTGCTAGAAAAAGAAATAAAAATGAATTTGACAAGGTGGAAAACATGAATTAAACCTAGAGGTGGAGATATGCAATACAATGTTATTCGAAAGATTTAGAACCATTGCAAATTTAGCACTAGCATTCGTGTGGTTCCATGGTGTAATGGTTAGCGCTCTGGACTCTGAATCCAGTGATCTGAGTGGATCTCGGCGGAACCTGAGATCATCTTTTTTGTACCTAGTGGGACTGTTCATCACAGCCTTCTTGAAATGTCTGTCAATGTCATCAGTGTTTTCACAAGTGAAGTCTTTTTTATGCTTATTTTACAACTACAGCCACTGTAGTGAATATAATGGCTGCATTTTCATCTCCATGATTAAAACTTGGTGTTTAAATAGTAGAAAAATTAATTCAAAACCTTTCAGGGCATATCACATAAAATGTCTGCATGATTTCATTGCTGATTTTTAACCACGTGAACAAAAAAAGTACTTTGCTTCCAGCGGTAGTCAATGTGGAACAGCGAGTTTCAATGGATAAAAACAAATAGGGCCCATTAAAAGATGAAGACTGCTGAACTGTGAATGCTCTACCTTCACATTTTGATAGCTGTGCTCAGCTGCCGAAATAGCTCAGTTGGGAGAGCGTTAGACTGAAGATCTAAAGGTCCCTGGTTCGATCCTGGGTTTCGGCAGAATATAGGCTGTATAAAACATCTCTGGACTGTAGGACTGAGCAAGATGTTTTGAGCTGAGTCAGGTATGTAATTGAATTACATTTCCGTTTGTACTATTCAAGCTGAACTCAAGATCATGATCTTCTGTGATGTCACAATTGAGACCCTAACAATGGATCTGACATGTCTTACTGTTATTTTTGTACAAGCTATTTGTTGGGGTAGTTTTAAGTGACTCAAGCAACTGAAGACATTCAAGTGTTCTATCTTCTATCTATTTTAAGAGAGCAAAACAGACTGGGATTACTTTAAACAAGAGCACTATTTTGTTTTCTTAATAAGTGCTCTTGTTTGGGGCAGTCTCATCTGTGCAGATCCAGTTCAGTGTCCTGCAACCTTTTAATGTGTGATTTAATTCCTGCAATGTATTTCTGAACATTACCCTAACTGAAGTGTACCTACCTAAAGTTTACTGTGAGTGCAAATAAGTTGGGGCAACATTCAGTAAAGTTATCTTCAAGAGACCGAAAACAACAAGCAAACTGATGTTGGATTTTTTACACAGTAGAGTTATGTGGAATCTGACCAAGTTCTGCTTCAAACTTAGCAGCTTTACATTTAAGAACATCAAATGAAAGACTTTATTACAGTGTACTAAAACTCAAAATTTACTATAGTTCTAATTTGACTAAACATTGGCAGGTATTGCACAATGGGCAGTTAATGTTAATAACCTGTCTTTCATATGGTATTTTGGAAAATTGTCACTTCTATTGTGACAAAGGAATTAGATGTGGGCAGAGCTGTGAATTATCCCAATCAATGATCGCAGTCTGAACAGTCTGAAAGAAGAGCACCTGATTAATGTTCTTCAGAATGAAGGACTGTAGGATGTAGAATGCACTCAGCTGAGCAAAGACACAAGACACATACTGCTACCGAGAGAAACTTATGAAGTGAGCCAAGCTGGGCAGTGTGTTCTTTAATAATTCCAGTGAAATGGATTAGTTTGGTTTGCTAGAAAAAGAAATAAAAATGAATTTGACAAGGTGGAAAACATGAATTAAACCTAGAGGTGGAGATATGCAATACAATGTTATTCGAAAGATTTAGAACCATTGGAAACTCAGCACTAGCATTCGTGTGGTTCCATGGTGTAATGGTTAGCACTCTGGACTCTGAATCCAGTGATCTGAGTGGATCTCGGTGGAACCTGAGATCATCTTTTTTGTACCTAGTGGGACTGTTCATCACAGCCTTCTTGAAATGTCTGTCAATGTCATCAGTGTTTTCACAAGTGAAGTCTTTTTTATGCTTATTTTACAACTACAGCCACTGTAGTGAATATAATGGCTGCATTTTCATCTCCATGATTAAAACTTGGTGTTTAAATAGTAGAAAAATTAATTCAAAACCTTTCAGGGCATATCACATAAAATGTCTGCATGATTTCATTGCTGATTTTTAACCACGTGAACAAAAAAAGTACTTTGCTTCCAGCGGTAGTCAATGTGGAACAGCGAGTTTCAATGGATAAAAACAAATAGGGCCCATTAAAAGATGAAGACTGCTGAACTGTGAATGCTCTACCTTCACATTTTGATAGCTGTGCTCAGCTGCCGAAATAGCTCAGTTGGGAGAGCGTTAGACTGAAGATCTAAAGGTCCCTGGTTCGATCCCGGGTTTCGGCAGAATATAGGCTGTATAAAACATCTCTTAACTACTCTGGACTGTAGGACTGAGCAAGATGTTTTGAGCTGAGTCAGGTATGTAATTGAATTACATTTCCGTTTGTACTATTCAAGCTGAACTCAAGATCATGATCTTCTGTGATGTCACAATTGAGACCCTAACAATGGATCTGACATGTCTTACTGTTATTTTTGTACAAGCTATTTGTTGGGGTAGTTTTAAGTGACTCAAGCAACTAAAGACATTCAAGTGTTCTATCTTCTATCTATTTTAAGAGAGCAAAACAGACTGGGATTACTTTAAACAAGAGCACTATTTTGTTTTCTTAATAAGTGCTCTTGTTTGGGGCAGTCTCATCTTTGCAGATCCAGTTCAGTGTCCTGCAACCTTTTAATGTGTGATTTAATTCCTGCAATGTATTTCTGAACATTACCCTAACTGAAGTTTACCTACCTAAAGTTTACTGTGAGTGCAAATAAGTTGGGGCAACATTCAGTAAAGTTATCTTCAAGAGACCGAAAACAACAAGCAAACTGATGTTGGATTTTTTACACAGTAGAGTTATGTGGAATCTGACCAAGTTCTGCTTCAAACTTAGCAGCTTTACATTTAAGAACATCAAATGAAAGACTTTATTACAGTGTACTAAAACTCAAAATTTACTATAGTTCTAATTTGACCAAACATTGGCAGGTATTGCACAATGGGCAGTTAATGTTAATAACCTGTCTTTCATATGGTATTTTGGAAAATTGTCACTTCTATTGTGACAAAGGAATTTGATGTGGGCAGAGCTGTGAATTATCCCAATCAATGATCGCAGTCTGAACAGTCTGAAAGAAGAGCACCTGATTAATGTTCTTCAGAATGAAGGACTGTAGGATGTAGAATGCACTCAGCTGAGCAAAGACACAAGACACATACTGCTACCGAGAGAAACTTATGAAGTGAGCCAAGCTGGGCAGTGTGTTCTTTAATAATTCCAGTGAAATGGATTAGTTTGGTTTGCTAGAAAAAGAAATAAAAATGAATTTGACAAGGTGGAAAACATGAATTAAACCTAGAGGTGGAGATATGCAATACAATGTTATTCGAAAGATTTAGAACCATTGGAAACTCAGCACTAACATTCGTGTGGTTCCATGGTGTAATGGTTAGCACTCTGGACTCTGAATCCAGTGATCTGAGTGGATCTTGGCGGAACCTGAGATCATCTTTTTTGTACCTAGTGGGACTGTTCATCACAGCCTTCTTGAAATGTCTGTCAATGTCATCAGTGTTTTCACAAGTGAAGTCTTTTTTATGCTTATTTTACAACTACAGCCACTGTAGTGAATATAATGGCTGCATTTTCATCTCCATGATTAAAACTTGGTGTTTAAATAGTAGAAAAATTAATTCAAAACCTTTCAGGGCATATCACATAAAATGTCTGCATGATTTCATTGCTGATTTTTAACCACGTGAACAAAAAAAGTACTTTGCTTCCAGCGGTAGTCAATGTGGAACAGCGAGTTTCAATGGATAAAAACAAATAGGGCCCATTAAAAGATAAAGACTGCTGAACTGTGAATGCTCTACCTTCACATTTTGATAGCTGTGCTCAGCTGCCGAAATAGCTCAGTTGGGAGAGCGTTAGACTGAAGATCTAAAGGTCCCTGGTTCGATCCCGGGTTTCGGCAGAATATAGGCTGTATAAAACATCTCTGGACTGTAGGACTGAGCAAGATGTTTTGAGCTGAGTCAGGTATGTAATTGAATTACATTTCCGTTTGTACTATTCAAGCTGAACTCAAGATCATGATCTTCTGTGATGTCACAATTGAGACCCTAACAATGGATCTGACATGTCTTACTGTTATTTTTGTACAAGCTATTTGTTGGGGTAGTTTTAAGTGACTCAAGCAACTGAAGACATTCAAGTGTTCTATCTTCTATCTATTTTAAGAGAGCAAAACAGACTGGGATTACTTTAAACAAGAGCACTATTTTGTTTTCTTAATAAGTGCTCTTGTTTGGGGCAGTCTCATCTGTGCAGATCCAGTTCAGTGTCCTGCAACCTTTTAATGTGTGATTTAATTCCTGCAATGTATTTCTGAACATTACCCTAACTGAAGTGTACCTACCTAAAGTTTACTGTGAGTGCAAATAAGTTGGGGCAACATTCAGTAAAGTTATCTTCAAGAGACCGAAAACAACAAGCAAACTGATGTTGGATTTTTTACACAGTAGAGTTATGTGGAATCTGACCAAGTTCTGCTTCAAACTTAGCAGCTTTACATTTAAGAACATCAAATGAAAGACTTTATTACAGTGTACTAAAACTCAAAATTTACTATAGTTCTAATTTGACTAAACATTGGCAGGTATTGCACAATGGGCAGTTAATGTTAATAACCTGTCTTTCATATGGTATTTTGGAAAATTGTCACTTCTATTGTGACAAAGGAATTAGATGTGGGCAGAGCTGTGAATTATCCCAATCAATGATCGCAGTCTGAACAGTTATAAGAAGAGCACCTGATTAATGTTCTTCAGAATGAAGGACTGTAGGATGTAGAATGCACTCAGCTGAGCAAAGACACAAGACACATACTGCTACCGAGAGAAACTTATGAAGTGAGCCAAGCTGGGCAGTGTGTTCTTTAATAATTCCAGTGAAATGGATTAGTTTGGTTTGCTAGAAAAAGAAATAAAAATGAATTTGACAAGGTGGAAAACATGAATTAAACCTAGAGGTGGAGATATGCAATACAATGTTATTCGAAAGATTTAGAACCATTGCAAATTTAGCACTAGCATTCGTGTGGTTCCATGGTGTAATGGTTAGCGCTCTGGACTCTGAATCCAGTGATCTGAGTGGATCTCGGTGGAACCTGAGATCATCTTTTTTGTACCTAGTGGGACTGTTCATCACAGCCTTCTTGAAATGTCTGTCAATGTCATCAGTGTTTTCACAAGTGAAGTCTTTTTTATGCTTATTTTACAACTACAGCCACTGTAGTGAATATAATGGCTGCATTTTCATCTCCATGATTAAAACTTGGTGTTTAAATAGTAGAAAAATTAATTCAAAACCTTTCAGGGCATATCACATAAAATGTCTGCATGATTTCATTGCTGATTTTTAACCACGTGAACAAAAAAAGTACTTTGCTTCCAGCGGTAGTCAATGTGGAACAGCGAGTTTCAATGGATAAAAACAAATAGGGCCCATTAAAAGATGAAGACTGCTGAACTGTGAATGCTCTACCTTCACATTTTGATAGCTGTGCTCAGCTGCTGAAATAGCTCAGTTGGGAGAGCGTTAGACTGAAGATCTAAAGGTCCCTGGATTGATCCCGGGTTTCGGCAGAATATAGGCTGTATAAAACATCTCTTAACTACTCTGGACTGTAGGACTGAGCAAGATGTTTTGAGCTGAGTCAGGTATGTAATTGAATTACATTTCCGTTTGTACTATTCAAGCTGAACTCAAGATCATGATCTTCTGTGATGTCACAATTGAGACCCTAACAATGGATCTGACATGTCTTACTGTTATTTTTGTACAAGCTATTTGTTGGGGTAGTTTTAAGTGACTCAAGCAACTGAAGACATTCAAGTGTTCTATCTTCTATCTATTTTAAGAGAGCAAAACAGACTGGGATTACTTTAAACAAGAGCACTATTTTGTTTTCTTAATAAGTGCTCTTGTTTGGGGCAGTCTCATCTGTGCAGATCCAGTTCAGTGTCCTGCAACCTTTTAATGTGTGATTTAATTCCTGCAATGTATTTCTGAACATTACCCTAACTGAAGTGTACCTACCTAAAGTTTACTGTGAGTGCAAATAAGTTGGGGCAACATTCAGTAAAGTTATCTTCAAGAGACCGAAAACAACAAGCAAACTGATGTTGGATTTTTTACACAGTAGAGTTATGTGGAATCTGACCAAGTTCTGCTTCAAACTTAGCAGCTTTACATTTAAGAACATCAAATGAAAGACTTTATTACAGTGTACTAAAACTCAAAATTTACTATAGTTCTAATTTGACTAAACATTGGCAGGTATTGCACAATGGGCAGTTAATGTTAATAACCTGTCTTTCATATGGTATTTTGGAAAATTGTCACTTCTATTGTGACAAAGGAATTAGATGTGGGCAGAGCTGTGAATTATCCCAATCAATGATCGCAGTCTGAACAGTCTGAAAGAAGAGCACCTGATTAATGTTCTTCAGAATGAAGGACTGTAGGATGTAGAATGCACTCAGCTGAGCAAAGACACAAGACACATACTGCTACCGAGAGAAACTTATGAAGTGAGCCAAGCTGGGCAGTGTGTTCTTTAATAATTCCAGCGAAATTGATTAGTTTGGTTTGCTAGAAAAAGAAATAAAAATGAATTTGACAAGGTGGAAAACATGAATTAAACCTAGAGGTGGAGATATGCAATACAATGTTATTCGAAAGATTTAGAACCATTGGAAACTCAGCACTAGCGTTCGTGTGGTTCCATGGTGTAATGGTTAGCACTCTGGACTCTGAATCCAGTGATCTGAGTGGATCTCGGCGGAACCTGAGATCATCTTTTTGTACCTAGTGGGACTGTTCATCACAGCCTTCTTGAAATGTCTGTCAATGTCATCAGTGTTTTCACAAGTGAAGTCTTTTTTATGCTTATTTTACAACTACAGCCACTGTAGTGAATATAATGGCTGCATTTTCATCTCCATGATTAAAACTTGGTGTTTAAATAGTAGAAAAATTAATTCAAAACCTTTCAGGGCATATCACATAAAATGTCTGCATGATTTCATTGCTGATTTTTAACCACGTGAACAAAAAAAGTACTTTGCTTCCAGCGGTAGTCAATGTGGAACAGCGAGTTTCAATGGATAAAAACAAATAGGGCCCATTAAAAGATGAAGACTGCTGAACTGTGAATGCTCTACCTTCACATTTTGATAGCTGTGCTCAGCTGCCGAAATAGCTCAGTTGGAAGAGCGTTAGACTGAAGCTCTAAAGGTCCCTGGTTCGATCCCGGGTTTCGGCAGAATATAGGCTGTATAAAACATCTCTTAACTACTCTGGACTGTAGGACTGAGCAAGATGTTTTGAGCTGAGTCAGGTATGTAATTGAATTACATTTCCGTTTGTACTATTCAAGCTGAACTCAAGATCATGATCTTCTGTGATGTCACAATTGAGACCCTAACAATGGATCTGACATGTCTTACTGTTATTTTTGTACAAGCTATTTGTTGGGGTAGTTTTAAGTGACTCAAGCAACTGAAGACATTCAAGTGTTCTATCTTCTATCTATTTTAAGAGAGCAAAACAGACTGGGATTACTTTAAACAAGAGCACTATTTTGTTTTCTTAATAAGTGCTCTTGTTTGGGGCAGTCTCATCTGTGCAGATCCAGTTCAGTGTCCTGCAACCTTTTAATGTGTGATTTAATTCCTGCAATGTATTTCTGAACATTACCCTAACTGAAGTGTACCTACCTAAAGTTTACTGTGAGTGCAAATAAGTTGGGGCAACATTCAGTAAAGTTATCTTCAAGAGACCGAAAACAACAAGCAAACTGATGTTGGATTTTTTACACAGTAGAGTTATGTGGAATCTGACCAAGTTCTGCTTCAAACTTAGCAGCTTTACATTTAAGAACATCAAATGAAAGACTTTATTACAGTGTACTAAAACTCAAAATTTACTATAGTTCTAATTTGACTAAACATTGGCAGGTATTGCACAATGGGCAGTTAATGTTAATAACCTGTCTTTCATATGGTATTTTGGAAAATTGTCACTTCTATTGTGACAAAGGAATTTGATGTGGGCAGAGCTGTGAATTATCCCAATCAATGATCGCAGTCTGAACAGTCTGAAAGAAGAGCACCTGATTAATGTTCTTCAGAATGAAGGACTGTAGGATGTAGAATGCACTCAGCTGAGCAAAGACACAAGACACATACTGCTACCGAGAGAAACTTATGAAGTGAGCCAAGCTGGGCAGTGTGTTCTTTAATAATTCCAGCGAAATGGATTAGTTTGGTTTGCTAGAAAAAGAAATAAAAATGAATTTGACAAGGTGGAAAACATGAATTAAACCTAGAGGTGGAGATATGCAATACAATGTTATTCGAAAGATTTAGAACCATTGGAAACTCAGCACTAGCATTCGTGTGGTTCCATGGTGTAATGGTTAGCACTCTGGACTCTGAATCCAGTGATCTGAGTGGATCTCGGCGGAACCTGAGATCATCTTTTTGTACCTAGTGGGACTGTTCATCACAGCCTTCTTGAAATGTCTGTCAATGTCATCAGTGTTTTCACAAGTGAAGTCTTTTTTATGCTTATTTTACAACTACAGCCACTGTAGTGAATATAATGGCTGCATTTTCATCTCCATGATTAAAACTTGGTGTTTAAATAGTAGAAAAATTAATTCAAAACCTTTCAGGGCATATCACATAAAATGTCTGCATGATTTCATTGCTGATTTTTAACCACGTGAACAAAAAAAGTACTTTGCTTCCAGCGGTAGTCAATGTGGAACAGCGAGTTTCAATGGATAAAAACAAATAGGGCCCATTAAAAGATGAAGACTGCTGAACTGTGAATGCTCTACCTTCACATTTTGATAGCTGTGCTCAGCTGCCGAAATAGCTCAGTTGGGAGAGCGTTAGACTGAAGATCTAAAGGTCCCTGGTTCGATCCCGGGTTTCGGCAGAATATAGGCTGTATAAAACATCTCTTAACTACTCTGGACTGTAGGACTGAGCAAGATGTTTTGAGCTGAGTCAGGTATGTAATTGAATTACATTTCCGTTTGTACTATTCAAGCTGAACTCAAGATCATGATCTTCTGTGATGTCACAATTGAGACCCTAACAATGGATCTGACATGTCTTACTGTTATTTTTGTACAAGCTATTTGTTGGGGTAGTTTTAAGTGACTCAAGCAACTGAAGACATTCAAGTGTTCTATCTTCTATCTATTTTAAGAGAGCAAAACAGACTGGGATTACTTTAAACAAGAGCACTATTTTGTTTTCTTAATAAGTGCTCTTGTTTGGGGCAGTCTCATCTGTGCAGATCCAGTTCAGTGTCCTGCAACCTTTTAATGTGTGATTTAATTCCTGCAATGTATTTCTGAACATTACCCTAACTGAAGTGTACCTACCTAAAGTTTACTGTGAGTGCAAATAAGTTGGGGCAACATTCAGTAAAGTTATCTTCAAGAGACCGAAAACAACAAGCAAACTGATGTTGGATTTTTTACACAGTAGAGTTATGTGGAATCTGACCAAGTTCTGCTTCAAACTTAGCAGCTTTACATTTAAGAACATCAAATGAAAGACTTTATTACAGTGTACTAAAACTCAAAATTTACTATAGTTCTAATTTGACTAAACATTGGCAGGTATTGCACAATGGGCAGTTAATGTTAATAACCTGTCTTTCATATGGTATTTTGGAAAATTGTCACTTCTATTGTGACAAAGGAATTAGATGTGGGCAGAGCTGTGAATTATCCCAATCAATGATCGCAGTCTGAACAGTTATAAGAAGAGCACCTGATTAATGTTCTTCAGAATGAAGGACTGTAGGATGTAGAATGCACTCAGCTGAGCAAAGACACAAGACACATACTGCTACCGAGAGAAACTTATGAAGTGAGCCAAGCTGGGCAGTGTGTTCTTTAATAATTCCAGTGAAATGGATTAGTTTGGTTTGCTAGAAAAAGAAATAAAAATGAATTTGACAAGGTGGAAAACATGAATTAAACCTAGAGGTGGAGATATGCAATACAATGTTATTCGAAAGATTTAGAACCATTGCAAATTTAGCACTAGCATTCGTGTGGTTCCATGGTGTAATGGTTAGCGCTCTGGACTGAATCCAGTGATCTGAGTGGATCTCGGCGGAACCTGAGATCATCTTCTTTGTACCTAGTGGGACTGTTCATAACAGCCTTCTTGAAATGTCTGTCAATGTCATCAGTGTTTTCACAAGTGAAGTCTTTTTTATGCTTATTTTACAACTACAGCCACTGTAGTGAATATAATGGCTGCATTTTCATCTCCATGATTAAAACTTGGTGTTTAAATAGTAGAAAAATTAATTCAAAACCTTTCAGGGCATATCACATAAAATGTCTGCATGATTTCATTGCTGATTTTTAACCACGTGAACAAAAAAAGTACTTTGCTTCCAGCGGTAGTCAATGTGGAACAGCGAGTTTCAATGGATAAAAACAAATAGGGCCCATTAAAAGATGAAGACTGCTGAACTGTGAATGCTCTACCTTCACATTTTGATAGCTGTGCTCAGCTGCCGAAATAGCTCAGTTGGGAGAGCGTTAGACTGAAGATCTAAAGGTCCCTGGTTCGATCCCGGGTTTCGGCAGAGTATAGGCTGTATAAAACATCTCTTAACTACTCTGGACTGTAGGACTGAGCAAGATGTTTTGAGCTGAGTCAGGTATGTAATTGAATTACATTTCCGTTTGTACTATTCAAGCTGAACTCAAGATCATGATCTTCTGTGATGTCACAATTGAGACCCTAACAATGGATCTGACATGTCTTACTGTTATTTTTGTACAAGCTATTTGTTGGGGTAGTTTTAAGTGACTCAAGCAACTGAAAACATTCAAGTGTTCTATCTTCTATCTATTTTAAGAGAGCAAAACAGACTGGGATTACTTTAAACAAGAGCACTATTTTGTTTTCTTAATAAGTGCTCTTGTTTGGGGCAGTCTCATCTGTGCAGATCCAGTTCAGTGTCCTGCAACCTTTTAATGTGTGATTTAATTCCTGCAATGTATTTCTGAACATTACCCTAACTGAAGTGTACCTACCTAAAGTTTACTGTGAGTGCAAATAAGTTGGGGCAACATTCAGTAAAGTTATCTTCAAGAGACCGAAAACAACAAGCAAACTGATGTTGTATTTTTTACACAGTAGAGTTATGTGGAATCTGACCAAGTTCTGCTTCAAACTTAGCAGCTTTACATTTAAGAACATCAAATGAAAGACTTTATTACAGTGTACTAAAACTCAAAATTTACTATAGTTCTAATTTGACTAAACATTGGCAGGTATTGCACAATGGGCAGTTAATGTTAATAACCTGTCTTTCATATGGTATTTTGGAAAATTGTCACTTCTATTGTGACAAAGGAATTAGATGTGGGCAGAGCTGTGAATTATCCCAATGAATGATCGCAGTCTGAACAGTCTGAAAGAAGAGCACCTGATTAATGTTCTTCAGAATGAAGGACTGTAGGATGTAGAATGCACTCAGCTGAGCAAAGACACAAGACACATACTGCTACCGAGAGAAACTTATGAAGTGAGCCAAGCTGGGCAGTGTGTTCTTTAATAATTCCAGTGAAATGGATTAGTTTGGTTTGCTAGAAAAAGAAATAAAAATGAATTTGACAAGGTGGAAAACATGAATTAAACCTAGAGGTGGAGATATGCAATACAATGTTATTCGAAAGATTTAGAACCATTGGAAACTCAGCACTAGCATTCGTGTGGTTCCATGGTGTAATGGTTAGCGCTCTGGACTCTGAATCCAGTGATCTGAGTGGATCTCGGTGGAACCTGAGATCATCTTTTTTGTACCTAGTGGGACTGTTCATCACAGCCTTCTTGAAATGTCTGTCAATGTCATCAGTGTTTTCACAAGTGAAGTCTTTTTTATGCTTATTTTACAACTACAGCCACTGTAGTGAATATAATGGCTGCATTTTCATCTCCATGATTAAAACTTGGTGTTTAAATAGTAGAAAAATTAATTCAAAACCTTTCAGGGCATATCACATAAAATGTCTGCATGATTTCATTGCTGATTTTTAACCACGTGAACAAAAAAAGTACTTTGCTTCCAGCGGTAGTCAATGTGGAACAGCGAGTTTCAATGGATAAAAACAAATAGGGCCCATTAAAAGATGAAGACTGCTGAACTGTGAATGCTCTACCTTCACATTTTGATAGCTGTGCTCAGCTGCCGAAATAGCTCAGTTGGGAGAGCGTTAGACTGAAGATCTAAAGGTCCCTGGTTCGATCCCGGGTTTCGGCAGAGTATAGGCTGTATAAAACATCTCTTAACTACTCTGGACTGTAGGACTGAGCAAGATGTTTTGAGCTGAGTCAGGTATGTAATTGAATTACATTTCCGTTTGTACTATTCAAGCTGAACTCAAGATCATGATCTTCTGTGATGTCACAATTGAGACCCTAACAATGGATCTGACATGTCTTACTGTTATTTTTGTACAAGCTATTTGTTGGGGTAGTTTTAAGTGACTCAAGCAACTGAAGACATTCAAGTGTTCTATCTTCTATCTATTTTAAGAGAGCAAAACAGACTGGGATTACTTTAAACAAGAGCACTATTTTGTTTTCTTAATAAGTGCTCTTGTTTGGGGCAGTCTCATCTGTGCAGATCCAGTTCAGTGTCCTGCAACCTTTTAATGTGTGATTTAATTCCTGCAATGTATTTCTGAACATTACCCTAACTGAAGTGTACCTACCTAAAGTTTACTGTGAGTGCAAATAAGTTGGGGCAACATTCAGTAAAGTTATCTTCAAGAGACCGAAAACAACAAGCAAACTGATGTTGGATTTTTTACACAGTAGAGTTATGTGGAATCTGACCAAGTTCTGCTTCAAACTTAGCAGCTTTACATTTAAGAACATCAAATGAAAGACTTTATTACAGTGTACTAAAACTCAAAATTTACTATAGTTCTAATTTGACTAAACATTGGCAGGTATTGCACAATGGGCAGTTAATGTTAATAACCTGTCTTTCATATGGTATTTTGGAAAATTGTCACTTCTATTGTGACAAAGGAATTAGATGTGGGCAGAGCTGTGAATTATCCCAATCAATGATCGCAGTCTGAACAGTCTGAAAGAAGAGCACCTGATTAATGTTCTTCAGAATGAAGGACTGTAGGATGTAGAATGCACTCAGCTGAGCAAAGACACAAGACACATACTGCTACCGAGAGAAACTTATGAAGTGAGCCAAGCTGGGCAGTGTGTTCTTTAATAATTCCAGTGAAATGGATTAGTTTGGTTTGCTAGAAAAAGAAATAAAAATGAATTTGACAAGGTGGAAAACATGAATTAAACCTAGAGGTGGAGATATGCAATACAATGTTATTCGAAAGATTTAGAACCATTGGAAACTCAGCACTAGCATTCGTGTGGTTTCATGGTGTAATGGTTAGCACTCTGGACTCTGAATCCAGTGATCTGAGTGGATCTCGGCGGAACCTGAGATCATCTTCTTTGTACCTAGTGGGACTGTTCATCACAGCCTTCTTGAAATGTCTGTCAATGTCATCAGTGTTTTCACAAGTGAAGTCTTTTTTATGCTTATTTTACAACTACAGCCACTGTAGTGAATATAATGGCTGCATTTTCATCTCCATGATTAAAACTTGGTGTTTAAATAGTAGAAAAATTAATTCAAAACCTTTCAGGGCATATCACATAAAATGTCTGCATGATTTCATTGCTGATTTTTAACCACGTGAACAAAAAAAGTACTTTGCTTCCAGCGGTAGTCAATGTGGAACAGCGAGTTTCAATGGATAAAAACAAATAGGGCCCATTAAAAGATGAAGACTGCTGAACTGTGAATGCTCTACCTTCACATTTTGATAGCAGTGCTCAGCTGCTGAAATAGCTCAGTTGGGAGAGCGTTAGACTGAAGATCTAAAGGTCCCTGGTTCGATCCTGGGTTTCGGCAGAATATAGGCTGTATAAAACATCTCTTAACTACTCTGGACTGTAGGACTGAGCAAGATGTTTTGAGCTGAGTCAGGTATGTAATTGAATTACATTTCCGTTTGTACTATTCAAGCTGAACTCAAGATCATGATCTTCTGTGATGTCACAATTGAGACCCTAACAATGGATCTGACATGTCTTACTGTTTTTTTTGTACAAGCTATTTGTTGGGGTAGTTTTAAGTGACTCAAGCAACTGAAGACATTCAAGTGTTCTATCTTCTATCTATTTTAAGAGAGCAAAACAGACTGGGATTACTTTAAACAAGAGCACTATTTTGTTTTCTTAATAAGTGCTCTTGTTTGGGGCAGTCTCATCTGTGCAGATCCAGTTCAGTGTCCTGCAACCTTTTAATGTGTGATTTAATTCCTGCAATGTATTTCTGAACATTACCCTAACTGAAGTGTACCTACCTAAAGTTTACTGTGAGTGCAAATAAGTTGGGGCAACATTCAGTAAAGTTATCTTCAAGAGACCGAAAACAACAAGCAAACTGATGTTGGATTTTTTACACAGTAGAGTTATGTGGAATCTGACCAAGTTCTGCTTCAAACTTAGCAGCTTTACATTTAAGAACATCAAATGAAAGACTTTATTACAGTGTACTAAAACTCAAAATTTACTATAGTTCTAATTTGACTAAACATTGGCAGGTATTGCACAATGGGCAGTTAATGTTAATAACCTGTCTTTCATATGGTATTTTGGAAAATTGTCACTTCTATTGTGACAAAGGAATTAGATGTGGGCAGAGCTGTGAATTATCCCAATCAATGATCGCAGTCTGAACAGTCTGAAAGAAGAGCACCTGATTAATGTTCTTCAGAATGAAGGACTGTAGGATGTAGAATGCACTCAGCTGAGCAAAGACACAAGACACATACTGCTACCGAGAGAAACTTATGAAGTGAGCCAAGCTGGGCAGTGTGTTCTTTAATAATTCCAGTGAAATGGATTAGTTTGGTTTGCTAGAAAAAGAAATAAAAATGAATTTGACAAGGTGGAAAACATGAATTAAACCTAGAGGTGGAGATATGCAATACAATGTTATTCGAAAGATTTAGAACCATTGGAAACTCAGCACTAGCATTCGTGTGGTTCCATGGTGTAATGGTTAGCACTCTGGACTCTGAATCCAGTGATCTGAGTGGATCTCGGCGGAACCTGAGATCATCTTTTTTGTACCTAGTGGGACTGTTCATCACAGCCTTCTTGAAATGTCTGTCAATGTCATCAGTGTTTTCACAAGTGAAGTCTTTTTTATGCTTATTTTACAACTACAGCCACTGTAGTGAATATAATGGCTGCATTTTCATCTCCATGATTAAAACTTGGTGTTTAAATAGTAGAAAAATTAATTCAAAACCTTTCAGGGCATATCACATAAAATGTCTGCATGATTTCATTGCTGATTTTTAACCACGTGAACAAAAAAAGTACTTTGCTTCCAGCGGTAGTCAATGTGGAACAGCGAGTTTCAATGGATAAAAACAAATAGGGCCCATTAAAAGATGAAGACTGCTGAACTGTGAATGCTCTACCTTCACATTTTGATAGCTGTGCTCCGCTGCCGAAATAGCTCAGTTGGGAGAGCGTTAGACTGAAGATCTAAAGGTCCCTGGTTCGATCCCGGGTTTCGGCAGAATATAGGCTGTATAAAACATCTCTTAACTACTCTGGACTGTAGGACTGAGCAAGATGTTTTGAGCTGAGTCAGGTATGTAATTGAATTACATTTCCGTTTGTACTATTCAAGCTGAACTCAAGATCATGATCTTCTGTGATGTCACAATTGAGACCCTAACAATGGATCTGACATGTCTTACTGTTATTTTTGTACAAGCTATTTGTTGGGGTAGTTTTAAGTGACTCAAGCAACTGAAGACATTCAAGTGTTCTATCTTCTATCTATTTTAAGACAAAACAGACTGGGATTACTTTAAACAAGAGCACTATTTTGTTTTCTTAATAAGTGCTCTTGTTTGGGGCAGTCTCATCTGTGCAGATCCAGTTCAGTGTCCTGCAACCTTTTAATGTGTGATTTAATTCCTGCAATGTATTTCTGAACATTACCCTAACTGAAGTGTACCTACCTAAAGTTTACTGTGAGTGCAAATAAGTTGGGGCAACATTCAGTAAAGTTATCTTCAAGAGACCGAAAACAACAAGCAAACTGATGTTGGATTTTTTACACAGTAGAGTTATGTGGAATCTGACCAAGTTCTGCTTCAAACTTAGCAGCTTTACATTTAAGAACATCAAATGAAAGACTTTATTACAGTGTACTAAAACTCAAAATTTACTATAGTTCTAATTTGACTAAACATTGGCAGGTATTGCACAATGGGCAGTTAATGTTAATAACCTGTCTTTCATATGGTATTTTGGAAAATTGTCACTTCTATTGTGACAAAGGAATTAGATGTGGGCAGAGCTGTGAATTATCCCAATCAATGATCGCAGTCTGAACAGTCTGAAAGAAGAGCACCTGATTAATGTTCTTCAGAATGAAGGACTGTAGGATGTAGAATGCACTCAGCTGAGCAAAGACACAAGACACATACTGCTACCGAGAGAAACTTATGAAGTGAGCCAAGCTGGGCAGTGTGTTCTTTAATAATTCCAGTGAAATGGACTAGTTTGGTTTGCTAGAAAAAGAAATAAAAATGAATTTGACAAGGTGGAAAACATGAATTAAACCTAGAGGTGGAGATATGCAATACAATGTTATTCGAAAGATTTAGAACCATTGCAAACTCAGCACTAGCATTCGTGTGGTTCCATGGTGTAATGGTTAGCACTCTGGACTCTGAATCCAGTGATCTGAGTGGATCTCGGTGGAACCTGAGATCATCTTTTTTGTACCTAGTGGGACTGTTCATCACAGCCTTCTTGAAATGTCTGTCAATGTCATCAGTGTTTTCACAAGTGAAGTCTTTTTTATGCTTATTTTACAACTACAGCCACTGTAGTGAATATAATGGCTGCATTTTCATCTCCATGATTAAAACTTGGTGTTTAAATAGTAGAAAAATTAATTCAAAACCTTTCAGGGCATATCACATAAAATGTCTGCATGATTTCATTGCTGATTTTTAACCACGTGAACAAAAAAAGTACTTTGCTTCCAGCGGTAGTCAATGTGGAACAGCGAGTTTCAATGGATAAAAACAAATAGGGCCCATTAAAAGATGAAGACTGCTGAACTGTGAATGCTCTACCTTCACATTTTGATAGCTGTGCTCAGCTGCTGAAATAGCTCAGTTGGGAGAGCGTTAGACTGAAGATCTAAAGGTCCCTGGTTCGATCCCGGGTTTCGGCAGAATATAGGCTGTATAAAACATCTCTTAACTACTCTGGACTGTAGAACTGAGCAAGATGTTTTGAGCTGAGTCAGGTATGTAATTGAATTACATTTCCGTTTGTACTATTCAAGCTGAACTCAAGATCATGATCTTCTGTGATGTCACAATTGAGACCCTAACAATGGATCTGACATGTCTTACTGTTTTTTTTGTACAAGCTATTTGTTGGGGTAGTTTTAAGTGACTCAAGCAACTGAAGACATTCAAGTGTTCTATCTTCTATCTATTTTAAGAGAGCAAAACAGACTGGGATTACTTTAAACAAGAGCACTATTTTGTTTTCTTAATAAGTGCTCTTGTTTGGGGCAGTCTCATCTGTGCAGATCCAGTTCAGTGTCCTGCAACCTTTTAATGTGTGATTTAATTCCTGCAATGTATTTCTGAACATTACCCTAACTGAAGTGTACCTACCTAAAGTTTACTGTGAGTGCAAATAAGTTGGGGCAACATTCAGTAAAGTTATCTTCAAGAGACCGAAAACAACAAGCAAACTGATGTTGGATTTTTTACACAGTAGAGTTATGTGGAATCTGACCAAGTTCTGCTTCAAACTTAGCAGCTTTACATTTAAGAACATCAAATGAAAGACTTTATTACAGTGTACTAAAACTCAAAATTTACTATAGTTCTAATTTGACTAAACATTGGCAGGTATTGCACAATGGGCAGTTAATGTTAATAACCTGTCTTTCATATGGTATTTTGGAAAATTGTCACTTCTATTGTGACAAAGGAATTAGATGTGGGCAGAGCTGTGAATTATCCCAATCAATGATCGCAGTCTGAACAGTCTGAAAGAAGAGCACCTGATTAATGTTCTTCAGAATGAAGGACTGTAGGATGTAGAATGCACTCAGCTGAGCAAAGACACAAGACACATACTGCTACCGAGAGAAATTTATGAAGTGAGCCAAGCTGGGCAGTGTGTTCTTTAATAATTCCAGTGAAATGGATTAGTTTGGTTTGCTAGAAAAAGAAATAAAAATGAATTTGACAAGGTGGAAAACATGAATTAAACCTAGAGGTGGAGATATGCAATACAATGTTATTCGAAAGATTTAGAACCATTGCAAACTCAGCACTAGCATTCGTGTGGTTCCATGGTGTAATGGTTAGCACTCTGGACTCTGAATCCAGTGATCTGAGTGGATCTCGGCGGAACCTGAGATCATCTTTTTTGTACCTAGTGGGACTGTTCATCACAGCCTTCTTGAAATGTCTGTCAATGTCATCAGTGTTTTCACAAGTGAAGTCTTTTTTATGCTTATTTTACAACTACAGCCACTGTAGTGAATATAATGGCTGCATTTTCATCTCCATGATTAAAACTTGGTGTTTAAATAGTAGAAAAATTAATTCAAAACCTTTCAGGGCATATCACATAAAATGTCTGCATGATTTCATTGCTGATTTTTAACCACGTGAACAAAAAAAGTACTTTGCTTCCAGCGGTAGTCAATGTGGAACAGCGAGTTTCAATGGATAAAAACAAATAGGGCCCATTAAAAGATGAAGACTGCTGAACTGTGAATGCTCTACCTTCACATTTTGATAGCTGTGCTCAGCTGCTGAAATAGCTCAGTTGGGAGAGCGTTAGACTGAAGATCTAAAGGTCCCTGGTTCGGTCCCGGGTTTCGGCAGAATATAGGCTGTATAAAACATCTCTTAACTACTCTGGACTGTAGGACTGAGCAAGATGTTTTGAGCTGAGTCAGGTATGTAATTGAATTACATTTCCGTTTGTACTATTCAAGCTGAACTCAAGATCATGATCTTCTGTGATGTCACAATTGAGACCCTAACAATGGATCTGACATGTCTTACTGTTTTTTTTGTACAAGCTATTTGTTGGGGTAGTTTTAAGTGACTCAAGCAACTGAAGACATTCAAGTGTTCTATCTTCTATCTATTTTAAGAGAGCAAAACAGACTGGGATTACTTTAAACAAGAGCACTATTTTGTTTTCTTAATAAGTGCTCTTGTTTGGGGCAGTCTCATCTGTGCAGATCCAGTTCAGTGTCCTGCAACCTTTTAATGTGTGATTTAATTCCTGCAATGTATTTCTGAACATTACCCTAACTGAAGTGTACCTACCTAAAGTTTACTGTGAGTGCAAATAAGTTGGGGCAACATTCAGTAAAGTTATCTTCAAGAGACCGAAAACAACAAGCAAACTGATGTTGGATTTTTTACACAGTAGAGTTATGTGGAATCTGACCAAGTTCTGCTTCAAACTTAGCAGCTTTACATTTAAGAACATCAAATGAAAGACTTTATTACAGTGTACTAAAACTCAAAATTTACTATAGTTCTAATTTGACTAAACATTGGCAGGTATTGCACAATGGGCAGTTAATGTTAATAACCTGTCTTTCATATGGTATTTTGGAAAATTGTCACTTCTATTGTGACAAAGGAATTAGATGTGGGCAGAGCTGTGAATTATCCCAATCAATGATCGCAGTCTGAACAGTCTGAAAGAAGAGCACCTGATTAATGTTCTTCAGAATGAAGGACTGTAGGATGTAGAATGCACTCAGCTGAGCAAAGACACAAGACACATACTGCTACCGAGAGAAATTTATGAAGTGAGCCAAGCTGGGCAGTGTGTTCTTTAATAATTCCAGTGAAATGGATTAGTTTGGTTTGCTAGAAAAAGAAATAAAAATGAATTTGACAAGGTGGAAAACATGAATTAAACCTAGAGGTGGAGATATGCAATACAATGTTATTCGAAAGATTTAGAACCATTGCAAACTCAGCACTAGCATTCGTGTGGTTCCATGGTGTAATGGTTAGCACTCTGGACTCTGAATCCAGTGATCTGAGTGGATCTCGGCGGAACCTGAGATCATCTTTTTTGTACCTAGTGGGACTGTTCATCACAGCCTTCTTGAAATGTCTGTCAATGTCATCAGTGTTTTCACAAGTGAAGTCTTTTTTATGCTTATTTTACAACTACAGCCACTGTAGTGAATATAATGGCTGCATTTTCATCTCCATGATTAAAACTTGGTGTTTAAATAGTAGAAAAATTAATTCAAAACCTTTCAGGGCATATCACATAAAATGTCTGCATGATTTCATTGCTGATTTTTAACCACGTGAACAAAAAAAGTACTTTGCTTCCAGCGGTAGTCAATGTGGAACAGCGAGTTTCAATGGATAAAAACAAATAGGGCCCATTAAAAGATGAAGACTGCTGAACTGTGAATGCTCTACCTTCACATTTTGATAGCAGTGCTCAGCTGCTGAAATAGCTCAGTTGGGAGAGCGTTAGACTGAAGATCTAAAGGTCCCTGGTTCGATCCTGGGTTTCGGCAGAATATAGGCTGTATAAAACATCTCTTAACTACTCTGGACTGTAGGACTGAGCAAGATGTTTTGAGCTGAGTCAGGTATGTAATTGAATTACATTTCCGTTTGTACTATTCAAGCTGAACTCAAGATCATGATCTTCTGTGATGTCACAATTGAGACCCTAACAATGGATCTGACATGTCTTACTGTTTTTTTTGTACAAGCTATTTGTTGGGGTAGTTTTAAGTGACTCAAGCAACTGAAGACATTCAAGTGTTCTATCTTCTATCTATTTTAAGAGAGCAAAACAGACTGGGATTACTTTAAACAAGAGCACTATTTTGTTTTCTTAATAAGTGCTCTTGTTTGGGGCAGTCTCATCTGTGCAGATCCAGTTCAGTGTCCTGCAACCTTTTAATGTGTGATTTAATTCCTGCAATGTATTTCTGAACATTACCCTAACTGAAGTGTACCTACCTAAAGTTTACTGTGAGTGCAAATAAGTTGGGGCAACATTCAGTAAAGTTATCTTCAAGAGACCGAAAACAACAAGCAAACTGATGTTGGATTTTTTACACAGTAGAGTTATGTGGAATCTGACCAAGTTCTGCTTCAAACTTAGCAGCTTTACATTTAAGAACATCAAATGAAAGACTTTATTACAGTGTACTAAAACTCAAAATTTACTATAGTTCTAATTTGACTAAACATTGGCAGGTATTGCACAATGGGCAGTTAATGTTAATAACCTGTCTTTCATATGGTATTTTGGAAAATTGTCACTTCTATTGTGACAAAGGAATTAGATGTGGGCAGAGCTGTGAATTATCCCAATCAATGATCGCAGTCTGAACAGTCTGAAAGAAGAGCACCTGATTAATGTTCTTCAGAATGAAGGACTGTAGGATGTAGAATGCACTCAGCTGAGCAAAGACACAAGACACATACTGCTACCGAGAGAAATTTATGAAGTGAGCCAAGCTGGGCAGTGTGTTCTTTAATAATTCCAGTGAAATGGATTAGTTTGGTTTGCTAGAAAAAGAAATAAAAATGAATTTGACAAGGTGGAAAACATGAATTAAACCTAGAGGTGGAGATATGCAATACAATGTTATTCGAAAGATTTAGAACCATTGCAAACTCAGCACTAGCATTCGTGTGGTTCCATGGTGTAATGGTTAGCACTCTGGACTCTGAATCCAGTGATCTGAGTGGATCTCGGCGGAACCTGAGATCATCTTTTTTGTACCTAGTGGGACTGTTCATCACAGCCTTCTTGAAATGTCTGTCAATGTCATCAGTGTTTTCACAAGTGAAGTCTTTTTTATGCTTATTTTACAACTACAGCCACTGTAGTGAATATAATGGCTGCATTTTCATCTCCATGATTAAAACTTGGTGTTTAAATAGTAGAAAAATTAATTCAAAACCTTTCAGGGCATATCACATAAAATGTCTGCATGATTTCATTGCTGATTTTTAACCACGTGAACAAAAAAAGTACTTTGCTTCCAGCGGTAGTCAATGTGGAACAGCGAGTTTCAATGGATAAAAACAAATAGGGCCCATTAAAAGATGAAGACTGCTGAACTGTGAATGCTCTACCTTCACATATTGACAGCTGTGCTCAGCTGCTGAAATAGCTCAGTTGGGAGAGCGTTAGACTGAAGATCTAAAGGTCCCTGGTTCGATCCCGGGTTTCGGCAGAATATAGGCTGTATAAAACATCTCTTAACTACTCTGGACTGTAGGACTGAGCAAGATGTTTTGAGCTGAGTCAGGTATGTAATTGAATTACATTTCCGTTTGTACTATTCAAGCTGAACTCAAGATCATGATCTTCTGTGATGTCACAATTGAGACCCTAACAATGGATCTGACATGTCTTACTGTTTTTTTTGTACAAGCTATTTGTTGGGGTAGTTTTAAGTGACTCAAGCAACTGAAGACATTCAAGTGTTCTATCTTCTATCTATTTTAAGAGAGCAAAACAGACTGGGATTACTTTAAACAAGAGCACTATTTTGTTTTCTTAATAAGTGCTCTTGTTTGGGGCAGTCTCATCTGTGCAGATCCAGTTCAGTGTCCTGCAACCTTTTAATGTGTGATTTAATTCCTGCAATGTATTTCTGAACATTACCCTAACTGAAGTGTACCTACCTAAAGTTTACTGTGAGTGCAAATAAGTTGGGGCAACATTCAGTAAAGTTATCTTCAAGAGACCGAAAACAACAAGCAAACTGATGTTGGATTTTTTACACAGTAGAGTTATGTGGAATCTGACCAAGTTCTGCTTCAAACTTAGCAGCTTTACATTTAAGAACATCAAATGAAAGACTTTATTACAGTGTACTAAAACTCAAAATTTACTATAGTTCTAATTTGACTAAACATTGGCAGGTATTGCACAATGGGCAGTTAATGTTAATAACCTGTCTTTCATATGGTATTTTGGAAAATTGTCACTTCTATTGTGACAAAGGAATTAGATGTGGGCAGAGCTGTGAATTATCCCAATCAATGATCGCAGTCTGAACAGTCTGAAAGAAGAGCACCTGATTAATGTTCTTCAGAATGAAGGACTGTAGGATGTAGAATGCACTCAGCTGAGCAAAGACACAAGACACATACTGCTACCGAGAGAAATTTATGAAGTGAGCCAAGCTGGGCAGTGTGTTCTTTAATAATTCCAGTGAAATGGATTAGTTTGGTTTGCTAGAAAAAGAAATAAAAATGAATTTGACAAGGTGGAAAACATGAATTAAACCTAGAGGTGGAGATATGCAATACAATGTTATTCGAAAGATTTAGAACCATTGCAAACTCAGCACTAGCATTCGTGTGGTTCCATGGTGTAATGGTTAGCACTCTGGACTCTGAATCCAGTGATCTGAGTGGATCTCGGCGGAACCTGAGATCATCTTTTTTGTACCTAGTGGGACTGTTCATCACAGCCTTCTTGAAATGTCTGTCAATGTCATCAGTGTTTTCACAAGTGAAGTCTTTTTTATGCTTATTTTACAACTACAGCCACTGTAGTGAATATAATGGCTGCATTTTCATCTCCATGATTAAAACTTGGTGTTTAAATAGTAGAAAAATTAATTCAAAACCTTTCAGGGCATATCACATAAAATGTCTGCATGATTTCATTGCTGATTTTTAACCACGTGAACAAAAAAAGTACTTTGCTTCCAGCGGTAGTCAATGTGGAACAGCGAGTTTCAATGGATAAAAACAAATAGGGCCCATTAAAAGATGAAGACTGCTGAACTGTGAATGCTCTACCTTCACATTTTGATAGCTGTGCTCAGCTGCCGAAATAGCTCAGTTGGGAGAGCGTTAGACTGAAGATCTAAAGGTCCCGGGTTTCGGCAGAATATAGGCTGTATAAAACATCTCTTAACTACTCTGGACTGTAGGACTGAGCAAGATGTTTTGAGCTGAGTCAGGTATGTAATTGAATTACATTTCCGTTTGTACTATTCAAGCTGAACTCAAGATCATGATCTTCTGTGATGTCACAATTGAGACCCTAACAATGGATCTGACATGTCTTACTGTTTTTTTTGTACAAGCTATTTGTTGGGGTAGTTTTAAGTGACTCAAGCAACTGAAGACATTCAAGTGTTCTATCTTCTATCTATTTTAAGAGAGCAAAACAGACTGGGATTACTTTAAACAAGAGCACTATTTTGTTTTCTTAATAAGTGCTCTTGTTTGGGGCAGTCTCATCTGTGCAGATCCAGTTCAGTGTCCTGCAACCTTTTAATGTGTGATTTAATTCCTGCAATGTATTTCTGAACATTACCCTAACTGAAGTGTACCTACCTAAAGTTTACTGTGAGTGCAAATAAGTTGGGGCAACATTCAGTAAAGTTATCTTCAAGAGACCGAAAACAACAAGCAAACTGATGTTGGATTTTTTACACAGTAGAGTTATGTGGAATCTGACCAAGTTCTGCTTCAAACTTAGCAGCTTTACATTTAAGAACATCAAATGAAAGACTTTATTACAGTGTACTAAAACTCAAAATTTACTATAGTTCTAATTTGACTAAACATTGGCAGGTATTGCACAATGGGCAGTTAATGTTAATAAACTGTCTTTCATATGGTATTTTGGAAAATTGTCACTTCTATTGTGACAAAGGAATTAGATGTGGGCAGAGCTGTGAATTATCCCAATCAATGATCGCAGTCTGAACAGTCTGAAAGAAGAGCACCTGATTAATGTTCTTCAGAATGAAGGACTGTAGGATGTAGAATGCACTCAGCTGAGCAAAGACACAAGACACATACTGCTACCGAGAGAAACTTATGAAGTGAGCCAAGCTGGGCAGTGTGTTGGGCAGTGTGTTCTTTAATAATTCCAGTGAAATGGATTAGTTTGGTTTGCTAGAAAAAGAAATAAAAATGAATTTGACAAGGTGGAAAACATGAATTAAACCTAGAGGTGGAGATATGCAATACAATGTTATTCGAAAGATTTAGAACCATTGGAAACTCAGCACTAGCATTCGTGTGGTTCCATGGTGTAATGGTTAGCGCTCTGGACTCTGAATCCAGTGATCTGAGTGGATCTCGGCGGAACCTGAGATCATCTTTTTTGTACCTAGTGGGACTGTTCATCACAGCCTTCTTGAAATGTCTGTCAATGTCATCAGTGTTTTCACAAGTGAAGTCTTTTTTATGCTTATTTTACAACTACAGCCACTGTAGTGAATATAATGGCTGCATTTTCATCTCCATGATTAAAACTTAGTGTTTAAATAGTAGAAAAATTAATTCAAAACCTTTCAGGGCATATCACATAAAATGTCTGCATGATTTCATTGCTGATTTTTAACCACGTGAACAAAAAAAGTACTTTGCTTCCAGCGGTAGTCAATGTGGAACAGCGAGTTTCAATGGATAAAAACAAATAGGGCCCATTAAAAGATGAAGACTGCTGAACTGTGAATGCTCTACCTTCACATTTTGATAGCTGTGCTCAGCTGCCGAAATAGCTCAGTTGGGAGAGAGTTAGACTGAAGATCTAAAGGTCCCTGGTTCGATCCCGGGTTTCGGCAGAATATAGGCTGTATAAAACATCTCTTAACTACTCTGGACTGTAGGACTGAGCAAGATGTTTTGAGCTGAGTCAGGTATGTAATTGAATTACATTTCCGTTTGTACTATTCAAGCTGAACTCAAGATCATGATCTTCTGTGATGTCACAATTGAGACCCTAACAATGGATCTGACATGTCTTACTGTTTTTTTTGTACAAGCTATTTGTTGGGGTAGTTTTAAGTGACTCAAGCAACTGAAGACATTCAAGTGTTCTATCTTCTATCTATTTTAAGAGAGCAAAACAGACTGGGATTACTTTAAACAAGAGCACTATTTTGTTTTCTTAATAAGTGCTCTTGTTTGGGGCAGTCTCATCTTTGCAGATCCAGTTCAGTGTCCTGCAACCTTTTAATGTGTGATTTAATTCCTGCAATTTATTTCTGAACATTACCCTAACTGAAGTGTACCTACCTAAAGTTTACTGTGAGTGCAAATAAGTTGGGGCAACATTCAGTAAAGTTATCTTCAAGAGACCGAAAACAACAAGCAAACTGATGTTGTATTTTTTACACAGTAGAGTTATGTGGAATCTGACCAAGTTCTGCTTCAAACTTAGCAGCTTTACATTTAAGAACATCAAATGAAAGACTTTATTACAGTGTACTAAAACTCAAAATTTACTATAGTTCTAATTTGACTAAACATTGGCAGGTATTGCACAATGGGCAGTTAATGTTAATAACCTGTCTTTCATATGGTATTTTGGAAAATTGTCACTTCTATTGTGACAAAGGAATTTGATGTGGGCAGAGCTGTGAATTATCCCAATCAATGATCGCAGTCTGAACAGTCTGAAAGAAGAGCACCTGATTAATGTTCTTCAGAATGAAGGACTGTAGGATGTAGAATGCACTCAGCTGAGCAAAGACACAAGACACATACTGCTACCGAGAGAAACTTATGAAGTGAGCCAAGCTGGGCAGTGTGTTCTTTAATAATTCCAGTGAAATGGATTAGTTTGGTTTGCTAGAAAAAGAAATAAAAATGAATTTGACAAGGTGGAAAACATGAATTAAACCTAGAGGTGGAGATATGCAATACAATGTTATTCGAAAGATTTAGAACCATTGGAAACTCAGCACTAGCATTCGTGTGGTTCCATGGTGTAATGGTTAGCACTCTGGACTCTGAATCCAGTGATCTGAGTGGATCTCGGCGGAACCTGAGATCATCTTTTTTGTACCTAGTTCATCACAGCCTTCTTGAAATGTCTGTCAATGTCATCAGTGTTTTCACAAGTGAAGTCTTTTTTATGCTTATTTTACAACTACAGCCACTGTAGTGAATATAATGGCTGCATTTTCATCTCCATGATTAAAACTTGGTGTTTAAATAGTAGAAAAATTAATTCAAAACCTTTCAGGGCATATCACATAAAATGTCTGCATGATTTCATTGCTGATTTTTAACCACGTGAACAAAAAAAGTACTTTGCTTCCAGCGGTAGTCAATGTGGAACAGCGAGTTTCAATGGATAAAAACAAATAGGGCCCATTAAAAGATGAAGACTGCTGAACTGTGAATGCTCTACCTTCACATTTTGATAGCTGTGCTCAGCTGCCGAAATAGCTCAGTTGGGAGAGCGTTAGACTGAAGATCTAAAGGTCCCTGGTTCGATCCCAGGTTTCGGCAGAATATAGGCTGTATAAAACATCTCTTAACTACTCTGGACTGTAGGACTGAGCAAGATGTTTTGAGCTGAGTCAGGTATGTAATTGAATTACATTTCCGTTTGTACTATTCAAGCTGAACTCAAGATCATGATCTTCTGTGATGTCACAATTGAGACCCTAACAATGGATCTGACATGTCTTACTGTTTTTTTTGTACAAGCTATTTGTTGGGGTAGTTTTAAGTGACTCAAGCAACTGAAGACATTCAAGTGTTCTATCTTCTATCTATTTTAAGAGAGCAAAACAGACTGGGATTACTTTAAACAAGAGCACTATTTTGTTTTCTTAATAAGTGCTCTTGTTTGGGGCAGTCTCATCTGTGCAGATCCAGTTCAGTGTCCTGCAACCTTTTAATGTGTGATTTAATTCCTGCAATGTATTTCTGAACATTACCCTAACTGAAGTGTACCTACCTAAAGTTTACTGTGAGTGCAAATAAGTTGGGGCAACATTCAGTAAAGTTATCTTCAAGAGACCGAAAACAACAAGCAAACTGATGTTGGATTTTTTACACAGTAGAGTTATGTGGAATCTGAGCAAGTTCTGCTTCAAACTTAGCAGCTTTACATTTAAGAACATCAAATGAAAGACTTTATTACAGTGTACTAAAACTCAAAATTTACTATAGTTCTAATTTGACTAAACATTGGCAGGTATTGCACAATGGGCAGTTAATGTTAATAACCTATCTTTCATATGGTATTTTGGAAAATTGTCACTTCTATTGTGACAAAGGAATTTGATGTGGGCAGAGCTGTGAATTATCCCAATCAATGATCGCAGTCTGAACAGTTATAAGAAGAGCACCTGATTAATGTTCTTCAGAATGAAGGACTGTAGGATGTAGAATGCACTCAGCTGAGCAAAGACACAAGACACATACTGCTACCGAGAGAAACTTATGAAGTGAGCCAAGCTGGGCAGTGTGTTCTTTAATAATTCCAGTGAAATTGACTAGTTTGGTTTGCTAGAAAAAGAAATAAAAATGAATTTGACAAGGTGGAAAACATGAATTAAACCTAGAGGTGGATATATGCAATACAATGTTATTCGAAAGATTTAGAACCATTGCAAACTCAGCACTAGCATTCGTGTGGTTCTATGGTGTAATGGTTAGCACTCTGGACTCTGAATCCAGTGATCTGAGTGGATCTCGGTGGAACCTGAGATCATCTTTTTTGTACCTAGTGGGACTGTTCATCACAGCCTTCTTGAAATGTCTGTCAATGTCATCAGTGTTTTCACAAGTGAAGTCTTTTTTATGCTTATTTTACAACTACAGCCACTGTAGTGAATATAATGGCTGCATTTTCATCTCCATGATTAAAACTTGGTGTTTAAATAGTAGAAAAATTAATTCAAAACCTTTCAGGGCATATCACATAAAATGTCTGCATGATTTCATTGCTGATTTTTAACCACGTGAACAAAAAAAGTACTTTGCTTCCAGCGGTAGTCAATGTGGAACAGCGAGTTTCAATGGATAAAAACAAATAGGGCCCATTAAAAGATGAAGACTGCTGAACTGTGAATGCTCTACCTTCACATTTTGATAGCTGTGCTCAGCTGCCGAAATAGCTCAGTTGGGAGAGCGTTAGACTGAAGATCTAAAGGTCCCTGGTTCGATCCCGGGTTTCGGCAGAATATAGGCTGTATAAAACATCTCTTAACTACTCTGGACTGTAGGACTGAGCAAGATGTTTTGAGCTGAGTCAGGTATGTAATTGAATTACATTTCCGTTTGTACTATTCAAGCTGAACTCAAGATCATGATCTTCTGTGATGTCACAATTGAGACCCTAACAATGGATCTGACATGTCTTACTGTTATTTTTGTACAAGCTATTTGTTGGGGTAGTTTTAAGTGACTCAAGCAACTGAAGACATTCAAGTGTTCTATCTTCTATCTATTTTAAGAGAGCAAAACAGACTGGGATTACTTTAAACAAGAGCACTATTTTGTTTTCTTAATAAGTGCTCTTGTTTGGGGCAGTCTCATCTGTGCAGATCCAGTTCAGTGTCCTGCAACCTTTTAATGTGTGATTTAATTCCTGCAATGTATTTCTGAACATTACCCTAACTGAAGTGTACCTACCTAAAGTTTACTGTGAGTGCAAATAAGTTGGGGCAACATTCAGTAAAGTTATCTTCAAGAGACCGAAAACAACAAGCAAACTGATGTTGTATTTTTTACACAGTAGAGTTATGTGGAATCTGACCAAGTTCTGCTTCAAACTTAGCAGCTTTACATTTAAGAACATCAAATGAAAGACTTTATTACAGTGTACTAAAACTCAAAATTTACTATAGTTCTAATTTGACTAAACATTGGCAGGTATTGCACAATGGGCAGTTAATGTTAATAACCTGTCTTTCATATGGTATTTTGGAAAATTGTCACTTCTATTGTGACAAAGGAATTAGATGTGGGCAGAGCTGTGAATTATCCCAATCAATGATCGCAGTCTGAACAGTTATAAGAAGAGCACCTGATTAATGTTCTTCAGAATGAAGGACTGTAGGATGTAGAATGCACTCAGCTGAGCAAAGACACAAGACACATACTGCTACCGAGAGAAACTTATGAAGTGAGCCAAGCTGGGCAGTGTGTTCTTTAATAATTCCAGTGAAATGGATTAGTTTGGTTTGCTAGAAAAAGAAATAAAAATGAATTTGACAAGGTGGAAAACATGAATTAAACCTAGAGGTGGAGATATGCAATACAATGTTATTCGAAAGATTTAGAACCATTGGAAACTCAGCAGTAGCATTCGTGTGGTTCCATGGTGTAATGGTTAGCACTCGGGACTCTGAATCCAGTGATCTGAGTGGATCTCGGTGGAACCTGAGATCATCTTTTTTGTACCTAGTGGGACTGTTCATCACAGCCTTCTTGAAATGTCTGTCAATGTCATCAGTGTTTTCACAAGTGAAGTCTTTTTTATGCTTATTTTACAACTACAGCCACTGTAGTGAATATAATGGCTGCATTTTCATCTCCATGATTAAAACTTGGTGTTTAAATAGTAGAAAAATTAATTCAAAACCTTTCAGGGCATATCACATAAAATGTCTGCATGATTTCATTGCTGATTTTTAACCACGTGAACAAAAAAAGTACTTTGCTTCCAGCGGTAGTCAATGTGGAACAGCGAGTTTCAATGGATAAAAACAAATAGGGCCCATTAAAAGATGAAGACTGCTGAACTGTGAATGCTCTACCTTCACATTTTGATAGCTGTGCTCAGCTGCCGAAATAGCTCAGTTGGGAGAGCGTTAGACTGAAGATCTAAAGGTCCCTGGTTCGATCCCGGGTTTCGGCAGAATATAGGCTGTATAAAACATCTCTTAACTACTCTGGACTGTAGGACTGAGCAAGATGTTTTGAGCTGAGTCAGGTATGTAATTGAATTACATTTCCGTTTGTACTATTCAAGCTGAACTCAAGATCATGATCTTCTGTGATGTCACAATTGAGACCCTAACAATGGATCTGACATGTCTTACTGTTTTTTTTGTACAAGCTATTTGTTGGGGTAGTTTTAAGTGACTCAAGCAACTGAAGACATTCAAGTGTTCTATCTTCTATCTATTTTAAGAGAGCAAAACAGACTGGGATTACTTTAAACAAGAGCACTATTTTGTTTTCTTAATAAGTGCTCTTGTTTGGGGCAGTCTCATCTGTGCAGATCCAGTTCAGTGTCCTGCAACCTTTTAATGTGTGATTTAATTCCTGCAATGTATTTCTGAACATTACCCTAACTGAAGTGTACCTACCTAAAGTTTACTGTGAGTGCAAATAAGTTGGGGCAACATTCAGTAAAGTTATCTTCAAGAGACCGAAAACAACAAGCAAACTGATGTTGTATTTTTACACAGTAGAGTTATGTGGAAACTGACCAAGTTCTGCTTCAAACTTAGCAGCTTTACATTTAAGAACATCAAATGAAAGACTTTATTACAGTGTACTAAAACTCAAAATTTACTATAGTTCTAATTTGACTAAACATTGGCAGGTATTGCACAATGGGCAGTTAATGTTAATAACCTGTCTTTCATATGGTATTTTGGAAAATTGTCACTTCTATTGTGACAAAGGAATTTGATGTGGGCAGAGCTGTGAATTATCCCAATCAATGATCGCAGTCTGAACAGTTATAAGAAGAGCACCTGATTAATGTTCTTCAGAATGAAGGACTGTAGGATGTAGAATGCACTCAGCTGAGCAAAGACACAAGACACATACTGCTACCGAGAGAAACTTATGAAGTGAGCCAAGCTGGGCAGTGTGTTCTTTAATAATTCCAGTGAAATGGATTAGTTTGGTTTGCTAGAAAAAGAAATAAAAATGAATTTGACAAGGTGGAAAACATGAATTAAACCTAGAGGTGGAGATATGCAATACAATGTTATTCGAAAGATTTAGAACCATTGGAAACTCAGCAGTAGCATTCGTGTGGTTCCATGGTGTAATGGTTAGCACTCGGGACTCTGAATCCAGTGATCTGAGTGGATCTCGGTGGAACCTGAGATCATCTTTTTTGTACCTAGTGGGACTGTTCATCACAGCCTTCTTGAAATGTCTGTCAATGTCATCAGTGTTTTCACAAGTGAAGTCTTTTTTATGCTTATTTTACAACTACAGCCACTGTAGTGAATATAATGGCTGCATTTTCATCTCCATGATTAAAACTTGGTGTTTAAATAGTAGAAAAATTAATTCAAAACCTTTCAGGGCATATCACATAAAATGTCTGCATGATTTCATTGCTGATTTTTAACCACGTGAACAAAAAAAGTACTTTGCTTCCAGCGGTAGTCAATGTGGAACAGCGAGTTTCAATGGATAAAAACAAATAGGGCCCATTAAAAGATGAAGACTGCTGAACTGTGAATGCTCTACCTTCACATTTTGATAGCTGTGCTCAGCTGCCGAAATAGCTCAGTTGGGAGAGCGTTAGACTGAAGATCTAAAGGTCCCTGGTTCGATCCCGGGTTTCGGCAGAATATAGGCTGTATAAAACATCTCTTAACTACTCTGGACTGTAGGACTGAGCAAGATGTTTTGAGCTGAGTCAGGTATGTAATTGAATTACATTTCCGTTTGTACTATTCAAGCTGAACTCAAGATCATGATCTTCTGTGATGTCACAATTGAGACCCTAACAATGGATCTGACATGTCTTACTGTTTTTTTTGTACAAGCTATTTGTTGGGGTAGTTTTAAGTGACTCAAGCAACTGAAGACATTCAAGTGTTCTATCTTCTATCTATTTTAAGAGAGCAAAACAGACTGGGATTACTTTAAACAAGAGCACTATTTTGTTTTCTTAATAAGTGCTCTTGTTTGGGGCAGTCTCATCTGTGCAGATCCAGTTCAGTGTCCTGCAACCTTTTAATGTGTGATTTAATTCCTGCAATGTATTTCTGAACATTACCCTAACTGAAGTGTACCTACCTAAAGTTTACTGTGAGTGCAAATAAGTTGGGGCAACATTCAGTAAAGTTATCTTCAAGAGACCGAAAACAACAAGCAAACTGATGTTGTATTTTTACACAGTAGAGTTATGTGGAAACTGACCAAGTTCTGCTTCAAACTTAGCAGCTTTACATTTAAGAACATCAAATGAAAGACTTTATTACAGTGTACTAAAACTCAAAATTTACTATAGTTCTAATTTGACTAAACATTGGCAGGTATTGCACAATGGGCAGTTAATGTTAATAACCTGTCTTTCATATGGTATTTTGGAAAATTGTCACTTCTATTGTGACAAAGGAATTTGATGTGGGCAGAGCTGTGAATTATCCCAATCAATGATCGCAGTCTGAACAGTTATAAGAAGAGCACCTGATTAATGTTCTTCAGAATGAAGGACTGTAGGATGTAGAATGCACTCAGCTGAGCAAAGACACAAGACACATACTGCTACCGAGAGAAACTTATGAAGTGAGCCAAGCTGGGCAGTGTGTTCTTTAATAATTCCAGTGAAATGGATTAGTTTGGTTTGCTAGAAAAAGAAATAAAAATGAATTTGACAAGGTGGAAAACATGAATTAAACCTAGAGGTGGAGATATGCAATACAATGTTATTCGAAAGATTTAGAACCATTGGAAACTCAGCAGTAGCATTCGTGTGGTTCCATGGTGTAATGGTTAGCACTCGGGACTCTGAATCCAGTGATCTGAGTGGATCTCGGTGGAACCTGAGATCATCTTTTTTGTACCTAGTGGGACTGTTCATCACAGCCTTCTTGAAATGTCTGTCAATGTCATCAGTGTTTTCACAAGTGAAGTCTTTTTTATGCTTATTTTACAACTACAGCCACTGTAGTGAATATAATGGCTGCATTTTCATCTCCATGATTAAAACTTGGTGTTTAAATAGTAGAAAAATTAATTCAAAACCTTTCAGGGCATATCACATAAAATGTCTGCATGATTTCATTGCTGATTTTTAACCACGTGAACAAAAAAAGTACTTTGCTTCCAGCGGTAGTCAATGTGGAACAGCGAGTTTCAATGGATAAAAACAAATAGGGCCCATTAAAAGATGAAGACTGCTGAACTGTGAATGCTCTACCTTCACATTTTGATAGCTGTGCTCAGCTGCCGAAATAGCTCAGTTGGGAGAGCGTTAGACTGAAGATCTAAAGGTCCCTGGTTCGATCCCGGGTTTCGGCAGAATATAGGCTGTATAAAACATCTCTTAACTACTCTGGACTGTAGGACTGAGCAAGATGTTTTGAGCTGAGTCAGGTATGTAATTGAATTACATTTCCGTTTGTACTATTCAAGCTGAACTCAAGATCATGATCTTCTGTGATGTCACAATTGAGACCCTAACAATGGATCTGACATGTCTTACTGTTTTTTTTGTACAAGCTATTTGTTGGGGTAGTTTTAAGTGACTCAAGCAACTGAAGACATTCAAGTGTTCTATCTTCTATCTATTTTAAGAGAGCAAAACAGACTGGGATTACTTTAAACAAGAGCACTATTTTGTTTTCTTAATAAGTGCTCTTGTTTGGGGCAGTCTCATCTGTGCAGATCCAGTTCAGTGTCCTGCAACCTTTTAATGTGTGATTTAATTCCTGCAATGTATTTCTGAACATTACCCTAACTGAAGTGTACCTACCTAAAGTTTACTGTGAGTGCAAATAAGTTGGGGCAACATTCAGTAAAGTTATCTTCAAGAGACCGAAAACAACAAGCAAACTGATGTTGGATTTTTTACACAGTAGAGTTATGTGGAATCTGACCAAGTTCTGCTTCAAACTTACCAGCTTTACATTTAAGAACATCAAATGAAAGACTTTATTACAGTGTACTAAAACTCAAAATGTACTATAGTTCTAATTTGACTAAACATTGGCAGGTATTGCACAATGGGCAGTTAATGTTAATAACCTGTCTTTCATATGGTATTTTGGAAAATTGTCACTTCTATTGTGACAAAGGAATTTGATGTGGGCAGAGCTGTGAATTATCCCAATCAATGATCGCAGTCTGAACAGTTATAAGAAGAGCACCTGATTAATGTTCTTCAGAATGAAGGACTGTAGGATGTAGAATGCACTTAGCTGAGCAAAGACACAAGACACATACTGCTACCGAGAGAAACTTATGAAGTGAGCCAAGCTGGGCAGTGT
This sequence comes from Trichomycterus rosablanca, assembly GCF_030014385.1. Classification (NCBI taxonomy): domain Eukaryota; kingdom Metazoa; phylum Chordata; class Actinopteri; order Siluriformes; family Trichomycteridae; genus Trichomycterus; species Trichomycterus rosablanca. The sequence continues at coordinate 18,782,681 of NC_086007.1, forward strand.
GTTCTTTAATAATTCCAGTGAAATGGATTAATTTGGTTTGCTAGAAAAAGAAATAAAAATGAATTTGACAAGGTGGAAAACATGAATTAAAACTAGAGGTGGAGATATGCAATACAATGTTATTCGAAAGATTTAGAACCATTGGAAACTCAGCACTAGCATTCGTGTGGTTCCATGGTGTAATGGTTAGCGCTCTGGACTCTGAATCCAGTGATTTGAGTGGATCTCGGTGGAACCTGAGATCATCTTTTTTGTACCTAGTGGGACTGTTCATCACAGCCTTCTTGAAATGTCTGTCAATGTCATCAGTGTTTTCACAAGTAAAGTCCTTTTTATGCTTATTTTACAACTACAGCCACTGTAGTAAATATAATGGCTGCATTTTCATCTCCATGATTAAAACTTGGTGTTTAAATAGTAGAAAAATTAATTCAAAACCTTTCAGGGCATATCACATAAAATGTCTGCATGATTTCATTGCTGATTTTTAACCACGTGAACAAAAAAAGTACTTTGCTTCCAGCAGTAGTCAATGTGGAACAGCGAGTTTCAATGGATAAAAACAAATAGGGCCCATTAAAAGATGAAGACTGCTGAACTGTGAATGCTCTACCTTCACATTTTGATAGCTGTGCTCAGCTGCCGAAATAGCTCAGTTGGGAGAGCGTTAGACTGAAGATCTAAAGGTCCCTGGTTCGATCCCGGGTTTCGGCAGAATATAGGCTGTATAAAACATCTCTTAACTACTCTGGACTGTAGGACTGAGCAAGATGTTTTGAGCTGAGTCAGGTATGTAATTGAATTATATTTCCGTTTGTACTATTCAAGCTGAACTCAAGATCATGATCTTCTGTGATGTCACAATTGAGACCCTAACAATGGATCTGACATGTCTTACTGTTTTTTTTTGTACAAGCTATTTGTTGGGGTAGTTTTAAGTGACTCAAGCAACTGAAGACATTCAAGTGTTCTATCTTCTATCTATTTTAAGACAAAACAGACTGGGATTACTTTAAACAAGAGCACTATTTTGTTTTCTTAATAAGTGCTCTTGTTTGGGGCAGTCTCATCTGTGCAGATCCAGTTCAGTGTCCTGCAACCTTTTAATGTGTGATTTAATTCCTGCAATGTATTTCTGAACATTACCCTAACTGAAGTGTACCTACCTAAAGTTTACTGTGAGTGCAAATAAGTTGGGGCAACATTCAGTAAAGTTATCTTCAAGAGACCGAAAACAACAAGCAAACTGATGTTGTATTTTTTACACAGTAGAGTTATGTGGAATCTGACCAAGTTCTGCTTCAAACTTAGCAGCTTTACATTTAAGAACATCAAATGAAAGACTTTATTACAGTGTACTAAAACTCAAAATTTACTATAGTTCTAATTTGACTAAACATTGGCAGGTATTGCACAATGGGCAGTTAATGTTAATAACCTGTCTTTCATATGGTATTTTGGAAAATTGTCACTTCTATTGTGACAAAGGAATTTGATGTGGGCAGAGCTGTGAATTATCCCAATCAATGATCGCAGTCTGAACAGTTATAAGAAGAGCACCTGATTAATGTTCTTCAGAATGAAGGACTGTAGGATGTAGAATGCACTCAGCTGAGCAAAGACACAAGACACATACTGCTACCGAGAGAAACTTATGAAGTGAGCCAAGCTGGGCAGTGTGTTCTTTAATAATTCCAGTGAAATGGATTAGTTTGGTTTGCTAGAAAAAGAAATAAAAATGAATTTGACAAGGTGGAAAACATGAATTAAACCTAGAGGTGGAGATATGCAATACAATGTTATTCGAAAGATTTAGAACCATTGGAAACTCAGCAGTAGCATTCGTGTGGTTCCATGGTGTAATGGTTAGCACTCGGGACTCTGAATCCAGTGATCTGAGTGGATCTCGGTGGAACCTGAGATCATCTTTTTTGTACCTAGTGGGACTGTTCATCACAGCCTTCTTGAAATGTCTGTCAATGTCATCAGTGTTTTCACAAGTGAAGTCTTTTTTATGCTTATTTTACAACTACAGCCACTGTAGTGAATATAATGGCTGCATTTTCATCTCCATGATTAAAACGTGGTGTTTAAATAGTAGAAAAATTAATTCAAAACCTTTCAGGGCATATCACATAAAATGTCTGCATGATTTCATTGCTGATTTTTAACCACGTGAACAAAAAAAGTACTTTGCTTCCAGCGGTAGTCAATGTGGAACAGCGAGTTTCAATGGATAAAAACAAATAGGGCCCATTAAAAGATGAAGACTGCTGAACTGTGAATGCTCTACCTTCACATTTTGATAGTTGTGCTCAGCTGCCGAAATAGCTCAGTTGGGAGAGCGTTAGACTGAAGATCTAAAGGTCCCTGGTTCGATCCCGGGTTTTGGCAGAATATAGGCTGTATAAAACATCTCTTAACTACTCTGGACTGTAGGACTGAGCAAGATGTTTTGAGCTGAGTCAGGTATGTAATTGAATTACATTTCCGTTTGTACTATTCAAGCTGAACTCAAGATCATGATCTTCTGTGATGTCACAATTGAGACCCTAACAATGGATCTGACATGTCTTACTGTTTTTTTTGTACAAGCTATTTGTTGGGGTAGTTTTAAGTGACTCAAGCAACTGAAGACATTCAAGTGTTCTATCTTCTATCTATTTTAAGAGAGCAAAACAGACTGGGATTACTTTAAACAAGAGCACTATTTTGTTTTCTTAATAAGTGCTCTTGTTTGGGGCAGTCTCATCTGTGCAGATCCAGTTCAGTGTCCTGCAACCTTTTAATGTGTGATTTAATTCCTGCAATGTATTTCTGAACATTACCCTAACTGAAGTGTACCTACCTAAAGTTTACTGTGAGTGCAAATAAGTTGGGGCAACATTCAGTAAAGTTATCTTCAAGAGACCGAAAACAACAAGCAAACTGATGTTGGATTTTTTACACAGTAGAGTTATGTGGAATCTGACCAAGTTCTGCTTCAAACTTAGCAGCTTTACATTTAAGAACATCAAATGAAAGACTTTATTACAGTGTACTAAAACTCAAAATTTACTATAGTTCTAATTTGACTAAACATTGGCAGGTATTGCACAATGGGCAGTTAATGTTAATAACCTGTCTTTCATATGGTATTTTGGAAAATTGTCACTTCTATTGTGACAAAGGAATTTGATGTGGGCAGAGCTGTGAATTATCCCAATCAATGATCGCAGTCTGAACAGTTATAAGAAGAGCACCTGATTAATGTTCTTCAGAATGAAGGACTGTAGGATGTAGAATGCACTCAGCTGAGCAAAGACACAAGACACATACTGCTACCGAGAGAAACTTATGAAGTGAGCCAAGCTGGGCAGTGTGTTCTTTAATAATTCCAGTGAAATGGATTAGTTTGGTTTGCTAGAAAAAGAAATAAAAATGAATTTGACAAGGTGGAAAACATGAATTAAACCTAGAGGTGGAGATATGCAATACAATGTTATTCGAAAGATTTAGAACCATTGGAAACTCAGCAGTAGCATTCGTGTGGTTCCATGGTGTAATGGTTAGCACTCGGGACTCTGAATCCAGTGATCTGAGTGGATCTCGGTGGAACCTGAGATCATCTTTTTTGTACCTAGTGGGACTGTTCATCACAGCCTTCTTGAAATGTCTGTCAATGTCATCAGTGTTTTCACAAGTGAAGTCTTTTTTATGCTTATTTTACAACTACAGCCACTGTAGTGAATATAATGGCTGCATTTTCATCTCCATGATTAAAACGTGGTGTTTAAATAGTAGAAAAATTAATTCAAAACCTTTCAGGGCATATCACATAAAATGTCTGCATGATTTCATTGCTGATTTTTAACCACGTGAACAAAAAAAGTACTTTGCTTCCAGCGGTAGTCAATGTGGAACAGCGAGTTTCAATGGATAAAAACAAATAGGGCCCATTAAAAGATGAAGACTGCTGAACTGTGAATGCTCTACCTTCACATTTTGATAGTTGTGCTCAGCTGCCGAAATAGCTCAGTTGGGAGAGCGTTAGACTGAAGATCTAAAGGTCCCTGGTTCGATCCCGGGTTTTGGCAGAATATAGGCTGTATAAAACATCTCTTAACTACTCTGGACTGTAGGACTGAGCAAGATGTTTTGAGCTGAGTCAGGTATGTAATTGAATTACATTTCCGTTTGTACTATTCAAGCTGAACTCAAGATCATGATCTTCTGTGATGTCACAATTGAGACCCTAACAATGGATCTGACATGTCTTACTGTTTTTTTTGTACAAGCTATTTGTTGGGGTAGTTTTAAGTGACTCAAGCAACTGAAGACATTCAAGTGTTCTATCTTCTATCTATTTTAAGAGAGCAAAACAGACTGGGATTACTTTAAACAAGAGCACTATTTTGTTTTCTTAATAAGTGCTCTTGTTTGGGGCAGTCTCATCTGTGCAGATCCAGTTCAGTGTCCTGCAACCTTTTAATGTGTGATTTAATTCCTGCAATGTATTTCTGAACATTACCCTAACTGAAGTGTACCTACCTAAAGTTTACTGTGAGTGCAAATAAGTTGGGGCAACATTCAGTAAAGTTATCTTCAAGAGACCGAAAACAACAAGCAAACTGATGTTGGATTTTTTACACAGTAGAGTTATGTGGAATCTGACCAAGTTCTGCTTCAAACTTAGCAGCTTTACATTTAAGAACATCAAATGAAAGACTTTATTACAGTGTACTAAAACTCAAAATTTACTATAGTTCTAATTTGACTAAACATTGGCAGGTATTGCACAATGGGCAGTTAATGTTAATAACCTGTCTTTCATATGGTATTTTGGAAAATTGTCACTTCTATTGTGACAAAGGAATTTGATGTGGGCAGAGCTGTGAATTATCCCAATCAATGATCGCAGTCTGAACAGTTATAAGAAGAGCACCTGATTAATGTTCTTCAGAATGAAGGACTGTAGGATGTAGAATGCACTCAGCTGAGCAAAGACACAAGACACATACTGCTACCGAGAGAAACTTATGAAGTGAGCCAAGCTGGGCAGTGTGTTCTTTAATAATTCCAGTGAAATGGATTAGTTTGGTTTGCTAGAAAAAGAAATAAAAATGAATTTGACAAGGTGGAAAACATGAATTAAACCTAGAGGTGGAGATATGCAATACAATGTTATTCGAAAGATTTAGAACCATTGGAAACTCAGCAGTAGCATTCGTGTGGTTCCATGGTGTAATGGTTAGCACTCGGGACTCTGAATCCAGTGATCTGAGTGGATCTCGGTGGAACCTGAGATCATCTTTTTTGTACCTAGTGGGACTGTTCATCACAGCCTTCTTGAAATGTCTGTCAATGTCATCAGTGTTTTCACAGTTGGGAGAGCGTTAGACTGAAGATCTAAAGGTCCCTGGTTCGATCCCGGGTTTCGGCAGAATATAGGCTGTATAAAACATCTCTTAACTACTCTGGACTGTAGGACTGAGCAAGATGTTTTGAGCTGAGTCAGGTATGTAATTGAATTACATTTCCGTTTGTACTATTCAAGCTGAACTCAAGATCATGATCTTCTGTGATGTCACAATTGAGACCCTAACAATGGATCTGACATGTCTTACTGTTTTTTTTGTACAAGCTATTTGTTGGGGTAGTTTTAAGTGACTCAAGCAACTGAAGACATTCAAGTGTTCTATCTTCTATCTATTTTAAGAGAGCAAAACAGACTGGGATTACTTTAAACAAGAGCACTATTTTGTTTTCTTAATAAGTGCTCTTGTTTGGGGCAGTCTCATCTGTGCAGATCCAGTTCAGTGTCCTGCAACCTTTTAATGTGTGATTTAATTCCTGCAATGTATTTCTGAACATTACCCTAACTGAAGTGTACCTACCTAAAGTTTACTGTGAGTGCAAATAAGTTGGGGCAACATTCAGTAAAGTTATCTTCAAGAGACCGAAAATAACGAGCAAACTGATGTTGTATTTTTTACACAGTAGAGTTATGTGGAATCTGACCAAGTTCTGCTTCAAACTTAGCAGCTTTACATTTAAGAACATCAAATGAAAGACTTTATTACAGTGTACTAAAACTCAAAATGTACTATAGTTCTAATTTGACTAAACATTGGCAGATATTGCACAATGGGCGGTTAATGTTAATAACCTGTCTTTCATATGGTATTTTGGAAAATTGTCACTTCTATTGTGACAAAGGAATTTGATGTGGGCAGAGCTGTGAATTATCCCAATCAATGATCGCAGTCTGAACAGTTATAAGAAGAGCACCTGATTAATGTTCTTCAGAATGAAGGACTGTAGGATGTAGAATGCACTCAGCTGAGCAAAGACACAAGACACATACTGCTACCGAGAGAAACTTATGAAGTGAGCCAAGCTGGGCAGTGTGTTCTTTAATAATTCCAGTGAAATTGATTAGTTTGGTTTGCTAGAAAAAGAAATAAAAATGAATTTGACAAGGTGGAAAACATGAATTAAACCTAGAGGTGGAGATATGCAATACAATGTTATTCGAAAGATTTAGAACCATTGGAAACTCAGCACTAGCATTCGTGTGGTTCCATGGTGTAATGGTTAGCACTCTGGACTCTGAATCCAGTGATCTGAGTGGATCTCGGTGGAACCTGAGATCACCTTTTTTGTACCTAGTGGGACTGTTCATCACAGCCTTCTTGAAATGTCTGTCAATGTCATCAGTGTTTTCACAAGTGAAGTCTTTTTTATGCTTATTTTACAACTACAGCCACTGTAGTAAATATAATGGCTGCATTTTCATCTCCATGATTAAAACTTGGTGTTTAAATAGTAGAAAAATTAATTCAAAACCTTTCAGGGCATATCACATAAAATGTCTGCATGATTTCATTGCTGATTTTTAACCACGTGAACAAAAAAAGTACTTTGCTTCCAGCGGTAGTCAATGTGGAACAGCGAGTTTCAATGGATAAAAACAAATAGGGCCCATTAAAAGATGAAGACTGCTGAACTGTGAATGCTCTACCTTCACATTTTGATAGTTGTGCTCAGCTGCCGAAATAGCTCAGTTGGGAGAGCGTTAGACTGAAGATCTAAAGGTCCCTGGTTAGAGCCCGGGTTTCGGCAGAATGTAGGCTGTATAAAACATCTCTTAACTACTCTGGACTGTAGGACTGAGCAAGATGTTTTGAGCTGAGTCAGGTATGTAATTGAATTACATTTCCGTTTGTACTATTCAAGCTGAACTCAAGATCATGATCTTCTGTGATGTCACAATTGAGACCCTAACAATGGATCTGACATGTCTTACTGTTTTTTTTGTACAAGCTATTTGTTGGGGTAGTTTTAAGTGACTCAAGCAACTGAAGACATTCAAGTGTTCTATCTTCTATCTATTTTAAGAGAGCAAAACAGACTGGGATTACTTTAAACAAGAGCACTATTTTGTTTTCTTAATAAGTGCTCTTGTTTGGGGCAGTCTCATCTGTGCAGATCCAGTTCAGTGTCCTGCAACCTTTTAATGTGTGATTTAATTCCTGCAATGTATTTCTGAACATTACCCTAACTGAAGTGTACCTACCTAAAGTTTACTGTGAGTGCAAATAAGTTGGGGCAACATTCAGTAAAGTTATCTTCAAGAGACCGAAAACAACAAGCAAACTGATGTTGGATTTTTTACACAGTAGAGTTATGTGGAATCTGACCAAGTTCTGCTTCAAACTTACCAGCTTTACATTTAAGAACATCAAATGAAAGACTTTATTACAGTGTACTAAAACTCAAAATGTACTATAGTTCTAATTTGACTAAACATTGGCAGGTATTGCACAATGGGCAGTTAATGTTAATAACCTGTCTTTCATATGGTATTTTGGAAAATTGTCACTTCTATTGTGACAAAGGAATTTGATGTGGGCAGAGCTGTGAATTATCCCAATCAATGATCGCAGTCTGAACAGTTATAAGAAGAGCACCTGATTAATGTTCTTCAGAATGAAGGACTGTAGGATGTAGAATGCACTTAGCTGAGCAAAGACACAAGACACATACTGCTACCGAGAGAAACTTATGAAGTGAGCCAAGCTGGGCAGTGTGTTCTTTAATAATTCCAGTGAAATGGATTAATTTGGTTTGCTAGAAAAAGAAATAAAAATGAATTTGACAAGGTGGAAAACATGAATTAAAACTAGAGGTGGAGATATGCAATACAATGTTATTCGAAAGATTTAGAACCATTGGAAACTCAGCACTAGCATTCGTGTGGTTCCATGGTGTAATGGTTAGCGCTCTGGACTCTGAATCCAGTGATTTGAGTGGATCTCGGTGGAACCTGAGATCATCTTTTTTGTACCTAGTGGGACTGTTCATCACAGCCTTCTTGAAATGTCTGTCAATGTCATCAGTGTTTTCACAAGTAAAGTCCTTTTTATGCTTATTTTACAACTACAGCCACTGTAGTAAATATAATGGCTGCATTTTCATCTCCATGATTAAAACTTGGTGTTTAAATAGTAGAAAAATTAATTCAAAACCTTTCAGGGCATATCACATAAAATGTCTGCATGATTTCATTGCTGATTTTTAACCACGTGAACAAAAAAAGTACTTTGCTTCCAGCAGTAGTCAATGTGGAACAGCGAGTTTCAATGGATAAAAACAAATAGGGCCCATTAAAAGATGAAGACTGCTGAACTGTGAATGCTCTACCTTCACATTTTGATAGCTGTGCTCAGCTGCCGAAATAGCTCAGTTGGGAGAGCGTTAGACTGAAGATCTAAAGGTCCCTGGTTCGATCCCGGGTTTCGGCAGAATATAGGCTGTATAAAACATCTCTTAACTACTCTGGACTGTAGGACTGAGCAAGATGTTTTGAGCTGAGTCAGGTATGTAATTGAATTATATTTCCGTTTGTACTATTCAAGCTGAACTCAAGATCATGATCTTCTGTGATGTCACAATTGAGACCCTAACAATGGATCTGACATGTCTTACTGTTTTTTTTTGTACAAGCTATTTGTTGGGGTAGTTTTAAGTGACTCAAGCAACTGAAGACATTCAAGTGTTCTATCTTCTATCTATTTTAAGACAAAACAGACTGGGATTACTTTAAACAAGAGCACTATTTTGTTTTCTTAATAAGTGCTCTTGTTTGGGGCAGTCTCATCTGTGCAGATCCAGTTCAGTGTCCTGCAACCTTTTAATGTGTGATTTAATTCCTGCAATGTATTTCTGAACATTACCCTAACTGAAGTGTACCTACCTAAAGTTTACTGTGAGTGCAAATAAGTTGGGGCAACATTCAGTAAAGTTATCTTCAAGAGACCGAAAACAACAAGCAAACTGATGTTGTATTTTTTACACAGTAGAGTTATGTGGAATCTGACCAAGTTCTGCTTCAAACTTAGCAGCTTTACATTTAAGAACATCAAATGAAAGACTTTATTACAGTGTACTAAAACTCAAAATTTACTATAGTTCTAATTTGACTAAACATTGGCAGGTATTGCACAATGGGCAGTTAATGTTAATAACCTGTCTTTCATATGGTATTTTGGAAAATTGTCACTTCTATTGTGACAAAGGAATTTGATGTGGGCAGAGCTGTGAATTATCCCAATCAATGATCGCAGTCTGAACAGTTATAAGAAGAGCACCTGATTAATGTTCTTCAGAATGAAGGACTGTAGGATGTAGAATGCACTCAGCTGAGCAAAGACACAAGACACATACTGCTACCGAGAGAAACTTATGAAGTGAGCCAAGCTGGGCAGTGTGTTCTTTAATAATTCCAGTGAAATGGATTAGTTTGGTTTGCTAGAAAAAGAAATAAAAATGAATTTGACAAGGTGGAAAACATGAATTAAACCTAGAGGTGGAGATATGCAATACAATGTTATTCGAAAGATTTAGAACCATTGGAAACTCAGCAGTAGCATTCGTGTGGTTCCATGGTGTAATGGTTAGCACTCGGGACTCTGAATCCAGTGATCTGAGTGGATCTCGGTGGAACCTGAGATCATCTTTTTTGTACCTAGTGGGACTGTTCATCACAGCCTTCTTGAAATGTCTGTCAATGTCATCAGTGTTTTCACAAGTGAAGTCTTTTTTATGCTTATTTTACAACTACAGCCACTGTAGTGAATATAATGGCTGCATTTTCATCTCCATGATTAAAACGTGGTGTTTAAATAGTAGAAAAATTAATTCAAAACCTTTCAGGGCATATCACATAAAATGTCTGCATGATTTCATTGCTGATTTTTAACCACGTGAACAAAAAAAGTACTTTGCTTCCAGCGGTAGTCAATGTGGAACAGCGAGTTTCAATGGATAAAAACAAATAGGGCCCATTAAAAGATGAAGACTGCTGAACTGTGAATGCTCTACCTTCACATTTTGATAGTTGTGCTCAGCTGCCGAAATAGCTCAGTTGGGAGAGCGTTAGACTGAAGATCTAAAGGTCCCTGGTTCGATCCCGGGTTTTGGCAGAATATAGGCTGTATAAAACATCTCTTAACTACTCTGGACTGTAGGACTGAGCAAGATGTTTTGAGCTGAGTCAGGTATGTAATTGAATTACATTTCCGTTTGTACTATTCAAGCTGAACTCAAGATCATGATCTTCTGTGATGTCACAATTGAGACCCTAACAATGGATCTGACATGTCTTACTGTTTTTTTTGTACAAGCTATTTGTTGGGGTAGTTTTAAGTGACTCAAGCAACTGAAGACATTCAAGTGTTCTATCTTCTATCTATTTTAAGAGAGCAAAACAGACTGGGATTACTTTAAACAAGAGCACTATTTTGTTTTCTTAATAAGTGCTCTTGTTTGGGGCAGTCTCATCTGTGCAGATCCAGTTCAGTGTCCTGCAACCTTTTAATGTGTGATTTAATTCCTGCAATGTATTTCTGAACATTACCCTAACTGAAGTGTACCTACCTAAAGTTTACTGTGAGTGCAAATAAGTTGGGGCAACATTCAGTAAAGTTATCTTCAAGAGACCGAAAACAACAAGCAAACTGATGTTGGATTTTTTACACAGTAGAGTTATGTGGAATCTGACCAAGTTCTGCTTCAAACTTAGCAGCTTTACATTTAAGAACATCAAATGAAAGACTTTATTACAGTGTACTAAAACTCAAAATTTACTATAGTTCTAATTTGACTAAACATTGGCAGGTATTGCACAATGGGCAGTTAATGTTAATAACCTGTCTTTCATATGGTATTTTGGAAAATTGTCACTTCTATTGTGACAAAGGAATTTGATGTGGGCAGAGCTGTGAATTATCCCAATCAATGATCGCAGTCTGAACAGTTATAAGAAGAGCACCTGATTAATGTTCTTCAGAATGAAGGACTGTAGGATGTAGAATGCACTCAGCTGAGCAAAGACACAAGACACATACTGCTACCGAGAGAAACTTATGAAGTGAGCCAAGCTGGGCAGTGTGTTCTTTAATAATTCCAGTGAAATGGATTAGTTTGGTTTGCTAGAAAAAGAAATAAAAATGAATTTGACAAGGTGGAAAACATGAATTAAACCTAGAGGTGGAGATATGCAATACAATGTTATTCGAAAGATTTAGAACCATTGGAAACTCAGCAGTAGCATTCGTGTGGTTCCATGGTGTAATGGTTAGCACTCGGGACTCTGAATCCAGTGATCTGAGTGGATCTCGGTGGAACCTGAGATCATCTTTTTTGTACCTAGTGGGACTGTTCATCACAGCCTTCTTGAAATGTCTGTCAATGTCATCAGTGTTTTCACAAGTGAAGTCTTTTTTATGCTTATTTTACAACTACAGCCACTGTAGTGAATATAATGGCTGCATTTTCATCTCCATGATTAAAACGTGGTGTTTAAATAGTAGAAAAATTAATTCAAAACCTTTCAGGGCATATCACATAAAATGTCTGCATGATTTCATTGCTGATTTTTAACCACGTGAACAAAAAAAGTACTTTGCTTCCAGCGGTAGTCAATGTGGAACAGCGAGTTTCAATGGATAAAAACAAATAGGGCCCATTAAAAGATGAAGACTGCTGAACTGTGAATGCTCTACCTTCACATTTTGATAGTTGTGCTCAGCTGCCGAAATAGCTCAGTTGGGAGAGCGTTAGACTGAAGATCTAAAGGTCCCTGGTTCGATCCCGGGTTTTGGCAGAATATAGGCTGTATAAAACATCTCTTAACTACTCTGGACTGTAGGACTGAGCAAGATGTTTTGAGCTGAGTCAGGTATGTAATTGAATTACATTTCCGTTTGTACTATTCAAGCTGAACTCAAGATCATGATCTTCTGTGATGTCACAATTGAGACCCTAACAATGGATCTGACATGTCTTACTGTTTTTTTTGTACAAGCTATTTGTTGGGGTAGTTTTAAGTGACTCAAGCAACTGAAGACATTCAAGTGTTCTATCTTCTATCTATTTTAAGAGAGCAAAACAGACTGGGATTACTTTAAACAAGAGCACTATTTTGTTTTCTTAATAAGTGCTCTTGTTTGGGGCAGTCTCATCTGTGCAGATCCAGTTCAGTGTCCTGCAACCTTTTAATGTGTGATTTAATTCCTGCAATGTATTTCTGAACATTACCCTAACTGAAGTGTACCTACCTAAAGTTTACTGTGAGTGCAAATAAGTTGGGGCAACATTCAGTAAAGTTATCTTCAAGAGACCGAAAACAACAAGCAAACTGATGTTGGATTTTTTACACAGTAGAGTTATGTGGAATCTGACCAAGTTCTGCTTCAAACTTAGCAGCTTTACATTTAAGAACATCAAATGAAAGACTTTATTACAGTGTACTAAAACTCAAAATTTACTATAGTTCTAATTTGACTAAACATTGGCAGGTATTGCACAATGGGCAGTTAATGTTAATAACCTGTCTTTCATATGGTATTTTGGAAAATTGTCACTTCTATTGTGACAAAGGAATTTGATGTGGGCAGAGCTGTGAATTATCCCAATCAATGATCGCAGTCTGAACAGTTATAAGAAGAGCACCTGATTAATGTTCTTCAGAATGAAGGACTGTAGGATGTAGAATGCACTCAGCTGAGCAAAGACACAAGACACATACTGCTACCGAGAGAAACTTATGAAGTGAGCCAAGCTGGGCAGTGTGTTCTTTAATAATTCCAGTGAAATGGATTAGTTTGGTTTGCTAGAAAAAGAAATAAAAATGAATTTGACAAGGTGGAAAACATGAATTAAACCTAGAGGTGGAGATATGCAATACAATGTTATTCGAAAGATTTAGAACCATTGGAAACTCAGCAGTAGCATTCGTGTGGTTCCATGGTGTAATGGTTAGCACTCGGGACTCTGAATCCAGTGATCTGAGTGGATCTCGGTGGAACCTGAGATCATCTTTTTTGTACCTAGTGGGACTGTTCATCACAGCCTTCTTGAAATGTCTGTCAATGTCATCAGTGTTTTCACAGTTGGGAGAGCGTTAGACTGAAGATCTAAAGGTCCCTGGTTCGATCCCGGGTTTCGGCAGAATATAGGCTGTATAAAACATCTCTTAACTACTCTGGACTGTAGGACTGAGCAAGATGTTTTGAGCTGAGTCAGGTATGTAATTGAATTACATTTCCGTTTGTACTATTCAAGCTGAACTCAAGATCATGATCTTCTGTGATGTCACAATTGAGACCCTAACAATGGATCTGACATGTCTTACTGTTTTTTTTGTACAAGCTATTTGTTGGGGTAGTTTTAAGTGACTCAAGCAACTGAAGACATTCAAGTGTTCTATCTTCTATCTATTTTAAGAGAGCAAAACAGACTGGGATTACTTTAAACAAGAGCACTATTTTGTTTTCTTAATAAGTGCTCTTGTTTGGGGCAGTCTCATCTGTGCAGATCCAGTTCAGTGTCCTGCAACCTTTTAATGTGTGATTTAATTCCTGCAATGTATTTCTGAACATTACCCTAACTGAAGTGTACCTACCTAAAGTTTACTGTGAGTGCAAATAAGTTGGGGCAACATTCAGTAAAGTTATCTTCAAGAGACCGAAAATAACGAGCAAACTGATGTTGTATTTTTTACACAGTAGAGTTATGTGGAATCTGACCAAGTTCTGCTTCAAACTTAGCAGCTTTACATTTAAGAACATCAAATGAAAGACTTTATTACAGTGTACTAAAACTCAAAATGTACTATAGTTCTAATTTGACTAAACATTGGCAGATATTGCACAATGGGCGGTTAATGTTAATAACCTGTCTTTCATATGGTATTTTGGAAAATTGTCACTTCTATTGTGACAAAGGAATTTGATGTGGGCAGAGCTGTGAATTATCCCAATCAATGATCGCAGTCTGAACAGTTATAAGAAGAGCACCTGATTAATGTTCTTCAGAATGAAGGACTGTAGGATGTAGAATGCACTCAGCTGAGCAAAGACACAAGACACATACTGCTACCGAGAGAAACTTATGAAGTGAGCCAAGCTGGGCAGTGTGTTCTTTAATAATTCCAGTGAAATTGATTAGTTTGGTTTGCTAGAAAAAGAAATAAAAATGAATTTGACAAGGTGGAAAACATGAATTAAACCTAGAGGTGGAGATATGCAATACAATGTTATTCGAAAGATTTAGAACCATTGGAAACTCAGCACTAGCATTCGTGTGGTTCCATGGTGTAATGGTTAGCACTCTGGACTCTGAATCCAGTGATCTGAGTGGATCTCGGTGGAACCTGAGATCACCTTTTTTGTACCTAGTGGGACTGTTCATCACAGCCTTCTTGAAATGTCTGTCAATGTCATCAGTGTTTTCACAAGTGAAGTCTTTTTTATGCTTATTTTACAACTACAGCCACTGTAGTAAATATAATGGCTGCATTTTCATCTCCATGATTAAAACTTGGTGTTTAAATAGTAGAAAAATTAATTCAAAACCTTTCAGGGCATATCACATAAAATGTCTGCATGATTTCATTGCTGATTTTTAACCACGTGAACAAAAAAAGTACTTTGCTTCCAGCGGTAGTCAATGTGGAACAGCGAGTTTCAATGGATAAAAACAAATAGGGCCCATTAAAAGATGAAGACTGCTGAACTGTGAATGCTCTACCTTCACATTTTGATAGTTGTGCTCAGCTGCCGAAATAGCTCAGTTGGGAGAGCGTTAGACTGAAGATCTAAAGGTCCCTGGTTAGAGCCCGGGTTTCGGCAGAATATAGGCTGTATAAAACATCTCTTAACTACTCTGGACTGTAGGACTGAGCAAGATGTTTTGAGCTGAGTCAGGTATGTAATTGAATTACATTTCCGTTTGTACTATTCAAGCTGAACTCAAGATCATGATCTTCTGTGATGTCACAATTGAGACCCTAACAATGGATCTGACATGTCTTACTGTTTTTTTTGTACAAGCTATTTGTTGGGGTAGTTTTAAGTGACTCAAGCAACTGAAGACATTCAAGTGTTCTATCTTCTATCTATTTTAAGAGAGCAAAACAGACTGGGATTACTTTAAACAAGAGCACTATTTTGTTTTCTTAATAAGTGCTCTTGTTTGGGGCAGTCTCATCTGTGCAGATCCAGTTCAGTGTCCTGCAACCTTTTAATGTGTGATTTAATTCCTGCAATGTATTTCTGAACATTACCCTAACTGAAGTGTACCTACCTAAAGTTTACTGTGAGTGCAAATAAGTTGGGGCAACATTCAGTAAAGTTATCTTCAAGAGACCGAAAACAACAAGCAAACTGATGTTGTATTTTTACACAGTAGAGTTATGTGGAAACTGACCAAGTTCTGCTTCAAACTTAGCAGCTTTACATTTAAGAACATCAAATGAAAGACTTTATTACAGTGTACTAAAACTCAAAATTTACTATAGTTCTAATTTGACTAAACATTGGCAGGTATTGCACAATGGGCAGTTAATGTTAATAACCTGTCTTTCATATGGTATTTTGGAAAATTGTCACTTCTATTGTGACAAAGGAATTTGATGTGGGCAGAGCTGTGAATTATCCCAATCAATGATCGCAGTCTGAACAGTTATAAGAAGAGCACCTGATTAATGTTCTTCAGAATGAAGGACTGTAGGATGTAGAATGCACTCAGCTGAGCAAAGACACAAGACACATACTGCTACCGAGAGAAACTTATGAAGTGAGCCAAGCTGGGCAGTGTGTTCTTTAATAATTCCAGTGAAATGGATTAGTTTGGTTTGCTAGAAAAAGAAATAAAAATGAATTTGACAAGGTGGAAAACATGAATTAAACCTAGAGGTGGAGATATGCAATACAATGTTATTCGAAAGATTTAGAACCATTGGAAACTCAGCAGTAGCATTCGTGTGGTTCCATGGTGTAATGGTTAGCACTCGGGACTCTGAATCCAGTGATCTGAGTGGATCTCGGTGGAACCTGAGATCATCTTTTTTGTACCTAGTGGGACTGTTCATCACAGCCTTCTTGAAATGTCTGTCAATGTCATCAGTGTTTTCACAAGTGAAGTCTTTTTTATGCTTATTTTACAACTACAGCCACTGTAGTGAATATAATGGCTGCATTTTCATCTCCATGATTAAAACTTGGTGTTTAAATAGTAGAAAAATTAATTCAAAACCTTTCAGGGCATATCACATAAAATGTCTGCATGATTTCATTGCTGATTTTTAACCACGTGAACAAAAAAAGTACTTTGCTTCCAGCGGTAGTCAATGTGGAACAGCGAGTTTCAATGGATAAAAACAAATAGGGCCCATTAAAAGATGAAGACTGCTGAACTGTGAATGCTCTACCTTCACATTTTGATAGCTGTGCTCAGCTGCCGAAATAGCTCAGTTGGGAGAGCGTTAGACTGAAGATCTAAAGGTCCCTGGTTCGATCCCGGGTTTCGGCAGAATATAGGCTGTATAAAACATCTCTTAACTACTCTGGACTGTAGGACTGAGCAAGATGTTTTGAGCTGAGTCAGGTATGTAATTGAATTACATTTCCGTTTGTACTATTCAAGCTGAACTCAAGATCATGATCTTCTGTGATGTCACAATTGAGACCCTAACAATGGATCTGACATGTCTTACTGTTTTTTTTGTACAAGCTATTTGTTGGGGTAGTTTTAAGTGACTCAAGCAACTGAAGACATTCAAGTGTTCTATCTTCTATCTATTTTAAGAGAGCAAAACAGACTGGGATTACTTTAAACAAGAGCACTATTTTGTTTTCTTAATAAGTGCTCTTGTTTGGGGCAGTCTCATCTGTGCAGATCCAGTTCAGTGTCCTGCAACCTTTTAATGTGTGATTTAATTCCTGCAATGTATTTCTGAACATTACCCTAACTGAAGTGTACCTACCTAAAGTTTACTGTGAGTGCAAATAAGTTGGGGCAACATTCAGTAAAGTTATCTTCAAGAGACCGAAAACAACAAGCAAACTGATGTTGGATTTTTTACACAGTAGAGTTATGTGGAATCTGACCAAGTTCTGCTTCAAACTTACCAGCTTTACATTTAAGAACATCAAATGAAAGACTTTATTACAGTGTACTAAAACTCAAAATGTACTATAGTTCTAATTTGACTAAACATTGGCAGGTATTGCACAATGGGCAGTTAATGTTAATAACCTGTCTTTCATATGGTATTTTGGAAAATTGTCACTTCTATTGTGACAAAGGAATTTGATGTGGGCAGAGCTGTGAATTATCCCAATCAATGATCGCAGTCTGAACAGTTATAAGAAGAGCACCTGATTAATGTTCTTCAGAATGAAGGACTGTAGGATGTAGAATGCACTTAGCTGAGCAAAGACACAAGACACATACTGCTACCGAGAGAAACTTATGAAGTGAGCCAAGCTGGGCAGTGTGTTCTTTAATAATTCCAGTGAAATGGATTAATTTGGTTTGCTAGAAAAAGAAATAAAAATGAATTTGACAAGGTGGAAAACATGAATTAAAACTAGAGGTGGAGATATGCAATACAATGTTATTCGAAAGATTTAGAACCATTGGAAACTCAGCACTAGCATTCGTGTGGTTCCATGGTGTAATGGTTAGCGCTCTGGACTCTGAATCCAGTGATTTGAGTGGATCTCGGTGGAACCTGAGATCATCTTTTTTGTACCTAGTGGGACTGTTCATCACAGCCTTCTTGAAATGTCTGTCAATGTCATCAGTGTTTTCACAAGTAAAGTCCTTTTTATGCTTATTTTACAACTACAGCCACTGTAGTAAATATAATGGCTGCATTTTCATCTCCATGATTAAAACTTGGTGTTTAAATAGTAGAAAAATTAATTCAAAACCTTTCAGGGCATATCACATAAAATGTCTGCATGATTTCATTGCTGATTTTTAACCACGTGAACAAAAAAAGTACTTTGCTTCCAGCAGTAGTCAATGTGGAACAGCGAGTTTCAATGGATAAAAACAAATAGGGCCCATTAAAAGATGAAGACTGCTGAACTGTGAATGCTCTACCTTCACATTTTGATAGCTGTGCTCAGCTGCCGAAATAGCTCA
The DNA here is from genome assembly GCF_030014385.1 of Trichomycterus rosablanca. Classification (NCBI taxonomy): domain Eukaryota; kingdom Metazoa; phylum Chordata; class Actinopteri; order Siluriformes; family Trichomycteridae; genus Trichomycterus; species Trichomycterus rosablanca. Next base: position 18,801,161 of record NC_086007.1, read on the forward strand.
GTTGGGAGAGCGTTAGACTGAAGATCTAAAGGTCCCTGGTTCGATCCCGGGTTTCGGCAGAATATAGGCTGTATAAAACATCTCTTAACTACTCTGGACTGTAGGACTGAGCAAGATGTTTTGAGCTGAGTCAGGTATGTAATTGAATTATATTTCCGTTTGTACTATTCAAGCTGAACTCAAGATCATGATCTTCTGTGATGTCACAATTGAGACCCTAACAATGGATCTGACATGTCTTACTGTTTTTTTTTGTACAAGCTATTTGTTGGGGTAGTTTTAAGTGACTCAAGCAACTGAAGACATTCAAGTGTTCTATCTTCTATCTATTTTAAGACAAAACAGACTGGGATTACTTTAAACAAGAGCACTATTTTGTTTTCTTAATAAGTGCTCTTGTTTGGGGCAGTCTCATCTGTGCAGATCCAGTTCAGTGTCCTGCAACCTTTTAATGTGTGATTTAATTCCTGCAATGTATTTCTGAACATTACCCTAACTGAAGTGTACCTACCTAAAGTTTACTGTGAGTGCAAATAAGTTGGGGCAACATTCAGTAAAGTTATCTTCAAGAGACCGAAAACAACAAGCAAACTGATGTTGGATTTTTTACACAGTAGAGTTATGTGGAATCTGACCAAGTTCTGCTTCAAACTTAGCAGCTTTACATTTAAGAACATCAAATGAAAGACTTTATTACAGTGTACTAAAACTCAAAATTTACTATAGTTCTAATTTGACTAAACATTGGCAGGTATTGCACAATGGGCAGTTAATGTTAATAACCTGTCTTTCATATGGTATTTTGGAAAATTGTCACTTCTATTGTGACAAAGGAATTTGATGTGGGCAGAGCTGTGAATTATCCCAATCAATGATCGCAGTCTGAACAGTTATAAGAAGAGCACCTGATTAATGTTCTTCAGAATGAAGGACTGTAGGATGTAGAATGCACTCAGCTGAGCAAAGACACAAGACACATACTGCTACCGAGAGAAACTTATGAAGTGAGCCAAGCTGGGCAGTGTGTTCTTTAATAATTCCAGTGAAATGGATTAGTTTGGTTTGCTAGAAAAAGAAATAAAAATGAATTTGACAAGGTGGAAAACATGAATTAAACCTAGAGGTGGAGATATGCAATACAATGTTATTCGAAAGATTTAGAACCATTGGAAACTCAGCAGTAGCATTCGTGTGGTTCCATGGTGTAATGGTTAGCACTCGGGACTCTGAATCCAGTGATCTGAGTGGATCTCGGTGGAACCTGAGATCATCTTTTTTGTACCTAGTGGGACTGTTCATCACAGCCTTCTTGAAATGTCTGTCAATGTCATCAGTGTTTTCACAAGTGAAGTCTTTTTTATGCTTATTTTACAACTACAGCCACTGTAGTGAATATAATGGCTGCATTTTCATCTCCATGATTAAAACGTGGTGTTTAAATAGTAGAAAAATTAATTCAAAACCTTTCAGGGCATATCACATAAAATGTCTGCATGATTTCATTGCTGATTTTTAACCACGTGAACAAAAAAAGTACTTTGCTTCCAGCGGTAGTCAATGTGGAACAGCGAGTTTCAATGGATAAAAACAAATAGGGCCCATTAAAAGATGAAGACTGCTGAACTGTGAATGCTCTACCTTCACATTTTGATAGTTGTGCTCAGCTGCCGAAATAGCTCAGTTGGGAGAGCGTTAGACTGAAGATCTAAAGGTCCCTGGTTCGATCCCGGGTTTTGGCAGAATATAGGCTGTATAAAACATCTCTTAACTACTCTGGACTGTAGGACTGAGCAAGATGTTTTGAGCTGAGTCAGGTATGTAATTGAATTACATTTCCGTTTGTACTATTCAAGCTGAACTCAAGATCATGATCTTCTGTGATGTCACAATTGAGACCCTAACAATGGATCTGACATGTCTTACTGTTTTTTTTGTACAAGCTATTTGTTGGGGTAGTTTTAAGTGACTCAAGCAACTGAAGACATTCAAGTGTTCTATCTTCTATCTATTTTAAGAGAGCAAAACAGACTGGGATTACTTTAAACAAGAGCACTATTTTGTTTTCTTAATAAGTGCTCTTGTTTGGGGCAGTCTCATCTGTGCAGATCCAGTTCAGTGTCCTGCAACCTTTTAATGTGTGATTTAATTCCTGCAATGTATTTCTGAACATTACCCTAACTGAAGTGTACCTACCTAAAGTTTACTGTGAGTGCAAATAAGTTGGGGCAACATTCAGTAAAGTTATCTTCAAGAGACCGAAAACAACAAGCAAACTGATGTTGGATTTTTTACACAGTAGAGTTATGTGGAATCTGACCAAGTTCTGCTTCAAACTTAGCAGCTTTACATTTAAGAACATCAAATGAAAGACTTTATTACAGTGTACTAAAACTCAAAATTTACTATAGTTCTAATTTGACTAAACATTGGCAGGTATTGCACAATGGGCAGTTAATGTTAATAACCTGTCTTTCATATGGTATTTTGGAAAATTGTCACTTCTATTGTGACAAAGGAATTTGATGTGGGCAGAGCTGTGAATTATCCCAATCAATGATCGCAGTCTGAACAGTTATAAGAAGAGCACCTGATTAATGTTCTTCAGAATGAAGGACTGTAGGATGTAGAATGCACTCAGCTGAGCAAAGACACAAGACACATACTGCTACCGAGAGAAACTTATGAAGTGAGCCAAGCTGGGCAGTGTGTTCTTTAATAATTCCAGTGAAATGGATTAGTTTGGTTTGCTAGAAAAAGAAATAAAAATGAATTTGACAAGGTGGAAAACATGAATTAAACCTAGAGGTGGAGATATGCAATACAATGTTATTCGAAAGATTTAGAACCATTGGAAACTCAGCAGTAGCATTCGTGTGGTTCCATGGTGTAATGGTTAGCACTCTGGACTCTGAATCCAGTGATCTGAGTGGATCTCGGTGGAACCTGAGATCATCTTTTTTGTACCTAGTGGGACTGTTCATCACAGCCTTCTTGAAATGTCTGTCAATGTCATCAGTGTTTTCACAGTTGGGAGAGCGTTAGACTGAAGATCTAAAGGTCCCTGGTTCGATCCCGGGTTTCGGCAGAATATAGGCTGTATAAAACATCTCTTAACTACTCTGGACTGTAGGACTGAGCAAGATGTTTTGAGCTGAGTCAGGTATGTAATTGAATTACATTTCCGTTTGTACTATTCAAGCTGAACTCAAGATCATGATCTTCTGTGATGTCACAATTGAGACCCTAACAATGGATCTGACATGTCTTACTGTTATTTTTGTACAAGCTATTTGTTGGGGTAGTTTTAAGTGACTCAAGCAACTGAAGACATTCAAGTGTTCTATCTTCTATCTATTTTAAGAGAGCAAAACAGACTGGGATTACTTTAAACAAGAGCACTATTTTGTTTTCTTAATAAGTGCTCTTGTTTGGGGCAGTCTCATCTGTGCAGATCCAGTTCAGTGTCCTGCAACCTTTTAATGTGTGATTTAATTCCTGCAATGTATTTCTGAACATTACCCTAACTGAAGTGTACCTACCTAAAGTTTACTGTGAGTGCAAATAAGTTGGGGCAACATTCAGTAAAGTTATCTTCAAGAGACCGAAAACAACAAGCAAACTGATGTTGGATTTTTTACACAGTAGAGTTATGTGGAATCTGACCAAGTTCTGCTTCAAACTTACCAGCTTTACATTTAAGAACATCAAATGAAAGACTTTATTACAGTGTACTAAAACTCAAAATGTACTATAGTTCTAATTTGACTAAACATTGGCAGGTATTGCACAATGGGCAGTTAATGTTAATAACCTGTCTTTCATATGGTATTTTGGAAAATTGTCACTTCTATTGTGACAAAGGAATTTGATGTGGGCAGAGCTGTGAATTATCCCAATCAATGATCGCAGTCTGAACAGTTATAAGAAGAGCACCTGATTAATGTTCTTCAGAATGAAGGACTGTAGGATGTAGAATGCACTTAGCTGAGCAAAGACACAAGACACATACTGCTACCGAGAGAAACTTATGAAGTGAGCCAAGCTGGGCAGTGTGTTCTTTAATAATTCCAGTGAAATGGATTAATTTGGTTTGCTAGAAAAAGAAATAAAAATGAATTTGACAAGGTGGAAAACATGAATTAAAACTAGAGGTGGAGATATGCAATACAATGTTATTCGAAAGATTTAGAACCATTGGAAACTCAGCACTAGCATTCGTGTGGTTCCATGGTGTAATGGTTAGCGCTCTGGACTCTGAATCCAGTGATTTGAGTGGATCTCGGTGGAACCTGAGATCATCTTTTTTGTACCTAGTGGGACTGTTCATCACAGCCTTCTTGAAATGTCTGTCAATGTCATCAGTGTTTTCACAAGTAAAGTCCTTTTTATGCTTATTTTACAACTACAGCCACTGTAGTAAATATAATGGCTGCATTTTCATCTCCATGATTAAAACTTGGTGTTTAAATAGTAGAAAAATTAATTCAAAACCTTTCAGGGCATATCACATAAAATGTCTGCATGATTTCATTGCTGATTTTTAACCACGTGAACAAAAAAAGTACTTTGCTTCCAGCGGTAGTCAATGTGGAACAGCGAGTTTCAATGGATAAAAACAAATAGGGCCCATTAAAAGATGAAGACTGCTGAACTGTGAATGCTCTACCTTCACATTTTGATAACTGCGCTCAGCTGCCGAAATAGCTCAGTTGGGAGAGCATTAGACTGAAGATCTAAAGGTCCCTGGTTCGATCCCGGGTTTCGGCAGAATATAGGCTGTATAAAACATCTCTTAACTACTCTGGACTGTAGGACTGAGCAAGATGTTTTGAGCTGAGTCAGGTATGTAATTTAATTACATTTCCATTTGTACTATTCAAGCTGAACTCAAGATCATGATCTTCTGTGATGTCACAATTGAGACCCTAACAATGGATCTGACATGTCTTACTGTTATTTTTGTACAAGCTATTTGTTGGGGTAGATTTAAGTGACTCAAGTAACTTTAGACATTCAAGTGTTCTATCTTCTATCTAATTTAAGAGAGCAAAACAGACTGGGATTACTTTAAACAAGAGCACTATTTTGTTTTCTTAATAAGTGCTCTTGTTTGGGGCAGTCTCATCTGTGCAGATCCAGTTAAGTGTCCTGCAACATTTTAATGTGTAATTTAATTCTTGCAGTGTATTTCTGAACATTACCCTAACTGAAGTGTACCTACTTGAAGTTTACTGTAAGTGCAAATAAGTTGGGGCAACATTCAGTAAAGTTATCTTCAAGAGACCAAAGACAATAAGCAAACTGATGTTGGATTTTTTACACAGTAGAGTTATGTGGAATCTGACCAAGTTCTGCTTCAACCTTAGCAGCTTTACATTTAAGAACTTCAAAAGAAAGACTTTATTACAGTGTACTAAACTCTAAATTTACTATGGTTCTAATTTGATTAAACACTGGCAGGTATTGCAAAATAGGCAAGATCTTATGTGATATCAGAATTGAGACCTTAACAATGGTACTAAAAATCTAAATTTACTATAGTTCTAATTTGACCAAACACTGGCAGGTATTGCACAATGGACATTGTCTTCTGTGATGTCACAATTGGGACTCTAACAATTGCAAACAATAGCACTAAAACTCTAAATTTACTATAGTTTTAATTTGACTAAACACTAGCAGGTATTGTACAATGGGCATGTTCTTCTGTGATGTCACAATTGAGACCCAAACAATGGCTAACAATGGAACTAAAACTCAAAATTTACTACAGTTCTAATTTGACTAAACACTGGCAGGTATTGTACAATGGGCATGATCTTCTGTGATGTCACTATTGAAACCCTAACAATGGCTAAAAATGGCACTAAAACTCTAAATTTACTATAGTTCTAATTTGACTAAACACTGGCAGGTATTGTACAATGGGCATGATCTTCTGTAATGTCACAATTGAGACCCTAACAATGGCTAACAATGGCACTAAAACTCTAAATTTACTATAGTTCTAATTTGACTAAACATTGGCAGGTATTGTACAATGGGCATGATCCTCTGTGATGTCACAATTGAGACCCTAACAATCGCTAACAACGGTACTAAAACTCTAAATTTACTATAGTTCTAATTTGACTAAACACTGGCAGGTATTGCACAATGGGCAGTTACTGTTAATCACCTGTCTTTCATATGGTATTTTCGAAAATGATCAGTTCCATTGTGACAACGGAATTTTATGTGGCTGGAGCTGTGAATTATCCCAATCAATGATCGCAGTCTGAACAGTTATAAGAAGAGCACCTGATTAATGTTCCTCAGAATGAAGGACTTTAGGACTGAGCAAGACGTTTTGAGCTAAGTCAGGTATGTCATTGAATTACATTTCCATTTGTACTATTTAAGCTGAACTCAAGAACATGATCTTCTGTGATGTCACAATTGAGACCCTAACAATGGCTCTGACATGTCTTACTGTTATTTTTGTAAGTGCTATTTGTTGGGGTTTTTTTAAGTGACTCATGCAACTGAAGACATTCAAGTGTTCTATCTTTTTCTAATTTAAGAGAGTAAAACAGACTAGGATTAATTTAAACAAAAGCAGTATTTTGTATTCTTAATAAGTGTTTGTTTGGGGCAGTCTCACCTGTGCAAATCCAGTTCAGTGTCCTGCAATATATCTCTGAACATCACCCTAACTGTAGTACACATACATTCATTTCATTGTAAGTGCTAACAAGTTGGGGCATTATTCAGTGATTTTCTCCTCTGCCACTAAAATGAAATGAATGCATCTGTTCCTCAGATAGCAAAACTGTGTGTAATTTGACAGAAACCTGCTCCAACTTTAGTACCTTTCTTATCAAGAATTTAACAGAAAGTGCTATTAAGTTGGGGTATGTTTTTGTTTAGAAACATTAGATTTGCAACTTCATAATTCAAGTACTGTTGATGTCACAATTAAGACTCCATATGGAAAATTGTCAGTTCTATTGTGACAAAGGAATTTGATGTGGGCGGAGCTGTGAATTATCCCAATCAATTATCGCAGTCTGAACAGTTATAAAAAGAGCACCTGATTTATTTTCCTCAGAATGAAAGACTGTAGGACTGAGCAAGATGTTTTGAGCTGAGTCAGGTATATAATTATTACATTTCCATTTGTACTATTCAAGCTGAACTCAAGAACGTGATCTTCTGTGATGTCACAATTGAGACCCTAACAATGGCTCTGACATGTCTTACTGTTATTTTTGTAAGTGCTATTTGTTGGGGTAGTTTTAAGTGTATCTTTTTTTAGTTTAATAAAGTAAAACAGACTGGGATTACTTTAAACAAGAGCACTATTTTGTATTCTTAATAAGTGCTCTTGTTTGGGGCAGTCTCATCTGTGCAGATCCCGTTCAGTGTCCTGCAACTTTTTAATGTGTAATTTAATTCCTGCAATTTCTGAACATTACCCTAACTGAAATGTTCCTGCTTAAAGTTTACTGTAAGTGCAAATAAGTTGGGGCAACATTCAGTAAAGTTATCTTCAAGAGAACGAAAACAACAAGCAAACTGATGTTGGATTTTTTACACAGTAGTGTTATGTGGACTCTGACCAAGTTGTGCTTCAACCTTAGCAGCTTTACATTTAAGAACTTTAAATGAAAGACCTTATTACAGTGTACCAAAACTCTAAATTTACTATAGTTCTAATTTGACTAAACACTGGCAGGTATTACACAATGGGCAGTTACTGTTAATCACCTGTCTTTTATATGGTATTTTCAAAAAATGATCAGTTCTATTGTGACAAAGGAATTTGAGTTGTGAATTATCCCAATTATCCCAATCAATTGTGGCAGTCTGAACAGTTATAAGACGAGCACCTGATTAATGTTTTTTCTACTAGCATGCACTGAATTTATTCAGACACTTTCGGGTAAGATAAAGGATTTTTAGACATTAATATAACCTCCGATATATCCCCAACTGTAATTTGGGAGTCACTGAAGGCCTACATGCATGGCCAGGTACTTTCATATACATCTTTTCAAAGTCGCCAACGAGGGACTAGACACTCTAAAATTCAAACTGAACTTTTATGGCTAGATGCACTCTACACCACTCTACACCACTGTAGCTGACCTGTAGCTGAACCAATGGTCTATAAAAAGATAATCGAGCTTCAATCTGAATTCAGTCTTCTTTCCACTAGACAAGCCCAACAAATGCTACTCAAATCCCGTTCCAAATTTTTTGAACATGGGACAAACCATCTAAAGCTCTGGCTCTTCAGCTAAAACAACAATGTTCCTAGAACTTTATCCCTACACTGTAAAAAGAGAATTGTTGGACCAACTTAAAAAAAATTACTTCAATTGGTAACACATAAATGAATTAAGTTTTACTTAATTAAGTTTGAAAGTTAGATTAACACAATTTTTTTTAGTCAGATCAATGTAATTTTTTTATTGTTTTCAATTTAATAGTTTGCATTAATACAACTTAAATTTAAAGTCAACCTGAACTTAAGTCAAAAAGTTTTCAACTCAATTATTTAGTTTACTTAAAAGTGAAATGCTACTCCTTACCAATGTGCTAGTATGGATTTAGGTAATGGAACTTTTGTACTAACCGTAGTGTGTCATTTTAGTTTGGTACATGTAATTAAAATACTGTGCATTCAGTTTTAAGTTGGCTAAAGAAACAAAAAACACATGAATGTAATGCATTTTTTAAACTTTATTCAGCATTCTTTATATATATAGACTTCATAAGTCACCAACATGGCTTTTTGACCAACACATATGCATAAATTGAATAAAATTATGCATCATTTGTGTCCTTTACTCCTAAGACAAATGTGCATAAAATGCATAACAGTTATTAGGACCAAAAATGCAGATTTGTTTAACTATAAATTTAACAAGTTGTCAACAAGTGCACTTTGGTTACATTCATGACAGGAACGGTAGTTACTCATTACACAAGATTCATCAGTTCACAAGGTTCTATTGAACAGTTATGGACAATTTTGTATCTCCAATTTACCTCACTTGCACGTCTTTGTACTGTGGGAGGAAACCGGAGCACCCGGAGTAAACCCACGCAGACACAGGGAGAACATGCAAACTCCACACAGAAAGGAAACGGACCGCTTCACCTGGAAATCTAACCCAGGACTTTCTTGCTGTGAGGCGACAGTGCTGCCCACTTAGCCACCGTGCCACCCAAATGCATTATATGTAAAGATTATACATGCTATGGCATTTCTCTTAAATTGTCATCAGTGATGTTACCTGCATAAATTAATATTTATGGTAGGACTGTCCCGAATACCATTTTGTGAGTTCAAGTGCTTTATTTCAATCAGCAGCAAATATTTGTAGCGTTGTATGCTGCTCAAATAAAATGGGTCCAGCTCTAATTTGTAATTAACAGATATAACCTACAACAAGCATATTAACAACACAGTAAATTCTTGTGTTGTTAATATGCTTGTTGACCACCCGGGACCACCCTGGAATCAAACGCAGGATTTTCTTGCTGTGAGCTGACAGTATTACCCCACTTAGCCACCGTGCTGGTTTGATTCCCGGGTGGTCTGGGTCTTTTCTGTGTGGAGTTTACATGTTCTCCCTGTGCCTGCATGGATTTACTCTGGGTGCTCCGGTTTCCTCTCACAGTCCAAAGACGTGCAAGTGAGGTACCTCCACTCCCTCAATGACTATGCCAGTGTCTTCAGGTGGCTCCTGAATTCCTTCTCCCTCCCTCCGAACGAGATACACTGCAATGGTGAGCTGCTCAAGGTCCCTCTGAACATCACCTGCACCAGAATTTTAAAGTACACAAAATGATAAAAACTAGCATTACTTATGTTATGCAATAGCTGTGAAATAGGTAAAGAAATGTACAGAAATTTACTGTAACTTTATGAACAAGTTCACTAGCACGCTAATCACCAAAATAGCTCACAGGCTAAACAATATCTGTGAGACTGTAGTGTCTCTTTCTCTGCATACTTTAACAATATTTCACCCTATTCTTCAATAGTCAGGACCCCTTTCTCAGCACTGCAGTGACACTGACATGGTGGTGGTGTGTTAGTGTGTGTTGTGCTGGTATGAGTGGATCAGACACAGCAGCGCTGCTGGAGTTTTTAAATACTGTGTCCACTCACTATCCACCCTGTTACACTCCTACCTAGTTGGTCCACCTTAAAGATGTAAAGTCAGAGACAGTAGCTAATCTGTTGCTGCACAGTTTGTGTTAGTCATCCTCAAGCACATCATTATTCATCACAGGATGCTGTTGAAAATATATTTTTGGTTGGTAGACAAATTCTCAGTTCAGCAGTGAAACTGAGGGGTTTAAAAACTCCAGCAGCACTAATGTTTCTGATCCAATCATACCAGCTCAACACACTAAAACACACCACCACATTAAGGTCCCTAAAGTGCTGAGAATGATCCACCACCCAAACTGAAAGTAGTGCAAACAAAATTGCACGCGCGGACTCCCTAACTAAAGTGGCTGCAGGCTAATGTAATGCTTACTAACCTCAATATAAATACACCGCTTTTAGTAATGGGATTAAACAAGGAGAGTCCCTCTCGTATATTCGCTATAGAACTAAAGTAAAAACTGTTAATAATAACGGAATAACTTGGTTAACAGTTGGTTAATAACTATTTTAACAGCTACTGGCCAACTATCAATTGGCTACAGCAGATTGTTTCACAAAACAGCAAAATTTAATCGATGATTAATGACTACGGGATAGCTGGTCTAAAACATTAATACCCAATCCACGTGTACAATTTTATATCTAACATCTAACACACTATTTAACAAAAAATATATTTTTTTATAGCTAGTATTAGACTTACCTTTTTCTGAGAAGCGAGAGAAAACGGCTGCTGGACTGCAAGTGGAAAACTCTGCAAAGAACGTTCACGTACACGCATTGACGACATGACGTCAGACGCACAAGGGAAACTTAATTGAAGTGCTTTTAATGGAACTAGAAAAGCGAGTTAGAGGAACAAAGTGTATTTTTTAAGTTGATTTAATCCACAAAATTACACTGCTATCAGTAAAGCAAAAAGCTGAATTAGACTAATTCAAAATTCTACATTAATTCAACTACTACTAGAGTACACTTTTTACAGTGTCCAATGGGACCACAGTGGTAGATCGTGGTAGTTCATCCAATGGGACCACAGTGGTAGATCCTACAGAAATTATGGATTGCTTTAAAGATTTCTACTCGGCTCTCTATACCTCAGATTCAAATCCAAACCTACCTGTTCCCACAATTGATTACACCACCAGGGTGAAACTAGACTAAAACAAATCCCACATTATATAAATAAATAGATTATACAAATAAAGAAAGTGACCTCAGATAAATAAACTAAGGTGTTGCCTGTGCGCCTTTCAAGCTTGGAATTTACATGTTTTTTTTAAAGAATATTAACATATCAAGTCAAGTCAAGTCAACTTTATTTATATAGCGCTTTTTACAATATACATTGTCTCAAAGCAACTTTACAAAATCCAGGACCAACAGATACAAAAACCCCTGTTGAGCAAGCCGAGGGCGACTGTGGCAAGGAAAAACTCCCTGAAAATTACAGGAAGAAACCTTGAGAGGAACCAGACTCAACAGGGCCCATCCTTCTTGGGTGGTCTGGAGGATACTTTAAATAAATACACGATTTACACAAATCATACAAACACAGAATTGAATGATCTAAAAGTCATACAGTGGTAATAAATAGATAAATAAACAATTAAATAATAATAGAGTTGTTATCCGCTCTAGTCTTCAATAAAGTCTGTAGTGATTTCTTGTCGTTGCAATTACTCCAGACCCGTCACATCTGACAGGAGCAGCATCGTTGTCCCGGCAGTCTCGACTTTAATCCTTAACCTCGGCGGGTAAACAGGTTTCCATCAGAATGCCCTCGGGGTAAAACAACAGAGAATGTAGTTAATAATGTACAATGCTAGTTGACAAACAGTTTTACAGAGAGTTTTAGACTCCGGCAGCCCTAATTATTACAGCATAACTAAAAGGGAGAGCGAGCAGGTAACAAGGTCATGAAGGCTTTCACAGGACATCAGCGCCCACCTCTCCTACCCAAACCAGAGTGATTGGACAAGAGAGGCAGAACGACAGCGACCCAACATCCCTGATCACCACAAGTTTCTATGACCAAGAACCCCCAAGCCCTGCGCCTTTGTCTATATTAATCAAAAGCCTGAGAAAATAAATATGTTTTCAGTTTAGACTTAAACATTGAGACTGTGTCCGAATACCGAACAGAGGCAGGAAGATTATTCCAGAGTTGTGGAGCTTTGTAAGAAAACGCTCTTCCACCAGCTTTGGTCTTTTTAATTTTAGGAACTATAAGTAACCCTGCATCTTGTGAACGAAGTGGACGTGCTGGGTTGTAGTAATTAATAAGCTCACTCAGATACTGTGGAGCCAGACCATGTAGCGCTTTATAGGTTAGTAAAAGTATTTTGTAATCAATGCGAAATTTAACTGGCAGCCAGTGTAGAGATGATAGAACAGGAGTGATATGATCAAATTTTTTAGTTCTAGTTAGCACTCGAGCTGCTGCATTTTGAACTAACTGGAGTTTGTTTAAGGATCTACCAGAGCATCCAGTTAGAAGAGCATTACAATAATCTAACCAAGTTATAAACGCATGGATCAGTTTTTCGGCGTCATTAACAGATAGTATATTTCTTATTTTAGAGATATTACGCAAATGATAGAAAGCAACTCTAGTAATATTATTAATGTGTGTATCAAAGGAGAGATCTGAATCTATTGTGACACCTAAGTTTTTTACATCTGGGCTGGGAGTAACAGAGAACGTGTTTAAGTTTAGCACCAGGTTAGACAACTTGTCTCTTGCAGCTTTAGAGCCAACAAGTAAAACCTCAGTTTTATCTGAATTAAGTAAAAGAAAATTACACGACATCCAGTTTTTTATGTCGTTTACACAATCTTCTATCTTACTGATTGTGTCGGTATCATTTGGTTTGGCTGATATATACAGCTGTGTGTCATCTGCATAGCAGTGAAAGTTTATGCCATGTTTATGAATAATTTCACCTAGTGGAAGCATATAGAGTGTAAATAATAGCGGTCCAAGTACCGACCCCTGTGGAACACCACACTTTACTTTTGTAGTTTCTGAGCATTTATTATTTACATAAACGAATTGAGAGCGGTCAGTCAAATATGATTGAAACCAAGAGAGTGCGAGTCCTTTAACACCTACTGTATTTTCTAGCCTCTCCAGTAAAATGTTATGATCGACCGTATCAAACGCTGCACTAAGATCTAATAGAACAAGAAAAGAGACACATCCATTATCAGAAGACATTAACAACTCGTTAACTACTCTAATTAATGCGGTTTCGGTACTATGGTTGGGTCTAAATCCTGATTGAAATTTTTCATGAATACAATTTTCATTCAAATAAGAACATAACTGTTTGGAAACAACTTTTTCTAATATCTTTAAGACAAAAGGAAGGTTTGAAATTGGCCTATAATTAGATAAAACATGTGGATCAAGATTAGGTTTTTTAATCAGGGGTTTAATAACAGCACTTTTAAACAATTTAGGTACATACCCAAGGCTAAGGGATGCATTGATTAATGTAAGCAGGGGCTCTACAATAGCTGGGAGTAAATCTTTAAGTAAACGAGTTGGAACAGGATCGAGTATACACGATGATGACTTCGATGATTTAATCAACACAGTTAGTTCATTTTGGGAGATTGGATTAAAGGAATTTAGTTGGATTAACTCGTTACTATTATCACCAATGCTGCTCGGAGTGAGTCCATACTTAACATTGGCAAGTGACACACTCTGACTCTGAAGTCGTATTTTTTCTATCTTGTCATTAAAGAATTTTAAAAAATCATCGCTGGTACAGTCAGGCGGTATATTAGATTCAGTTTCATTGACGTTTTTAGTTAATTTGGACACTGTCTCAAAAAGGAATCTAGGATTGTTTTTATTTTTCTCTATTAGAAATGAATAATATACAGATTTAGCTTTTATAAGTGCATGTTTATACTCAGTTAGAGCATCTTTCCAAGCAATCTTATACACCTCCAGTGTAGTGTGACGCCACTTACGTTCTAATTTCCGTGCTGCTTGTTTAAGTGCGCATGTGTGGTCATTGTACCATGGAGCAAGTTTTTTCTCCCTAATCAGTTTAGTTTTGAGTGGGGCTACGTTATCTAAGGTTGTGCGCAGTACGGTCTCTAGGTTTTGAGTTGCCTGATCTAGTTCTTTAGGTTCTGATGCTGATATATTTGGTAATTCTGGTAGGCAGTTTATGAACGCTGCTGCAGTTGCAGATGTAATAGTGCGCTTACATTTAAAACGATTTGGTTGCTGTATATTATTGGACAGGGACACTTCATATATTAGTAGGGAGTGATCAGAGATTAAGTCATTCTGTGGTATAATTTCCAGGTTGTCTATGTTTATACCATAAGTAAGTATTAAATCTAAGGTATGTTTACAGCGGTGAGTGGGTCCTGTTACATTTTGGGTGATGCCTAAAGATTCTAAAATAGAGTCAAACGCAATTTTGAGTGGATTACACTTATCCTCATAATGAATATTAAAGTCACCAACAATTAGAGCTTTCTTAGTTGATAAGACTAATTTAGAAAGAAAATCGGCAAATTCGTTAAGAAATTCTGAGTAAGGACCAGGGGGTCGATAAACAGTAACCAGTTTAAACATACTATTTTTATCAGATGAACATTTATTGGTTATGTCAGAGATAAGAACTTCAAACGAGTTTGTTATGGGAGTTGATTTTACAGTAAGACCTATGTCTTTATCATAAATTGTGGCTATTCCTCCACCACGACCGCTAAGACGTGGCTTATGTTCATAACTGTCACCCGGAGGAGATGCTTCATTTAAACCTAGATACTCATCAGGTCTAGCCCAGGTCTCGGTTAAACACAGGGCACTAAGACAATTATCTGTAATTATTTCATTTACAATTACTGTTTTGCATGCAAGTGACTTGATGTTTAGAAGTCCTAACTTTAGTTTAACTTTACTAGGGTTTTCATGATGCTCATTTAGATTAATTTTAATTAAGTTATTATGACATACTTTTTGATTTTGTTTTGGCTTACACCTGCCACGGTAAACAGACACAGTCTCAATGGTTTGTGACCTAAGGATTCCAGGTGACGTCCGATGGCGACTCGCAGACAGTCGGTTAGGCCTGTTAGTCTGCTGCCTGGTCTTGGCTCTGGATAGTCATTTAACACTATCTGCCGCTACACTAACGCGGTGGTAAAGCCTGTCACCTATGCTGCAAGAAATGCGAGCAGCACCCTCCCACGTGGGGTGGACACCATCCCGCTTCAAAAGACCAGGCCTTCCCTCAAAGGTGGACCAGTTATCTACAAAATCAATGCAGTTTTCTGAGCACCATTTAGACATCCAGCGGTTCAGCGACAACAACCTGCTGTAGGTTTCGCCACTGGGTCGAATCGGTAAGGGGCCAGAGCACACTACTGCCTCAGACATCGACCTAGCTAACTCACACACCTCTTTAACATTACTCTTAGTAACCTCAGACTGCCGTAAACGAACATCATTAGTGCCGACGTGGATAACAATCTTCGAAAATCTACGATTAGCATTAGCCAGCACTTTCAGGTTTGCTCTGATGTCAGGCGCCCTGGCCCCCGGAATACAAGTGACTATGGTTGCTGGTGTCTCTATGGGGGTCGCAATACGCACGTGTCGGAGCTGAGAATCTCCTATAACCAGAGCACTTACATTAACAGGCTTCTCAGCGGGTGGCTCACTGAGTGGGGAAAACCTGTTGGACACGTGCAACTGAGATGGTCGGTGCTTTTCCCTACGACTATGTCGCCGAGACGTCACCCAGTCGCCCCGCTGTGAGGGCTCTAATGCCGGAGTCTGGGGTTCTATACCTGAACTGCTGGCATTCGGGACTGCTACAGCTGAATTTAAGCCCTCACTATTAGTAGTCTGTTCTAACGCCCGAATGCGCCCTTCTAACACTGAGATCTTCTCCGTCAGACTAACAACTAATCTACACTTATCACATGTAAAGTTATCACTAAACACGGAGAAGGAATAACTGAACATATTACACTCGGAACATGGATACAAAGCTCCTGCTGGGGCCATAGTAACAAAGAAATATACTTAGCTTTACAAGATGAGTTGGAGATGATGTTTATGTTGGATTCACCGGCGCTTCTGCTGGTAGTCACAGAAGAACGGCTTTAATTCCGGATGAAACAGGCGATGATGAGCTGGAATACAAAAACCACCAACCAAACAACACAAACGCGCTTCGTTCGGACAAAAGCGGCTGTAATTCTAAAGGAGAACGGTGTTATGCGCTGGTGTACTAAACAAATAAACGCGCTTCCTACGAACAGAAACGGTTATAACTCCCCACAAAACAGAGGTGTTTTAAGAGCTGAAATACAGAACACAACCAAACACAAACGCGCTTCGTGCGGACCGAAAACAGTTTTAATTCTGGATAATTATGATGTTTATGCGCTGAAGTACAAAAACAAACAAAACCGGCTTCGTTCGGATGCCGGTAGCAGAAGTTTCCTAGTTTCCAACACAGCACGAATTTACGTTAGTAAACACAAGCGCTTTTTTACGATAAACAAAATAAAACTAAATCAACAACACACGGAAGATTAACGTATAAATTATATGTTTAAAACATACGTATATAAAAAGTTATTTAGCTAAAGGCTACAAACAAACAACTAGGCTAGCGTCTCAGCGTGCGTACCACCGGAAGTGACGTCACACAGCTCAGTCACAGCTCACACATATCACAACATATCTACATTGTCAGGCAGAAGCAGAGATCTCTGAGCATTAACAATGTCCCCTGCTGTTGAAAAAACCCTTTCACTAAGGACAGAGGTGGTTGGAATGGAAATGTATGCTTTTGCTAAAGGTGAAAGTAGTGGATATAGTTTAGCATTTTCTTTCCACCATTTGACTGGACAGTTGAGGGAAATAGGTGTTTCAGTCCTGTACTCATCAATGTACAGCTGGATGTCTAGGAGCAAGAGAGCCAGGGCTTCTTTCTCAATGGTACTATACACTAGCTGATTTTTCAAACATTTCTTAGAAAAATAGCAAACTGGATGGTCAACCCTTAAGTCATCTCCTAGGAATTAAAACAGCACCAGCACATGTCTCACACACATTGACCTCTAATTTGAATGGTCGATCAAAAACTGGGGCAGCAAACAAGTCTTTCAGAACCATTGAATTTTGTAAACATATGCCTGGCAAACTATAATGTCTCAAACACAAATCATCAGATTCGGATGAATACTCCTTTAGCTTCATTTTTAAAATGGCAGCAACTGCTGCTGACTCTAAAGACTGCAACAAATAAACCTGATAAAACACGATAAACATGACAAACATGAGTTTTCTTCCTTCAATCAGGTGTCGAAATAACATAATTAACATCACTTCTTTAACCTGGAAAGGACCTGTGAAACAAGCTTGAAATGCTGAACCAGGCACTGGCAGTAATGTCAAAACAGAGTCACCTACTTGAAACGAAGGTTTTACAGCATCACAATCAAAACTTAGGGAATTTACGTATTCTAAAACTGACTTTTTTTGACAATTCAAACTTGGACACCACCACTGTTCTTGCAGTGCTTTCAATGGAACCATATGTCCAAACACCAGCTCCGAAGGGCCAAAACCAATCGACTTTTGTACGGCTTTGCAAACTGCCAACATTAACTTTACCCACTTCTACACAGAATGCACATAACATATTCTTGAACATTTGATGGAAACATTCTAACGCACCCTGTGTTTTAGGGTGATACGCTGTGGAAACTTGATGAATAGTGCCATGTACCTTCAGAACTGAAGTTCGACCCTTGGTCTGATTGAACAATTTTTCGTAGCCCAAACATAGTACATGTGTAAAGCTTTTACAATTACACATTGTAAAGATATGTTCAAAACTTGGAGTAGGTATTTTTAATCACGTACAATTAATGGGTGAATTAATGGCCCTGGAGGCAAAGAACTCAGTCTTATCGAGATCTGGAATGGATCAACCTTGATATGGTCTAGTAATGTGTTCTGGCTTTGGTTGCGGCCCTGACTCACTTGCAGAAGCATTCCTCTTACAGGAAAAGAGGAACAGTTATATGTGCATGTTTTCGAAACTGGGAAGCTGAAATGCATAAATTCTTGCCTCACCTAACCTTGAGACATTGTTAACTATTTTGGCAAAACGACCAGAAAGGGGGAGAGTCTGGACAACCCCCCACCCCCATTCTCGTGTGAGGTAGTTTTAGGTTGGAAATTATTACTTATTATATGTGTAACTATAAGACCAAGCATGCCTGCTCTCTGACTCCTGAAAGTGAAAATGTGAATCATCCATACTAAAACATTTTGCCGTTGTTGGCAGGATTTGGATAATATTTCAATTTCACTAAGTCAGACAGTATGTTTAAACGTAAGAATAAAAAGGAGGAGGAAGAGGCGAGCGAGGTCATCCCAGGATGGGAAGACATGCTCTATGAAGCTTTGGCACAAGAAGTGCACAAGGGTGGCGGTCCATGGTCCGTGGTCAGCGACGTTGAAGGATGGTGAGCCTGAACAGCTGCTGACCTGTTTGAGAAAGGCTCCTGTCACACCAAAGGATCCTATAAAACTCTCCAGCTGAGGCTGTGGATCGTGTTGACTGCTTGCTGCATGAGAGTAGAAATACTTAACTAGGCAGTCTGAGCAGCAGATAACTGAGTTATCAGAAGTATGCTTTTTCTACTCCACTGTGTGGAACCCATGTTTAATACAAACGGCAGAAATTTGTGACGGGGAAATCCTCCCATCATCTTATTCTAGTTTCCATGAGGTAGGTTCACATCGTTCATGTGTGGCTACCATGTGGCCAAATCCTCAATTTCCTTACACCCCTTTTGTGGGTTGTTCACATAATATTTGTATTTGGCAATGGAATAATCAAAATGACCTGTTGTCTAATCATTCAAAGGTTGATATATTAAAATCTTTCCAATAGAAGGTTCTACATAGCCGAGTGGACATAAGCCTAGAACAAATCCAAAAAAAAATGAATGAATCATTAATCTTGCATCAATATTTGCAAAAGATAAACACATCATTACAACAAACTATAAAACTATTTTGACACAAAAACAATTAATACATTTAGGCTGTGTAATTGAACACTCGGCTACAGATTCATGGTGGGATATTTTTAATGGGTGGTCCCCACGGGCCACTTCTTTGTTGCAATTAGTTACTCATCCTATATTAGTTTTATTGGGGGTTTCTATTGTCTTACTTGTATGGAATACTTGCTTATGTGTATATGTTTGTAGACTTATGCGTAGGGTTTCATATAATGCTATCTGCAACTGAGCCATGGCAGAGGGACCGAGTGTAAATATATGTTCAAAACCTGAAGTAGGTATTTTAATGAAGGACAATTAATGGGTGAAGTAACCTCTAAATGCATGGGGCCCTTATGGCCCTGGATGCTGGGCAGTACGCAAAGAACGCAGCTAGTAAGTCTCAGTTGCGGCCCCGACTAAGCATTCCTCTTACGGGGCGGTACGCAAAGAACGCAGCCTATCGAGATCTGGAATGGATCAACCTTGATATGGTCTAGCAATGTGTTTTGGCCTTGGTTGCGGCCCTGACTTACTTGCAGAAGCATTCCTCTTACGGGAAAAGAGGAACAGTTACAGTGTATCACAAAAGTGAGTACACCCCTCACACTTCTGCAGATATTTAAGTATATCTTTCATGGGACAACACTGACAAAATGACACTTTGACACAATGAAAAGTAGTCTGTGTGCAGCTTATATAACAGTGTAAATTTATTCTTCCCTCAAAATAACTCAATATACAGCAATTAATGTCTAAACCACCGGCAACAAAAGTGAGTACACCCCTAAGAGACTACACCCCTAAATGTCCAAATTGAGCACTGCTTGTCATTTTCCCTCCAAAATGTCATGTGACTCGTTAGTGTTACTAGGTCTCAGGTGTGCATAGGGAGCAGGTGTGTTCAATTTAGTAGTACAGCTCTCACACTCTCTCATACTGGTCACTGAAAGTTCCAACATGGCACCTCATGGCAAAGAACTCTCTGAGGATCTTAAAAGACGAATTGTTGCGCTACATGAAGATGGCCAAGGCTACAAGAAGATTGCCAACACCCTGAAACTGAGCTGCAGCACAGTGGCCAAGATCATCCAGCGTTTTAAAAGAGCAGGGTCCACTCAGAACAGACCTCACGTTGGTCGTCCAAAGAAGCTGAGTGCACGTGCTCAGCGTCACATCCAACTGCTGTCTTTGAAAGATAGGCGCAGGAGTGCTGTCAGCATTGCTGCAGAGATTGAAAAGGTGGGGGGTCAGCCTGTCAGTGCTCAGACCATACGCCGCACACTACATCAAATTGGTCTGCATGGCTGTCACCCCAGAAGGAAGCCTCTTCTGAAGTCTCTACACAAGAAAGCCCGCAAACAGTTTGCTGAAGACATGTCAACAAAGGACATGGATTACTGGAACCATGTCCTATGGTCTGATGAGACCAAGATTAATTTGTTTGGTTCAGATGGTCTCAAGCATGTGTGGCGGCAATCAGGTGAGGAGTACAAAGATAAGTGTGTCATGCCTACAGTCAAGCATGGTGGTGGGAATGCCATGGTCTGGGGCTGCATGAGTGCAGCAGGTGTTGGGGAGTTACATTTCATTGAGGGACACATGAACTCCAATATGTACTGTGAAATACTGAAGCAGAGCATGATCCCCTCCCTCCGGAAACTGGGTCGCAGGGCAGTGTTCCAGCATGATAATGACCCCAAACACACCTCTAAGACGAACACTGCTTTCTTGAAGAGGCTGAGGGTAAAGGTGATGGACTGGCCAAGACTGTCTCCTGACCTAAACCCAATAGAACATCTTTGGGGCATCCTCAAGCGGAAGGTGGAGGAGCGCAAAGTCTCGAATATCCGCCAGCTCCGTGATGTCGTCATGGAGGAGTGGAAAAGCATTCCAGTGGCAACCTGTGAAGCTCTGGTAAACTCAGTTAAGGCAGTTCTGGGAAATAATGGTGGCCACACAAAATATTGACACTTCAGGAACTTTCACTAAGGGGTGTATTCACTTTTGTTGCCGGTGGTTTAGACATTAATGGCTGTATATTGAGTTATTTTGAGGAAAGAATAAATTTACACTGTTATATAAGCTGCACACAGACTACTTTTCATTGTGTCAAAGTGTCATTTTGTCAGTGTTGTCCCATGAAAAGATATACTTAAATATCTGCAGAAATGTGAGGGGTGTACTCACTTTTGTGATACACTGTATATGTGCTTGTTTTTGAAACTGGGAAGCTGAAATGCATAAACTCTTGCCTCACCCAACCTTAAGACATTGTTAAGGAATTTGGCACAATGCCCAGAAAGGGGGAGGGTCTGGCCAATTCCCCCTGTTCTTGCGTAAAGGTCCTAGTTTAACCATGCCTGAATTGCTATATAAATGGGGAGAGTCCCTGGTATTGGTAGGAGCTCAGCCATGGGACAGCTTGCATCGCCTGGCATTTCTGGGTTAAGTTGATTTCCTGCCAGAGCTGAAGGGGCTCCCCAGCTGATGAGAGGTGGGTGATGATAGCTTAATCCAGGGTGGTTAAACTAGGACCTTCACGCAAGAATGGGAGGGAGACTCTCCCCCTTTCTGGGCGTTGCGCCAAATTCCTTTCGCCAAGGGCAAGAGTTTATGCATTTCAGCTTCCCAGTTTCGAAAACAAGCACATATAACTGTTTCTCTTTTCCTGTAAGACGAATGTTTCTGCAAGTGAGTCAGGGCCGCAACCAAGGGCAAAACACATTACTAGACCATATCAAGGTTGATCCATTCCAAATCTCGATCAGGCTGCGTTTTTTGCGTACCACCCCATGCATTTGGAGGTTACTTCACCCATTATTTGTACATCATCAAAAATACTTACTCCAGGTTTTGAACATATTTTTACAACATCACTCAGACCGGGTCCTGCCACATTCACCACAGTGCGTAGGTTCACTGTCTTGGAGGCACAGAGCATTTGAGTGATGCCCAGTACACTGCTCCTCGTCATATCCAGATGTGCATCTTTAATCAAAGGTTCTTCTAGCACCCAGTGCAAATAAGTTTGTTATTTCCAGTCTTTGAGTCCTAATGTTTCCCCATATTATGAACAGTCCATGGTAAAAAGAAGGTTGTCCAGTCAGACATAGCTATTTACAGTTCGTTAAAAACAAAAAGTAGCATGTAGACCAAGACCAACAACTGTGTAGGATGCCACTGGTCACCTTCCTCCATGCCAAGTCTGTTGAACCTGTCAAGAATTTCTGAACAAACTGCAGACGGAAAGTTGCCAATCTGCTTGTCAGGTGTACCAGGCCTTGTCCCCCTTCCTCTTTGGGCAGGAAAAGGACAGCCTGAGGTACCCAGTGAAGTCAATCCCAGAAAAAGTCCACCAGTATGGCTTGCAATCGAGACAGCAGGGGGATCGACACAAGACAACCTATGCTAGATGGTTGAAGCAACTATATTGTTGATCACCAACACTCTCCCCTAAAGGACAACTGGCTTTGAATCCACTTCCATCAGGCCAAGCAACCCACCATTTTTCCACTACACCCTCCCAGTTTTTTTGCACTAATGCCTCATCACCAAGACAGACACCCAGGTATTTTACTCCCCCTGTCTTCCATGTCATTCCAGCTGGTAAAAAGGGTAGCCCACTTGCCCACTGCCCCACGGCCAGAGCTTCACTCCTTCCCCAGTTAACTTTTGAGGCCAATATGATGCCAAAACTCTGAATAGCAGAAAGTAGGGATCCTCTTTGTATTTCTCACTCTCCTGCTCTGATGCCATCTGTGCCTTCCCTTTCTACCCTTTATTTAGACCACTTAGTTTTAATCTTTCTCTTTCCTGAAGGAACTCTGAAAAGAGCCTCCTCAACCTTTCCATTCCAAACTTAGTTCTTTGGTAGTGGCAGCTTCTGCACCACCTTCATCTCTAGTTTTAGCAGCGTCACACCAAGACCCTGAGCCCTTCTGCAGATCAGCATGCATAATGTTACTGTCCACACCACTGTCCCTAGCACCACCAGGTCCAGCTGTTTCACCACCCTCCCCAGCCGGAGTCTAAGTGTCAGAAACAGTCATGTTGTCAGAAGTGGCAAAAATGACATAATCAAAGCCATCAATTTTGAATTTAAAGGCTACGTTCAGCTCTTCAACTCCACTTTTCAAAATCATGTAAAGTTGTCTTCTAAAACAGACATGTTGTGCATGTTGAGTTTTGCCAACAAAGTGAATCTTTTTCACAGGAGACATAACTTGACCATAACATGACAATTCAGCAATCAGTACTTCATCAGTCATGAAAGGTGGAACATTTAATAGAGTTATTTTCTTTGCTGAATGAACGAGGGGCATTACAGGTGTAAATGTTCCCTGAATAGCAACACCAGTCTGAACTATGGTGTTAGCTTTCTCTACACTGTCTACAAAGATCACAACAGCACCGTTAATCCTGGACGCTGCCATGATACTTCTACAATCTACAACATCTCCTACAGCTAAAACACACTCCTCTACTGAACACCTCATCTCAGGGGTGAATTTAACCCCATGCCAGTGCGTTGCTCAAACTTTACTTTCTATTATTGTCACAAGCCAGGACATGCTGCTGTTAATTGTTTGGCTTTGAGAAAGAAACAAAAAAGACAAAATAAACATAGTGTCAATTTCCAGTGTTAGTTTGGAAGGAGACCAATTAATGTTCAATGGCCAATTAATCTTTAGAGATACTGGGGCTGCACAATCTTTTATCTTAGCTGATGTCCTGCCATTATCTGCCCAGACTTTTTGTGGTTTGTTTGCTGTGTGCCAAGGACTCGAAATGGGCTATAATAAAGAGCCATTGCATTTTGTACAGTTGTGTACTGATCTGTGTTCCGGTACTTTCAAAGTTGCTGTTTGTTCTGCTTTACCTGTGAAAGGTATTGACTTTATATTGGGAAATGACTTGGCAGGTGGAAAGTCCTGGACACTCCACATGTTACCAGTAGCTCATCTGGAGCTGGTTGGTCTGACATTTATCTTGCCTGTGTGCTTACTCATGCTCACAGATTGGGAAATGTTGTGAATTTGGCTGAATCATTTCTTTCTGATGATAAACTGTCTGTCAAGAGAGAGAGAATGGTGAGAGTAATCCCACTGGAATGCACCTGGAGTCAGCTGTTGACCATGACAAACTTGTAGAAGCTCAAAAAGCAGACCCTGCTTTAAGTAAATGCTTTGCCATGGTGAACCAGACAGAAGTACCCAATAAATC
Source organism: Trichomycterus rosablanca (assembly GCF_030014385.1). Lineage (NCBI taxonomy): Eukaryota > Metazoa > Chordata > Actinopteri > Siluriformes > Trichomycteridae > Trichomycterus > Trichomycterus rosablanca. The sequence continues at coordinate 18,825,627 of NC_086007.1, forward strand.
AGTTACATATCTTGTTGAAAATGACATACTAATCCGCAAGTGGAATTCATGTAAAGATTTAGAGCTAGAGGGTGTTTATCAAATTGTTATTCCTACCATGCATAAACTACAAGTTTTATCTTTAACTCACGATAGTCCATGGGCTGGTCATTTGGGTGTCTCGAAGACATATAACCACATCCTTAAACATTTTTTTGGGGCCAGGAATGAAAGCGACCATTGCAAAATATTGCCGTTTATGTCATGTATGTCAGCTCACGGGTAAACCTAATCAAACTGTTTCTCCAGCCTCTTTGTGTCCGATTCCAGTGATGGGTGAACCATTTGAGAGAATTCTGGTTGACTGTATGGGACCTTTGCCAAAGAGTAAAACAGGTAATCAGTTTTTGCTTACTATTATGTGTACTATTATGTTTTTCTGAAACTGTACCTTTGCGAAAAATCACAGCCCCAGTTGTAGTTAATGCATTATTGAAGTTCTTTTGTATTTTTGGATTGCCTCAAATAATCCAAACTGATCAGGGTAACAATTTCCTGTCTAAAATCTTTGTTCAAGTCATGCATACTTTGAAAATTGTACATGTGGTTTCAGTCCTTATCATCCAGAGTCCCAGGGTACTCTCAAAAGATTTTATCAATCTTTAAAATCTATGCTGCATCATTTTTGTTTGGACACTGGGGATGAGGGATCATCTTGTTTTATTTGCTGCTTGTGAGGCCGTGCAGGAGTCTCTTTCTTTTAGTCCAGCTGAACTAGTCTTTGGTCATACCATTCGTGGTCCTTTAAAACCCCAGTTGGGAAGATATGGAAAATGCAAATAAAATAAAAATGCAATGTTCCTTACATTTACTTTGACTTTTATTTGATTGCAGACAATTTGAACCCAAGATATTTCATGTTTTGTCTGCTCAACTTCATTTCATTTGTTAATATACCTCCATTCCTGCATTTCAGGCCTGCAACACATTCAAAAAGTGTTGGGACAGGGGCAATTTAGGGCTAGTAATGAGGTGAAAAAACTAAATAATAATGTGATTCCAAACTGGTGATGTCAAGAATTGTAATCATGGTTTGGTACAAAAGCAGCATCCAGGAAAGGCTGAGTCTTTGATTAGCAAAGGTCTCCAGTTTGTCAACAAATGCATGAGAAAATTATTGAAATGTTTAAAAACAATGTACCTCTAAGCATATTTCTCCCTCTACAGTGCATAATATCATTAAACAATTCAAGAAATCAGGAGGAATTTCAGTGCATAAAGGCCAAGAGGGCAAGCTTAAGCTGAACGCCTGTGATCTTCGATCCCTCAGATGGCACGGCATCAAGAACAATAGCTGATATAACCACATGGGTGAGGGATTACTTTGGCAATTCTTTGTTAAGCACTACAATACGGAGTTACATGCACAAATGTCTCTTAAAACTTTACTGTGCAAAAAAGAAGCCGTATGTTAATCATGTCCAGAGGTGGCGTCGACTTCTCTGGGCTCGGAGGCATCTAGGATGGACACAGTGGAAACGTGTATTGTGGTCAGATGAATCAGCATTCCAGGTCTTTTCTGGAAAAAAAATATACGCTGTGTGCGCCCGAAAAGGACCATCCAGACTGTTATCAGCAGCAAGTCCAAAAGTCAGGGTCTGTCATGGTATGTCAGTGCCCTTGGCAAAGGTAATTTATACTTCTGTGTTGGCAGCATTAATGCAGAAAAGTACATTGAGATCTTCAAGACGTCACCTTTTCCAGGAATGTCTATGCATTTTTTTGCAAAACCACATGCTGCACACATTACAAAGGCATGGCTGCGGAAGAAGAGGGTACGGGTACTAGACTGGCCTGCCTGCAGTCCTGACCTGTCCCCAATAGAGAATGTGTGGAAAATTTTGAAATGAAAAATGCGACAACAACGACCCCGAACTGTTGCACATATTAAGACATGTTTGCACGAAGAATGGGACAAAGTAAACCTGACACACTAAATTGCTTGGTATCCTCATTGCCAAAATGTCTTTTAAGTGTGGTGAAAAGAAATGGCAACATTACAAAGTGGTAAATGCTTTACTGTTCCAACTTTTGTGTTGCAGGCCTGAAATGCAGGAATGAATGTTTATTAATAAATGTACTGAAGTTGACTGAATAAAACATGAAATATCTCAGGTTCACACCTATGCAATGAAATAAATGTAAGAAACTGTGTTTTTATTATTTGCATTATCCATGCCGTCCCAACATTTTCTGATTTGGGGTTGTAAATACTCAGCCTGATGTGTCTACTATTCCTTCTGATGGTGTGAATTTTCTGTGATCCTGTTCTTCCTTGTGCTAGACTGTCTAACTCTTAAGTTTTATCACTTTTCTGCTAGTCTAGGTTATTTTTTAGGAGAAAAGCAAGATGATTTGGTCAAGCTGATTCAGGAATTTCCTTCCATATTTGGTGATGTTCCTTCCCAAACACCAGTATTGCAACATGATATTAAAGTTACTTTTAGTACCCCAATCAAACAACATCCTTATCATGTTAATGCTGCTAAGAGAGCCATCATGAAAGGGAAGTAGAATATCTTTTAGAAGATTTGACCATTTCTCTCCAGGGAAGCTACCCAGATTCTGGTCCAATCACTTGTAATCTCACGGTTGGACTACTGCAACTCCCTCCTGGCAGGAGCTCCCATGTCAACTATTAAACCCTTGCAGCTCATTCAAAATGCAGCTGCCCGTCTGGTTTTTAACCAGCCCAAACACTGCCACATCACCCCACTGCTGCGTTCTTTTCACTGGCTTCCAGTAACTGCACACATTCAGTTTAAAACACTGATGCTCACCTACAAAGCCAAAAATGGACCAGCCCCATGCTACCTTCACAGTCTAATCAAACCCCGCTCTGTACCGCGCAACCTCCGAGCCTCTAGTCTTGCTCGACTTGAGCCCCCATCCAGGACTAAAGGAAGACAAGCATCAAGGCTGTTCTCTGTTCTAGCACCCAAGTGGTGGAATGAACTTCTTCTGTCTGTCCGAACATCTGAGTCTCTTGCTGTCTTTAAAAAACGATTAAAAACCCACCTTTTTACTAAGCACTTAAGCTGACTTGTACTTATTTACTTATTTACTAATCTACTAACATAAATTTTTAGGTATGGCGGGATATTATAGAGCATTTTGTAAGAATTTTTCATCTGTGGTTGATCCTCTCACAAAACTACTTAGTCCCTCTGTACCTTTTAAGTGGGACCCCTGTTCTTGCTGCTCCAGATTTTAGCCTTTTCAGCTGGAGGTCAATGCCAGTGCTGTTGGTGCCAGTGTGGTGTTCTTACAGGAGGATAGTGGTGGTGTAGCACATCCGGTTTGTTACTTCTCACTCACACTGCAGGTGCACTCACTCACACAACTTTTTTTTACTTTTTACACTTCTTAATTTAAACCCAGCTTTTCAGTAACAAAATTCAGCTGATCCACTGTGTCATATTAAAACATGTCAAAATTAGTCATGAGTAAAATGAAAGGCATATGTAAAATAAAAAGACACATCAAAAACCTCTTTGGCTTAACTGAATTCAAGAGTGAAGCAGAGCTCATCATAAACTGAGCACACTGCTTCCTCACAGCACCACACCTCTTTAAAAGTCCTTTTATAAAACTTAAAATCAATTAAAATCCTTGATCTAACTAGTCTGAAGAGAGTCCTTGTGGCTTCACAGTCAGTACCACACACCACCTTATTCTTACGACTGATATAGATTTCCATTTTTGTCTGCCCAAGGATGAAGCTGATTAATTGGCACTTTTTTCTCTTGACATATTTAAAACCAAGAATAAAAGTCTGGACTGTAAAAGTCATTAAAAGACATAAAACATTCTTCAAAACATCAAACAAGGGATGAAGCCTAAAACAGTGCATAAAAACATGAAACATTGTTTTCCTCTGACAACAAAATGGACAGTGTGGTAAAATCTTTAAAAAGCGTTAACTGAGATAGTACCATGTATATGGTATATCCAAGTAAATCCTCCACTGCAGGTCAGCAACTTTCTTAGTTAATGGTAGTTTATACAGTGCTCTCTACTCTGGCTTAACGTCATCACTTAAATTAAAAACATCTTGCCACGGTGTGTCAGTCCTTCTATGCAGTCTCTTTTTTTATTTAGAACCTTCACACCGGCTCTGTACAGCATTTTACCAGACGCACTCCTCAAATCCATGCTGGTTTCCCTCTTACACTCCAAAAGGGGGCCTTTACAGTCCTGTATGTCTGGCATGATGGTGATGTCTGGGAAGGGGTTATCCTCTGCAGGGCTAACCACCCCCGCACTATACTTTCGCACCTGCTCCCGCTCCTCAGATGAAAAGGCAGACTTCCAGCCCATAAGGACCTTATTCACAACACATATAGACCTCACTCCCAACCTTGTGGCCACATTCTCCATATTCGTGAAATCAGGTCTTGCAATGTCCACCAGTCGGCGCAGAGTTGACTCCTGATGAAACTAGCACTCTAGTCAGTGCAGGAGTATTTGCTCCAGTTAAATCCAGACGCGTGCCATACACCAGAGGTTCCTCCAGAAGCCAATGTAAATCTGAGTCATCCTGTTTGTTAAAAGAGTTCCATACTCTAAAAAGTCCACGATAAAAAACAGGCAACCCAGCAATGTCCAGTGCCTTAGTGTCCATTAAAAACAAGGTTCTGTCAGCCTGCAAGTTTGCTAACAAAGTCATCCACACAAGCCAATTTATGCCACAAGGATGATGCTGCAAGGTTATTTATAACAAGTACCCTTCCCCGAAAGGACATTTGGGGGACTAACCATTTCCATTTATTAAGACAGCCTTTAATTTTTCAACCATGCCATCCCAGTTCTTTTCAGTGCAGGTGTCATCCTCCAAGTACACCCCTAGATATTTAAACCCACCCCTCCTTCACATCATTTAATCTGGGAGTGAAGGTTCTCCATCATCTCACTTACCAACTAAAAATACTTCACTCTTGTTCCAGTTCACTTTAGCCAATGATAAAATCCTAAAATCATGTAAAAGTTTAGCTAAAATGTCCACATCCGTCTGGGTACTTGTTATCACAACTACAGTAGATCATCTGCATATGCTGAGACACACAGAGGAACGGTACAGGGAGGCACCACCAGTCCGGAAATGCAATCTCTTAGTTTACACAACAGTGGTTCAATTGCCAACAAGTACAACATTTCAGACAAAGAACTTATACCTTTGTGAACTTAAAAAGGAGCACATAAACCACCGTTAACTTTAATTACACTTTCAATGTCACTGTACAAAACCTTGATTATTGCTATGAAACCTGGGTTGAATCTGGGTTCTCCAGAACCTTACACAGGTACCCATGTTCAACCCGGTCAAAAGCCTTTTCATGATCTAAGAAAATGAGACCAGCCTTCAAGCCCAAAAGTCTGGAGACTTCCAAAACATCCCGAATTAGATATATATGATCAAATATTGACTTAGGTCGAGGACTAAAATACACACATAGGAGCTTAAGTCCACATAAAAACCTATACTAATTTAAGATCCACTTCACCCATGTTGTAGGTGAGCATTCTCACCCTTCCTCATCTCCAACACGCGTCACCTTCTGCTGGCTCCAGCCCCTTAATGGCTCACAACACTCTCGGAGTAGGTCCACCTTGTCCTCGACCCAGCAATACTGTAGGGAAACACAATAGCGCACTCAATGGGGAACCAACTGCAGGTCACCAAACCTGCATCTACACGAAACAGAGGTACTCTGGGGAAGAGTGAGCTATATTCTCACTCCTCCCTCCAATTTCCAAAGCCTCTCACTGGTTGGCCAGTCGACCTGGTTTCAATCATTCCGCCATCCGCCCGTTCCTACTCTCCTTCCAGCAGTAGACTCTTCCCTAGATGTCACCAATTAAAACCCACAAATCGCACTTTCCCAACCTCTCGCTACACCTACAATTAGTCACTCGTGACACCCTCCCCCACCAATGGGTTCCAGTCCCAGGAACCCTAGTTCAGGCAACCCTGGGTTGGTGGCGTCTCTTGGGGAGCTGTAGGGTAGCACAAACAAGGGCGTAAAAGGTTATGATGGAGTGTCCGCTCCGGGCCGTCTATCCCTTTCCCTACATAGTGTCGGGATTTTGGCACAAAAATTACCTTGTATTCTTAATAATCAATAGGCCTTAGAATGAACATGTAAGATCTGCACGTACACAGAAAACATTAGCATAAGAAAGCAGAAGCTGCAACTGCACAAAGTAAAGAAAAAAGATGAACAAGGTCAAGTAGAGTGACAAACCTCTTTGCGGAGGTCAGCAGCCGGCCTAAGTGTTAAACAACAGACTAAACAAAGCATGTAAAACAAGAAGTGTATGCTAAGCGTATGCTAATTCAGACAAACAACTTGAGTTAACTTTGAAATCTGCCCAGAGATAGAATGTTCTAGAGATCGCAGTATAAATCGCCATATAAGGTAACAACTAAAACTTCGACTGAACATCCTGGTGGGGATAGCTTAAAAAGGGTCGGATTCTAACAATCAGGAGAATTAGAGATAGACGGAGAGAGACAGAGAGAAACTTGCAGTGATCGATCACTTCAGGGCTCAGAGACTTCCTTTCTTCTTTTCTAAATAAATAATTATATTTTAATTGCTAATTCTGAGGTTCCTAGTCTTCATTTAACAAAAGATTTCATCGAGATTCCCAACAATCTGGTAGCAGAGGATGGTTAAATGAGGACAGTCTGAAGCCATCCAAGGTTGAGGACGTCATTGACTGATCCCGTGTGGGGCAGAACCAAGAGTCTGACTGATTTTTCTACACTCACTCAGCGCGCAAAAGGTAAGAACGGACCCATTGTGTCTATATTTAGTTGCATTATTATTTAGTGAAGTGAGTGTGGAATATCAGACAGATTCTGTAAGTGTTTTAAATGCAATTCCAAAATTGTTCATAGGCTTGAATAAGGAGTCTCTGAGTTGTTATATGTGTTTGTGAAATATTCAGAAGTACATAGGCGTCATTTTAGAGTCCGTGCTGCTTAGGCTGTTAACGAGGTCAGCCAGGTACTAGTACTGATTGTGTAAGGACCCTTTTGGGGTATAATCAAGACTTGTACGCCGGCGAGACAAGTAACTTGATTTTTGGGTGCGCAGTGAGTAAGGGGCAAAGGCTCACAGAAGGTGAAGAAGGTGGGGCCCCGTGGGTTCCTCACGGCGCTAGGAACTGGACAATTCAATTTGAAATCGGGGTTACGTCTGTGGAATTTTCCCAGTTTTCCGTTGCACGCAGGAAAACCCTGTACCTACCGGGCGGTAGGTTTTGGAGTTAGACGGTAAGGGATATAGGCTCACATACGGGGAAATAGGTGAGGTCCCAGGATTCCCAAGGTTGGTTTGTAGGGTCTGAAGTCAAGGGTACTGGCTCACATACGGAGAAAGAGGTGAGGCTCTGTTTCAGATGGTAAAGGATATAGGCTCACATACGGGGGAAAAAGGTGAGGTCCTGTTTAGAAACACCTGTGGGTTGTTCTCCTGCGTCCTGAGAAAGGACACCCTAAATTGGTACTAAATTCCTAGGTTGTAAATTCTATATTCATGTACTTCTGAATCAAAAGGTACCTTTCATTTGTTTGTCTATTGCTTGGCTTGTTTGTCCATTTTTGGTTTGTTTGTCTGTTGAGGAAACAGTGCTTTGAGTAAATGTGGGAAGTTTGTGTGTGACGCAGTGTATATGTGAGAGTTTGTACGACTGTGCTTAACCAGCTGATGTGTTTTTGTGAAGTGATTTATTGTATTTTTATAGTGTATTTTGGTGAAAAGCGTATTTTAGTGTGGTACCAATTGTGAATTATTGTTCAAAATGTCAAAAAATTACCTGCAAAGAACTAAAAGGGGCCAGTGATAGCTCAGTGGTTAAGGTACTGGACTAATAAACAGAAGGTTGCCGGTTCAAGCCCCACCACCACCAAGTTGCCACTGTTGGGTCCTTGAGCAAGGCCCTTAACCCTCAATTGCTCATTGTGTAAGTCGCTTTGGATAAAAACCCATCATAAATGGGAGTTGGCGTTGCGGTAAGAGGGAGAGCAGGACTAGGGCTAGGCTTAGGGTGAAAACACACGCACACACGATTCTCACAAGACTTGGAACTGTGTCTGCCGGAATTAGGGCCCATATATTAGCCTTTATTCAAATGAATACATTATTTTATAAAATGTACAAATAAATGTCAAAAAAATTTTAACACAAAGTTTTGAACTTCAAAGAGGAGTAAAACAAGGTTGTCCATTAAGTTCAGCCTTACACAGTATATATACAGTATTTCCAATTAGCCCACTTTTAAAAATGATTAAAAAATGATCTAAATATTAAAGGCATACAATCATCACCCAACAATACAGTTTAAATATCTGCATATGCAGATAATATTACAATAATAATACGAAACAAACAAGAATTCTGTGGATACCAGCCTTCATGGTGAAGGGAGAAAACATATAATCTAGTTTTAGGAGCCAAATTAAACCAAAATAAAACAAGCTGTTGGGAAGAATTAGAAAAAATATAAAGTTGCCAATTACAAAACACATATTAAAGTTATTAAAACTTTTGTTTCGGGGTACTAACCAAGAGGTAACAAAAAGATAAATATATACAGTATATCTATATATATCTATATATATACAGTGTATCACAAAAGTGAGTACACCCCTCACATTTCTGCAGATATTTAAGTATATCTTTTCATGGGACAACACTGACAAAATGACACTTTGACACAATGAAAAGTAGTCTGTGTGCAGCTTATATAACAGTGTAAATTTATTCTTCCCTCAAGATAACTCAATATACAGCCATTAATGTCTAAACCACCGGCAACAAAAGTGAGTACACCCCTAAGAGACTACACCCCTAAATGTCCAAATTAAGCACTGCCTGTCATTTTCCCTCCAAAATGTCATGTGACTTGTTAGTGTTACTAGGTCTCAGGTGTGCATAGGGAGCAGGTGTGTTCAATTTAGTAGTACAGCTCTCACACTCTCTCACACTGGTCACTGAAAGTTCCAACATGGCACCTCATGGCAAAGAACTCTCTGAGGATCTTCAAAGACGAATTGTTGCGCTACATGAAGATGGCCAAGGCTACAAGAAGATTGCCAACACCCTGAAACTGAGCTGCAGCACAGTGGCCAAGATCATCCAGCGTTTTAAAAGAGCAGGGTCCACTCAGAACAGACCTCGCGTTGGTCGTCCAAAGAAGCTGAGTGCACGTGCTCAGCGTCACATCCAACTGCTGTCTTTGAAAGATAGGCGCAGGAGTGCTGTCAGCATTACTGCAAAGATTAAAAAGGTGGGGGGTCAGCCTGTCAGTGCTCAGACCATACGCCGCACACTACATCAAATTGGTCTGCATGGCTTTCACCCCAGAAGGAAGCCTCTTCTGAAGTCTCTACACAAGAAAGCCCGCAAACAGTTTGCTGAAGACATGTCAACAAAGGACATGGATTACTGGAACCATGTCCTATGGTCTGATGAGACCAAGATTAATTTGTTTGGTTCAGATGGTCTCAAGCATGTGTGGCGGCAATCAGGTGAGGAGTACAAAGATAAGTGTGTCATGCCTACAGTCAAGCATGGTGGTGGGAATGCCATGGTCTGGGGCTGCATGAGTGCAGCAGGTGTTGGGGAGTTACATTTCATTGAGGGACACATGAACTCCAATATGTACTGTGAAATACTGAAGCAGAGCATGATCCCCTCCCTCCGGAAACTGGGTCGCAGGGCAGTGTTCCAGCATGATAATGACCCCAAACACGCCTCTAAGACGACCACTGCTTTATTGAAGAGGCTGAGGGTAAAGGTGATGGACTGGCCAAGCATGTCTCCAGACCTAAACCCAATAGAACATCTTTGGGGCATCCTCAAGCGGAAGGTGGAGGAGCGCAAAGTCTCGAATATCCGCCAGCTCCGTGATGTCGTCATGGAGGAGTGGAAAAGCATTCCAGTGGCAACCTGTGAAGCTCTGGTAAACCCCATACCCAGGAGAGTTAAGGCAGTTCTGGGAAATAATGGTGGCCACACAAAATATTGACACTTCAGGAACTTTCACTAAGGGGTGTACTCACTTTTGTTGCCGGTGGTTTAGACATTAATGGCTGTATATTGAGTTATTTTGAGGGAAGAATACATTTACACTGTTATATAAGCTGCACACAGACTACTTTTCATTGTGTCAAAGTGTCATTTTGTCAGTGTTGTCCCATGAAAAGATATACTTAAATATCTGCAGAAATGTGAGGGGTGTACTCACTTTTGTGATACACTGTATATATATATATATATATATATACAGTGTATCACAAAAGTGAGTACACCCCTCACATTTATTCAGATATTTAAGTATATCTTTTCATGGGACAACACTGACAAAATGACACTTTGACACAATGAAAAGTGGTCTGTGTGCAGCTTATATAACAATAATATTTATTCTTCCCTCAAAATAACTCAATATACAGCCATTAATGTCCAAACCACCGGCAACAAAAGTGAGTACACCCCTTAGTGAAAGTTCCTGAAGTGTCAATATTTTGTGTGGCCACCATTATTTCCCAGAACTGCCTTAACTCTCCTGGGCATGGAGTTTACCAGAGCTTCACAGGTTGCCACTGGAATGCTTTTCCACTCCTCCATGACGACATCATAGAGCTGGCGGATATTCGAGACTTTGCGCTCCTCCACCTTCCGCTTGAGGATGCCCCAAAGATGTTCTATTGGGTTTAGGTCTGGAGACATGCTTTGCCAGTCCATCACCTTTACCCTCAGCCTCTTCAATAAAGCAGTGGTCGTCTTAGAGGTGTGTTTGGGGTCATTATCATGCTGGAACACTGCCCTGCGACCCAGTTTCCGGAGGGAGGGGATCATGCTCTGCTTCAGTATTTCACAGTACATATTGGAGTTCATGTGTCCCTCAATGAAATGTAACTCCCCAACACCTGCTGCACTCATGCAGCCCCAGACCATGGCATTCCCACCACCATGCTTGACTGTAGGCATGACACACTTATCTTTGTACTCCTCACCTGATTGCCGCCACACATGCTTGAGACCATCTGAACCAAACAAATTAATCTTGGTCTCATCAGACCATAGGACATGGTTCCAGTAATCCATGTCCTTTGTTGACATGTCTTCAGCAAACTGTTTGCGGGCTTTCTTGTGTAGAGACTTCAGAAGAGGCTTCCTTCTGGGGTGACAGCCATGCAGACCAATTTGATGTAGTGTGCGGCGTATGGTCTGAGCACTGACAGGCTGACCCCCCACCTTTTCAATCTCTGCAGCAATGCTGACAGCACTCCTGCGCCTATCTTTCAAAGACAGCAGTTGGATGTGACGCTGAGCACGTGCACTCAGCTTCTTTGGACGACCAACGCGAGGTCTGTTCTGAGTGGACCCTGCTCTTTTAAAACACTGGATGATCTTGGCCACTGTGCTGCAGCTCAGTTTCAGGGTGTTGGCAATCTTCTTGTATCCTTGGCCATCTTCATGTAGCGCAACAATTCGTCTTTTAAGATCCTCAGAGAGTTCTTTGCCATGAGGTGCCATGTTGGAACTTTCAGTGACCAGTATGAGAGAGTGTGAGAGCTGTACTACTAAATTGAACACACCTGCTCCCTATGCACACCTGAGACCTAGTAACACTAATGAGTCACATGACATTTTGGAGGGAAAATGACAAGCAGTGCTCAATTTGGACATTTAGGGGTGTAGTCTCTTAGGGGTGTACTCACTTTTGTTGCCGGTGGTTTAGACATTAATGGCTGTATATTGAGTTATTTTGAGGGAAGAATAAATGTACACTGTTATATAAGCTGCACACAGACTACTTTTCATTGTGTCAAAGTGTCATTTTGTCAGTGTTGTCCCATGAAAAGATATACTTACATATCTGCAGACATGTGAGGGGTGTACTCACTTTTGTGATACACTGTATATATATATATATATATATATATATATATATATATATATATGTATATATATATATATTTATATATATACTGTATAATATATATATATATAATTAAAATAGGACATAAGTTAAAAATATAAAAGGGGAGCAAGTTGGATGGACAAAAAGAACAATGGACTACACAAAAAGGTAAAAACAGATGAAATATACCATATTTTAAACTTCTTTATGGTGACAATACAATCCAACCAGCTAACTGAAGAGGAATGTAAAAGTGTAATAAAAATATTTCCAAAAATATTTCAGAAAATATATGGGATACAATGTTGTTAATTATGGTTGTGTTTGGTCAGTGCTTGTAACTTTTATAGTGTTCCTTTGTACTCCTGGGTAAGGTAAGCTTCTGGTTAAAGTGTATATTTTTGCTGTAACTTGTTCTAGACTCTATCTTTGTAACTTTGATTATTAACATTGCTAGAATTGAAGTAGCATTTAACTATTGTTAAATAGTCTGTTGATGCATTAATCTGTGTTTTGCTGATTGGTTAAAGTGGCTACAGGTGCCTTGTGTTAGAGGCCTAGGTGTGAATTGGGGGGCAGGGCTAAACTTAGTATAAAATTAAATCTCCAGCCATTGAATTGATCAGTGCTTGTAACTTTTATAGTGTTCCTTTGTACTCCTGGGTAAGGTAAGCTTCTGGTTAAAGTGTATATTTTTGCTGTAACTTGTTCTAGACTCTATCTTTGTAACTTTGATTATTAACATTGCTAGAATTGAAGTAGCATTTAACTATTTTTAAATAGTCTGTTGATGCATTAATCTGTGTTTTGCTGATTGGTTAAAGTGGCTACAGGTGCCTTGTGTTAGAGGCCTAGGTGTGAATTGGGGGGCAGGGCTAAACTTAGTATAAAATTAAATCGCTGGTGTTCTCTATCACTAGGTTTTTTTCTACTAATCTAAACTAACTTGGGTAAGTACTATCAGTGTCTGACTATCTGTTCAATCTATCAAACTTTTTTCTCAGCATGTGCTACTCAATTATTCCTGTGCTCATTTCTCACAGACCCTGCAGACATCAGAGGGCACATTATAGGAACAGTAACACCAGCAACCTCATCTACCCCCAACTGTTGCAACAGTCTCAAACAGTGGTGGTAGGTGGGGTCTGGAACTGTCAATCAGCTGTCCAGAAAGCTGACTTTATCTTAGCTTTTGCACTTTCTCACAGCCTTGACTTCCTGGCACTGACTGAGACATGGATCACCACCGAGAACTCGGCAACACCAGCAGCCTTATCCTCTGCCTACACCTTCTCTCATACACCGAGAGGATCTGGCAGGGGTGGTGGTACAGGTTTGCTCCTGACCAGGAAATGGTAATTCACTACTGTGAATGTTTCTCACCTTAACATTTCATCTTTTGAATTTCATGCTATTACTGTTACTTTTCCGATTACTCTTCATATCATTGTCATCTACAGACCACCTGGCGCACTGGGAGACTTCATAGAAGAGCTGGATGTTCTTCTGAGTTTCTTCCCTTCAGATGGAACTCCTCTGACTCTTCTTGGTGACTTTAATCTCCCTACACTTCAGTCCTCCTGTCTTCTTCCTCTTCTTTCATCTTTCGACCTCCTCTTTAACCACAGCCCTCCGACACACAAAGGAGGCAATCTTCTGGACCTGGTCTTCAGCCGTCCAGCTTCTGTTCTGGACCTCACTGTCACCCCACTCCACCTCTCTGACCATCACTTTGTGTCCTTCTCTCTCTGTCTCCCAACTCTTCCTACCTCCAACCACACTTTCACCCTTACAACACGCCCCAATCTTCACTCTTTATCTTCCTCCCTGCTGATCTCTAACATCCTAACTTCACTACCTAACCCTGACATACTTGCTACCCTTCCACTCAACTCCGCAACTAATACGCTACTCTCTTCTCTTTCAACATCCCTCGATCAGCTCTGTCCTCCTACCCTCAAGCGAGGAAAACCTTCTCACCCTGCTCCTTGGCTTTCAGATGCACTGCGCAGCAACAGAAGAGAATTAAGGGCAGCTGAGAGAAAGTGGAGGAAATCTAAGCTCAGTGTTGATCTCCACTCCTACCACGATCTGCTGTCCAGGTTCTCATCTGATGTGACTGCTGCAAAAACATCTTTTTACAAAGCCAAGCTTGAACAATCTGCTGCTGACCCACGTAAGCTTCATGCTATCTTTTCCTCTCTTCTAAACCCTCCTCCTCCTCCCCCTTCTGCCTCTCTCACTGCTACTGACTTTTCAACATTCTTTCAGGACAAGATCGACAAAATCAATCAATCCTTCTCTCCGACTGACCCACTTTCAACTGACCCTCAACCCACCAACACACTCACCAGCTTCACCCCACTCACCATGGATGAGGTTACACAGCTCCTCTCATCCAGCAATCCCACTACATGCACACTTGACCCTATACCATCCACCATCCTCAAAGACATCTCACAGGACCTAATCCCTTTCATCACACCCATCATCAACAACTCCCTGACATCAGGTGTTGTCCCTACTGCTTTTAAGAAGGCTCAGGTCATTCCCCTTCTTAAGAAACCTACACTAGACACTACAGACATCAACAACTACAGACCTGTCTCACTCCTCTCTTTTCTATCAAAAATTCTTGAACGTGCTGTCTATAACCAACTATCTGCCTTTCTCACTCAGAATGACCTCCACGATCCATACCAGTCTGGCTTCAAGGCAGCGCATTCTACGGAAACGGCTCTTGTAGCGGTTACTGAGAAGCTTCATGCAGCCAAAGCAGCCAAACTGTCATCTGTCCTCATTCTTCTTGACCTCTCTGCAGCCTTCGACACAGTGAATCACAGCATTCTCTTGTCCACTCTCTCCAACCTTGGAGTAACAGGTTCAGCATGGCAATGGATGGCCTCCTACCTGGAAGGGCGCTCCTACCAAGTGTCATGGAGGGGATCCATATCTACCCCATGCACTCTCTCAACCGGTGTTCCTCAGGGCTCTGTACTTGGCCCACTTCTTTTCTCTATCTACACCCGCTCTCTGGGCAAGGTCATAGCCTCCCATGGCTTCTCCTACCACTCCTATGCAGATGATACTCAGCTCGTTCTGTCATTTCCTCCTTCAGACACGCAAGTCTCAGCTCGCATCTCAGCATGTCTGCAAGATATCTCACAATGGATGTCGGCTCATCATCTAAAACTTAATCCTAGCAAGACCGAGATGTTGCTCATTCCTGGAGATCCGTCTCCAACCCAGGACCTAGTAATTTCTCTGGATGACTCCCAGATCAGACCATCTGATAAGGTAAGAAGTCTTGGTGTTGTCCTTGATAACCAGCTGACCTTCTCTCCTCATATAGCCAACATGACCAGAGCGTGTCGGTTCCTCCTGTACAACATCAGGAAGATTCGTCCATTTCTCTCCAGGGAAACTACCCAGATTCTGGTGCAATCACTTGTAATCTCGCGGTTGGACTACTGCAACTCCCTTCTTGCTGGAGCTCCCATGTCCACGATTAAACCCTTACAGCTCATTCAAAATGCAGCTGCACGTCTGGTTTTTAACCAACCCAAACACTGCCACATCACCCCACTGCTACGTTCTCTTCACTGGCTTCCTGTAGCTGCACGCATTCAGTTTAAAACACTGACGCTCGCCTACAAAGCCAAAAATGGACCAGCCCCAAGCTACCTTCGTGGCCTAATCAAACCACGCTCTGTACCACGCAACCTCCGAGCCTCTAGTCTTGCTCGACTTGAGCCCCCATCCAGGACTAAAGGAAGACAAGCATCAAGGCTGTTCTCTGTTCTAGCGCCGAAGTGGTGGAATGAACTTCCTCTGTCTGTCCGAACATCTGAGTCTCTTGCTGTCTTTAAAAAACTATTAAAAACCCACCTTTTTACTAAACACTTAGGCTGACTGTACTTATTTACTAACATTTTGTTCCATTCTTTTCCATTTAAAAAAAAAAAAAAAAAAGCCTTTTAACAGGTTTTAGCAGATTTGTGTTCTTTGACTGTTGTTTACCTAAACTTGAGAAATGAAATGTTCACTATAGAAGCACTTCTGTAAGTCGCTCTGGATAAGAGCGTCTGCTAAATGCCGAAAATGTAAATGTAAATGTAAATGGTTGGGAGACTCCCAGTTAGGATGATAGTTAAATTGAGTTGCTATGTGACCACAAAACAATGTCCCATGCATGATTGTCTTGAAGATGAAACTATTGAGCACCTCTTAATAAATTGTAAAAAATCAATTGATATCTGTTAACACAATAAATGTAGATGTTGAAATAGACAAAAAGGCAATCATCTATGGGATATTTGATAATGCCTCTTTAAAAAGACCTCTGTTGGTTAATTGTTTGCATTGTAAATACGGAGAAAAAAAATGGAAAACAAGATGTAAAATAATTATCAAACAATGTAATATTTCTGCAAAAGTTGTTTTCAAACAGATTATATGTCATCTGAGACATTTAAGAAATGAAGACCTATGCACAGAGAAAAAACACCCATGGTCAATTTTAAAAATGTATTTTTTCTTCGCAAATCATTGGGAGTGGTAAAGAGAAAATGAGATTTTTTAAGATATTTATTTTTGTACTATAAATGACAAATAAATTTAGGTATATTTTGTCTCTTTGTGTTTGGCTATTCTTAAATTGATGTTACAAGTCTATTTCATGCTCTATTTATTGTAATGTGATGAAACTCATAGTAAAGTTCATTTAAGCTGTTTGGAACTCTGGTGTTTTCATATTTATCTCTACTTCCGTTTAAGTGTAAGCAACTTAAACCAAGACAGAACGAAGTAGTGTTCTAATGCTTCCCCGTGCTGCACTGGGTTCGATTGAGATATGTCAGTGATAAGGAAGCCCCAAATCGCACTGAAGTTGGTTTTTAACTGCTCCAAAGTGAGTGGATTAACATGGCTGATATCTACTCTTTTATTGTCTTACCAAATAGAAAGGACTTCGAAATGTGTTTCTTCCACCCACAAATCTTAAACAGATTCACCAACATATTCAACAATGGTGCCGGAAGTGGGTTTTGGAAGTATTGGGAAATTGTGTCTTCCATACCAAATGATATAAAATTCATTGTAGTTAAATTCTGGACTGGAAGAGTTGCCGACAAAGATGTCGAACAATACATTATGAGATTCGCAGAGATCATACAACCAGTTCAAAAACCAGTTGACCAGTTTGGAATTTAGTATGGTGTAAGAAAATATAAAGTAAAAATCAAGAAGGGATGCTGATGGTAATCTCAGGGGTTTTTGTATCTGTTGGTCCTGGATTTTGTAAAGTTGCTTTGAGACAATGTATATTGTAAAAAGCGCTATATAAATAAAGTTGACTTGACTTGACTCATGCAAATCCCAAATTCCATCGATATTGGTCTGTGCAATGGTAACATAACTTTTCACGGAGAGCAAAAACACTGTTATATTTGTGCATCTACCGGATATCAGGCCAAGGAATGTGAAACGATCAAGCGCTGGAAATGTGGACAACTTGGACAAACTCTGTAATAACTCTGAAATATGTTGCAACTTATGTAGCCAAGAAGGACATTCTTTCTTTACCTGCCCACACTCTTACAGCAATAAAACTTAAACCCAAAATATTCTTCATGTGACATCAGAAACAAATGATGCAACAGCCCAAAGGCTGTTCCGACAGTGACACTGAGGACACAGTTTCTTCTGACACTACATTTGATAAAGAAACTCTACTGCTGCCAAAACAACCTGCATCAGGGGACAGACCTACTCTTACTTCAATGATTGATGAGACTCCACACAGAGCCTTTACCTAGTAAACAAAGACATTTCACTTTCCACAGTAGATCTCCCTTCGAAATGGAGAGTATGTTGTTTTTAGGTTTAGTTTTTTTTAAATACCCTTTTTTACAGGCATTTCAAAAAAGATACGTACAAAACAACATACTCTCCATTTCGAATGTGGGCAAAAGAATAAAAGATGCAGATTAAACAATGATAACTCTACCTTCTGCCTGTTTGATCCCAAAAGATTTATGCCTAATGTGTAAATTATCTTAAATGACTGTAACAGGTGAGACCTAATAGGGCTGGTGAGAAACTTATACCACTTAAGAACAAGCTTTAGAAAGAGAATGACTGCTTGAATAAGTTATGTGCACTCCACTGTAGGGTCCCTAAAAAGTGCATATGTTTTTTTTTTTAAGCTGTGGCAAGGTGAGATCGTGTGAGACTTTCTTTAAAATCGTGTTTGTTCTCGTTTGTAGTGCGGCTCTTGTATGAATGATGGGGTTGTAACACACAAATCGAATAACTTCTGGAACTTGTTTAGAGCAGCAGCAGCAGCCTTAGGTGAGTTGGCATTTGGTGTATTGGTTGTGTTTGTCACCTTAGCAGCTTTCTATTTAAACTTAGTATATCAGTCTGCCTATTTGAGAATCACTCTGTGCACATAGAATCCATGTGTGGCCAGTGTACTGAAACCCTGAGATAGAATATATTGCTTTTAGCAACATTGGAGGTGATTGTGTACATTTTATCCTTGATCGATAAGTTGCAGCTCACAAAAGGGTCTAAATAATGAATATTTTCCGTGTATTTTTGTAACTCCGCTCCTAGCTCGGATCGATCTAACATTGTCTCGCTTCTTTCGGGGAAAGCTTTAGAATGGGCTAATGCTAGTTGGTCGCGGTTTAATCTATTAAAGTATGATCAGTTCATCCAGGACTTTAAGACTGTTTTTGATCACCCCCATGATAACAAAACTAGTGGAGAATTGCTTTCTTGCTTACGTCAGGGACCGCGTTCTGTTGCCACATACGCCCTAGAATTCCGCACTTTAGCTGCTGGTAGTGGATGGAATGATCCAGCCTTACTGGTAGCGTTTAGAAATTGACTCAATAATGACGTTTTAATGGAACTTGCCTGCCGAGATGAGGCTTTGTCTCTGGATCAGCTTATTGCCATGGCTATTCGACTAGACCACCTTTTAAACAAGCGGAGACAACGAGGACTTAACAGCATAACTAAAAAGTTCACGTACCCCTTGCCACTCGTCCCTGTGGCTCTCGAGCAACTATGAGGGGCCAGGTTTTTCACCAAGCTGGACCTCCGTAGTGCTTACAATCTTATCAGAATTAAAGAAGGGGACGAGTGGAAAACTGCATTCGTGACCACAAGGGGGCACTATGAGTACTTGGTGATGCCCTTTGGGTTGTCTACAGTATAGTGCTCTCTGTCTTTCAATCCTTTATTAATGATATACTCAAAGACATGATTGGACAATTTGTGATCGCTTACATTGATGATATTTTGATATATTCAACTGATTTTGAAACTGATGTGAAACAGGTCTGTCAGGTACTACAGTGCCTCCTAGATAATCAACTCTATGTAAAAGGTGAGAAATGTGAGTTTCACTTACAGTCTGTATCCTTTTTGAGCTACGTAATAAGTTCCAATGGAATTGTTAAGTATGATTATAAGGTCAAGGCTGTGGTTAATTGGCCTACCCCTACATCGGTAAAGAAACTTCAGAGATTCCTTGGTTTTGCTCATTTTTACTGCCGATTTATTTAAAATTTTAGCTCTATTGCAGCGCCCCTTACCACCTTGCTTAAAGGAGCTCCCAAGAGGTTGCCATGGACCCCTCAAGCAGAAGAAGCTTTCAAGACATTAAAGTTAGCTTTCACTTCGGCACCAATACTTAAACACCCTGATCCTACTCAGCCATTCATGCTTGAAGTGAGAGTAGAGTAGGAGCTATTCTGTCTCAGCAGAGTGGTGATTCACCAAAATTGCACCCAATTAAGCCCAGCAAAGCGTAATTATTGCATAGGGGATTGGGAGTTATTAGCCATTAAATTAGCTCTTGAGGAATGGAGACACTGGTTGAAGGGAGCGCAACATCCATTTCTAGTACTTACTGACCACAAGAACCTAGAGTATGTGCATTTAGCCAAACATCTTAACACTCAACAGGCTCGCTGGTCATTGTTTTTCTCATGTTTTAATTTCAGCATTTCTTATCGCCCTGGCTCACGTAATACAAAAGCGGATGCTTTATCTAGAATATATACTAGTGAGGCTGAGGAGAAAACTGAGCCTAAACCCATTCTGCCACCGTCAATTAAAGTTGCTTCTATTTGTTGGGAATTGGACCAGGAGATTGAACAACGATGGGACCAGTCTGCTGGATGGTGGTTTGTAGATGTTGACGATGGTGATGTCATGCACTTTTGTTGTTAACCATTCTATCTCTGCACCCTCCAGAGATTGTCCAGCAGCTGACCAGGCCATATCTTTGCAGACAATGTGGCAATGCCATGATGTTTATTGGCGATGTGACCGGCCAAGGTGTACCCAGGAACCCTCAGGATGTTCTTGTTTTCCATATGGGTCTCCTGTAGGGTGATCACTGTCATGTTACTTTGGATGGCTATTTGCTCAAGGACGTCGATCTTGACAGTGGTAAGACCTTCAATGTTAAGCTGGAGAAGCGCTAGTGCTGGGGCTGTGGTCAGTGGACGATGTGAAGACATTTGTTTCGCTTGAAGGGCATGCAACCTTGCAACTACTCTTCTAAAATCTATAGACCCTGCTGTGTATGCTGGTGACTTTAATAGTCACCACACAGACTGGGGATACAGCAGCTCCAACAGTGATGGTGACGTTCTGGTAAATTGGGCATCGACTGTAGATGCAACACTCCTATATGACCCAAAGGAGCCATGTACATTCCACTTTGCCTGATGGAACAGTACCACACATCCAGACCTGGCATTTGCAAAATGTCATAGTAACCAGCCACTCCCGGTAAGACGCACTCTGGACATGTTTTCCCGGTCACACCATCGACCGTCGCTTATCACTATTTCATCTCTGGTCCAGCCTGTGAAAGGGAAGGATGTCAAGAGGTGGAACTTTCGGAAAGCGAACTGGGCAGGCTTCACCAAACAAGTCAGCAAGGCAGTTGCCGGTCTACTACCCCCGTGCCCTAACAACCTAAACAATGCCTACGACTCGTACTGCAAGATGCTGCTGGCTGCCGCCAAGAATAACATCCCCCTGGGGTGCGTAAGGCCTATGTTCCCTGCTGGGACAAAGAATGTGAAAACCTACTGCATGCCCATTCGGAATCGCAGACCAGCGAAGACAGGGACAAAGCAGCAGATGATTTATTCTGCAGGTTAACCGAGAAGTGTAGGCAACACTGGATTGAGACTGTGGAGTTAATTAACTTCACACACTTCAGCCGACGGGGGTGGCAGACCCTGAACAAGCTGACCAGTAGGTCAACAACTCCTGCACAGTGTCCCATCACTGCAAACTCCATCGCATCACTTTTGCTGAGTAATGGTCGCTTCCCCAATGCAGACAAGGACTCCGCTCGACAGATATCGGCAAGAGTCCATGAGCTTCTTAGGGCCCCAGGGTGTGATTCCGACCTATCTACTAACTTTACGACGCAAGAACTTGAACTGGCAATTCAATGTCTGAAGACTGGCAAGGCACCAGGCATTGACGGCATCCACCCCGAATACATAAAACACCAAGGCAAGAAGGTAACTGACTGGCTCCGTTCCTTCCTCTCCGTATGCCTTCAGTACTTGAAGCTGCCTAAAATCTGGAGTTGTGCGAAGGTGATAGCCCTGCCAAAGCCGAACAAGCCAAGCAATGACTCCAAAGGATACCCGCCCATCTCACTGCTGTGTGTACCATACAAGCTCCTCGAACGTCTCATCCTGGCACGCCTCACCCAAGTGACTGACCCTCAGCTGCCCGAAGAACAAGCTGGCTTTCGAAGTGGCAGATCTACAACAGACCAGGTGACCCTCCTGTGCCACGACATAGAGAACAGTTTCCAGGCAGGTGAGAAAGCTGGGGCCATCTTCCTTGACCTCACAGCTGCCTACGACACTGTGTGGGCTACATATGAAGCTTATGGTTACCATCCCAGACAAGCACATGGTGAGTTCATTATGGAGCTGCTGAGCAACCGCAGCTTCTGGCTACATACCAGCAACGGTAAAAAGCAGCAGGGTGAAAACGCACAGGAATGGCATCCCACAGGGTTCAGTGCTGGCATTAATGCTGTTCAACATCTACATCCACGATCTACCCATAACAACATCTCGGAAGTACAGCTACGCAGATGACCTGGCCATCTTACTCAGCAAGCCATCCTGGGAAGCAGTAGAGGTGGGCCTCTCCAAGGACATGGCCATCTTGTCCTCTTACCTGAAGAACTGGCACCTCAAGCTCAGTGCCGATAAGACTGTAGCAACAATGTTCCACCTATACAACAAGGAAGCAACCCGCGAGATCAACATCATGGTTGACAATGTCCGGCTACAGTCCCAGCCCTCCCCGACGTACCTTGGTGTGAAGCTAGACAAAGCTCTGTCCTTTAAACAACAACTGGAGAGTGTCAAGGCAAAGACCACTGCCCGTGCTGCACTGATACGCTGTCTCGCCGGCACTACATGGGGAGCCAGCAAAAAGACACTGTGCATCTCCACTGAGGCACTGGTGTTCCCCACCGCTGAGTATTGTGCCCCGGTCTGGTGCCGTAGCCCTCATGTGAAGAAGCTGGATGTGGCCCTCGACACTGCCCTGCGGACAGTCTCTGGATGCCTACGAGCCACCCCAACCTATCAACTGCCTGTCCTCGCTGGAATCGCCCCGGCAGAGGTCAGACGAGAAGTGGCCACATTGGCCCTCGCTCAGAAGGCACAGATGAGTGAATCACACCTCCTCCACTAGATCATCACAGAGACACCACAGCGCATGCACCTCAAGTCCCGACGCCCCTTTGCCACACATGCCCAGGAACTGCTCCGCACAACACCAGTTGAAATCTCCAAGGCTTCCTGGGTGAAGGCAAGATGGAGTGACCAGTGGAAGGCAGCAGGGCCATCTACGCTTCATCACAATATTAGAATATAAAAGATCCAACAGATTTTCCTGGCCAGCACCTCACCCATAAGGAGTGGACAACCCTTAATCGCCTGAGGACAGGGGTGGGAAGTTTTGGAGCAGCAATGCAGAAGTGGGGTCTTGCAGTTGCCCACTGTGAATGTGGGGACCGATTACAGACAGTGGAACATGTGAAGACCAACTGCCCCAAATTCCGGCCAGCGAATGGCGCTCGTGGGTTAATGGATCTGGATGACGAAACACTAGACTGGCTAGCAACAACGGAGCTGAAGGTCTAAGGACATATGCCAGAAGAAGAAGAAGCAGGTCTGGGAGAATACTCATTGCCAGATTGAAACTGCTTTATGAAGAAACAAGGAATAAGCAGATCGACACAGGGGGGAGAACTCCTCGTATCAGCTGGGTAACCGGGTTTGGCTTTCAACCAGGGATTTCAGGTTGGGAGGGGTTTGCAGAAAACTTATTGGTCCATTTAGAATAGCCAAAAAGGTCAATGATGTCACATATCAATTAGATTTACCCTCTCATTTTTATGTTTCTCATTCTTTTCGTGTCTCCCTTCTCAAACCTGCACTCTAAAAAATAATATACTGGATCTACTTACACAATCTCAACTAGAATGTTTTAAGTAAATGCAACAAGCCTTTTGCTGTTAAACTAACTTAACTAAATTAGGTAATATCAACATAAAAATCTTCAACACCATCAGGATAAATTAATCTGAACTTACTTAATTTTATTTTTATTGTTTTGTTCCACTAACCCAAATAAATTAGGTTTCGCTAACATGATTATGCTGAATATTATAAAGCTTAGTTATTTGTAACTACTTAACAATTTAAGTTGTTCTAACATGAAATTTTATTTCTGTTCTACTTAAAACTGTATATGAAACCTTTTGTATTCATTACATGACATATAAGTTAAAGAAAATGAAAGGCACATTTGGAAATTCCATATTTTTATATTCAAAAAATCTGCATAAAATACTGTAACAAATTAAAGCATCTGCTTTGTACAAAAACATTGTCCATTGTTGATACACTATATTGCCAAAAGTATTCGCTCGCCTGCCTTCACACGCATATGAACTTAAGTTCATCCTGAAAAACTTACCATACAGAAGCAGTTCTACAATTACTGACTGTAGTCCATCTGTTTTTCTACATACTTTTAAACCTGCTTTCACCCTGTTCTTCAAATGACCCCCACAGAGCAGGTATTATTTAGGTGGTGGATCATTCTCAGCACTGCAGTGCCACTAACATGGTGGTGGTGTGTTAGTGTGTGTTGTGTTGGTATGAGTGGATCAGACACAGCAGCGCTGCTGGAGTTTTTAAGCACCTCACTGTCACTGCTGGACTGTGAATAATCCACCAACCAAAAACATCCAGCCAACAGTGCCCTGTAGGCAGCGTCCTGTGACCACTGATGAAGATCTAGAGGATGACCAACTCAAACAGCAGCAATAGATAAGCGATCATCTCTGACTTTACATCTACAAAATGGACCAACTACTGTAGGTAGGAGTGTCTAATACAGTGGACAGTGAGGGGACACGGTATTTAAAAACTTCAGCAGCGCTGCTGTGTCTGATCCACTCATACCAGCACAACACACACTAACACACCACCACCATGTTAGTGTCACTGCAGTGCTAAGAATGATCCACAACCTAAATAATACCTGCTCTGTGGTGGTCCTGTGGGGGTCCTGACCATTGAAGAACAGGGTGAAAAAAGTATGTGAAGAAACAGATGGACTACACTCAGTAAGTGTAAAACTACAAAGTGCTTCTATATGGTAATTTTTCAGGATGAACTCAAGTTCATATGTGTGTGAAGGCAGGCGAGCAAATACTTTTGGCAATATAGTGTGGATGAGCAACTGAAGCAAACGTTAAGAATGCCCAAAGTTTTTTAACCTGGATTAACAAAGCTATAACATTTACAGAAAAAATCTGTTATTAAAAACTACAAAAATGGAACAAGTACAAAAAAGAAACAACCCTACCTCAAGGAAAAAGAACAAACTAACACACTTGAACAAGTCTGAGCTTTCTCAAGTCAAATTCTCCCATTAATATGGTCAAAATATGCTCACGTTTTGGACTCAAAAATTGTCCCCTCTCCAAAAATACAGTGCATTTGCCAAAAGAAACCACTCTACAAAAATGAGGTGCACTTGCCAAAAAAAAACACTCTACAAAAATAAGGTGCACTTGCCAAAAGAAACCAGAAGGTTCCAAAACAAAAAATCCTGACATCCAGTACAGATGAACTTTAAATTTTCACTTTTTTTTTGGATAGAAGCTTATGTTTCAGTGATGCTACTTTAGGACTTGATTTCATTCCATCCAGGTCAAGCAGCAACTTCTGAAAAATTTCAAAAGTAAGCTTTAGCTGTCTTGGGTAGCTTAGATTGAGGGCATAGATCACACCCATGAGCACGGCACAAGCCCTTGGTATGTCAAGCCCCTTTAGAACTTCCGTTTCCTCAATCACAATAGTTGCACTGGCTGGATCTTTGTTAAATGTGATCTTCATCACCTCCCCTGCAAGATCTCTACTTTGTGCTTCAGCATCCTGACAGAAAAAAATTTCAGACAGGAGATTTCAGTTAAAATAATCATATTGTTCATTTTAAAAACAGGTCAACACAAACAATGTGCACTTTTAGCTCAAAATTAAACAATACACTGACATGCCAAAGATCATGGGATAGCAGTAAATAATGAAGACTAATATATACATGCATATGCAGTCAAATGACCACCCCTTATGTCTACTCTCTTTGTGGATGTTATCAGTTGCACAGATCATATACAGTGGTGTTAAATGATTGAAAGGGGGTTGTTCAAAATAATAGCAGTGAGGAGTTCAATTGGTGAAGGCATTCATTCTGCAGAAGAACGGGTGTCAATTTTGGCCCTTATTTAATGTAGGAGGGTGGCAAATGTTGCACAGGTTGGTCATAGCACATTTTCTTCTGAAATACTGGGTAAAATGGGTTGTTCCAGACATTGTCAAGTCAAGTCAAGTCAACTTTATTTATATAGCGCTTTTTACAATAGACATTGTCTCAAAGCAACTTTACAAAATCCAGGACCAACAGATATAAAAAACCCCTGTTGAGCAAGCCGAGGGCGACTGTGGCAAGGAAAAACTCCCTGAAAATTACAGGAAGAAACCTTGAGAGGAACCAGACTCAGCAGGGCCCATCCTTCTTGGGTGGCCAGGAGGATACTTTAAATAAATACACGATTTACACAGAGCATACGAACACAGAATTAAATGATCTAAAAGTTATAACTGGTAATAAAGATATAAATAATAATAGAGTTGTTCTTCGCTGTAGTCTTCAATAATGTCTGTAGTGATTTCCTGTCATTCTTGGTGCAATTACTCCAGACCAGTCACATCCGGCAGGAGCAGCATAGTTGTCACGGCAGTCTCGACTTTAATCCTTAACCTCGGCGGGTGAACAGGTTTCCATCAGAATGCCTTTGGAGTAAAACAACAAAGAATGTAGTTAATAATGTACAATGCGAGTTGAGTAAAACAGTTTTACAGAGAGTTTTAGACTCCGGCAGCCCTAATTATTACAGCATAACTAAAAGGGAGAGCGAGCAGGTAACAAGGTCATGAAGGCTTTCACAGGACATCAGCGCCCACCTCTCCTACCCAAACCGGAGTGATTGGACAAGAGAGGCAGAACGACAGCAACCCAACATCCCTGATCACCACAAGTTTCTATGACCAAGAACCCCCAAGCTCTGCGCCTTTGTCTATACTAATCAAAAGCCTGAGAAAATAAATATGTTTTCAGTCTAGACTTAAACATTGAGACTGTGTCCGAATCCCGAATAGAGGCAGGAAGATTATTCCAGAGTTGTGGAGCTTTGTAAGAAAATGCTCTTCCACCAGCTGTGGTCTTTTTAATTTTAGGAACTATAAGTAACCCTGCATCTTGTGAACGAAGTGGACGCGCTGGATTGTAGTGATTAATAAGTTCACTCAGATACTGTGGAGCCAGACCATGTAGCGCTTTATAGGTTAGTAAAAGTATTTTGTAATCAACATCTGGGCTGGGAGTAACAGAGAAAGTGTTTAGGTTTAGCACCAGGTTAGACAACTTGTCTCTTGCAGCTTTAGAGCCAACAAGTAAAACCTCAGTTTTATCTGAATTAAGTAAAAGAAAATTACACGACATCCAGTTTTTTATGTTTACACAATCTTCTATCTTACTGATTGTGTCAGTATCATTTGGTTTGGCTGATATATACAGCTGTGTGTCATCTGCATAGCAGTGAAATTGTATGCCATGTTTATGAATAATTTCACCTAGTGGAAGCATATAGAGTGTAAATAATAGCGGTCCCAGTACCGACCCCTGTGGAACACCACACTTTACTTTTGTAGTTTCCGAGCATTTATTATTTACATAAACAAATTGTGAGCGGTCAGTCAGATATGATTGAAACCAAGAGAGTGCGAGTCCTTTAACACCTACTGTATTTTCTAGCCTCTCCAGTAAAATGTTATGATCGACCGTATCAAACGCTGCGCTAAGATCTAATAGAACAAGAAAAGAGACACATCCATTATCAGAAGACATTAACAACTCGTTAACTACTCTAATTAATGCGGTTTCGGTACTATGATTGGGTCTAAATCCTGATTGAAATTTTTCATGAATACAATTTTCATTCAAATAAGAGCATAACTGTTTGGAAACGACTTTTTCTAATATTTTAGAGACAAAAGGAAGGTTTGAAATTGGCCTATAATTAGCTAGTACATGTGGATCAAGATTAGGTTTTTTAATCAGGGGTTTAATAACGGCACTTTTAAACAATTTAGGTACGTACCCAAGGCTAAGGGATGCATTGATTAATGTAAGCAGGGGCTCTACAATAGCTGGGAGTAAATCTTCAAGTAAACGAGTTGGAACAGGATCGAGTATACACGATGATGACTTAGATGATTTAATCAACACAGTTAGTTCATTTTGGGAGATTGGATTAAAGAAATTTAGTTGGATTAACTCGTTACTATTATCACCAATGCTGCTCGGAGTGAGTCCATACTTAACATTGGCAAGTGACACACTTTAACTCTAAAGTCGTATTTTTTCTATCTTGTCATTAAAGAATTTTAAAAAATCATCGCTGGTACAGTCAGGCAGTATATTAGATTCAGTTTCATTGACGTTTTTAGTTAATTTGGACACTGTTTCAAAAAGGAATCTAGGATTGTTTTTATTTTTCTCTATTAGGGACGAATAATATTAAGATTTAGCTTTTATAAGTGCATGTTTATACTCAGTTAGAGCATCTTTCCAAGCAATCTTATACACCTCCAGTGTAGTGTGACGCCACTTGCGTTCTAATTTCCGTGCTGCTTGTTTAAGTGCGCATGTGTGGTCATTGTACCATGGAGCAAGTTTTTTCTCCCTAATCAGTTTAGTTTTGAGTGGGGCTACGTTATCTAAGGTTGTGCACAGTACGGTCTCTAGGTTTTGAGTTGCCTGATCTAGTTCTTTAGGTTCTGATGCTGATATATTTGGTAATTCTGGTAGGCAGTTTATGAATGCTGCTGCAGTTGCAGATGTAATAGTGCGCTTACATTTAAAACGATGTGGTTGCTGTATATTATTGGACAGGGACACTTAGTAAATTAGTAGGGAGTGATCAGAAATTAAGTCATTCTGTGGTACAATTTCCAGGTTGTCTATGTTTATACCATAAGTAAGTATTAAATCTAAGGTATGTTTACAGCGGTGAGTGGGTCCTGTCATGGCTGGATTACTGACCGGGCCAGTGGGGCCAGCGCCCAGGGGCCCTTGAGGTCAGGGGGCCCCGGGGGGGCCCTGGCCCAAAACATTTTGCGATGCCTATCAACATTTATGATACAATATATTTTTATTTCCGAGGGCCCTCCATTTTAAGGATCCTCTGACTATTAGGGACTTTGACCCCAGGGCCTCTTGGGGGCCCTAGCCATGCTTTTGGGGCCCCTAGCCATGCTTTTGGACCCTAGCCATGCTTTTGGGCCCTAGCCATGCTTTTGGGGCCCCTAGCCATGCTTTTGGGCCCCTTATGAAAAAGGATGAGGCGTTGTGGCACTGCTCTGACTTCGACTTCTGGCTATTAGGGGTCCTAGGAAAAAGGGGGGCATATTTTTAGAGGGCCCTGGTTATGAGAGCAAGCTACCATATTTCATAACAGACGTTTTGTTGCAAATATGCGATTCAGGCCCTTACTTAATGTTTCAGAATTTGTATTGTTTCAAAATTATTATGTTCAATTTCTCTTAAGCGCAGAGACACAAATTAATTTAGCAATTTTGCAATTATTTAAATTTAAGACAAGCAGTTTGTCTGATGAATGCTATCTTTGACACCGATTAAATTGAGTGAATTTGGCCAAGGGTGTGATTTCACTTATGTGAAAACAACAAGCCATTTGGCTAGTTTCATGTTTCCCCTTTAATAAACAACAGTAAAGAGACCAGTGGTCACTCTAGCTCTAAAGGAATGCATGAAAGGAAAAGTGCCTTTTCATACAACAGAACTGCAAGCTAATTTTACTGAGTAGCACAATTTTGGTTTGGTGACAGATGATGAAACAGCAAGTGTAACCCTGATATTTTGTTTGAGGATTATTTATTGGAAAACATATTTTATTCAGCTTTTTTTCAATGACTATTCAATGACAGTTTGACATGACTTGACATGTTTCAAGGCAGTGTGAAGGGGTCTCGACAATAATTAAACTTGATTTAATATCATTAACACAGCATTTTTAATATACTTAAAACCTTCCCCCTGTCTCCCTCTCCATGCCTCTCTCTCTCACACACACACACACAAAACAGCATTTTTTGTAGTAGATAGTGGCTGCCCCTCCCCCACTCTCTCACTCAGTGGTGAAAAATTGTTACATTGCCCTAAATTCCCACGGGGGCTGAGCCAATCAGGTGTTGCGAGAACTTCCAAGTGAATATGCAAGATCTATATAAAATCCCCTGCCAGTATCAAAACTCCTCACATTCAGACAGTTCAGCTTGCGAACTTGCTCTGTGCTTTTACTACAACTTTTACCTTGCTATTACCAGATCAGCAACCAACAGCCTTTTTAAAGGCTCATTGCCCTTTATACTGCATTATATTATTTTATAATATATATAAATATTTTTATATTATATTATACTATATTATATTGCATATATTCTGTTACATTCTTTTCATAGTCTTTTCAAAAGCTTATATATTATATTATATTATATTACATGATATAATATTATATTACTATATATAATACCTGTATATTAAACTTTGAAAGGTTCACAGCCTTTTTCAAGGCTAGTGTAACGTTGCTAACTAGCAACTCACAGCTTTTTAAAAAGCTTATTGTTATTTGCATATTACATTATTGATAATAGTAGAAGTGTAAGCTTTATAATATTAGTACATACATACAATACATTTACAATAACAACAATTTATAGCTAAATAGTTATAGGTCAGCCTTTTTTTATTACATATTGTATCTGGTTCTACAATTTTGTGATTGTATTTTTTTCCTGAACATACAACATAGTAAGTATTGGATAGGAATAGGAATTTGCAAGACAAGCTTCTATATTTGCATCTTTAGAAACACTTGCCATTAATAACATAGATCCCAAACAAAAAAGTGGTGCCTCAAAAAGAAAAGCAAAAAAGATTAAGGAAGCAAATCAGGCAGATTTCCTGAAAAGCGTTCCTTTGATCTCAAACTTCTTTGAGAAACCGCTGGATATGAGTGAGACAATTATTGCTAATGTTAGCAGTGATCAGAGTTCTAGCAATGAAGATGTAATCACCACTGGCTTAGTGTCACCTGTCAGTGACTATGTACCTTTGCAGACCCAGTCAGGTGCAGAGCAGGAATGCCAGCCCTGCCAGGCTACCACAGACCAGCAGCAGAAAGACCATGAAAGGAAAGTTGCAGGTGTGTCAGACCCACAATCAGACCAGCCAGCTGCATCGTGTGAGTGTCGTTTTTCAAATGAGGAGGGCAAGGACCCCAACTCCTGGTGTGAAACGGTCAACGACCCTGCTTTATGGCCCAGTACCATTACCGACCAAGCCAAGACGATTCTTGTTAGTAGAGGAGAAGCTGCATTTCAAAACAGAAGTGCTAAGTACCCAGCCTCAGTCAGGGATAGAGGCATTGGGGGTACCAGTAGGAGCTGGCTGTGTGTATTGTTTTGCTTGCAAACTGTTTTCCAGTAAGCACAATACTTTTGTTCATGGATTTTCTGACTGGAAACATTCAGAGCGGATTGGTGAGGGAGAGTGGAGCATAGGGCTTGCATGCTAGCATTATATAATCGCTCCAGAGGCACAGCAACAATTGATTCTGATATTGTCAAACAAATTGATGCAGAAAGACAATACTGGCGGGAAGTTTTGAAAAGAGTTGTTGCAGTCATCCAGTTTTTGGGGGAGAGGGGACTTGCTTTCAGGGGAGATGATGAGCTATTAGGATCAGCCCACAATGGTAATTTTTTGGGCATCATAGAACTCTTAGCCAAATTTGACCCATTCCTAGCTGAGCACCTCCAAAGGTTTGGAGGTAAGGGAAAAGGTTCTGTGTCCTACTTATCATCGACAGTGTGTGAAGAATTTATCCATTTGATGGGACAGAGAACAAAGCAGGCAATTGGTAATGAGATCAAAGAATCAAAATACCCGTCTGTTATAGTTGACTCCACTCCAGACCTTGCTCATGTGGACCAACTTACTTTTATTTTCAGGTTTGTTAATAATGACGGTCAAGTAGTTGAGCGTTTTCTAGCTTTTGAGCCTATTGAAAACCATAGTGGGGACAGTTTGGCAGAGTGTGTCGTTGCTATGGTGGAGAATCTGGGCCTAGACTTATCCAACTGTAGTCATATGATAATGCAAGTAACATGTCGGGAAAGTACAATGGAGTCCAAGCTCATCTTAAACAAAGAAACCCTTTGATTTGTTATGTCCCCTGTGCAGCACATTCACTGAATTTAGTTGGTGTCAATGCTGTTGACAGTAGCCCAGAAGCTGGACGTTTTTTTGACTTTGTACAGGCAATGTACACATTTTGTGCATCATCTACACACAGGTGGGGAAAGGTTTTCTGTGATACTGATATCAAACTCACACTGAAATCACTGTCAGGTACTCGATGGAGCGCACGAGCTGAGTCAACTAAGGCTCTTTGGAAATATTATGCACAACTGAGAGAGGCATTGAATGATATGTCTAAAGATATGGAGGAGAAATGTGTAACTCGAAGTGAAGCCTCTGCACTCTGTGACAAATTGGACACGTTGGAGATGGCCTTCATGGCATACTTCTGGGACACAATACTACAGAGGTTCCAAGCCACAAGCCTGCAGCTGCAGAAGCATGATATTGACATATGTACAGCTACACAACTTCTCTTGTCTTTACGAGACTTTGTGGCAGCACAGAGAGATAACTTTGAGGTGTTTGAAGGGGCAGCTTTAAATGTCACCACTGCTGTCTCCCAAGAGTACAGGCATGACCTCCAGCGTACAAAGAAGCGCAAAATTATGTCTGATGATAGTGCAGAGCCAGGTGTAGCATTTAACGGAAAGGACAAGTTTCGGATCGAAACTTTCAATGTTGTCATTGACAAACTTGTGTCCTGTCTCAACCACCGTTTGAATGCATACACACACTTAACTGAGCTATTTGATGTTCTTTTCATGCCTGACAATATGTCCAACAGTGAGCTCACTTTAAAGGCTAACTCACTCGCTGCAGCATATCCTTCAGATCTGAACATGAGCCTGGCAGATGAATTGATACAATACAAATCATTCATAACAGAAAAAGAAAAATGTCCTAGTAAAATGACTTAGACTTTTTTTGACTGTGCCTATCACAAATTGTGAAGAGGAGCGTTCATTCTCCAAACTGGCTCGTATTAAGAATGAACTCAGGATTAGGATGCGCCAAAACCGCCTGAACTCACTGTCACTTCTGGCCATTGAATCAGATTTGGTCAGACAGCTTAATTTTGATGAATTAGTGGATGACTTTGCAAGAAAGAAGAGTAGAAAGAAACTTATATAAAATAGATTCTTGTGTTAGGGTTAGTTATTGACAGGTTGTTTAATGTATTAATTTATTTATGTTTTTGGAGGGGGGGGGGGGGGCGCGGGGGGGGGGGGGGCCCTGGGCAACTCTTTGCCCAGGGGCCCAGACTATCCTTAATCCGTCCTTGCTTCTGGGTTGTGGGTTTAGTGGCAAGCACCACAAACATTACATGAGGTAATATTTGTGATGGTCATCCTGATGACCTGTATGAATCTCATGAATAACTGATGACACTTGTACCTTAATTACTAAAAAAATTAATATATTGCTCCTGCATTAAGGCATACATTAACAGTGGTGGACAGTAACTAAGTAAATGTAACTAGTTGGGTGAGTTTTTACTTGAACTCCACCACATTTGGTAGTCAAATGTCTTACTTTTTTCTCCACTACATTATGAACAATCAGTGGTTCCTTTTGGTTTATGTGTGAATAAAAACGTAACATTGTCAAAATGAAGGAAGCGTGAAGCGATCACACCAATCAGTGTTTTGTTCTTATGATAATTTTAATAAACATTAGTGTCAGATTAATGAATGACACTAGAGTCTTTTCACCTAAAATGAGTTGATTAGAGTCTTGTTACAGAAATGATAATAAAACATTAGAGCCATAATAAATCATGCTACTTTTACTTTCATACTTAAGTACATTTGAAGGTAAATACTTTAGTACTTTTACTCAAGTGGAGGTAAAGAGTATTTTTACGTTTACTACTACTTTTACTGGAGTACTATTTGACCTTGGCTATCTCTACTTTAACTCAACTACATGGTTTGTGTACCTTGTCCACCACTTACATTAGACAAAATAAACTTGTGCATATTCATAATGAATTCATTTATGTATTACATGTAGGAATCAATTATTAATCACTCATGAAATAAGACATGAATTAATGCTATTTCATGTACCCTTACTATAATGTTTCTGGTACGGTAGTGTGTTTATGAATCTGTTCATTCAATGCAGGCAAACCTTATGAATCCAGCCACATGGCTTAGTGTTTAGCCAAAATTATTATTATGAATCCTCAGGAAAGTGAAGGGAGGTTAGTTTATGCAAAAAAAAAAAAAAAACTCTTATGCAAAAAAAAAAAACTCTTTAATCTCTATACTGTATATTGTCTCTACTACTTAATGACATTGCATTATGTAGTGTATGCTAATATAATGTACTGTGTGTTAACAAGAACGACCTATTAAAAAGTCATATACCAAATTGACATTAAAGCAGATGCAGTAAATGTGAAGGCAGTTGAAAATACCCAGAAATTGTACACATTTTTATTATTTACCGTTTAATATTTTATTCACTGCTGCCTGTCCCACATGAGAACATGAATATTAATAAATAAATAAAAGAAGGTAAAGTATTACAAACATGGGAAGCTACCCAGATACAGTGTGTATGACATATTCAGATATAATATTTAAAAAGAGGAAAATTCTCTTAAATCGATAAGATGGGTGGCTCTTAAAAGAGCCGTTGGTTTGCCAAAGCGACGAAGGCGCTTTACTTGGAGCTGGTGTACTTGGTGACGGCCTTGGTACCCTCGGACACGGCGTGCTTGGCCAGCTCACCGGGAAGCAGCAGGCGCACGGCGGTCTGGATCTCCCTGGAGGTAATGGTGGAGCGCTTGTTGTAGTGAGCCAGACGAGAGGACTCACCAGCGATACGCTCGAAAATGTCGTTGACGAAGGAGTTCATGATACCCATAGCCTTGGAGGAGATACCGGTATCAGGGTGGACCTGTTTCAAGACCTTGTACACGTAGATAGCGTAGCTCTCCTTCCTGGACTTTCTGCGCTTCTTGCCTCCTTTGCCGGCAGTCTTGGTGACGGTTTTCTTGTAGCCCTTCTTGGGCGCGGCCTTGGGTTTTTTAAATAAACTTTATTGAACAAATTTTCATCACATTACAAATATCATTTACATAATAAACATACAGTTATAATTCATTAATTGATACATTTCATGCAATAATACAAATATTTACATCACTGTTTGTCTAAAGTCCATTGCTATGCGTTTAGATTTAATTTTTTCATGCATTTCATGATCATCATTTCACAATCAATATACACATTTTCATTTGTCATTTTACATCGAGTTTTCCATATTTGATTCACCACTACAGCAATCACAATACAATACAAAAGTCTTTTCCCCACATAATTTATCAAGGTTAAAGCCACCATAAACAACATTTTTCCTAGACAGTCTATCTAATCCCAGGTCCTTAAAACGATTCCAAATTTCTTTAGAGCGTTGACAATCTACTAGTAAATGCCCAACTGTTTCATTTTCACAAGATGGAGAGTGCAGGGGTGGATCATCAACTCACCACATTGACAATGGACTATGTGCGGCTTAAGGACTGCGTTTCGGACACAATCCTCTGCAGCACTGGGGCTCCACAAGGAACAGTCCTGGCCCCATTCCTCTTCACCCTTTACACCGCGGACTTCACCTACAACACAGCAACCTGTCACCTTCAGAAGTTCTCCGATGACTCGGCTGTCGTTGGCTACATCCTGGATGGAGACGACAGTGAGTATAGGGAACTCACCAAGAATTTTGTGGACTGAGGAGAGATATCGCAGCTCCTTTCTTCCTTCTGCTGTCAGGCTATACAACCAGCATGGCCCAAACGTAGACAATTACCATCACAATAATTCACTTGGTTTTTAGTACAATAATCCACTTGGTTTTTAGTACTTCTCTGTGCAATTACTTTTAAATTATGTGCAATACTTGCTGTACCTGCTGTACTTTGTGCAATATTTTTTAATAACTGTGCATTTGGTTAACTTCATCTATAAATACTGTTTATATTTTTGTAATTTTTACTTTTATAATTTTTTTGTAACTTTGCACTTTACTGCTGTACTTTGTGCAATATTTCTAATAACTGCAATATTTGGTTAACTTCCTCTATAAATACTGTTTATATTTTTGTAATTTTTACATATTCTTACTATTTAGTATATGTGTACATACATGTAAACATTTTGTAATTTTCTATTTTTGTATTCTTGAAAGCTGCTGTAACACTACAAATTTCCCCCTGTGGGATAATAAAAGGCTATCTTATCTTATCTTTCTTTGCAGTTTGGCATTGGACATAAGTTCGTTTTAACAAAGCAACTCCACTTTACTACTGCGCTCTCACCGGTAATCTACCTAAAGCTGACAACCACATTGTATCTTTCATTTTTCTAGATATTATTTTATTTTGTAGTAAATCTATTAGATTTTCATTTTCCTCTTTTGTACAGTCTTTAAACTGTATCAAACCATTATAAATGCAATTCGCAATTTGTTTGTGAATTATTGTATTGGACTGAGTGAGCCAATTTATTTCCAAATGTCTATATTTTTCAACAAAGTCGCCATATAAAAGTTTATAGTAGGGGATATTTTTTCTTTTCTTCCCTCTTAGTTTGGCCCGTTCATCAGTATTCCCTAACCAAGATGCTTTTCGAGCTAAGCTTAAACTAATATGTTTGCAATAACTAATTTTAAGCTTTATCCCAAAATTGGTTGCTTCTAGTCCTCCATTCTTTTTACCTTTATATAGGAATTCTCTTTTAACCATTTCAAAATTTCTATCCCATATTGTTCTGATACAATTTTTTTTCAATTTTGTTATTATATTTTGCGTTGGTGGAAATACAATGGATAGAAACAATAATTTTGCTAATATAAAAACATTAATAACAAATTTATTTTTGCCTCATAACTTGTTTTCCAATTCATAAATTTTTTGGACTATCGTACATGTCCATTGTTTCTATACCATGATTAAAAACTGATCAGATTAAATCAGACCAATCATCAGACAATAACAAGTAAAATTCAGCAGAAAAACCGTCGGAACCTGGAGATTTTCCTTTGTTTAACGAAGCGATAGCTTTGCTAACTTATTCTTTGGTGATTTTCCCAACAATTTCTTAAAAACGTACATTTATTCCTTGGATCGTTTCTCCTAAGAAATTATTTACATCACTCTCATTAGTGTTTTTTTTTTATACATTTCTTTAAACAATTTTACAATTTCATCGGCTATTTCTTTTCCATCGGTTACTATTGAGTTATTCCCTGCCCGTATTCCTTTAATATTTTTTGTTTCTTTAAGTTCTTTATATTTCTTAATAAGATTATGTATATTACAATCAGTATTTTCAGGCCCTTCATAGCCACACATTACTTTTAAGCCCTTGCGGTAATCGCAGTTCAATTTATCATTTTTTTCTATAAGTTCATCTAGTTCTGTTAAGTCTTGTGGAGTTTTGTTTATTTTTGTTTTGTTCTTTATATAATTTGTTTTGATTTAGTTCTTTACATTTTCTAATCAGCATATTTTAAAGCCAATTTTTTTCTTAAGATTTGCCATAATTCAAAATAAGATTTAGAGATAACATCTGAATCTCTGCATACATTTACCTCCTTTTTTAATTCATCTACGAGTAGTTCATTCTTCAGGCATTTCAAATTTAATTTCCAATAACTTTTTCTAATTTTCGCATTTAAAATAATTTTACAATTTACGACTAAATGATCTGAATTTATTATTCTGTTTTGCATGCAGGCCATGAAACACATCACCAGTTAATAGAAACTATGTTTGGCCTATAACCCAACCCACCCTCTCACACACCCTTTTTTTAAACCACAGCTTTTCCTCCACTATTCATTTTGTAACTTTACATATCATTATTTTTACTTATTTTACAACCGTTTCATTCATATACTCATTCATTAATCCATTTATCCATTAAGCATTTATTGCATTCATTCACTCATTCATTCCTTTATTAATTCATTACATTATGTACAGATGGTGGTTTCTACCAAATATCACAGTCACAAGTGGGAAAACATTCTTTCCCATACATATACTGATATTATATATTATTATTATCATTATATTATTATTATTCGACAAATGCAACTATATTTACATAAAAACATTAAGAAGTCCGTTAAGAAGTACATGATTAAATATTTGACATTTTAGACGTTTGTACAAGATTGAAGTAAACCTTCTGCTTTCATAGCATTTGTGACTACCGTCCTTTAACTGCGTCCTACGTCAGCGATGACGTAGCCACAGGAACTACGCTTCTAACCACACATCTACAGGTGTAGTTGGAACTACACAACTTTACCACAGTAGTTGCGAACGTTCGTTGGAACTATGCTTTTGAGAAACACCTGTGTCGTATAACGATGTTTTGAACTACACAGTAGTTCGAACTATGGTTTCGGGAAACACTTGCATCGCAACTGCATCGTAACTGCATCGTAACTGCATCGTTCCAACTATGTAAGTTGCTCTACCAACTCTACCAATGTAAGTATGCTTTTGGGAAACGCACCCCTGGTTATTCTAAAAGGTAAACCATCAACTCTGTTTTCTTTATCTGTTATGACATTGAAGTCTCCCATTAAGATAATGTTATGACTGCCTAGTAACAATTCTTTAATTTTTTTAAATAGCTGTATTTTTTAAACTGTCTTGTACTGTGTATATATTTATTAATCTTTTTTTTTTTTTCTAAAATGCAGTCAATTACTAAAAGTCGACCTGGTATTAAATCTCTTCTTTTAATAAAATTCACCTGTTTTGTTTTAAAGAATATTCCGATACATCCGCTAAATCCTCGCCTACAGAGATTACAGATTCACCTATGTTCCGTGTTTGCTGTACGTTTTTTATATCGTCATGAGTTTTTAATCTTAATTCCTGAAGAAATATAATATCTGCCTTTAATCGTTTTAGCTCATCTAATTTTTCCGTTCTATTTTTTTTCAGTTTGTATTCCTCTTACATTATAAATTATAACATTAATCCCCCCAATCATTAAATAAGTGGGTGTACATCTCACTTATCTTTTGGTCTCTTAGTTGTCTCTGTTGGGGATCTTATACGTTTTCCGGTTTTGGTCTTAGGTTGTTGAAGGTTCGATCTTCTCTCTGAATTCGGTAATTTGTCCGCGTTGATTTCAGTATTTGTTTCCATATCCTCCGTTTTTTCGTTATTTTTTTTAAAATTGTTCTTTGTAGTCGTTTGTTCGATGTTTTCCGTTTGTTTTTGTGCCGGTGTAATGTCGATATCCGTCGTCTCACTGCTTTCGCTGTCGCGGTCGT
Organism: Trichomycterus rosablanca; assembly: GCF_030014385.1. NCBI lineage: Eukaryota > Metazoa > Chordata > Actinopteri > Siluriformes > Trichomycteridae > Trichomycterus > Trichomycterus rosablanca. The sequence continues at coordinate 18,864,849 of NC_086007.1, forward strand.
CTTCTTCATCACTGCTATCCACTTCGTCGCTGCTTGCTGAATAGGATGTCTCTTCCTTACTGCTGTTGGATTTGTTATTCACTTGTTCTTGTTGTATCTGGTCGTCGTTGTCAGGTTTATCACAAGCTGGAACTTTAGTTTCGGGTGCGTTGTAGATTGTAAATCTTGTAGATTTGGATGATTTTGTAATGCTTGTTTTCTTTCCTTCTGTAAAAGGTTACTGTAAGATTTAGGACACGTGAAATATGAAAGGCCGCTTTGCCCACACAGTCCGCATTGTTCTACATCTCCACAATCTTTAGCTTAGTGTCCAAAATGTCCACATTTCCAACATTTGGTTTTGTCACAGTCCTTTACCAGATGTTGAGTGGAGTTTGACATGAACTATCAGATCTAGTAAAGTCAATTCGATCCTGACAAATAATTCTAAATGTATCTTGCATATGATACTCTTCCATAATTTGTTTTAGAATTTTTCCTTCCTTGCTTAATTTAAGGGGTTTATTTTATTTTTCATCGGTAATTGTATTAAAATCACCACACACTATAATATAAAACCCTACACATAATAATGCCTTAACTTAATTAAAAAAAAGAATTTTCTTAATTTTGTCTTGAGCCGTGTATATATTTATTACTCTGATTTTTTTTTATTAAACCAAAACAAATCAAAAAAACATTAACCATACCTGGAATAATTTCTCTTAATTGAATAACTTTTACATTTTCTTTATAAAACATTATTCCGATACAGTCAGCTTTACTTTCCCCGATTGAAAGGAAACTCTTATTTTTATACCACAAACTTTGTACGTCTTTAACATCATTTATATTTGAAAGCCGGGTTTCTTGCGCACATAAAATATCAACATTTTCCCTTAATAATGCTTGTATCTTTTTAAATCTATTAGAAGCTGACTGAATTCCTCTTACATTGCAAGAAGCAACTAATAAACTGTTAAAGGACATTCAATATTATATAATTTTTTAACTTTCCTTTTAGCCTTTTTAATAACAAAAATGTCATTACCTTCAGTCTCTTCCGAAGAATTCCATTTCCGTTTGTCGTTGCTGTTCGATATTCAAAGGCCTTTGTTCCTGTGCTTGTGTGCTCCAAACTTCGACCCTTCTTGTTTCGGTGAAGTTCCTCTTTTCTTCCCATGAAGTTTTAAGGAAGAACTGCGTTTCTCTTGCAATCCTGGCCGTATATCCTTAGTTTCTTCATTACAAATACGTAAGATATCCAAAACAATGTTGCAAGGCTCCAAGGGAGTAGAGACGTCCAAATTCTGTTAAATTATTTTCCGTGGAACCTTTTTTTTCTACCTCCGATGATGAAACTTCACTTAACTCCTCTCCCGACTGGGTTGTAGATGAAACATCACTGCCGGATGAACCACTGCTGCTGTCCTCAGTTGATGATGTTTCACTGCTGTCGTTATTACCAGTTTGCCTTGAATCTTCAACATTCTTATTTTCTGTAACAGTCCCATTCTCCTCAAAGGTTGTGTTAATAAATGGGTTTTGATTTATTTCATTTCGTTGTTTATCCTCTGTCTGTGACAATTCATTAAAGTGTCATTACTGTTATGGGTTTCAGGTTAAATATTTTTTCACCAGTCTCAAAGGTTGTTGATGATTGCACACTTTCAGCAAGGGTTTCCTTTTCTTCTGTGTAATCGTCTTCGTTTTTGCCTAAGTTTGTCTTTAGTTAGCATAAGAATTGGGGCACATAAAGAAAGTGTGACCCACAGTTCCACATAAATTGCAGTGCTGTTACAGTCTTTGGCTTTATGTCCGAAACAGCTACATTGCCAACATTTTACCTCCTTACATTCTTTGGCAATATGATGAGTTGCTTGACATATATAACATCTGGAAGTTTGGCCTTGGTAGATAATTTTTCCATTGTACGGACCCAGTGAGATGTTGTTTGGAATCCCTGTCTTGGTTGTTGAAATCTTTCTTAATTCTCACTTGATATTTCCTAATCCCATACCAAATTTTTTCTTTTTTTCTTTTTTTTTCTTTTTTCTTTTTTAAATGACTTTATTAAACAAAATTTAAACACATTACAAACACACGCAGATCAACGACTTGATAAATAAGCACATATTACATCAGTTCAATATAAATAATACATTTCCAAAGATATTATTATGAGAAAACATACGTAATTCGTCTATCTATTCTAATAATTTGTTGTAGAGATACGTTTCGTCACTCAATCCGAATGACTTCTTCAGTCTATACAATTTTTTTATGTATATATTCTGTCAATTCTTGTATTAACTAATTTGTCCAATCGTGTAAAACCCATTCGATTTGGATAAACCTGTTCGAAAGTCTTAAGTTTACCCGCTTCACAAATCTTTAATAGATTGCCCTCTCTGCTTATCTTTATACAGCATTAAATCAGTAATTGTGTTAAAATCTCCACATAAGATTACTGGAAACACGATATTTAACAATTCTGATATTTTATGAAAAATTCTTATCTTACCTGAACGATCTGAAGGCGTGTATATATTAATTACTCAGAATTTTTGATATTGAAGAAAGCAATCAACTAAACAGGTTGTTTAAAAAAAAATACCCACCCCATCACCTTTATCCTCTCCAATAGACAAAAGGCATTTATTCGGTGACCCTAATTTTTGCACTTTATTTATATCATTTAAGCTCTTTGCACGGTACAATTTATAATTTATACTTTACATTTATCTATCTGTCTGTCTGTCTGTCTGTCTGTCTATCTATCTACGAAAATACTATGTGCACTAGTAAAAACATATTAATTGTTTGTTGTTGGTATAATCCACGGGAACTAAGATTTAGAAGATAATATTTTTTAAACATTATTTTCTTGGTATCAAGGATTAATAAATCAATTGTTCATCAATTAGATATTTCACTGCCATTATGAAAAAGATAAAAGAAAGAAACAAAGATTATTTTCATGGGATTCGAACCCCCACTCCCGCAAACGCGTTACACTGCCTTCATTAGTATATCTTCTTGAGCCACAATGGACTGATACGGAGTTGGGAATTTAAATGTACTAAAATAGCCAGTTCTTCTGGGTTTTTTTCCCCCTTTAAGAAAAAGATTTGTATATAATTCGAATTATTTTACTTATGATAATTATAATATATTAGTATTGATAATTTTTACGCTTATTTCAATATTATTGTCATTTCTGTGAATGTTTTTGTTGGTGGTGGTGGCGGTGATATGAATATATATTATTAGATTAAATAATAGTGACGTTATTTCGGTCACAGCGCTCATATTTTGGTCTAAAATTACAAACTTTGTGAGTTTTTCCACGTTTCTCGCTGTGGAAATCAAAGCGAACACGTCGGGAAACATTGTAGTTCAGACAACGGTGGTTTAAACCAACGTGGTTCGAACTACTGTTGTACCAACATGTTACGACAGTTTCGGGAAACCGTCGTAATTCGGATGTTTGTTAGTTTAACGATGCATCGTACTATGGTAGTTCAATGCTAACCTCCGTGGTTGTTCGGGAAACGCACCCCAGGTCCGGAGGCAGAAAAGCAGGCCCAGACCTTCACATTTCCACCATGCTTCACTGTTGGGAGGAGGTTCTTCTCTTTATAAGCAGTGTTGACTTTTCTTCAAACATGGCGCCTGTGATTGTGGCCAAATAATTAAATTTTGGACTCATCTGTCCAAAGAATGGACCTCCAGAAGGCCTCTGGTTTGTCCAAGTGCTCTCTGGCAAAGTTTAAACGAGCAACTTTGTTCTTTCTTAAGAGCAGAGGCTTTCTTCTAGCAACTCTCCCATGAATGCCATGTCTATTGATTTTTTGCCTGATTGTAGACGCATGTACATTTATCCCAGATGCTGCCAGGGAGGTCTGAAACTCTCTGGAGGTGATGTGTGGGTTGGCCTTTACCTGAATTATTATTTTTCCTATTTTTATTTACAGTCCCTGACAGAAGTTCTGTCGCTTATCCATGTTGTGGAAACAAAAGCTTATAACCTGACTTTAAATTTATCCATTGGTTTTAGAAATGACTCATATGAAAGCTGAAACCCTCCCAAATGAGGTTTCATTTACAAAAATAAATTTGAAAATTTTTGATCAGAAATATTGATCATTTAATGAACACAGAAAGGTCAGATTTTGGCAAGACAAAAGTTTTGTCGCCCACAGAAAGTAATGTGAAAATCAAACAAATAATTTACTTCAAATACAAAGATATGTTTCATAACATTGGTGAATGAAGTTGTGGTGCTATTAGAGCCATATTTAATATTTTGTGTGACTTCCATGAGCTTTAAGGACTGCATCCATGCTGTTCGACAATGATTCATACAATTTATTGATGGTCATCAGGAATAGCAAAGAATGCAGTCTTACATGCTTCCCAGAGTTCATCAAGATTCTTTGGTTTTGTCTTCCAAGCTTCCTCTTTCATCCTACCCCAAACATGCTCAATGATGTTCATGTCTGGTGACTGGGCTGGCCAGTCCTGGAGCACCTTGATCTTCTTTGCCTTGAGGAACTTTGATGTAGAGATGGATGTATGAGATGGAGCACCATCCTGCTGCAAAATTTGACCCCTTTTATGATTGGGAATGTAGGAGGTAGCTAATACTTCTTGATATTTTAGGCTATTGATATTGCCTTCCACCTTGCAAATGTTTCGCACACCCCCATACTGAATGTAACCCCAGACCATGATCTTTCCACCACCAAACTTAACAGTTTTCTGGGTGAATCTTGGATCCATACGGGCTCCAGTAGGTCTCCTGCAGTATTTGCGGCGGCTGTGGTGTAATTCAACTGAAGATTCATCTGAGAAATCCACCTTCTGCCACTTTTCCAGCGTCCATCCGTTTAGCAGGCTGTGGGCCTTGGCAAATGCCACACGGTTTTTTAATTGCCTTTTGTTTAGTGCTGGCTTCTGGGCACTAATTCGACCATGGAGGCCATTTCGAGACAGAATCCTACAAACTGTTCTAGTTGACACAGGGACTTGAGGTGACCAGGCCTGGTGGAGCTCTGCTGCAGTGGAAGAGGGGCTGGCTTTGGATTTTCTAACCAACAAACGTTCCTCCTTAGCAGTTGTCTTGCGGGGTCTGCCGGACCTGGGCTTGTCAAAAGCATCTCCAGTCTCTTCAAATCTTTTTTTAATTCTTTGTACTTGACGCTGAGACACATTAAAGGTGCCAGCCACCTCTGCAGTGGATCTGGTCTTCAGCCTCTTGATAATCAAGGCTTTGGTCGCAGGGTGGATTTTTGGCATGTTGTCAGAGGTGAAGTTGCAGTTCAAGTGAAGGTCTGGGGTGCTGGGTTTCTTTTTATACACACCCACTAATTAACCGATCAATTAGTGAGCACAGGTGAGGCTGTAAACTAGGATTGGGTGCATTATATGACAAGGCGACAAAACTTTTGTCTTGCCAAAATCTGACCTTTCTGTGTTCATTAAATGATCAATATTTCTGCAGTGAAGCAAATTTATTTTCGTAAATTAAACCTCATTTGGGAGGGTTTCAGCTTTCATATGAGTCATTTCTAAAACCAATGGATGAATTTAAAGTCAGGTTATAAGCTTTTGTTTCCACAACATGGATAAGCGACAGAACTTCTGTCAGGGACTGTATAAGTTTTGATGGCTGTCCACTTTTGGGCAGAGTTGCAGTGATGCTGAGTGCCCTCCATTTGTAAATGATTTGTCTTACAGTGGATGGATGGAGCTGGAATCTTTTGGAGATGGTCTTGTAGCTTTCCCCAGACTGATGGGCTGTCACCACCTTCTTCCTGATGTCCTCGGATGTCTTCTTTCCTCTCGGCATGGTTGATCTGTGTGCTTTACGCCTTGGCACAACAGTGGTTTGGTTGGTTTCCTCTCCATTTTAATCAGTGCGGCTCAAAACTTTTCCCAAGGATGTCTCATTTGATTGGTCTGCTTAATTGATTACTTGAGTACCCACATGTGTTTTACCTAAGTCTTTTACCTAATTGACTTTACCAGTGCAGCTGTGGTTCATTTACTTTTGCACATGCTCTGATTCCATGTTTCATGTAGTCTGCTGGCAACTCACACATTTCCCTCAAAACAAGTAAATGGAATTGATGAACATAAACCTGACATTTCATATATAAAAACTGGTGATGATAAAATAAGAAAATCATGGTAAAACAGAAAAATCTAAACTACTCAAGGAGTTCACAAACTTTCAAGCTGCACTATATAGATAGATAGATAGATAGATAGATAGATAGATAGATAGATAGATAGATAGATAGATAGATAGATAGATAGATAGATAGATAGATAGATAGATAGATAGATAGATAGATAGATAGATCTTATTTTTTCTAACCAAAGCATTCGGGGACAATGTTTTAATGTATTTTACACAAAGATTGTGTTAACTGATTGTAGTGTAATCTACAGTATGGCTGTACATTGGTAGTATGCAAACACGCTGTATGAAGGCTAAACGAGAGATTTGATAGTAAACGTAATACTAAAACTACTAATGATAATTCCAAGCTTTTAGGGCTACAAAAGTGAACTGATAAAAAAAATGCATCAGTGAATGTATTATTTTTACTTATAATTATGCTTTCAAGCTTTTGGGGCTAAACGAGTGATTTGCAAATCTACGCATCAGTGAACGTACTACTACTACTACTACTATTACTACTACTACTAATAATAATAATAATAAAGCAGGAGGACTTTCTCTTTTGTAGAAAATATGGGTGGCTCTTAAAAGAGCCGTTGTGTTAGCGTGGAGGTCTAAACGTTTAACCGCCGAATCCGTACAGGGTGCGTCCCTGACGTTTTAGAGCGTACACCACGTCCATAGCAGTGACGGTCTTTCTCTTGGCGTGTTCGGTGTAGGTGACGGCATCACGGATGACATTCTCAAGGAACACCTTGAGCACACCGCGGGTCTCCTCGTAGATCAAGCCAGAAATACGCTTGACACCGCCACGGCGAGCCAAACGGCGGATGGCGGGCTTAGTAATACCCTGGATGTTATCACGGAGAACTCTGCGGTGACGCTTAGCGCCTCCTTTTCCAGGACCTTTGCCGCCCTTGCTTTTTTTTTTTTTTATTAGAAATAAATCACATCATTACAGCAATAAACAGGGACAAATTTCCATCAACAGAATAATTACATGAATCAACTTACATAATTTAAATTTTTTTTAAACTATATTTCTCCCAGACACATTTATATGAGTGTCTTTTTTTCTAGAGTCCGTCTTCTCCTCATTTCTGTTAAAACTGACTTAAAAACAATCTCACTTGGAATAAAAACTTGATCTATTGTCATTTTACACCTTGTTTTCCATAATTTTACTTTTACCATATTAATAATTAACCATAAAATTTCTTTTTCCATTTTTGAGAGAGTTTTATTATACAATCCAAAAGCAATATGTTTCATATTTATTTGTATATCAGCTCCTATTAGAATGATTTTTGTCCAAACCTCTCTAGAACATTCTAATAAAAAAATGTTCTAAGGATTCGTCTTCGCAACAGTTTGGCATAGGGCATTTCTTAGTTTTGACATAACTCCATCTGACAACTGCTCTAACTGGAAGTCTTCCAACAGAGATTACCCATACCACATCTCTAATAGTTTCTGGCATTTTGCTATTTATATTTTTGACTACTTCCTCACTTTCGTGGGGTTGAAGTGCTCTATAATCTATTAGGTTTCCATATATTTTATCTATAATAAGTTTATAAATTTGTCAATATTTAAAGATTTAAATTTTGTGATAAAATCTGAAAAAAACTATTTTGTAATACGGAATTTGATTTCTTATTTTTCCTTTTTTTTCCTTCCAATTTGAGGTTTTTCCAATCCACTTAATTTGTCTGTGGAGTCCACATGCAATAATTTTACAAAAGGCAAAAAATTCCTTACTTTTAAATAATAATTTTCGTTTAGTAACTTCTCTAGTTGTTCCTGAGTTTATAAATTTTTTTAACCCATATATTATTAAGTGGAAATGCATGCTAAAAACAAGATTTTTGAAAGAACAAATGTTCTAAATATTGTGATTTTGGTTTTATAACTCAGGGAAATGTTAGCAAACTTACCTATTTCATTTTTTGTACACCTTTCCTTTTCGGTCCAGTTGTAGTCGACACATTTTTGATTATCAATATAGACACCTAAGATTTTTATTTGTTGTTGTTCTGTAATATTAACTTGAAATTTTTGTTCTTCAATCCCTATCCACAAACATTCACACTTTTGTAGATTCAATTGCACGCCGGAAGCTTCTTCATAATTTTGTAAAATGTTCATAAATTATATCTAATTCTTTTTTTGATTTAATAAACACAGTAATATTATCAGCATAGGCAGTTATAATAAGTTTTTCATCATTTAATTGTACTCCATTTAGCCTGTCATCATTTTTTATTTTTTTGTATTAACAGACTTATTGCAAGTACATATAATGCTGCACTGAGTGGGCATCCTTGTTTAACCCCTCTCAAAACTGGAAAAGGATCAGTTAAAATACCATTTACTTTAACTTGTACCATTGATTTGGCATACAAACACATAACCATATTAATAAAATTTTCAGAAAAACCATACATTCTTAAAACCTCTGTAATACATTTTCTGGACACATAATCAAAAGCTTTCTTTTGGTCTAATGTTACAATGTAAAAGTTTTTTTCAGAGCTGCATACTAATTCTCTTAATGTATTAAGGTTATCCCACATTAATCTTCCCTTTACTGCACATGTCTGTTCTTGGACAATAATATTCTCTAAAACATTGTTTAATCTATTCATAATTATTTTAGCATACATTTTATAATCTACATTAATAATCATAATATGCCTCCAATTATTTATATCTGACATGTCACCTTTTTTGTGCAATAAAGTCAAAATTTCTTCATAAAAAGTGTCACACATAAAACCTTTCCTAGTTCCTTCATTAAATAATCTTTTCAAAAAGGGAGCTATTTCTTCTTTAAATGCTAAATAAAATTCAGAAGGTAAACCATCTTTTCCTGGTGATTTTTTAATATTAAGAGAATTTATAGCTGTTATAACATCTTCTTCTGTAATTGGATTACTTAACAACTCACTTATTTTGTCATATTTATAGTTGAGAAAGAATTTAAGTTTATTATCATCTATTTCTACTTCTTTATACATATCTGCACATAAATCATGTATTGTGTCTCTTATTTGTTTATTATCTGTAACTATTTTTCCATCTTTATTCATAATAGATTCAATAAATGATATTTTCTTTCTTTGTATAAAATTAGAGACGATTTGTGTTGCATTTAGAGTTTCTTCAGAATCAATACCAAGTTGCATTTGTAGATTTTTTTTAATGGGTCATCGTTAAAAGTTTTGAGCTCATTTTTAATTTTTTCTAATTCATTTTCTTCTTGTTCGCATATACCACTTTAAAGTTTTAATTCGATGTATCTTTTTATCAAAGAATCATATTTTGTATTCTTTTCTATATTCATTTGTTTACTTTTAACTTTGCATATTTTTTAAATTCTAATCTTAAATACCTCCTATAATTCACTCTCACTACTAGTTAAAACATCTAATGATTTAGTTTTTATCATTTAATTCTTTATGTCCATAATTACTTGTGGATTTTTTAAAATTTGTGTATTTAATTTCCAATAACTTATTACATCATTACATTTTAATTTTAAAATTCCAATTACCATTACTTTTTCTGTCTCACTGAAACTTGGCATAAACCCTTGGATTATTTTACGTTAAATCAGACCACGCCAATGGGATACTCGTATATTGATGAACATTCGTATGGAAGGGCGAGGTGGTGGTGTTGCTGCAGTCTATAGGGATGATATTAAAATAACCACTTTGTCTTTTCCTGCTGCTCTTTCTTTTGAACACCTGGCTTTCAAGTTGTCAGGGCCTACTCCTCTGGTCACTGCTGTAGTTTATCGTCCGCCAAAGCCAAACGCTTCCTTTCTCTCTGATTTTTCAGATTTTTTAACCCAGCTTAGTGCCCTCTCATCCTCTGTACTGCTTATGGGTGATTTTAACATCCATATTGATGACAACAACTGTAAATTTGTCAGGGAATTTTTGGAATTGTTACAGTGTTTTAATTTCACACAACATATACATTTTCCAACTCATAAAAAAGGTCATACTCTTGACCTTGTCTGCTCTACTGGTGTCCTAGTTCATCAGCCGTCCAGCCATGACCTTACTGTCTCTGATCATTTGACAATCATCATGGACATTGAGGTCACTAAGCCCATCACTAGAGCTAAACGTAAAATATCCTTCAGGAATCTTCAATATATCTCTCCCTCTGCTTTCTCAGATTCTCTTGTTAAAAAGATGTCTGTCTGTCCTGTACTGTCTAGTAATTCATCTGACCTTGTCGATTACTATAATGACATACTCGCCTCATGTCTTGATGAGCTGGCTCCTTTGAGAACCAAATTTGTTTCATTTAGTCATTCTGCACCATGGTATACAATTGAGCTTCACCAAATGAAATCCCGTAAACGCCAGCTTGAAAGACTTTATAAGAAAACCGGTCTAACAGTACATTATCAGATTTATTCTGATTATCTTCAACATTACAAAGACGCTCTTACGGCAGCCCGATCCACTTACTATTCCGAACTCATACATGCTGGATCAACAAATCCTAAGACTCTCTTTTCCACAATAAATAAACTTCTCAATCCAGTTGACAAGTGTAACTCTTACCTCTCATTTTTTCAAACAAAAGTTGAGAATATCCACAATTTTCTGACAGTTTTCCCTGTCATCTCTGTTTCTTCGCCTGTCTCACCTCAATTTATTACCCAGCCTCTGTCTCAGTTCTCACCTGTGTCTCATTTGGACCTATCTGAGATCTTGACATGGATGCGAAGCTCCACTTGTGTTTTGGATCCTGCTCCATCAAAACTTGTTAAGGGTTGTTTTCCAGTTATCTCATCACTTATCACAGAGATAATCAATTCCTCTCTTAGTTCTGGCTCAGTCCCTCTATCACTCAAATTGGCTGCTGTTACTCCCATACTTAAAAAACCTGGACTTGACTCTAACATTATGAGTAACTTTCGGCCCATTTCAAATCTTCCATTTCTGTCGAAAATACTGGAACGTGTTGTTGCCTCACAGCTCAAAGATCACCTAAATTCCAATAATCTATTTGAATCATTTCAGTCTGGTTTCCGCCCCCAGCACAGCACTGAGTCAGCCCTCCTCAAAGTCACAAATTACCTTCTTCTTTCTACATTGTTTTCCTTCATGTCCATACTCACCACACTTCCAGCACTTGAGTTTAGTACAGTCTTTAACCTGATGTTCATGTGAATTGCATATATAACATTGCTGCGATTGTCCTTGATATGTTATTTTTCCGTTGTAGGGTCCCATTGATATCGAGTTTGGAATCTGCATTAAACTTCCATTCGGGTTCATTTTCAGTTTAACTTTGTATCGCCTTATCCCATACCAAAGTCCGAACTATTCGGTGTAGGTGACGGCATCACGGATGACGTTCTCAAGGAACACCTTGAGCACACCGCGGGTCTCCTCGTAGATCAAGCCGGAAATACGCTTGACACCGCCACGGCGAGCCAAACGGCGGATAGCGGGCTTAGTAATACCCTGGATGTTATCACGGAGAACTTTGCGGTGATGCTTCGCGCCTCCTGTTCCAAGACCTTTACCGCCCTTGCCTCTTCCAGACATGGTAACTGCTCTCTTCGAGATGAAACGAGTTAATGCAAGACGAGCGTTCACGGCGAGCTTGTTATTTCCCTCTACCAGACCTAGTTGAAGACGATGGGGCAGTGTTAAGCAGCGACCGCCCACTGTGGCCGCAGCTGCTCGGAGTAGGCCTCATGTAACCTCCACTGTTTTTTCCCCCAGTAAATCGGTCCACAATCGATTTGATGTATTTCACATGACATTATTTTTCTGTAACTAATGTTTAATTTTAAGAAATTAATTTTTTTGCAGTTCTAAACATGTTGTGCCAAAAGAAAGAAAGACAAACAAGGAAACAATCCTAAACCCTATGCAACCTGTTAGGATTTTTGGAACATAACATCATTATTAAACATCATTATTAAACATAAATTCAATATGGGAAGTTTTACGGCATTTTCCAAGTTTTACGACATCCATGCCGCATGGTCTTTTGTTCAACATGGCGCCGGCTAGGCTCCCTCCCTGACTCCTACCGAGGGGGGGGGAGGCGGAGCCCGGGGCTTTTTAGCACACTTCATTGGCTCCACCAGCAGTAAAGGAGGAGGAGCCTAGCTGAGTTTAAAAAACCGGCGGACACAGAGGCTCGGTCTCTTTCTTGGTGGTTGGTTTTCTAGACTGCAGGAGAAAGGAGCGCCGATCGGCCTAGCTCTGGCATATATTCACAGATCATTTTTTACACTTAATAAAGTGTTTTAAAGAGTACTTTCTGGACTTCCCGACTGCTTTCTTCAGGACCTTTTGAACTAAAAGATTTATCCTAACAAATGGTAGCAGAGGATGGTTCAAGAGGCCTGAGGTGGCATCGAATCGATTCAGCTGATCAAGGTAGGACCTGGAATTCTGAGGAGAGGAGCTTTTGTACTCAGTACAAGGCACGCGCCTACTTAAGGTAAACAGACGTTCTCTGTATATATATTAGCTGCATTTATTATTTAGCGTACTGAGTGTGAAAGTGAATCTCAGAATCCGTAAGTGTCTGATTAAATTACTAAAGTATCATTAGATAGTTTAAAACTGTGAATATATGTTGGAGCTAAAATGTGTGTTTCCTGATATCTGAATTCGAACCAGACCGGTTAAGATAAATGGTAAAGGGCGCCATTTGTGTTTGGCAGGGCTTCACCCGGAACACCATTGGAGCGAAACGTGTCTGTCTGTTTCAAAAGCAGGGGCGCGTGATTCGAATGATCTAAGTTTTAACGAGTCTGGGACTGGGTTAATTCTATAGATCTCAAATTTTCGAGCGTTGGATCTAGAAGTCTGGCAGTTCAAAGAACGGGATTCTATGATTCGAGCGTTGGAAATATTAGAATCTGGCAGCTCAAAGAGCGGGATTCTATAATTCGAGCGTTGTAAAACTTAGAATCTGGCAGCTCAAAGAGCGGGATTCTATGAATGAGCGAGCGTTGGAAATCTAAGAGTCTGGCGGTTCAAAGGACGGGATTCTATGATTTGAACGTGGAAATCTTAAGAATCTGGCAGTTCAAAGAACGGGGTTCTATGAATAAGATTGTCCTAAAATTCGGACTTGACTGTTATGGGAGCGGAGTTCGGTTAATTAGACTACTTTAAATTCTAAATTCGGTTCGAAAATAGTACATCAGGAGTTTGTTTGTCAGTGTTTCTGTGTGTATTTGTATGTAATCTTTTGTTTGTCCGCCATCTTTGTCTTGGGAACGCAGCGTGGTCTCCCGTCTATCCGCCATCTTTGTCTTGGGAACGCAGCGTGGTCTCCCGTCTATCCGCCATTTTGGCTCTGGGAGCGCTGCGTGTCTTTTCTGTCTATCCGCCATTTTGGCTCTGGGTTGCGCAGCGTGGTTTCTTTTGTTCGGCGGCCATATTGGCTCCGGGCGCGCGGCGTGATATTTTGCTGTATGTCGGCCATTTCGGCTCTTTATGCGCAGCGCATTTCGGTCGGATAGCTTTGCCTTTGTATGCCTGGATTGGGTAAGTGCTGCAGTTAATTTTATAATTTAATTTAATTTTATAATCTTAAGATAACTGAGTTAAGATGAAGTATTTGTTATGGTACCTTATTAAGTGTGTTTTAATGTGGGTGGCATCTGAAAGAATCCAGTGAGTTTTGCGACAGAGAATCGAGTCTTTTGTCTCGGTTCCTTTTGAAGAGCCGCGTATTTACATGGCGACTCCCGGAAGAGTTCCTTTGTTTCGGTTAGAAGAGCCGATTCATGGATTCGAATCATTTTACGACACATCGCTAGTGGTTATACAGTTTGAAAAAGTTTTATGTCATTTGAAATGACGCATTACACATCCCTAACTGTTTTAATTGTTGCATCAACATGTTTCTTCTATTGCATTTGAGTTAAGGACAACGTTTCTTCTATTGCATTTGAATTAAATACTACTGTTGTGAGGTTTGTATCCACTCCTGTTTACATTACACAGAGGAGACCCCCTGCTGTTTACTCGGTGAGTAAATTTTAAATGAGTTACTTTCTACTTTTTGCTTGAGTGGATTTTCAGAGTAGTAACTTTACTCGTAATTAGGTGGAGATTCATTAAGGTAATAGTACTTTTGCTTGAATACACTTTTTGGTACTCTTTCCACCTCTGATTAAGACATGTGTTGAGATATTGGATTATATACTGTCAAAGCTTGTGTTTATTTGAGAGTGATGTCGTGTTTTTCTCTGTGTACAAATGCTGAATACAAGTAAAAGGTAAAAGCTAATATGTTACTGTTTCTAAAATATTGTGTAGTTGTAAAGAGTGAGATTTCATAGCCCTATAAATCTTATGAGGTGTGATCATTTGTTTGCCTCTTGAATTAAATTGGAAATAATGCCTGAAGGTACCACTATTTCTGTAAAAGACAGGGACTCTGATCCCTTCTGGATTTGTGCAGAATTTTCTTTCTGTCTTTGTCTGCTACAGAAATATCCGTAGTTATACTAAGTGATCTTGAGGGTTATACTTATCTAACTCGGTTAGTGCCAAATTATGTTCTATAACTGAAAGGAAAACATCTCACGTATCAAGTTAATGATTGTATAAATACTACAGTGTACTTCTAAAATTGAACATTAATGCTGTAATATACTTAATCCTACCACTTTTTACTAATTGCAGGAGATGGTGAACATCATGACTGTATTACTCTATCTATTTTTTCTGGGCCTGATAGGAATCCTGAATTGGAAATGTTTGTGAAAGGATTTGCATCCAGAGATGCTGCAACAGACAGGAAACAAGTGGGCTTAGTTAAAATTTTAGCAAATGATACTTTGTGTCATTGTCCCTCCTATTCAATTTATTGGCTTAAACTGTTGAACTACATGCTTTAATAACAGCCTCTAGACTGGCTGAAAGCAAAACTGCTTACATGTTTATGAACTAAACTTTCACATATGGAATCGAACAATTGGTTGTATTTGGTGGGAGAGTGTCTTGTTTTGACTAATTTAAATTTGGAAATCGCCCACCATACCTTGTTGCACAACTTGTGGATGCAATTCTGCTGCCCAAACAGAGAGCCATTTTGTAAATTGTGCATATTCTAAAGTTTTGTTCCAATTTTACAGGACAATGCCAGAGGTGACACTGCCGACAAAGCTGTTGCACACCTTCCACTGCTCACTAACGACATTATTTGTTTACAGGTCCAGCTAACACCAGACTTTGATTGAACTAACTTTAAAATTCTGTGCTTTCCAACAGGATAAACACATTTAGAAGGTTCTGATTGTGTGTCTCCTGATGTTTGGAGATGTCCAGTGGGCAAACCATGTCTTACTAAAATACTATACCATACCAAATTGACCCATGAGTAGAACCATGTGTCAAACAGGGGGGACACAATAAAACAATCTATGCAAATCTAGATAATAAAAATGCAGATTTAATGCTTGGTTGCCGTCAATTTTTTAATTATTTTTGTTTCAGTTGCCCACATCTGGTGGAAAGAGGTTAAGAGGGGTCGGTCTCTGCATATGCGGAGTCTCCACACTGATCTCGTTTAGGTTTATTTAATGTTTTATTTTCAAGATTTGATTGTAAAATTTGAAAAAAGGGGGGAGTATAATGGTAGGAATGAGAGTTTATGTTTAAATATGGCAGGAGTACTATGGCAGGAATAAGAATTTATGTTTAATATGCTGCTTTGTGTATTAAATCCTGTGATACATTGTGCTGGGGCAGCTGGACTGGCAGACCTACGGATATGCATGCAGATTCAGGGACGCCTGGTGAAGGTAATCTTCAGCCTTACCTCCTGTGTAGAGAAAAGGGAGTTGTAGCAATCTGTAGTATCTCTCAGCGCTGCTGATTGCTTGGACTCAGGTGAGATTAACCTTTTGCGACCCTGCGGTCACATATGAGGACATTACATTTTGACTTTGTTATGCCTTATTCCTTGACCTGCTAAACCTAGACCGATTGTTCCCATTAGTGGACATTTTTTGTCTGCCATCTAGTGGTAGCAAAAGTACTAGAACACTAATAAAGTTTGTTTGCTTCTTTATTAAGATTTTGACAGTATGTTTTGCACTTTAGTTACATTCATGACAGAAACGGTGGTTGCTCATTGCACAAGATTCAGGTTATATCAGGCACAGTCGTGGACGGTTCAGTGTCTCTGGTTCGCCTCACTTGCGTGTCTTTGGACTGTGGGAGGAAACCGGAGCACCCGGGGGAAACCCACACGACAACATGCGGGCTCCGCGGAGGGGGAACCTTCTTGCTGTGACAGTGTGCGACAGTGCTGCCCACTGAGCCAGCCCAACTAATAAGGTTAAAAACATAAGGAATAGGAAAAATACATTGAAAAAATCAAAGCTCGGGTCTCAGGAGATTAAATATAATTGCTTACACGGACTAAGATTCAATTTAATTGGTAATATTTTTTGGAAATTGTTAATTGGCAATTGCTAATATTTGATGCTTGTGTTGTATCCGATGAATCTTTTCTAGCTAATTGATCAGGTCAACTCACTCATTTTATATTATATAGTTTATTGAAGAAGTTAGATTGGTTCAATGTGGTGCAGTAAACCTTGTGGCAATACTATGCATGATCATAGATGAGTGCAGTTTAAAGATTGAGGGAACAGTGAAGAAAATAACTTGGTAGGTGAGAAGTATCGAATAGTCTAGTAGACAGTTAACTAAGTGGAACTATTTAAGTAGAGTTTAATGTGATTCAAGAAAGCCAAAGTGGATCAAAGTGCTGGTGATGATGAGCATGAGGGATTGGCTGACTAGGAGCAGGAGATGGTCATGTGAGAGTCTGTTGGATTGTGGGAAATGAAGTCTGTATTGTTAGAAGTAGGAGGTGTGTTAGTACCAGTGACCAAAAGTTGGGGTAAAAATCTGAATGAATAAATAATATAAGTCAGGGGTTTGTAGGACTGATGGAAGTTGATATAGCAGAGCTGTTGTTATTTTAAGTATGGCAGAGTAAATAATAAATAGTGGATTGGTGATTTTGTATTGGGGAAAAATGTGATTTAGAAAATTTGAAGGCTCTCTAGCATGCGGCGATGATGAAGTAGAATAAGTGTAGAAAATGTTAGATGTAATGTGTATGCACCTTCTGCTCTGATCAGTTTGAACTGTTTGAAGTGGAATTTTATATAGCAGGAAGGGTTAATGCAGTATGAGAGACAAATTGTAATTGTAATAGCAGATGTAATAGTGCGCTTACATTTAAAATGATTTGGTTGCTGTACCTTATTGGACAGGGACACTTCATAAATTAGTAGAGAGTGATCAGAGATTAAGTCATTCTGTGGTACAATTTCCAGGTTGTCTATGTTTATACCATAAGTAAGTATTAAATCTAAGGTATGTTTACAGCGGTGAGTGGGTCCTGTTACATTTTGGGTGATGCCTAAAGATTCTAAAATAGAGTCAAACGCAGTTTTGAGTGGATTACATTTATCCTCATAATGGATATTAAAGTCACCAACAATTAAAGCTTTCTTAGTTGATAAAACTAATTTAGAAAGAAAATCGGCAAATTCGTTAAGAAATTCTGAGTAAGGACCAGGGGGTCGATAAACAGTAACCAGCTTAAACATACTAGTTTTATCAGATGAACATTTATTGGTTATGTCAGAGATAAGAACTTCAAACGAGTTTGTTATGGGAGTTGATTTTACAGTGAGACCTATGTCCTTGTCATAAATTGCGGCTATTCCTCCACCACGACCACTAAGACGTGGCTTATGTTCATAACTGTAACCCGGAGGAGATGCTTCATTTAAACCTAGATACTCATCAGGTCTAGCCCAGGTCTCAGTTAAACAAAGTGCACTAAGACTATTATCTGTAATTATTTCATTTACAATTACTGTTTTGCATGCAAGTGACCTGATGTTTAGAAGTCCTAACTTTAGTTTAGCTTTACTATGGTTTTCATGATGCTCATTTAGATTAATTTTAATTAAGTTATTATGACATACTTTTTGATTTAGTTTTGGCTTACACCTGCCACGGTAAACAGACACAGTCTCAATGGTTTGTGACCTAAGGATTCCGGGTGACGTCCGATGGCGACTCGCAGACAGTTGGTTAGGCCTGTTAGTCTGCTGCCTGGTCTTGGCTCTGGATAGTCATTTAACACTATCTGCCGCTACACTAACGCGGTGGTAAAGCCTGTCACCTATGCTGCAAGAAATGCGAGCAGCACCCTCCCACGTGGGGTGGACACCATCCCGCTTCAAAAGACCAGGCCTTCCCTCAAAGGTGGACCAATTATCTACAAAATCAATGCAGTTTTCTGAGCACCATTTAGACATCCAGCGGTTCAGCGTCAACAACCTGCTGTAGGTTTCGCCACTGGGTCGAATCGGTAAGGGGCCAGAGCACACTACTGCCTCAGACATCGACCTAGCTAACTCACACACCACTTTAACATTACTCTTAGTAACCTCAGACTGCCGTAAACGAACATCATTAGTGCCGACGTGGATAACAATCTTCGAAAATCTACGATTAGCATTAGCCAGCACTTTCAGATTTGCTCTGATTTCAGGCGCCCTGGCCCCCGGAATACAAGTGACTATGGTTGCTGGTGTCTCTATGGGGGTTGCAATACGCACGTGTCGGAGCTGAGAATCTCCTATAACCAGAGCACTTACATTAACAGGCTGCTCAGCGGGTGGCTCACTGAGTGGGGAAAACCTGTTGGACACGTGCAACTGAGATGGTTGGTGCTTTGCCCTACGACTATGTCGCCGAGACGTCACCCAGTCGCCCCGCTGTGAGGGCTCTAATGCCGGAGTCTGGGGTTCTATACCTGAACTGCTGGCATTCGGGACTGCTACAGCTGAATCTAAGCCCTCACTAGTAGTAGTCTGTTCTAACGCCCGAATGCGCCCTTCTAACACTGAGATCTTCTCCGTCAGACTAACAACTAATCTACACTTATCACATGTAAAGTTATCACTAAACACGGAGAAGGAATAACTGAACATGTTACACTCGGAACATGGATATAATGCTCCTGCTGGGGCCATAATAACAAAGAAATGTACTTAGCTTTACAAGATGAGTTGGAGATGATGTTTATGTTGGATTCACTGGCGCTTCTGCTGGTAGTCACAGAAGAACGGCTTTAATTCCGGATGAAACAGGCGATGATAAGCTGGAATACAAAAACCACCAACGAAACCAACACAAACGCGCTTCGTTCGGACAAAAGCGGCTGTAATTCTAAAGGAGAACGGTGTTATGCGCTGGTGTACTAAACAAATAAACGCGCTTCCTACGAACAGAAACGGTCCACAAAACAGAGGTGTTTTAAGAGCTGAAATACAGAACACAACCAAACACAAACGCGCTTCATGCGGACCGAAAACGGTTTAAATTCTGGATAATTAAGATGTTTATGCGCTGAAGTACAAAAACAAACAAAACCGGCTTCGTTCGGATGCCGGTAGCAGAAGTTTCCTAGTTTCCAACACAGCACGAATTTACGTTAGTAAACACAAGCGCTTTTTTACGATAAACAAAATAAAACTAAATTAACAACACACGGAAGATTAACGTATAAATTATATGTTTAAAACATACGTATATAAAAAGTTATTTAGCTAAAGGCTACAAACAAACAACTAGGCTAGCGTCTCAGCGTGCGTACCACCGGAAGTGACGTCAGCAGTCTGTACTGGCTGTACTGGCTGGAACAAGAAGAAGAGAAAGGATTTGATTAGACTAGGAGGGAAAAACATAAACATATAGTTCGCAGACACATAGACCATCTTTGAAAACACTAGTTAAGTGCAACACACATAGTTTAGCTACAAAACGCAAGGGGTTAGTTCAGGATTGTTTACAATGTATATATGTTTGATACTCTGCTATTTTTAGGAGGGATATTCTCTGTGTTTCATCGTTTAAATGTTTGTGTTGCTGTGGAAACAGGTAAGACCGACAGGGGAGAATCCATAAGACATTAGGAGTCATGCAGAGACACAGGAGCTATGGGCCCCTTCTGAATATCTGCAGCTCCGTCTGGTGGAGGACAACCTGAACGGACTTCCTGTAGAAGCCACGCACCCATTGTTTTTATTTTATTTTTCTCGTTTTTGATTTCCTATTTTTAAATTGCTTTATTTTGTTTTCCTATTCTTATTTAATTTTCTATTTTTTGTTTGTTTGTTTGGTTTAAGGGTAGGAGCTGTTGCGATAGGTACGGTTCCTTTAGTTTAACTGGTAGCCTTTTATTTTTTAGATACCTTTTATTGTAAAAATTCAGCCCAGTGGCCATGTAAGTCAGAAGGGGTTAAATTGGGGGGTTGCTGACAGCTATCCTTATCTCCTGGAATCTAGAAACACCTAACCTATAGTTAAAAGTTAATGTGAAAGCATTAAGATGCTTTCAAGGGGGGATTGTTAGGATTTTTGGAACATAACATCATTATTAAACATCATTATTAAACATAAATTCAATATGGGAAGTTTTACGGCATTTTCCAAGTTTTACGACATCCATGCCGCATGGTCTTTTGTTCAACATGGCGCCGGCTAGGCTCCCTCCCTGACTCCTACCGAGGGGGGGGGAGGCGGAGCCCGGGGCTTTTTAGCACACTTCATTGGCTCCACCAGCAGTAAAGGAGGAGGAGCCTAGCTGAGTTTAAAAAACCGGCGGACACAGAGGCTCGGTCTCTTTCTTGGTGGTTGGTTTTCTAGACTGCAGGAGAAAGGAGCGCCGATCGGCCTAGCTCTGGCATATATTCACAGATCATTTTTTACACTTAATAAAGTGTTTTAAAGAGTACTTTCTGGACTTCCCGACTGCTTTCTTCAGGACCTTTTGAACTAAAAGATTTATCCTAACAAACCCTAAACCCTATTACAATGTACTATAATCGCCTTGTTTGTCGCATTTTTTAATATTGTACAATTAGGTGGGACAAATAGCCATTAGAGACATGACAATGTAGCCAAAAAAAACCCATACTAGGATATGAGACAGTGTGGGAGAACAGAGCAGTGTATGATCAAAAATTCATATTAGTTAAAATCGGTAAAATTATAGTGAAATTGGAATAAAACAAACAAATAGCTTTAGAAACCTGTCTGTGCTTGTGAAAGTAGCATTAGAGACACGTTAGGATGAAGAAAATACATCTAAAACACCTGCAGCGGTGTAGGGTAAATAAAACATGAGGGTAAAATTGTGTTTAGGAATGTGTAATATATAAATGGACAACGCTTGTGTTTGTTGCTAGCTTTTGCAGGTGTGTGTGTGTGTGTGTGTGTGTGTGTGTGTGTGTGTGTGTGTGTGTGTGTGTGTGTGTGTGTGTGAGAGAGAGAGAGAGAGAGAGAGAGAGAGAGAGAGAGAGAGAGAGAGAGAGAGAGAGTTTAAAAAAAGTGTAAGTGAAATAGGTGGATATGTGTCACCTGGACTGCTAGAGCCATAGATGTTTTGTGAAAGTGGGTGTTAGGGTCATAAATGAGTGAATAACTAACTAAATAAATACATAAACAATGAATACATTAAACAAATAAATACATTAAAAACAGTCATGACAAGTGTTCATAAGTGACATCTGTCTTAAAAATGTGTTTGTATATTTCACGGAATTGTGAGAAATGGAACGTTATAAGTCGTATTCTGCTAGAGCATAGAGTTTCCTAAACATATTTCAAAGTCAGAAACATCTTAGTTGTAGTGAGAGTGGTCTTAGCTGTGTATCAATAAAAGCCAAATAAGTGAAAGAAGATATTTTACATAGCTGTGTTAAAGCCATTTCTGAGTGTTAAAAAGAATTATACAAAAAAGTGCATCATAATAAGTGAGATGTATCAGATAAAAAACTTAAAATAGACTTGAATCTGTTTTGTAAGTGTTGGAGCCATTTGTTATTTTCAAAATGTGTCAGCATATGTGAACTCAAAGCTGACACGGGGATGTTCTGTAGAACTTACGGCACAACTGTGCAGGCCTAACAGAAATGAATGTTAGTGTATTGTAATTTTATTTTATTGTATTTATGTTATATGTGAAATTGAATTAATTTCTTACTTTTGTGTGTGTGGGGGGGGGGGGGGGGGGGGGAGTGTTGTTGGACTGTTTTTTTTTTCCTCTCAGTTTACATACGTTACAATTTTGGTGTGTGCGAGTGTATCCAGCTTCACCGTAATGTGTTCACGAACAGAACTGTGAGTGCAATAGATAGAAACTGCAGTTTTTTAACAAGACATGGACGTCTATTTATTTACTGAAGTCAGAAGTAAAGCCGTTTCAGGTTTACAATTTAAATCCCCATTAAGGTACTAAACACAGAGAGAACTACAAGAACGTGAACAATGCACAGCGGTCAGGTGTGAAGCTTTGCTAGCTCGACTACAAAAGCAACAAGGTCTTTTTATAGCGTTTTATGTACTTTTTGGATATCACAAAGCTGGTCTTGACTGCTTCAAAGGACTGAAAAACAGCAAATGAAGTAATTAGACTCCAAAAGTTATAGAAATAAGATTTTGTGTATTGTTAATGTGAAAACCTACACTTTTTATGCCCACCTGTTTTTGTGAAAGTAGATTAAATAGTGAAATGATGTTGATGTTTTTAATCTGCCTCTTTCTAAATGTCAATGGCTGATAGTAAAAATAGGATTAGAAACATGTTGGGGTTATAGTAGTTAGGGTTAGAAACAGCTTGGGGTTATCCTAATTAGGGTTAGAAACAGCTTGGGGTTATCCTAATTAGGGTTAGAAACATGTTGGGGTTATTATCGATAGGGTTAAATACATGTTGGGGTTATCCTAGTTAGGGTTAGATACATGTTGGGGTTATCGTAGTTAGGGTTAGATACATGTTGGGGTTATCGTAGTTAGGGCTAGATACATGTTGGGGTTATCGTAGTTAGGGTTACATGCATGTTGGGGTTATCGTAGTTAGGGTTAGATACAGCTTGGGGTTATCATAGTTAGGGTCACATACATGTTGGGGTTATCTTAGTTAGGGTTACATGCATGTTGGGGTTATCGTAGTTAGGGTTAGATACATGTTGGGGTTATCGTAGTTAGGGTTACATGCATGTTGGGGTTATCCTAATTAGGGTTACATGCATGTTGGGGTTATCGTAGTTAGGGTTAGATACAGCTTGGGGTTATCGTAGTTAGGGTTACATACATGTTGGGGTTATCCTAATTAGGGTTACATGCATGTTGGGGTTATCGTAGTTAGGGTTACATGCATGTTGGGGTTATCCTAATTAGGGTTACATGCATGTTGGGGTTATCGTAGTTAGGGTTACATGCATGTTGGGGTTATCGTAGTTAGGGTTACATGCATGTTGGGGTTATCCTAATTAGGGTTACATGCATGTTGGGGTTATCGTAGTTAGGGTTAGATACAGCTTGGGGTTATCGTAGTTAGGGTTACATACATGTTGGGGTTGTCGTAGTTAGGGTTAGATACAGCTTGGGGTTATCCTAATTAGGGTTAGAAACAGCTTGGGGTTATCCTAATTAGGGTTAGATACATGTTGGGGTTTTTATCGATAGGGTTAGATGCATGTCAGAGTTATCCTAATTAGGGTTAGAAACATGTTGGGGTTATTATCGATAGGGTTAAATACATGTTGGGGTTATCCTAATTAGGGTTAGATACATGTTGGGGTTATCGTAGTTAGGGTTACATACATGTTGGGGTTATCGTAGTTAGGGTTAGAAACAGCTTGGGGTTATCCTAATTAGGGTTAGAAACAGCTTAGGGTTATCCTAATTAGGGTTAGATACATGTTGGGGGTTTTATCGATAGGGTTAGATGCATGTTAGAGTTATCCTAATTAGGGTTAGAAACATGTTGGGGTTATTATCGATAGGGTTAAATACATGTTGGGGTTATCCTAATTAGGGTTAGATACATGTTGGGGTTATCGTAGTTAGGGTTAGATACATGTTGGGGTTATCGTAGTTAGGGTTAGATACATGTTGGGGTTATCGTAGTTAGGGTTACATGCATGTTGGGGTTATCGTAGTTAGGGTTAGATACAGCTTGGGGTTATCATAGTTAGGGTCACATACATGTTGGAATTATCTTAGTTAGGGTTACATGCATGTTGGGGTTATCGTAGTTAGGGTTAGATACATGTTGGGGTTATCGTAGTTAGGGTTACATGCATGTTGGGGTTATCGTAGTTAGGGTTACATGCATGTTGGGGTTATCCTAATTAGGGTTACATGCATGTTGGGGTTATCGTAGTTAGGGTTAGATACAGCTTGGGGTTATCGTAGTTAGGGTTACATACATGTTGGGGTTATCCTAATTAGGGTTACATGCATGTTGGGGTTATCGTAGTTAGGGTTACATGCATGTTGGGGTTATCCTAATTAGGGTTACATGCATGTTGGGGTTATCGTAGTTAGGGTTACATGCATGTTGGGGTTATCGTAGTTAGGGTTACATGCATGTTGGGGTTATCCTAATTAGGGTTACATGCATGTTGGGGTTATCGTAGTTAGGGTTAGATACAGCTTGGGGTTATCGTAGTTAGGGTTACATACATGTTGGGGTTGTCGTAGTTAGGGTTACATGCATGTTGGGGTTATCGTAGTTAGGGTTAGATACAGCTTGGGGTTATCGTAGTTAGGGTTACATACATGTTGGGGTTATCCTAATTAGGGTTACATGCATGTTGGGGTTATCGTAGTTAAGGTTACATGCATGTTGGAGTTATCGTAGTTAGGGTTACATACATGTTGGGGTTATCGTAGTTAGGGTTACATACATGTTGGGGTTATCGTAGTTAGGGTTACATACATGTTGGGGTTATCGTAGTTAGGGTTACATGCATGTTGGGGTTATCGTAGTTAGGGTTAGATACAGCTTGGGGTTATCATAGTTAGGAATACATACATGTTGGGGTTATCGTAGTTAGGGTTACATACATGTTGGGGTTATCCTAATTAGGGTTACATGCATGTTGGGGTTATTGTAGTTAGGGTTACATGCATGTTGGGGTTATCGTAGTTAGGGTTACATACATGTTGGGGTTATCGTAGTTAGGGTAAGATACAGCTTGGGGTTATCGTAGTTAGGAATACATACATGTTGGGGTTATCGTAGTTAGGGTTACATACATGTTGGGGTTATCCTAATTAGGGTTACATGCATGTTGGGGTTATCGTAGTTAGGGTTACATGCATGTTGGGGTTATCCTAATTAGGGTTACATGCATGTTGGGGTTATCGTAGTTAGGGTTACATGCATGTTGGGGTTATCGTAGTTAGGGTTAGATACATGTTGGGGTTATCGTAGTTAGGGTTACATGCATGTTGGGGTTATCGTAGTTAGGGTTACATGCATGTTGGGGTTATCGTAGTTAGGGTTAGATACATGTTGGGGTTATCGTAGTTAGGGTTACATGCATGTTGGGGTTATCGTAGTTAGGGTTACATACATGTTGGGGTGATCGTAGTTAGGGTCACATGCATGTTGGGGTTATCCTAATTTGGGTTACATGCATGTTGGGGTTATCGTAGTTAGGGTTACATGCATGTTGGGGTTATCGTAGTTAGGGTTACATACAGTTGGGGTTATCGTAGTTAGGAATACATACATGTTGGGGTTATCGTAGTTAGGGTTACATACATGTTGGGGTTATCCTAATTAGGGTTACATGCATGTTGGGGTTATCGTAGTTAGGGTTACATGCATGTTGGGGTTATCCTAATTAGGGTTACATGCATGTTGGGGTTATCGTAGTTAGGGTTACATACATGTTGGGGTTATCCTAATTAGGGTTACATGCATGTTGGGGTTATCGTAGTTAGTGTTACATGCATGTTGGGGTTATCGTAGTTAGGGTTACATGCATGTTGGGGTTATCGTAGTTAGGGTTAGATACATGTTGGGGTTATCGTAGTTAGGGTTACATGCATGTTGGGGTTATCGTAGTTAGGGTTACATGCATGTTGGGGTTATCCTAATTAGGGTTACATGCATGTTGGGGTTATCGTAGTTAGGGTTACATACATGTTGGGGTTATCCTAATTAGGGTTACATGCATGTTGGGGTTATCGTAGTTAGGGTTACATGCATGTTGGGGTTATCGTAGTTAGGGTTACATACATGTTGGGGTGATCGTAGTTAGGGTTACATGCATGTTGGGGTTATCCTAATTTGGGTTACATACATGTTGGGGTTATCGTAGTTAGGGTTACATCCATGTTGGGGTTATCGTAGTTAGGGTTACATGCATGTTGGGGTTATCGTAGTTAGGGTTAGAAACATGTTGGGGTTATCGTAGTTAGGGTTACATGCATGTTGGGGTTATCGTAGTTAGGGTTACATGCATGTTGGGGTTATCCTAATTAGGGTTACATGCATGTTGGGGTTATCGTAGTTAGGGTTACATACATGTTGGGGTTATCCTAATTAGGGTTACATGCATGTTGGGGTTATCGTAGTTAGGGTTAGATACATGTTGGGGTTATCGTAGTTAGGGTTACATGCATGTTGGGGTTATCGTAGTTAGGGTTACATACATGTTGGGGTGATCGTAGTTAGGGTTACATGCATGTTGGGGTTACCCTAATTTGGGTTACATACATGTTGGGGTTATCGTAGTTAGGGTTACATCCATGTTGGGGTTATCGTAGTTAGGGTTACATGCATGTTGGGGTTATCGTAGTTAGGGTTAGATACATGTTGGGTTTATCGTAGTTAGGGTTAGATACATGTTGGGGTTATCCTAATTTGGGTTACATGCATGTTGGGGTTATCCTAATTTGGGTTACATGCATGTTGGGGTTATCCTAATTTGGGTTACATGCATGTTGGGGTTATCCTAATTTGGGTTACATGCATGTTGGGGTTATCGTAGTTAGGGTTAGATACATGTTGGGTTTATCGTAGTTAGGGTTAGATACATGTTGGGGTTATCCTAATTTGGGTTACATGCATGTTGGGGTTATCCTAATTTGGGTTACATGCACGTTGGGGTTATCCTAATTTGGGTTACATGCATGTTGGGGTTATCCTAATTTGGGTTACATGCATGTTGGTGTTATCGTAGTTAGGGTTACATCCATGTTGGGGTTATCATAGTTAGGGTTACATGCATGTTGGGGTTATCGTAGTTAGGGTTAGATACATGTTGGGGTTATCGTAGTTAGGGTTAGATACATGTTGGGGTTATCGTAGTTAGGGTTACATGCATGTTGGGGTTATCGTAGTTAGGGTTAGATACATGTTGGGGTTATCGTAGTTAGGGTTAGATACATGTTGGGGTTATCGTAGTTAGGGTTACATGCATGTTGGGGTTATCCTAATTAGGGTTACATGCATGTTGGGGTTATCGTAGTTAGGGTTAGATACAGCTTGGGGTTATCGTAGTTAGGGTTACATACATGTTGGGGTTATCGTAGTTAGGGTTACATGCATGTTGGGGTTATCGTAGTTAGGGTTAGATACAGCTTGGGGTTATCGTAGTTAGGATTACATACATGTTGGGGTTATCGTAGTTAGAATTACATACATGTTGGGGTTATCCTAATTAGGGTTACATGCATGTTGGGGTTATCGTAGTTAAGGTTACATGCATGTTGGGGTTATCGTAGTTAGGGTTAGATACAGCTTGGGGTTATCGTAGTTAGGAATACATACATGTTGGGGTTATCCTAATTAGGGTTACATACATGTTGGGGTTATCGTAGTTAGGGTTACATGCATGTTGGGGTTATCGTAGTTAGGGTTAGATACATGTTGGGGTTATCGTAGTTAGGGTTACATGCATGTTGGGGTTATCATAGTTAGGGTTACATGCATGTTGGGGTTATCGTAGTTAGGGTTACATGCATGTTGGGGTTATCGTAGTTAGGGTTAGATACATGTTGGGGTTATCGTAGTTAGGGTTAGATACATGTTGGGGTTATCGTAGTTAGGGTTACATGCATGTTGGGGTTATCGTAGTTAGGGTTAGATACATGTTGGGGTTATCGTAGTTAGGGTTAGATACATGTTGGGGTTATCGTAGTTAGGGTTACATGCATGTTGGGGTTATCCTAATTAGGGTTACATGCATGTTGGGGTTATCGTAGTTAGGGTTAGATACAGCTTGGGGTTATCGTAGTTAGGGTTACATACATGTTGGGGTTATCGTAGTTAGGGTTACATGCATGTTGGGGTTATCGTAGTTAGGGTTAGATACAGCTTGGGGTTATCGTAGTTAGGATTACATACATGTTGGGGTTATCGTAGTTAGAATTACATACATGTTGGGGTTATCCTAATTAGGGTTACATGCATGTTGGGGTTATCGTAGTTAAGGTTACATGCATGTTGGGGTTATCGTAGTTAGGGTTAGATACAGCTTGGGGTTATCGTAGTTAGGAATACATACATGTTGGGGTTATCCTAATTAGGGTTACATACATGTTGGGGTTATCGTAGTTAGGGTTACATGCATGTTGGGGTTATCGTAGTTAGGGTTAGATACATGTTGGGGTTATCGTAGTTAGGGTTACATGCATGTTGGGGTTATCATAGTTAGGGTTACATGCATGTTGGGGTTATCGTAGTTAGGGTTACATGCATGTTGGGGTTATCCTAATTAGGGTTACATGCATGTTGGGGTTATCGTAGTTAGGATTACATGCATGTTGGGGTTATCGTAGTTAGGGTTACATACATGTTGGGGTGATCGTAGTTAGGGTGACATGCATGTTGGGGTTATCCTAATTAGGGTTACATACATGTTGGGGTGATCGTAGTTAGGGTTACATACATGTTGGGGTTATCCTAATTAGGGTTACATGCATGTTGGGGTTATCGTAGTTAGGGTTACATGCATGTTGGGGTGATCGTAGTTAGGGTTACATACATGTTGGGGTGATCGTAGTTAGGGTTACATGCATGTTGGGGTTATCGTAGTTAGGGTTACATACATGTTGGGGTTATCGTAGTTAGGGTTAGATACATGTTGGGTTTATCGTAGTTAGGGTTAGATACATGCATGTTGGGTTTATCGTAGTTAGGGTTAGATACATGCATGTTGGTGTTATCGTAGTTAGGGTTACATACATGTTGGGGTGATCGTAGTTAGGGTTACATACATGTTGGGGTGATCGTAGTTAGGGTGAGATACATGTTGGGGTGATCGTTGTTAGGGTTAGATACAGCTTGGGGTTATTGTAGGCGCACCTGGAAATGACGAGCCACACCTGGGGCCTCAGGCCTTCAAAAGCAGGCGGCGCGCACGAGGAGCGCCAGCCCGAGTGTGAGCGCCAGCCGACGACGAAGACCCAGACGCCGACAAAGACCCATCACAAATGGGAGTCGGCACTGCAGGAGTCAGCGCGAGGACAGCGCGAGGACAGGGCACAGCATGATGCTCCTTTCTCATTGTGTGCTCTTTTCTTAGTTTGAGGCTATCTGCTCTGTTTTTTGACTTAAGGTAATGCTTTTTATTCCTATTTTGCACAGCTAGCAATTCTACAAACAATATTTCACTTCATTCTTTGTGCTTGTGCTCTGTTGCTTTTTTTGTGTTTTACGTTCCATGCAAGTCAATTCTATCTGGCCTACGGCTATGCTCACGTTTATGTGTGGTATGTTGCTACATTGATCCTTTGACAGGCACGTGCACAGATATTTTTAGGGGCAGGTGCTCAAGCCAAAAAAAAGGGCACCCATCGCCAAAATTATTAATAAAAAAAAAATAATAATAAATAAAAAACCAGTAGGATATTTAACTTATATATTTATTTTGTTTACACAATCAATACACATCTAATCAAATAACTCAAATTATCAAATTGCATAAACAAATGAAAAACAGGCAAAAACAAGGCCATATTGTGCACGCTTTTTAATAACCAAACAACTGATACTGGTACATCTCCCTCATTTGCTTTACTGGTAGATGGCCTAATCCAGGATAAAAGAGAGCTGCTACCCTGAGCTGCTTGCTGTAGTTTCCTTTTCTTTCTGCTTTTGTAACCTTTCTTTTCTTGGCATTATGCTGCAAAATTTGTAAATGAGATAAATCAATGTTGTGCATAATAATCAAGAGTGACTTACTGAATCTCCATAAAGGGGAGAACACAGTATACATCATTTTACTGTTTTCTGACAGAGCTGAAGCATTACACTAATAATATACCATTACTAGTATCAATTTACCTCAACTGTCATGTAGCTCAACTTAAGACCTACCTTTGATTTCAAATCAGAAACCCACTTTGGGTAGTTAATGTTAACAATGGACCTATTATTATGCCAATAAAATCAAATAGATAGATAAATAACAATTTCCTATTTATTCATCATTTTTTGTATGCTGTTCTATATCATAGAGCATTACATTTAGCCTTCTACATATATTAGTTTGTAATGTTAATTACCTAGCAAAATTATTCCTCATTTGTAAACCTCAACTGTTGAAGTATAAATGCTTGCATGAAAATAACTCCTTGACTAAAGGTGACTTTTCCTACACAGCGTTTTGGCCAGGATGCTGTAATTATAAAATACTGTATGTTTTTTATCTATTTTCAACACTTTACTGTAAGAGCTACTTGACATTCTCCTGCAAAATGTTTGTGCTCATGCTTTTTTTTCTTCAGGCTTTCACATCAAAATAAGTCAGATTTTAAATGAAACAAAACTAGTGAACTTGTCTAATTTGTAAAACAGTAAAACTGTCTGTCTGTTGCAGTTTGTCCCCCTCCCCCTTCATTAAACATGACAAACATCAGTAAACAGCTGGACAAGGCTTTGAAATCACATATTTCATGATTGCTGAGTGCTAAATGTGTAGGCTATGTGTTATGCATGAATGCTCTTTGTATGAAACACTGTCATTACCTGTCTGTCTGATGCTGCGGGTCAGAGGAGAAGTGTGTAGCAGTGGTTTGGCCTGGCGCTCAGCACTGCACGAGTGCTAACCGGAGGAGGAGGGAGGGGCAAGGCGGGAGCTTGTGCGCACCGCGAATCAGATCGGGGCAGAATTCTCACAAGAACTCAAATAAATGCCCCTCGGATATCAAAACACTTTTGGGGGGAATTGATGACAGAGAGGGTAATTTTTATTTTTAAATATTAATGAATGTAAAAAATAATTGGGCTCCAGCAAAAATGGCACTTTTCTCATCCAGGGCAAAAGGGCAGGTGCTTGAGCACCACTAGGGGTCTATCTGTGCACGTGCCTGTCCTTTGATATCACATACGCAGTATCCCGTTAGCTGATTAAGGGGCCACTGGAGAACGACACTTTCATCACTCAAACTATTCATTCAGTCATGCAGGAGAATCCTTTTCTTCTACTTATCTCTACTAACTTCGCCTTGCGACCAATCACTTATTAAGGCAGTTACGATCGACTACTCTGCGCATGCTACAACACAGCACCGAACCTCTGCTTTGGGTTGATCCAGCCACGTGCTCAAATGTTTTAAACGTTTATATAGACCAGGAGCCCCCTCATTACGAACTACAACCTACACTCGTTGACGCTATTGTTAAACTACGAAACATGCTTACGGTATCCTAACCGACTAATTATGCCCGCACATAAATCTGTACGACTTTCTACTGCCTGATGAGAATGGCTTCTTTGTCAACGACACTATTTTAAGGCAGCCAGCTCGTAGCGTAAGTATCATTGAGTGAATTACTCAAACTGGTCATGCCTGACGGTGCGCGCGAGTTCACGTTCGCTCGCCTACCTGTCCGTGTGTGTTAGAATAGCGGTTAAGTAAAGTAAGTACATGAAAAATACTTTACATTTAGCTTAACGTTAGACGTGTACAAACTGTGTGATGCTGCCGTTTTAACATTCTTCGCGACCTTTAAGCGTAAACAGCCTTTAGCTGCCTGTTTTGCCACTTAATTTCGCGTGCATGTGACGTCAGGAACTGAGCGTGCGGCTTAATAAGAATATTGAATATTCTATATTTAACGAGTTTTCAGACCCCTCTAGCGTGTTATTGGAGACTTTTGGAAACGAGGACGTGAAAGCACATATCGTTCTGCAGTTATTGTCCTCAAAGAGTAGCGGGTGCTGCCGTTCTGTTGATTTATTCTACCGAGCATGCGCATAGCGGTTTTTGACTCATGTGGAACGCCTATAATTATGTGCTACCTTTGCCTAATTTATTTCTGCTAGCGGTTAGTAATGTGTGTTTTTAGTTTTAATTTCTTTAAAAGTTTAAGTGAATGTAATGACGTTATGTGACTTATTTTTTAACCATGCAAGGTCCTCAAATTGGCAATACTTAATGTTGAATAACGGGTGTTTATCTAATGCAGGGGTGTCAAACTCATTTTCACCAAGGGCCGCATCAGCATTATGGTGGCCCTCAAAGGGCCGATTGTAACGTATCCTGCTGTGATTGCAGTCTGTTGTTTTTCTTGTAGGCTGAATTCTGCATTTATATTGTCCTACTTTACCACAGACACGGCCTCATAACACAAGAAACACCTGTTTCTCTTCCTGAAGCACAAACTTGTTTTCACTTTCATTACATTTCCTCCTTCTGCTTAATTTTCTTACTTATCTTCTTGCACATTTTGGGATTGTGTAAATATTTCTTAACATTATCTACTGGCGGGATGTGTCACTTTACAGGTAACAAAATTAGGCATTTTGAGAGATGCAGTTTGTTTAGGATTTTACAGTGTATTTTTAAGACAATCATTCTGCCCTGACTAATAGTTTATCCCCCTTTCTCAGCTACACTGCAAAAAAAGATTTTTTGACTTAGTAAATAGAGTGAGGATTTTTAAAGGACTTTATACAAGAATATTCTAGTACAGTCTTGCTACTTAAGAATGTCACATATAATTTGGTGTGTTACTTGGTGTTTCTTTGTAATTATTTGTTATCAAATACATTAGTAAATTTTATTCTAAATACCAAGTAAAATTAACTATGTTTTTTATTTCTTGTATTGAAGCAAAGCAAAACTAAAAACTTCTAGTAAATATTAACTTTATGTTCCACGCATGCGCATTGTCTGTTTCACACACGGAGTGCAAAACGAGCTGCTGAGACTTTTGAATCTTCTCAAGTCTTCTCACCACAACGTTTTTCGGTTGTTGAGGACATACTTTGGCCAAAGGGGACTGTTTTATGGTAAGTTGTCATTTTTTAAGAAATTATATTACCGTGCCAGTTAATATTATACATATTTAAAAAGTCGTTTAACTTTCTACACTATTGACTCCAAATTAGCATCCGTTAGCATGGCAGAATGAATGCTTAAAACGTTGGTTCTAAAATAGTTTGTCTAATGATTATGAAAGCCTGTTTTGCTACTTAAAAATAAATCTGTCTGAGGCTGTATAGTCCCGGGTCTTTCAAATACAAATGTGCATTATTAGGCAACCTGTGAGCAAACCTTGAGAAAGTAAAATTGAATTATAATATGTAACATAACATTTCTGAGGTCTACATAAACTTTATAATTACTAACTTATGTTATTTTTTTAATCTTTGTCTTATGTGAAAGATGAGTTCAGGAGGATAACTACAGTCCACCTGGAGCGAGTGTTTCTGACAAACTTTTACTTTTGCATATTTTTATTTTTTACTGCAAGTTTTCAGAAAAATGTTTGAAAGATTTATATCATTTATTTTGTTTTTACACTGTGACACTTTTATAGTTTGTTTTCCATTAAAATTTTTTACTTTTGTGTAGCGAGTGAGACTTTAGAAAACATGCTGTTTGAAAGACATTTTGTCCACTGAACTGTTAGTAAAAAATGCATTTCCATTAATTGAGCAAAACAAATAAAAAAGTTTGACAAAAAATGTTGTCTGTCTGTTTTTGTATATGGTAATCATTGATGTTGAATAATGTCAAATTAGCATTTTAATAATACATAATATAGCATTTTATAAGCCATGTTTTAATGCTTTTAGTGCTGCAATGTTTAAGTAAAATCTACTAAGATACAGCTATTAAAATATACTTGAAGCAGTGTGTAGCAAAGTAACTTTTACTGAAGAATTTCTAGTAAAATCCAGATAGAATTGTGAGTAACTTTTACTTGAATATATGATCTGTTAAATTTACTAGCAGTTTGTACGTGGAAAAACTTTCCTAAATTTTTTTAAAGTAAATCTTACTCCACATTTTTTGCAGTGTAGACAGACAGACAGACAGCTCTCTTCAGAATACAGTCGGTTTTATTTGCTTCCCAGCTGTGTGATACACTGTGCATCAAAATAAAGTAAACATACAAACAATAAAAACAATAAAGAACTTAATACAGTAAAAGCACACAGCTGTAGTTGGGTGTTACATCTGGTACAATATGAGATTTAACCAAACGTAAAATAGCGCTAACGAGTTAGCATTTTGTCTAAAAATACTAATTGCTATAGTAACGGTAACAATTGTATTTAATTACGGTAAATTTGTAACTAAAGCGCTGTGATATACTCACTAAACATTTACAAACAACTGAGAATATAAACGCCACTACTTACAGACGATGCCTTTGTATTATACTGCAAGATATTTATCTGTATTTATTTATTATTGTTCACATTACTGACTACGCTACCCCACGTTATTTTGCCGTAAAAGTCTCATGGCTTCTAGCGAAGGTCAAAGTTAGTTGCCATGACTACGATGTCAACGGTTGCCGCTTAAAGGCGCAGGACTCCCATTACACTAGTACGGTCTCTGTAACGACTCGACCCATCACAACAACCGTACAGTCGTTTAAGCTCTGGCGGGCCACATGAGATGACGTGCGGGCCGGATGTGGCCCGCGGGCCGTGAGTTTGACACCCCTGGTCTAAAGGATCAGATTTGTGTTCTCCCCATTAATTAACTCCTGGTCTTTAAACAGAGCTTCTGGGTTTTGTTTGTATTCCTGTCTGTCTTTCTTAGAAGTAATCTTCTCAGGGTAAACCATGGTGCATGGCTTCATTGCTGCTGCTGCTGCTGCTGCTTCACTGGCCAATTCAACCAATGTATAATTTTTTTAATGATCTTGTTATATGGATTCTCTCTGTTATCAAAAAATTAATGAAAATAAAATGAAAATTGAATTTAGAATCAAAAGTTAATAAGCAATTTACTGCTCTCTTACCCTTATTGTTCACAAACAGGAAGGTTTCTGTATTTATTCCAAGTTGTCTCCTTTTTCCTCTTTTTTTTCCTTTTCCTCTCAATTCTGTTGATGTTTTCCTCATGCTATTCCTCTTTATTGTTGTTGTTTTTTTCTTTTGTAATTTACTTTGTCATTTTCTTTTGTTCCTCTTGTTCTTCTATTTCTTGTCTGCTTAACCTGTTGTAATTAGCTGTTGTATAAAGTTCCTAATTATTATTACTATGTTATTTTGTTTGTTGAGATATATAGCTATTCAAGTTTCTCATTTTAAACACCAAAAATTGAAATAGTGCTTCAAGAAGTTCCTTTTTTGTCATTGACCGTCCTAGTAGAATAGAGAGACTCCGCTTTTAAAGCAGGTGACCAGCCGGCTCTGAGAACAGCGAGAGCCAGACTGTCCAGGGCAATCCGAGAAGCAAAGCGCACACACGGCCAGAACATCCACAGCCACTTCCAGAACAGCGGTGACACACGGCGCTTGTGGCAGGGCATCCAGGCCATCACCAACTACAGAACGACTCCACCCGTCTGTGACAGTGATGCCTCCCTTCCAGATGCGCTGAACGACTTCTACGCTCGGTTCGAGGCGCAGAACAACATGTTGGCGAGGAAGATGATCCCACCTTGTGACGACCAGGTGCTTCGTCTCTCCACAGCGGACGTGAGGAGAACTCTGCACAGAGTCAACCCACGGAAGGCTTCTGGACCAGACAACATTCCTGGCCGAGTGCTCAAGGGATGTGCAGACCAGCTGGCAGATGTATTCACTGACATCTTCAACATCTCCCTGAGCAGCGCCATCGTTCCAACATGCCTCAAGACGACCACCATCGTACCCGTGCCAAAGAAGTCATCTGTGTCATGCTTCAATGACTTTCGTCCCATAGCACTCACGCCTATCATCATGAAGTGCTTCGAGAAACTAGTCAAGAGGCATATTAAGACCCTACTGCCTCCCACCATGGACCCACTGCAGTTTGCGTACCGTCCTAACCGCTCAACGGACGACGCCATATCCACCACACTTCACCTGGCTTCTACACACCTGGACAGAAAGAACACTTACGTCAGGATGCTGTTCATAGACTTTAGCTCAGCATTCAACACCATCATTCCTCAGCATCTAATTGGAAAGCTGAGCATGCTGGGCCTGAACACCTCTCTCTGCAACTGGATCCTGGATTTCTTGACTGAGAGACCTCAGTCCGTCCGGATCGGTAAGAACACCTCCAGCACCACCACACTGAGCACCGGCGCTCCCCAAGGCTGTGTGCTCAGTCCACTGCTGTTTACTCTGCTTACGCACGACTGTACAGCAATGCACAGCTCGAATTCCATCGTTAAGTTTGCAGACGACGCAACTGTGGTGGGACTCATCAGCAACAACGATGAGTCAGCGTACAGAGAGGAGGTACAACATCTAACGAACTGGTGCCAAGTCAACAACCTGTCTCTGAATGTGGATAAAACCAAAGAGATGGTCATTGACTTTAGAAAGACACTAAGGGACCACTCCCCACTGCACATCGACGGCTCATCTGTTGAGATCGTCAAGAGCACCAAATTTCTCGGTGTTCATCTGGAGGAGAATCTCACCTGGACCCTTAACACCAGTTCCATCACCAAGAAAGCCCAGCAGCGTCTCTACTTTTTGAGAAGACTGAGGAAAGCTCATCTGCCACCCCCCATTCTCACCACGTTCTACAGAGGAACAATCGAGAGCATCCTGAGCGGCTGCATCACTGTCTGGTTCGGAAATTGTACTGCGTCGGACCGCAAGACTCTCCAGCGAGTAGTGAGGACAGCTGAAAAGATCATCGGGGTCGCTCTTCCATCTCTCACGGACATTTTTAACACCCGCTGCATCCGCAAAGCTCTAAGCATTGTGGACGATCCAACCCATCCATCACATGGACTTTTTACTTTGCTCCCGTCTGGGAGACGATACCGCAGCACAACCAGACTGTGTAACAGTTTTATCCCTCAAGCAATCAGACTCCTAAACTCAGTACTGTAACAATTTCCTCCGGAAATTTTCTGCTGCCACACACTGATCTGTATTGACTATGTTACTTGCATTTTTGACTATGTTACTTGCATTTTTGCACACCTCCTGGAAATGCACAATAATTTCTGCACCTTACTTGTATTTTGCACCTTATTTACTTTTTAGGCATCTTATCTGCATTGCCAATTTTACGCTGCTAATGTACAACATGTCACTACCTCATGAACCATTGTACCATCTATTCACCATCATGTACTAACACTTGTCTTTAGTCCTGTCTTCTAATTACTTGTTTAGATTAGGGATAATTAGGAATATCTTTTGTAGTTATTTATTATAGGATTTTTTTGTATTATTGTTGTATTTGCACTGTTTTGTATTGTCTTGCACTTTTTGTACCGTGTTACACCGTGATCCTAGAGGAACGCTGTTTCGTTTCAATATGTACTTGTATGTAGCTGAAATGACAATAAAACCTCTCTGACTCTGACTCTGACTCTAGTAGCCATTTCTTGTATGTGTAATAGATGTCTTTGCTGTTCTATCTACTGGCATCACTTTGTATCCAAGCACATGTCCACCCAATTGCATGATGTTGCCTAACAGTACCCAAATCTTCAATGTGTTGATGGAATATTGATTAAATGAAGTATACTGTAAAACATTTGTCTGGCTGCTGTTGTTTTTAAGAAATCTTTCAGATAGGTTCATTATTATAAGAGTGGAGTGTAGACTCATTGTCACCAAATTGAATGGTAATTGGGTGAGTGGGTGTTTCAGTGTTTGTGGATTTAAAGTTTTTTGTGACACCCAAAAATGTTGAGCATGACTTGTGATTGAGAATTAAAAAAAACTAGGGATGCATCAATACCATTTTTTCCCAACCGAGTACGAGTACATGTATTTTTGTACTTGCCGATGCCGATACCGATACCTATTTAGAATACAATTTTTTTTTTAAACAAAAACACTCGTGAGAAGTGACGAGAAGTTTAATGATACCACGTCCAAAAAGGAACGTCAACAAGTAGCGAGTGATCAAAGTGTTTGTGCGCTGATGTGATGAAATCAAGGAGGAAAAATAAATGAATCTGAGTGGATTTGGCAACACGAATAGCATGGATTGTTCTGTAGTGAGTTGGAAGTTAATAAATATTTTTGCAATGTTGGTGTTTTGTTGTTATGTTTTGTAGAGAACGATCGGGTCATAAATACTGTAAAACGTGTGTGTGTGCCGGTGTATTCTGATATAAACTATATTATCCCCCTGTCCCACCTGTTTACACTCCTCTCCTGCGTTTCCCCTCACACCGTATCCTGCGTTCTCATTGGCTGTACGACATGTCACTCATTCCCAGTCGCACATCTCAGATAGGATATCTGACGAGCGAACGCCGAGTTGCTCCAGAGCCGGCAAATCTAGAGCCGACCGGTCACCGAGCGAAAATCAGGGCAAAAATCGTGTAGTGTGAACCAGGCATAACGCAGTGACGTGCACTAGGTACACGGTATCGGATGTTTAGTATCGGAGCCTCGTTTGCGAGTACGAGTACAAGTTAATGAGCGCGGTATCGGTATTTGCCAGTATCGGTACTCATGCATCTCTTAACAAAAAAACATCAGAGAAACAATATTTCTTAATAATTTGGTCTGGTGTTTGAGCAAGGGAAAAGTAATAGTATATTGCATGTTAAGGCAAAAACAATGAGTATGACCAAAATCAATTAATTTATCAATGCAGTGTTTCATAAAATCACTGTTAAAGCTGGTATTTTGTTTCTTTTATTTTGTTGATAAGGCTGTGGGCGGCACGGTGGCTTAGTGGGTAGCACTGTCGCCTCACAACAAGAAGATCCTGGGTTCGATCCCCAGGTGGGGCGGTCCAGGTCCTTTCTGTGCGGAGTTTGCATGTTCTCCCCGTGTCCGCGTGGGTTTCCCCGGAGTGCTCTGGTTTCCTCCCACAGTCCAAAGACATGCCACCAGGCTAATTGGAAACACTGAATTGTCCTATAGATACCTAGCCGCTAGATGCACAAACCAGTGCATTGTAGTGCCGGTCCCAAGCCCGGATAAAATAGGGAGGGTTGTGTCAGGAAGGGCATCCGGCGTAAAAATTGTGCCAAATCGATGCGCGGATCATGATCCGCCAAAGCGCTGACCCCGCAACCGAGCGGGACAAAGGCCCAGGAGAAGAAGAAGAAGAAGATAAGGCTGTGCTGTAAAAGGCCATGTGCACATTGTAGTTTTCCAACTAATGTTGTATTCATTTTCTCAGCCATCCTTTTTAGTAGGGTTATGTGCCCAAAATGAGTTGATTGCATGTCTAATTACATTTAGACATACAAAAAATAGGTAAAGTCCTACATCTTTGATTCCAAAAATGATTTACCAGACACACAGTAAGCAAGGTTTAGCAGCTACCCATCACCAATTGAGGGTTAGTGGATTTTTAGGAACATGGAATATATGTATAGTTTAAATATCTTTTACAACCAGCAATTAAGTTAATTCACTGCTGTTGGGATATTTGCACACAACATATTGAGCGGGTCATCTCAAGATTTGTTGTCCAATTAGCAAGAAATGCACAGCATGATTGATTACAGATTATATAATTCACGGTGATGCAATTTCTTTACTACTGTTTACTTGCTAATATAAAAAGTAGAGATTGTGCAATCTTGTTATTAAAAAGTGCATGTAAATAGGTTTTACACCACAAATAGGATCATTGTAGGGTTGTAGGATAATTTTCAAGCAACGTAAAAACAGTTACACAACAATAATCAATGGAGCAAAGTGCCTGCACATGTTGGAGGGAAATGTAATGTCAGAGATTTAATCTGGAGAGAAGATAAAGGTTTTAGGACAAAAATATATAACAGAAAATGATTCAAGATGTATTTCTAAAAACATGGTTTAAGACCTTACATTGGACCTGGGGAAACAGAATATAATTTGGGGGTAAACATCTGCAAAAAAATTATTACATTTGCAAAGAAGGACCTTTCAACAAAGTAGCACTGTTATTAATTTGTACTGTCTTGAGTACTTCGGTGCTAATAAATACATAATCTTTGTTTGCTTTTAGTACAAATGACATAACGGCAGTAAATGTTGGTACAGTGTAGCGCCTAGTGTAAGTACGAAAATACGTGTCCTAGAAGAGCAAGCCACTTTAACGTTAAACTTATATTCTGATAGAATGCCCCAAATACACCGGCGAGAGACAACGGCAACAGTGTTTGACTTGAACTGATGAATCTTGTGTAACGAGTTAAAATCCTAATAAAATTAAATAAATCCAGTTGTATTATTGTTAGTAGTATTATTTTATCATTATATTATACATTTATTGCACAACTGAGAACTCTATCAAAGCATATCGTTGATTTATTGTATGTTAGCTGTTTATCAGATGCAGTGGTTAGATCGAACACTTGCTATACTGTTGTTTGGAATTAAATTTGTGTAAGAAGTGACTCTCCTCAGGCACAGCCTGAAAATGGCAGTTGTTGAAGCTGGGAATCTGAATAGGGTGCTGTTATAAGGTAAGATATAAGTTAGAAAGCCAAGTATAGTAAGTTGCATGTGAAAAAGCAGAGACTCCAGTATAACTTAAAAAGCAATTAAGCCAGTTTGGAAAGAGAAACTTGGTAGTTCCCAGACTGAGAAGTTGGTTGACATTTGGTTGTTTTTTTTGGGGTGGCACACTGGCTCGATGGGCAGCACTGTTGCCTCACGGCAAGAAGGTCATAGGTTTGATTACTGGGTGAAGTGGTCTGGGACCTTTCTGTTTGGAGTTTGCATGATCTCCCCATGTCCACTTGACATGCCCTATGACATAAAATTGCCCTAGGTGTGGGTGTGTGTATGGCCTGTGATGAACTGGCAACCTGTCAGGGGTGTTTCCTACCTTTCGTCCAGTGAATTGTAGCCACTGTGACCCTCAATTGGATAAAGAGGTGTTTTTCTCTCTTAATTCAAGCATCTGTTCATTATGATGGAACCTACTGTACTTCATGTTATCCATGATATTCAGTTGTTGCTAAAACTATCTCCAATCTCACAAATGCGGCTCACGCACATTCATTAAACGTTACCTGACCTGGCTAGCTAACAGACTCTGCATGGCACAACTTTCCAACAAATGTCCCTGGGTTACCTAAAAACCATTTTAACTGCTCCAAAACAAAAGTGAAAAGTCGCTTTGATGCTTTTGAACTTGATTTTGTTTGGTTTGCTTGTTAGCCTCTGTCTGTCTGCCTTTGCATTAGCCTTATGTTTAGTCCTGTTTTAGTCTAGTTCCTGTTTAGCCTTGTTCATGTGTGTTTAGTTTAGATTTAGCATTGTTTGTGTGTTTAGCTTAGTTAGCATTTAGCATAGGTCACATGTTTGTCTTGTGACAACTCTTTGCCCAGGGGCCCAGACTATCCTTAATCCGTCCTTGCCTATGTAGGGTTAACACTAAGAAAGAATATCGCTATGCTAAATTTCTTTGTCCTCTCATTCAGGATCTTGCAGCTCTTGAAAAACATTATGTATATGTTGAACAACTAGCAGATAGTGTTAAAGGCACTCTTTTGGATGTAGCAGCGGACAACTTGGGGGGGGGGGGGGGGGGGGGTGTTCACTCTTTTCAGTTTTCCAGGAAAGTGACTTTTCCACTTGACGTTCTGCATGGTTTTTTGGAGGTTATAGTAACAGCAGACATGTCACTATGTCTCTTAGGATTTGATTGCCAAAAACTATATTTCTGTAGACTCTTTGAATAAGGCTATTAGGTGATTTCCTGTTAGCTGATAAAGCGGATGGACCACAGATCATTCCAAAGACCTTGGAAAATTGGTCTCTCCTGAGGCTGTTCAATTGATGATGGGTCACAATATTCCTGGGGGGGGGGAACCAATCACTGGAGGTACAGATGCTTCTAAAATGTATACTAAAGTTGGTAATATGACACTTTACTGAAGAGTTAATTCGTTTTCTGGATTGCAAAAAACCTTTCCAAACTACAAACCTTGACCAAAGCATTTCATTTAACACTTTTCTCAAATTATAAATTTTGGAAGGTGATGTGTGGATGATTTTGAAGGGAAACAGCTTTTTGTACACAACAGTAGTAATTTCAAGAATGTAGCACTTATTTAGGCTGTAAGACACCAGAAAATCTTGAAATTCCATCTTTCATCTTAAAGTTTGCTCAGTGTTTAAGAGCTTAAACCCCTTAACCCCCTTTTCCTGTACAATTTTGCTCATCTATCGACCTCCTAAACCATTCTTTCTTCTCCGAGATGTACAACCTTCTCTCATCATTCTGTACTTCTTCTGCCAACATTATAATACTAGGGGACTTTAACATTCAGGTTGACACTCCCTCCTGTCGCTCAGCAGTT
Source organism: Trichomycterus rosablanca (assembly GCF_030014385.1). Lineage (NCBI taxonomy): Eukaryota > Metazoa > Chordata > Actinopteri > Siluriformes > Trichomycteridae > Trichomycterus > Trichomycterus rosablanca. Next base: position 18,907,570 of record NC_086007.1, read on the forward strand.
GAATTTTGCAAACAATGGACTTAATGGTTTTAATCTCAAGCAGCTTGTTGATGTCCCCACTCATTCTAGGGGGCATACTCTTGATTTAGTTATTGCTGGTTCTGCCACTGTCAGCAGACTATCTGATTATGATCTGGGTGTGTCCGACCATAAGGTTGTGTCTATGAAACTGCCATTTCTTGCGCCTCTTCTTAGGCCCAAACACCAAATTTGTTTCAGGAATTTAAAACTATTAAACAAGAAACCATGACAGCTGATCTACGGCATATTTTTCTTTCAAGTCCTCCTGAGCGTGCCCTTGAGCTTGCTATAAAGTCTCTGGTCTCCTCAAGTTGGCCTATCTGGAACATCAGAGGGCATACTCAAGACATTATCAGGAAGATAAAATCCATTTTATTACTGCTTTAGTAAAAGTGTATACCATTACCAGTGATGGCATAGTTACCTTGAAAAAGTAATCTGATTACTGATTACTGATTACTCCTTTAAAAAGTAACTTAGTTACTTTATGGATTACTTGATTTTAAAAGTAACTAAGTTAGATTACAAGTTACTTTATTAGTTATATAATGCGGAATATTTCAAAGATATTCCTTTGCAATACTTTATCATTTGGCTGCCAACTTGTGTGTACTGATGAGACTCAATTGAATCCCAGAACATGCTAGTGTGAATGCATGGAAAACAAATTTTAATTTTCTTTCAAGAATATGATACAGACTGACCAACACTATTACGCTAAATCAGCATTGAAAATTGACTTTACTTTTAATAGCCTTCTACAATGCTGGAGCTTCTTAAAACGGAAGATTTTCTTTTAAATAGAAGTGTTATTTACCTGTGTTAGGATAAATCTTTTGTTCAAAAGGTCCTGAAGAAAGCAGTCGAAGGAAGTCCAGAAAGTACTCTTTAAAACACTTTATTAAGTGTAAAAATAATCTGTGAATATATATCAGAGCTAAGCCGGCCGGCGCTCCTTCTCTCCTGCAGTCTAGACACACCACGTAAGAAAGAGGCAGATCTGAGCCCGCCATCCCTTTTTTAAAACTAGTCTAGGCTCCTCCTACGCCGCTGCTGTTGGAGCCAATGAAATGTGCTAAAAAGGCCCAGGCTCCGCCCACCCCCTAAAATGGCAGCGGCCATTTTGAACAATAGACCATGCTGCCTGGATGTTGTAAAACTTGGAAAATGCCGTAAAACTGAAAAACCTAACAATCCCCCCTTGGAAGCATCTTAATGCTTCCACATTAACTTTTAACTATAGGTTAGGTGTTTCTAGATCCCAGGAGATAAGGATAGCTGTCAGCAACCCCCCAATTTAACCCCTTCTGACTACATGGCCACTGGGCTGAATTTTATACAATAAAACGTTTCTAAAAATAAAAAGGCTACCAGTTAAACTAAAGGAACCGTACCTATCGCAACAGCTCCTAACCCTGAAACAAACAAACAAAAAATAATAAAAACAGGAAATCAAAATAAAGTAATTTAAAAATAGGAAATCAAACACGAGAAAAATAAAATAAAAACAATGGGTGCGTGGCTTCTACAGGAAGTCCGTTCAGGTTGTCCTCCACCAGACAGAGCTGCAGATATTCAGAAGGGGCCCATAGCTCCTGTGTCTCTGCATGACTCCTAATGTCTTATGGATTCTCCCCTGTCGGCCTTACCTGTTTCCACAGCAGCACAAACATTTCCTAAAAATAGCAGAGTACCAAACATATATACATTGTAAACAATCCTGAACTAACCCCTTGCGTTTTGCAGCTAAACTATGTGTGTTGCACTTAACTAGTGTTTTCAAAGATGGTCTATGTGTCTGCGAACTATATGTTTATGTTTTTTTTTTTTTTTTTTTTTTCCTAGTCTAACTAAATTCTCCCCCCTCGTCTTGTTCCGCTCCGTTGATTCCGCTGGACTCTTCTTCCACATAGTCGGTTTTGTCGGGCTTTTCTGCTGTGGGTTGTTCCCAGTAGGCAGGTCCAGTTAGTGCCACTTCTGTCCCTTGGAGTGGGTCTTCCAGTCTCCTCAGTGTCTGCCTCTGCCAGTCCTTCCAAGTCTCCTTCCTTCATCACGGTGTGTGATTAGTAGTGCTGGTCCTCTCTCCTCATCTTGTCTGGTCGGTTTTACCTTTAATTAAGCAGAGTTAGTAGCACTTATACTGCTCGAAGTGGGTCTTCCGGTCCACCTTCAAGGGTATCCTCCTCATCATCATCTACCTGATATCTCGACAAATCAGCCAACAACATCTGGATAACTGGTGGATCCTGCCCCCCTCTGCTTCCTCTACTCACTATATCTATTACAAATCTTTCTATTAATACCCTGATGCACGGGATACCACAACAACAACATATCACTAAAATTACCAATCCTACGCATGCTGACATCACCAAATTTGCAATAACTCCCTTCCATGGCCCAAACATCCCTTCTAGCCACTTAACCCATTCATACACACATACAATCATACAACAAACAAACATATACGCTACTTACCCAGCCCTCACCGCAGCCACCCCACTCCCAACATCGGGATACACAGCCACGGTGAGCTTAGACACCACTGCCGCAAGGCTTTCTGGGTAAAGCCCGTGCCAGACCCAGTGGCGACGCTACACTGTCCCCTCCCTAATGGTCAACCATCCCGGTGACTCACTCACCAGCGTCCACTGGGTGGCTCCATGTCTGGACCGCACCCCATTACACTGCCGAGTCGCTCTTCCACCCACTGCTGGACCGGGCACCCTGCCCCTACAGCCACCTGGGCTAGCGCACTCCGACAGACCGGGCATATTGGCTCACCAAACCATCAGAGCCACCCAAACACCACGATCCCACTTCTGACACCAATGTGGCGCCGGCGAGTAAGGAAGGTTAGCGTCAGGGCCGCAAGTGAGCTGCCTTTGGCAGTTCATTCAGTGTTTTAGCGACAGACACCCATTCATACACAAATCCCTTCTGAAAAATGTCCCCTGTTTATCGGTTCTGGTTTGTTGCTCCTGAAACAGGTGTAATTGTCTTTATAAGCTTTGATGTTGGTTGGAGTTGGTTCCTGAGTTAGTGGGTGAGACATGGATAAATTCCCTATGTGTTAAATTAGACATTTTAGACCGCTTTAAACAACCTTTCGAGCAAAATCTGTAACACGTATTAAGACAAAGATAAACTGGTTTTAACGAGACACACCCTAGAACAGAAGATTCCTGCCTAGTCGAAGAATACGAGTATTCTTTTAACATTCACTGGCACAACTCACTCGGTTGTCCAAACACAACTCAGACAAAAGAACGTAAACCTCAGTACAACAACAGTGTCTACTGGAAACAAACAATTACTTCACCGCGACCGACAATGGCCCTATGGAAACAAACATATAGTTCAGGGCAATCGACAGTGATCCCCTGGAAACAAACAATTACTTCACCGCGACCGACAATGGCCCTATGGAAACAAACATATAGTTCAGGGCAATCGACAGTGATCCCCTGGAAACAAACATATAGTTCATTACTTGTCTCTCATACTGCATTAACCCTTCCTGCTATATAAAATTCCACTTCAAACAGTTCAAACTGATCAGAGCAGAAGGTGCATACACATCTAACATTTTCTACACTTATTCTACTTCATCATCGCCGCATGCTAGAGAGCCTTCAAATTTTCTAAATCACATTTTTTCCAATACAAAATCACCAATCCACTATTTATTATTTACTCTGCCATACTTAAAATAACAACAGCTCTGCTATATCAACTTCCATCTGTCCTACAAACCCCTGACTTATATTATTTATTCATTCAGATTTTTTCCCCAACTTTTGGTCACTGGTACTAACACACCTCCTGCTTCTAACAATACAGACTCCATTTCCCACAATCCAACAGACTCTCACATGACCATCTCCTGCTCCTAGTCAGCCAATCCCTCATGCTCATTATCACCAGCGCTTTGATCCACTTTGGCTTTCTTGAATACTAAATTCTACTTAAACAGTTCCATTTAGTTGACTCACTGCAAAGTACTACCAACCTATACTATCTCTATTGTATTATTGTTACATCTCCCTACAAATGTCATTAACCCCACATCACTATGGTACCTGCATCCCTACTCTCACTAAAACACAAGCACTTGTAGCTCTTTCTAATTTACTCTTGTAACCAAAACTTTTTCTACACGAATTATTGTTATTCTAATACCTTACTGTAAAATACATCCAAAACCTCTATAAGATGTTACCGAACCCCTCACTTTTTATTATGGAACCCAGATCTTCAGGTGGATGTCTATTAAAACACACTACTGTCCCACACGGTCTTGAGATTTCACTGCATAACGTCTCCATCCAGTCTCACATCAGCTTTCCCTTCCTCTTGTCTGATGTTGTCATTACTTTGGCATTCTGTACCTCAGCACCCCATATGCCTCTTGAACACTGCTTTACTCAAACATCAGAATGCAACAACAGCCATGACACACATCTGCAAGATCTGGTATTCATAATTTTTACATCATCTTTGGTACTGCATAAGTGTCCACCATCCTCAGCCCGTACACAGTAGATTAAATATCAGACTTCTCTTTACTCATGCAGGGCCTGCAGTTTATGGCCTCAACCCCCCGCTGGGTTGCTGTGTGTCTGTGAAACCTATGACCTGGGTCTCCAGTCACCCCCCTTCATGTACTTCTCTCCTAACAAGTTATTTTCTTCTCACTTTTCCCTCAATCTTTAAATTGCACTCATCTATGATCATGCATAGTATTGCCACAAGGTTTACTGCACCACATTGAACCAATCTAACTTCTTCAATGAACTATATAGTATAAAATGAGTGAGTTGACCTGATCAATTAGCTAGAAAAGATTCATCGGATACAACACAAGCATCAAACATTACCAACTGCCAATTAACAATTTCCAAAAAATATTACCAATTAAATTGAATCTTACCGGAGTCCGTGTAAGCAATTATATTTAATCTCCTGAGACCCGAGCTTTGCTTTTTTCAATGCATTTTTCCTATTCCTTATGTTTTTAACCTTAGTTGGGCGACACGGTGGCTCAGTGGGTAGTACCGTCGCACACTGTCACAGCAAGAAGGTCCCCCCTCCGCGGAGCCCGCATGTTGTCGCGTGGGCCTCCCCCGGGTGCTCCGGTTTCCTCCCACAGTCCAAAGACATGCCAGCGAGGCGAACCAGAGACACTGAACTGTCCACGACTGTGCCCGATATAACCTGAATCCCGTGCAATGAGCAACCACCGCTCCTGTCATAAATGTAACCAAAGTGCAAAACATAACGTCAAAATCCCAATAAAGAAGCAAACAAACTTTATTAGTGTTCTAGTACTTTTGCTACCACTAGCTGGCAGACAAAAGTGTCCACTAATGGGAACAATCGGTCTAGGTTTAGCAGGTCAAGGAATAAGGCATAACAAAACCAAAATGTAATGTCCTCATATGTGAGGTAAGACTGAAGATTACCTTCACCAGGCGTCCCTAAATCTGCATGCATATACGTACCTGAATCTGCATGCATATCCGTAGGTCTGCCAGTCCAGCTGCCCCAGCACAATGTATCACAGGATTTAATACACAAAGCGGCATATTAAACATAAATTCCCCCCTTTTTCAAATTTTACAATCAAATCTTGAAAATAAAATATTAAATAAACCTTCTAAATGTGTTTATCCTGTTGGAAAGCACAGAATTTTAAAGTTAGTTCAATCAAAGTCTGGTGTTAGCTGGACCTGTAAACAAATAATGTCGTTAGTGAGCAGTGGAAGGTGTGCAACAGCTTTGTCGGCAGTGTCACCTCTGGCATTGTCCTGTAAAATTGGAACAAAACTTTACTTAAATAGTTCCACTTAAATTGAATAGGAGGGACAATGACACAAAGTATCATTTGCTAAAATTTTAACTAAGCCCACTTGTTTCCTGTCTGTTGCAGCATCTCTGGATGCAAATCCTTTCACAAACATTTCCAATTCAGGATTCCTATCAGGCACAGAAAAAATAGATAGAGTAATACAGTCATGATGTTCACCATCTCCTGCAATTAGTAAAAAGTGGTAGGATTAAGTACATTACAGCATTTGATAATAATGTTAAATTTTAGAAGTACACTGTAGTATTTATACAATCATTATCTTGATACGTGAGATGTTTTCCTTTCAGTTATAGAACATAATTTGGCACTAACCGAGTTAGATAAGTATAACCCTCAAGATCACCTATTATAACTACGGATATTTCTGTATCAGACAAAGACAAAGAAAATTCTGCACAAATCCAGAAGGGATCAGAGTCCCTGTCCTGTACAGAAATAGTGGTACCTTTAGGCATTATTTCCAATTTAATTCAAGAGGCAAACAAATGATCACACCTCATAAGATTTATAGGGCTATGAAATCTCACTCTTTACAACTACACAATATTTTAGATATAGTAACATATTAGCTTTTACCTTTTACTTGTATTCAGCATTTGTACACAGTGAAAAACACGACCTCACTCTCAAATAAACATAAGCTTTGACAATATATAATCTAATATATCAACACGTCTTAATCAGAGGTGGAAAGAGTACAAAAAATTGTATTCAAGTAAAAGTACTATTACTTTAATTAATCTTTACTTAATTACAAGTAAAGTTACTACTCTGAAAATCCACTCAAGCAAAAAGTAGAAAGTAACGCATTTAAAATGTACTCACCGAGTAAACAGCAGGGGGTCTCCTCTGTGTAATGTAAACAGGAGTGGATACAAACCTCACAACAGTAGTTTTTAATTCAAATGCAACAGTAGAAACGTTGTCCTTAACTCAAAAGCAATAGAAGAAACATGATGATACAACAATTAAAACAGTTAGGGATGTGTAATGCGTCATTTCAAATGATGTGTCGTAAAATGATTCGAATCCATGAATCGGCTCTTCTAACCGAAACAAAGGAACCGACTCTTCCGGCAGTCGCCATGTAAATACGCGGCTCTTCAAAAGGAACCGAGACAAAAGACTCGACTCCCTGTCGCAACTCACTGAATTCGGGATTTCTTTAGCGTTTTTTTTATTTTTATTTTGCTCGGTAACAGATGCTATTCAAAATGTAACAATTACTAATACAAAACATACTTAAGCAAAAGTAAAATTACAGTCTGTGAAATGTGCTTTAAAAACTACTGTGTTACAGTAACCAGTGCGATGAGCGGTAACACTAAGCACTGGATTCGTGTATGTATGTGTATTGATCGAATTTGTTTAAAATCATATCCCCGCTATTGAAACATTCCCCACTTGCGACATATTGATGTCGAATTATTGCCCAGCATTACCCCACACATTAAAACAAAAAAAACAATATAACAATCTCTCAATAATACATGCACCAATACACCCAGCAAATCTCCTATCACGACTAACAAGCGCTGTGTTACTCACAAAATTTTAATCTTATTCACTATAACAACTCTGATTAAGGAGATTTTCCTTAATTATGTGTGAAAATGTCCTATGTCACACATGGATGAATTCCACTCTTTCCTGGTTTAAGAACCTTAAAGTTCAAGAGCGCTATCTACCTTAAAACACACTTAATAAGGTACCATACATACTTCATCTTAACTCAGTTATCTTAAGATTATAAAAATAAAGTTGATTATAAAATTAACTGCAGTACTTACCCAATCCAGGCGTACAAAGATATCCGATGGACAAGATACGGCCAGCTGCTCACATAGAGCCAAAAATGGCGGATACACAGAAAAATACGCTCAGCTCTCCCAGAGCCAAAATGGTGGACAGACAGAAACCCACGCTCAGCTCTCTGGTCCAAAATGGTCGCCGAACAAAAGAAACCACGCTGCGCAACCCAGAGCCAAAATGGCGGACAGACAAAGCCACGCTGCGTTCGCAAGAAACAAAATGGCGGATAGACGGGAGACCACGTTGCATTCCCAAGACAAAATGGCGGACAGACAGAAAGCCAAAATGGCGGACAGACAGAAAAACACGCTGCGTTCTCAAGGAACAAAATGGCGCCGACAACAAAAGGAACCACGTTGCACATCCAGCACACGGTTTCACAGACAAACATACACAGAGACTTACTGACAAACAAAACTCCTGATGTACTGTTTTTCGAACCTGATTTAGAATTTAAAGTAGTCTAATTAACCGAACTCCGTTCCCGAAACAGTCAAGTCCGAATTTAGAATAATCTTAATGATCAAATCTAGTTTCCAGCACCAAAAGATTCTTTCAAGATTAAACGGCGCTCCGTTACCGTAACAGACAAGCCCGTATATAGGACAATCTCATAGATCGAATCCCGTTTCCAGCACCGGCAGATTCTTTCAAGATTTCCCACACGAATTTACGAATTCCGTTGCCCAAACAGACGAATTCGTTAGAATTTATTACACTCGAATTAGGTTCGCTTCGTTACCTAAACAGACAAGCGTCCTTTCCCTTCAATAGTGTTCCATACACAATGGCGCCCTTAACATTTATTTTAACCGGTTTGGTTCAAATTCAGATATCAGGAAACACACATTTTTAGCTCCAACATATATTCACAGTTTTAAACTATCTAATGATACTTTAGTAATTTAATCAGACACTTACGGATTCTGAGATTCACTTTCACACTCAGTACGCTAAATAATAAATGCATCTAATATATATACAGAGAACGTCTGTTTACTTTAAGCAGGCGCGCCCTGTACTGAGTATAAAAGATTTTTTCAGAATTCCTGGTCTTACCTCAGTCAGCTGAATTAATTCTGATGCAATCCTCAGAACTCCTGAACCATCCTCTGGCTACCATTTGTTAGGATAAATCTTTTGTTCAAAAGGTCCTGAAGAAAGCAGTCGAAGGAAGTCCAGAAAGTACTCTTTAAAACACTTTATTAAGTGTAAAAATAATCTGTGAATATATATCAGAGCTAAGCCGGCCGGCGCTCCTTCTCTCCTGCAGTCTAGACACACCACGTAAGAAAGAGGCAGATCTGAGCCCGCCATCCCTTTTTTAAAACTAGTCTAGGCTCCTCCTACGCCGCTGCTGTTGGAGCCAATGAAATGTGCTAAAAAGGCCCAGGCTCCGCCCACCCCCTAAAATGGCAGCGGCCATTTTGAACAATAGACCATGCTGCCTGGATGTTGTAAAACTTGGAAAATGCCGTAAAACTGAAAAACCTAACACCTGCTATTAAATTGTTTTCCAACAAAATCCGCCCAATTAGGCGGATAATCGCCCAATCTGGCAACACTGGAATGCGCAGAGCCAACTGGCGCTTTTACTCGTAGCGCGCCACGAATACTACTAAATAGTACTACTTCTGTAATTGTGTTGGTGGTTGACATTTATGTTGAGTGTATTACTGCACTGTTTTGGTGAAGAACTACTCATCTGAGGTGCGCTGCTCCTGCGTGCAGAAATGCTTCCGCAAAAAAATTGCCGGCAAAGCGGTGGTGGGGGTGGGGGTGGGGGTGGGGGGGGGGGGGCCAGAGGGGTGGCCGAAGATTACTTTATGGTGGCCATGGCAACCACTGGCCACCCCCTGGCTCCGCCCCTGCCAAGAAGAAAGCAAAAATATCTTTTCAATAAGCAAAATGACAAAAATAGTAACGCACAGTAACTTGGATAAGTAACTTTAATCTGATTACTGGATTGGAAATAGTAACGCGTTAGATTACTCGTTACTGAAAAATGTGGTCAGATTAGAGTAACGCGTTACTAAGTAACACGTTACAGACCATCAGTGACCGTTACCATAAGTCCTCTGATTACAACTGTAATAAATTACTCCCTCCAAACTGGACGTTCCATCTTCTCTAAAAACTTTTATTAGACCACTTATAAAAAAACAACAGCACTTGATCCGGAAGTTTTGGCAAATTATAGGCCTATCTCCAATTTTTCTTTTCTTTCTTATCTTTAGGATCACCTTAAACACAACAACCTTTTCTTGTTTCCGCTCTGCTCATAGCACAGAAACGGCCTAGGTTAAAGTTACCAATGACCTTCTGATGATGGCGGATGCTGGCTCACTTTCTCTGCTTGTCCTCCTTGATTTGTCAGTGGCATTTGACACCACTGACCATTGTATGCTCTTAAGCCGGTTATACCACACCATTGGACTCACTGATGCTGATTTCAATCCTATCTCACCGGCAGAACAGAGTACATCTCTGTTGGAAATGCAAGATCCCAGTCACATAGGCTGTGACATGCGGAGTACCCCAGGGGTCAGTCCTGGGCCCCATCCTTTTCACCCTATACATGCTCCCCCTTGGCCAAATAAAGCTCTGTAGAGTTTCATTTCACTGCTATGCTGATGATATACAACTTTACATGATAATTGACACAAATCCCCCCGATTTTGCTGCTCCCTCATCATCTTCATCAGCATCTCTTTTAGTAATCTCTGCCTGCCTTGAGGAGATAAATTTGTGGTTAAAACACAACTTTCTTCAGCTGAACAGTGCAAAAACTGAAGTGATGTTGGTTGGCACCTCACATCATCCCCCATAACCAGTATTACACTGGCTGGTCATACTATTTCTCTCTTCAATTTTGGCGTAAGATTTGACCCTCAACTCACTTTTAAAGCCAATATTAAACGTCTATGCAAGACTTTCTTTCATCATCTCAGAAACTTCGCCAAACTTTGTTCTACCCTCACCGTCTCAGATGCTGAAAAGCTGGTTCATGCTTTTGTTTACTCCAGGCTGGATTATTGCAATGCACTTCTCATCGGGATTCCTACCAAGACTCTCCAGAGATTACAGTATATCCAGAATAGTGCTGCGCGGATCCTGCTGAGAGTACGGAAACACGAGCACATCCCACCTATCCTTCATTTACTCCATTGTCTCTGCAAGGATAGAATATATTTCTCTCCTTACATATCAGTGCATCTATGGAAATGCACCGCCCTACATGAAAGAACTTCTTACCCATAACATTTCATTGCGATACCTCCGTTCTGCAAATTCTAATCTCCTCCACATTCCCAGAACTAAACTAAGTACCATGGGGGACCGGGCTTTTCTGTTCTGTGCTGCCCCTCGTCTATGGAATGCCTTCCCCGACCATCTGAGGGCACCACAGACGAAACGTTTCTTTTTACCAGATTTTTAAATAACAGCTGATTCTATGATGTATTATGTCTTATGATGCTATGATGTTTATATATGTTTTATAATTTATGTTTTATATTAGTCTTTCCCTGTAGCACTGTGAGATTTGTTTAAAATGTAAAGTGTGTTATACATAAAATGTATTATTATTATTATTTTTTATTATATTATTATTATTATTATTAGATCAAAGAAACATGTAAGCTGCAGGTTGACTTTAAATTACTGTTTGAAGATACACTGCTCATCTTTTTTTTTCTTTTTTTTTTTTGAGAATGAGGTGAATGTGAAATTTAGACTGAGGCCGGCTATATTTTTCTAGACCTGAAATGCTTGCTGCAGAATAGTTGTCAATGATACACACAAAAAGACCACGCTGTGTCTGTATTAATAACCAAATAAGGGAGGCAAGGTTAAAAGTAGGGGGAAAGCACTTGAATTTACTAAATAGCCATTGTTTTTAAGTGTATACTGTTGACAGCTTTATGGTAATTGCAACTTAAAACTTCTATGGAACTTATGTTGCTACCTATGTTTTCCTAAATAGTGTTTGCAATTTAGAATTGTGGTCCATTTCTGTGGTTGATATTTTAAACAATCACCTCTTCAATCAATAATAATTGCTGCACTGCCAAAAAACATTGTGGTGACAGTCATATACACTTTGTACAGTGTTTGTATTGTAACTTTTGAATGTGGATTACCTTGAACTTACTTTGTTGGTTGATAAAAGGAATAAAGGATTGTATTTTATTTACCCCAGTTTAATAATTCCTCATTTGCTGTTTGTTTATCTGATAAGTACAACTAAAAAAAGATTAAAAGGGGAATTTTTAATTTATGGTTTTTGTAATGAAAAAGGATTAAACGTCTGTTTTCTTGTTTTGCCATAATGGTTTTTGAGATGAAAATCAAATGACCAAAGGTAGTTCAAGAACGCAATACTGTTTTAACTTTAGGAGTCCTATAAAATTATTAATTATTGAAATATTTGGTGAAATAACCCAATTTTTTATTCACAGCTATCATGTGTCATTTCACATTGCTGTGGGGTGACTTTATGCCACTTCTGGTGCGAGAAAAAAAAAATCAAGCAACTTTGTTTTTTGATGGATGTTTTTAGTGTGGTCAGCTCTGGGGATAGTTCTTACCATGACGGTCTTAATCTGCTGGTTCCCCTGAAGCCAATTTCGTGAATGAGGTCAAAAGACAGAAACATCAATACTGGTCGGACACAAACCCTCACGAGACTTATACATTTTACACGGTAGCCTCACATAAATATATGGTGTGGAGCAGCCTTTCTCAACCGGGGTGCCGTCTGGCTTCGTCAGGGGTGCCGTCGAAAATATTCTGATAATGATGGGTCGTTCGCGAACGATCCGATTCTATTGAACGGCTCTTTAAAATAAACAAAAGGAACCGAGTCTCGCCTCTGGGAGCCGCTATATATGTTTTTATTTCTGCGCCGTTCAGACTGTAATCCACCCATTCCGCATCCATCAGTAGAGGGAATTAATCAGTCATAATAAGAGCTGTTTATTGTCGAAATTCAAATCCGAAAACGGAGAGCGGAGAGCGAGCGACACACACACACACACACACACACACACACGCACACACACACAGAGAGAGAGAGAGAGAGAGAGAGAGAGAGAGAGAGAGAGCGAGAGAGAGAGACACACACACAAACACAAACTGATCGTTATTACTACCTCATTACTGTAAATATAATTTTTATTGTTATTATTTTGCACAGTTTTTATTAATATTTTATTCTATTTTATATTTTTTTGCACATGTATCTGTTTTGTATATATTTGTTCTTTCTTACTGTTATTTTTTATTATTTCTCTGTAACTTGCTTTGGCAATACGAATGTCTTTATTTGTCATGCCAATAAAGCTTCTTTTGAGTTTGAGTTGAGAGAGCCATAACCGAACTACAGAGAGAAAATGCAGAAAAGAAGCAGTGCTCTTAGTATAATGACAAATAATTATGAAATAAACTATAAACTCGTTTAATTATGTTAAATCTGATTCGTTCATGACGCGAACTGAGCTTTTCAAGCCTAACTTACATCAAGAACAAGTACAGAGAGCGACTGAGGGCTCTGGACCAGGAGCTCGTGTCTGCCTCTCATCCATCCCTGCTAGAATAGGGCGATTGTGTGCATCATCCCAGGCTCAGGTTTCCCATTAAAAGTAAGTCACGTTTACCCCTCCCTCCCTAAATGACACCTTATGGTGTGTGTGCGTGTGTGTTAGCAGTCCGAGGGATGCAGAGTGTACGTTTTTTAATACATTTTAGACTGGGGTGACTTGAGATTTTGCATACTTTTAAAGGGTGCCGTGACCTGAAAAAAGGTTGAGAAACACTGGTGTGGAGTATGGGGTACCCAATTTGTGGGACTGTTAATGCAAGGGTGTGAGACGTTAATGTCAGAGGATGAAACGTTTTCCTGAGTTCTTCAAACAAACTATCTATCTATCCCAAATAAAAAAAAAACTTGGGACAGTATGAAATATGCTAAATAGTGTTTCTTACATTTTATTTATTTATTTATTTACTTATTTATTTATTTATTTATTTATTTATTTATTTATTTATTTATTTATTTCATAGACTATAGACCCAAGATATTTCATGTTTAATCTGGTCAACTTAAGTTCATTTGTTAATAAACATCCATTCCTGCATTAACGGCCTGCAACACATTCCAAAAAAAGTTGGGATGGTAAAGCATTTTTCACTATGTAATGTTGCCATTTCTTCTTACAAGACTTAAATGATGATCAAGGATACCAAGCAATCAAGCAGTGAAGTTTTTAGGTGTTTTTTTGGGCTATTCTTCATGCAAACAGGTCTTAGGGTGTGCAACTGTACAGGGATTTTGTTGTTGCATTTTTTTTTGTTTGTTTTAAAATTATTCACACATTCTTTATTGGTGACTGCAGACAGGCCAGTCCAGTACCAGCACCCTCTTCTTTCGCAGACATGCCCATGCGTGCAGCATGTGGTTTTGCATTGTCTTGTTAAAAAAGAAAACACGATGCCTGAACAACGAATATTGTAGTGCTTGACAAAGGTTTTAAGACAATGAAATTGACAAGCAGGAAGGTGAACGGGGTAAACCTGTGACTGGATGCTTTAACAGCTTTTCCCCAACCGGTGCTGATGAGGCATCAAAGAAAAAAAGGTAGACGGTACCCAATTTGAGAAGTGCTTTAAAAATAAACACTTATCTGTGGCGTAACTTGAATTATTTGATGTTGCTGGATCAACTTGCATTTTGAATCTCCCAAAGAAACAAGCTCATGGCATTTATTAATTAAATGTGGAATTTTTACTTGTCATTCCTTTAATTCAGTGTTTTTATCATCAACACACAAGGTCAATTATGTAAAAATCAGAACATTGTAAAGTAGCACAATGCATTTTACTCTCTCAAAAATGATTGTATACACTTTACTGTTTTTATTAATCATACTCTAAGTTCCATGTTTTTAAGATGGTGAATTCTCTTTCTGTGATGAATGTAAGATGGACACTATATGGCCAAAAGTATATGGGCTTGTTGGACATCTCATTTATCTTTTTAGTTATGACAGCAGCCACTTCTCTGACAAGATTTTGAACTATCTCTGTTTGAATTTGTGCACAGTTAAAAGGGCATTTGTATGACTGGGCACCAACATTGGTCAAGAAAATCTCAAGTGGTCAGGGCTCTGTGTGGGCTACCAAGCTTTCTTTAAAACAAGAAAAGGCCTTCCCTAACTTGCAGCAAAGTTGGAAGCATATACTTTGTTATATTATAGATTAACTAGACCTGTTAACAATTGTTATGGCTAAGACACATGCATACACACAATAAATTTGTCCATATAGTGCAAGGGTTCCTGAAATGTATCTTAAACATTTTAATCCATACAAAACTGCAACAAAGTGTCATCACCTTTACAGTGGAATTATTGCAATTGACATGCATTAGGTATCTTAATTTTTATTTTGTAACAGCAATCTTTGCTTTTAACATATTTTTTAAAAACTGCACAATAATTGCTTTACAACTTAACTAGCTACCTGGGAGGGAAAAAACTAAAACCTGAACCTTTGCTTGTACAGTGGTGTTCAAAAAAATAGCAGTGATTTTAAAAAAGCGAATAAAGCACAAAATCATTATAATAACTTTTATTTCCATAAATGCAAATGCACTGAAAATACTACATTTTCAATTCTAAATCAAAATATTAACAAAATTTAGTCAGTTTGTGTCAATCCTTTACAGAAAATTAAGAAAAATTAATATTAGGCTGTTCAAAATAATAGCAGTGCCAGCATTTTTCTTTAAAAACTCAAAAAATTTATCTATAACATGAAAAAATGTTTGAGGTTTCACTTTACTTTAAATTACTGAACTAATATTTAGTGGCATAACAATTGTTTCCGAGATCTGTGTTGCATGGAGTCAACCAACTTCTGGCACCTCTGAACAGGTATTCCAGTCCAGGATGATTACACTACATTCCACAGTTCTTCTGCAATTTTGGGTTTTGCCTCAAAAAAACACGTTTCAGATTTCAGCCCACAAGTTCTCTATGGGATTGAAGTCAGGGGATTGGGCTGGCCACTCTATTACCTCAATCTTGTTTGTCTGTAACCAAGATGTTTTGGGTCATTGTCATGTTGAAACACCCATTTTAAGGACATTTCTACTTTAAAATAGGGCAACATGATCTGCTCAAGTATTCTGATATATTTAAACTGATCCATGATCCCTCGTATGCGATAAATAGGCGTAACACCATGGTATGATAAACATCCCCATATCATCATTTTGTACCACCGTGCTTTACTGTCTTCACAGTGAACTTTGGCTTGAATTCAGTGCTTGGGGGTGGTCTGACATACTGTCTACGGCCACTAGACCGAAATAGAACAATTTTGCTTTCACCAGTCCACAAAATGTTGAGCCATTTCTCTTTGGACCAGTCAATGTGTTCCTTGGCAAATGTTAACCCATTCAGGAAACGTCTTTTTCTTAACAACGGGACTTTGCAAGGAGTTCTTGCTGGTAAATTGGCTTCATTTAATCATCTTCTGTACTCACTGGTAAATTTAGATGTTCCTTGATCTTTCTGGAGGTGATCATTGACTGAGTATTTGCTATTTTGGCTAATCTTCGATCCAATTGAACAGTAGTTCCACGCTTCCTTCCGTATCTTTCAGGTTTTGGTTGTCACTTCAAGGCATTTGAGATCATTTTAGCTGAGAAGGCTATAATTTGCTGCACTTCTCTGTATGTTTTTTCTCTCTACAATCAACTTTTTAATCAAAGTACGCTGTTCATCAGAACAATGTCTGGAACAACTCATTTTCCCCAGTATTTCAAAAGGAAATGTGCTATGACCAACCTGTGCAACATTTGCCACCCTCCTACATTAAATAAGGGCCAAAACTGACACCCGTTCTTCTGCAGAATGAATGACTTCACCAATTGAACTCCTCACTGCTATTATTTTGAACAACCCCCTTTCAATCAATGCTTCGATTACTCAGAATGAGTGGGATGCATGTCCTAATTGTTGGGTTTGTTTTGTTTTCATTACTCTACTACACTTTCAAGTAAATCTTTTGCTATGTAGAAATATCACTTCTACTAAAAACAGTGATTTATCAGGTTAATGGTGTTGGACTGCTATTATTTTGAACACCACTGTATGTGTAGCTGGGAACCCTCTTACAAACTTTTGCTAGCAGTCCATCTTGCTAGTCGATCTTTTGATAGCAGTGCTCAAATGTCTCAATTATATGCTTTGCACAATATATAGATTTTTTTTCTGGCATGGTTGTTTTTATTTCATCAACTTTAGTTTGGTTAAATATCATGATATACTGCATTACTAAGTATTGGCATGTGTAGTTATGAACAATTTAGCCGCATTTATAGAAAAAAGAAATAGTATAGTATTTTGTATATTTTGATTTGTATCTTGTATGATTTTTTTGCAGATTATTCATGCAGTTGTAGTACAAACCATTGTGTACAGACAGTGTCATAGATGTGTAAAAGATGTCTTGTTTCAAAGAAGTTCGAAAGGAATTTTTAAAAAATTTAAAATATATAAGCGATAACTTGGGTACTTTTGCCACCTCTGTACATAGAACCACTGTTTTTAACTTAAACAGAAGTTAAATCCAAAATTGGCCACCATGTTGGTGACATCGCCTAACAGGTTTCCTCTCTTGACTCACAGCTTGAGTCATGGATCACCATCTGCCAAAGTGTTTTTATTTAATATGGGTATTTTCTTACTTTTGAGACACCCTGTATGATGGTCTGCAGCTGCATGCGTTGCTTTCACATGATCTGGACTATTTGTTATAACTGATGTAAACATGAACTCTGCTCTCTATCAGAAAGTCTTAAAGAAGAATGTCTGTCTGTCGGTTCTAAATGACCAGAAAGAAATGAAGGTTTTGGAGCAGAATCCCACCGAGAAGCTGTGGCAAGATCTTAAACAAACAGTTCACGCTTGGTGATCCTCCACTGTAGCCGAATTAAAACCATTTTATAAAGAAGAGTGGCCCAGAATTCCTCCACAGTGATGTTAAAGACTTAAAGTTTTTGCTAACATTTGACTGCAGTTACTGCCAAGGGTGACACAACCAGTTATTAGGTTTAGAGGGGCAATTACTTGTTTATGTGGTTAATTATAGGTTTAAAATAAATCTTTATTCTCAAAAAATGGAATGTTGTTTAAAAGTTGTATTTTGTTTTACTTGTGTTGTCTATCATATTAATACAAGCTGGAGGATATTAAACATTTAATTGTAACAAATTAACAAAAATACAAACAAATCAGGCACTATTATCATTACCATTGATTTATGCACATTTTAGTTTTTCAATTTTGTTTTAAATCATTTCTTTATGAACGGCGGATCTTAAATGTTGTACTTTGCAGTGAGAAACCCAAAACACAAAGAGTAACAAAACTAATAAATTATCTACCACCTGCATTTTTGTGGGGCTAAAACTAATTAAGTTTTGTAGTGCATGCTAAGTTTTTACTTGTGTCCCTTAAAATTACTGTAAATGTGATTCCACACTAAACAGTACATTGTTTAGAAAAGAGAATGAAACTTTAGCAATTGTAAATTTCAGCAAACCAGCCTTCTGGTTATCATTACAATAATTATTGTATTAGCTTTATACTGACTGCCCTTAAGGTGTATTAGGAAATACTGAGTTCACATTAGACCTAATTTGATTGTTATTAATTATTGCTGAAAAAAGATGAATGATGGTAACCAACACATCTGATGCCTACAACCATGCCACAGTCAGACACTCAACACATCCACCCTCTGGTCTGATGTTTAATGTAAACATTATCTGCAGCTCATCACCAGTGTATTCACTTTTTTTTCTGCTGTTGCAGCGACATATTGTTAAAATTCATGTCATCCACAGCCACTGTTAAATTATTCTAATAGAGATGTATAGGTGTTTCTGTTAGCCAGTCTTGTGGCATTGTAGCAAATTAAACCATACAGAAACTGATCAAGAGCTTCAGTTAATAGTCAAATCTTGATTTCTGCTACAACCTGCAGATTAGGTCAGAATTTAATGTAAACTATGACTTGATTGGCCCAATTTACCTTGTTTCATCAGGCTGCTCGTGGGGGTTATTGTGTGAGGATTGTTTTGTTTAAACACTTTTGCGTTCTTCCCAGTATTGCAATACTTCGAGACATTTCTTTCAGTGGCTAGTACTGTAAACCACTATACAATAAACTGTGTTCCTGTTAATTTTTAATGGTCTTGGTGCATTTGGTGCAGATGGCATTTTACCAGTGTTTTAAATCATTACAGAAGGCCGCAGCGGTAAATTTAATCTAATATTTTCCAGGTGCCATCAATACAGAGCTGATTTGCAGTGTTCCTACAATGATCAAGAAATTGTTGAAACCCACTGGAGCTACTTCACAGATGTAGAGGCAGGAGCCATATTAGGTGCTGTTCAGTATGGAACTAAAGTGGTCAATCTCTAACTGTGCAATAAAAGAAATTGGTGCAAGGCTTAGGTAGACGCTGTGGCTAAGAAGCTCTGGGAAGTGAGTAAAAAGCTTTGTAATCTGTGCTAAGGTCTGGACTGTAATAGTGCACTTTAATTCGTTACGAGGGCCAGATAGAAGACACTCAGATATATGTACCTGTGAATGCAAACCACATCATTTAACCACTACTGTTTCAGGTCAAATTATATTTAGGAGTAAAAAACTTATTATTAAAGAGAAAAACAACAGCATGCCTTACTAATGAGAAAACTAAGATTCATGATCATGATGCGTGCTTCAGCTGCTTCTTACTTGTTATATGAACACTTTTTGAAAAGGGCATATGCCAGGTACGTGTGCTCATCCAGCAGCATATAAGTATAATGCATGGAGTCCCATCACTGAGACAAAATACATACAAATACACAAAATTGCTAATAACTGCATGCATGTTAGTGCACATTTTCACTGCATATGGTTGTTCTTAACAGCTATTATATCTACCAAAAACTGTACAATAATGCAGTGACTAGGATTTAGAATTTGAACAAAATAACGCCCGGAGAAAACCCACACAGACAGGAGGAGAACGTGCAAACTTTACACAGAAAGGACTGGATTGCTCCACCTGGGAAATCGAACCCAGGAGGCAACAGTGCTACCCACTGAGCCACCGGGCCACCCCAACTTTAATATTGTTTAATATTGCAAGTTACATATGCAAAAAAGCATGACTAAATAATACACTATGAGGTAAAACCAGAAACAACCTCTTTTCCCTATGATGTGGATAGGTATAATGTTAATACCTAAACTTTAATGTGTATAAATGCATATAAGGCTTTATTTACAGCTAAGTAATTCGAAAAATAGTAACTAGTTTAAAATAAAATTGGAAATAATAATGCATTGACACTAGAAAATGCAAGTGCTAATACATTTTTATTAAGTGAAAACATATTTACACATTTATATACAAACTTTTGGTTTTTATAGCCCAGCAATCTTCTGGTGTAGGACATGTTTCATGTCTCTGCACTGCAGATTATCTGTAATGGTGGTAAGAAAGTGCTTTGTATTGGCTATCTGCAGGGCAGTGCTACTCTTGGGATATGCGGCCAAGACTGCTTCATAGTGGGACAAAATGTCGAGTGCACACAGAAATAATGGCTCTGGCTGTCCTGGGATCATCACCTGCACATGAAGAACATGACAATACAGCTGAGTCATTACAAACAGAACCTCCTTGCTATGGGTCCTAGTGCCTTCTGTTGGACTATTAGGTGAAGTTGTGGTGGACTGAAGTGGCACCTTGTCCTTTAATGAGTTGATGATGCCCCTCACAGCAGTAGCATAGAGCCTTCCTACATGTGCCCAGGCTCGAAGAGGCAACCAGTCTGCACAGCTGCAGCCACAAAGCAGCTGAAATATGCGCAGCAGGAACACAGACATACGCAGGTCACAAGCAAAAGAATATAGATCAAGTAATGGGAGATAGTCCACATATTCAATGGAGTAGGGCACATAAAGTTTATCTGACTGTAGTAGCTCATGCAAAACTTTTAGTAGTCGCACCCATTCACTAGCTGTGCACCAGGGAAGGACCTGAGTTACTGCTACCAAGAGACCTTTGCTGAACATGCTGACATCCTCAGAATTGTGCAGGTTTAGAGACAGGGAGTCCAGCATTGTGTCCTGAATATGATCTGAAAGACAGCAACACTCGATCCAAGCCAGTAGGCCAGTGCCTTGTCCATACTGTGGTAATATCAACGCAGACCACTCCCACTCTGAAAGATCACACACAGCCATGAGAGAGCTTGGCACCTCGAATTTAAAATGTTCTCCCCAAACTACCTTTAGGTGAAATCGGACCGTCCAGTCAAGTTCTTCGACTTTTTCATAGAGCCAAGAAATAGCCCTGGACCAAGTACCAGGGGCAAGAGCCACTTCTTGACCAACTGTCTTGCCCAGTACAGTCAAAACAGAGATTAACAATTCTTTAGACTCAAAAGATAAAGCTATTTCACTCTCTAATGGCTGCTCCCAGCACCTACTGCAATTATTCAGGAGCTGAGCAAGACAGTAAAGAAGAGCAAATGGAGAGCAGTTCATTATCCACTGCGTAGCATTATCTACAGATGTATGTGCCAGAGCTGACTGGAGAAGTCGAAGGCACAATTCAAAGCTACAAGCCTTGGGGGATATTGAGGAAAGGTAAGGCAGGACAAATGCACGCACAGCTTTCTCTGGTGGCAAGAAGCTTAGCTTTTCTCCATTTTGTCCATATATGTTGGGCTCCATCAATGCTGTAAGAAAACAAAGAAACTGGTCTTCTTCTTGATGTGATGAGAGTTTGTTCCACACAGTGTCTTGCAGACATCTGCACAGCAGGTCCTGTTCTTTGATTATTGTTCCTGTGCAGTCTCTGAATGAGCTACTAAGGCCAGACAGCTGCTGCAAGATCTGAGCAAGGAGAGTGTGAGCTCCAAGATTCACGACAGCCATGTGGCAGCATCTGCGCATGGTAGCTTCAGGGTTCTGGAAGGCCACACGAGCCACAGCAAATACAGCTGAACTCAGGCTGCTCTTTGCATCACTTTGAATGATGCAGTTAAAGGCCAAATTGAGCTCCTCATCGAAGCCTGCTATTACAGGGCTAGTAAGAAAACCATGCAAACCTTTGTTTGACATGGCAAGAACATCAGAAATTGCTGCATTCTTTTCAGGTAAAGGTAACTGTGAAAAGATGTCCACTGTTATATCCTTAAGCTTTTTACAATGATTCACACTAGCATTGCTCTGAAATTTTGTTATAAGAGAAGCTACCAATGCCATAACAAGGTCTTTTCGCTGAAATTTACTTTTGTTTCTCTCAATGCAGCTTAGCCACTCCTCTGTGTCCTGAAACACGTGGCTCATATTTGAAGCACACAGTTTAGGAAGATCCTGGAACCCATTTAGACTGCCATCCATGATGGCCACAGCAATTTTTGCCATGTCAGATGCAGGGCATGTAGGCACAGTAAAAGATAAAGATAAAGTTTGCAAATCTTCCAAAGTTTTTTTTAAACTATTGATTGTCTGTTTATTTTCATTGAGGTTTTCAAACAAAGTTGGCAGGTTCATGGATTTAAGAACTCGGCACAGACTATCCTTAAGGCGAATTAATAAGGCACTCTGGTCATTAGTGGGTATTATTAATAACCCCTTGATGTCCCATGCACATATTATTTCAAGTGCTGTCTGCATGGCTTGAATTAATGTAATTCCACTTGGCTTGGACTGTGCAGGACTGAGTATGGCGGAAAGATCCCGCAGAGACTCGAGTATTGCCTGAGTAAGTTCAACTTCTTCCAACAGATTATTTCTTTTTCGCAGGCTTACTGCATGGGCAATGTTTTGTAGTTTAACTTCAACTGGAACGATGACTGGATGATCCAAAAGAAAGTTAGTATACAACATGTCCAGGCAGTTGGAGAGGGCAAAAAAACACAGCTCAGATGAATTTATGTTCTCTTTTATGTCCTTGAGTGCTTGAAATAGGATGGACACAATGCACGTTGTGGACAGAGCCAAATCTGGGTCTGGTTTAAACCGTTTTGAGGCCTGTGATGAGCAGTCTGGGGGTCTCTGTATTAAATGGACACAATTAGCGGCAAACATTTGGTCACAGTTGTCTTCTGCTTCTCTCCTGCCCCTCATCAGCTCCCACCACACCTCCAGCAGGAACTTAACATCTGCTTCAGTGGTTTCACTTGTCACATGCTTTACTAATCTTTCCAGCTCTTTGCACTGTCTGTCTGGTTCAAAGCACTGAAGCAACTCAACGTAGATGCTAAAAAAGCCCATTGATTTGATTAGCTCAAACATCAAAGTATGATTAATACTGGGGAGGCTATTCTGAACAGCAAAAAGAGGGTTTTCTCTCCATCTGATGTCAAGGTTCTCCTCGTTTTTATACTCCAAGATCTTGCTCCATAAAATACAGAGAACTCGCTTTCTCCACTGATGCCCGTCCTGGTTGTTTACACACAACTGTTCACATATCTCAGTGACTGCTTGGACAATAGGTTTTCCGATATGAGTCCAGTCATTTTTCTTTAAAGTAGAGAGAGACTCAGGGTGGCATAACTGATTAGCTAGCAGAAATCCTCCCTGCAGAACAGTAGTCTTCTCAGAGCTTAACCAGGATTCTGTAAGTAGAATAGATAGACATCAGAAGGTTGTTAAAATGAAAAATTATAATAATAATTTTTATAATATCTCAATCAAAAAAATACGAGATGAGAATTAAGTATTACAAAAACCCTCTGGTTAGCAATTTTGGATTTGTTTTTTATTTTAATTGTAAAATAAATAATTGTGCTTTTACAAGCCTTTATCAATATAAATAAACCATTGTGCTTTTACATTGTGCTTTAACAAAGTAGGAATACATTTGCCCTCATCCCCACCCCCCACCCCAACAAAAAAACTTACTAGTTAATATATGTTCTAAGCTGATAGTAGACACCTACTAAACTGTTAATTAAGAGTATGTCTATTATAAACGTTTGTTTGTTTGTTTATTAGAATTTTAACGTCATGTTTTACACTTTGGTTACATTCATGACGGCAACGGTAGTCACTCATTACACAAGATTCATCAGTTCACAAGGTTATATCAAACACAGTCATGGACAATTTTGGACTGAGGGAGGAAACCAGAGCACCCGGAGGAAACCAACGCGGACACGGGGAGAACATGCAAAATCCACACAGAAAGGACTAGGGGTGGGTTTATAAAATCGATTTTTCGATTCGAATCAATCTTTATTTGAACGATCCGATATCGATTCATATAAACGCGAGATCGATCTTTCAAATACGCCCCTTTTTACGGTGCACACGGAAATCTGTTACCTTCTTTAATTTCACGTGACCAGCCAGTGTTTTTTCATGTAACGAGATCTGACCTGCACATCAGTTCAGCATGGCAGAAGCTCAGGTTATGACCACTACACGACTTTTTGCACTGATTTTCGCTCGGCGACGGGTGGATTCGGGAAGAACTCGGTGTTCGCTCTGCGATCAAAACTCGGCTCTCAATCAATGTGAGAAACAGCGAGGGGAAACACAGGGGAGAGGTTGGAAACAGGTGGTGGAGCGCAATATAGTTTCTATCAGAATACATCAGCACACGCGAGTTTTACAGTATTTCTGACCTGATCATTCTCTACAAAACAAAATATTTATTAACCTCCAACTCACTATAGAACAAGCCATGCTGCTCGTGTTGCCAAATCCACTTAGATTCATTTATTTAATCAGCGCACAAACTTTGATCTCTCGCTACTTGTTGATGTGCATGTTTGGACGTGGTATCATTAAACCTTTCATCACTTCTCACGTGTGTTTTCGTGACAAAACGTAGTTTTGGAGACCAGAGAAGCTCGCCTGTGATTCCCCCTGGTGATAGATGGTGCAGTGTAAAACCCCCCATCGCCGATCAGTCGTGTAGTTTGAACATTACAGCGACCAGGTGTTAATCAGAGTGTCGTGTAGTGTAAACTTGGCATAAGCTGTTTAACAGCCAGGTGTATGTTTACATTACATTTACAATGTTGTAGCGTGTCAGATATATAAAATAATAATAAAAAAGTGAATGTTACTGTTTTCTGTTTTGGATTAATTATTTATGTAAACAAAATACACAAATATTTTTAATAATGAGTGTTCTTTGTACAATTATCACATTCGTTCTCTGAACATCTGTACATATTTAAAGAAAACCTGTTAATGTAACTCAAATATGCCTAAATGTGTTGAATCGAAATTCAATCGAAAATTGATTGATTGATTGATTGATTGAGTACTTTATTAATCCCCGAAGGGAAATTATGGTGTCGCAGCAGCAATAACAATTATAAACAAGTAAGATATAAAATCTAAAAAATATACATATATGAAGAAAATAAAATAAAATAAAATAAAAATATAATAACATAAAAAATAATAATATAATATAAAAACATCTAACAGGACAAGAACAAAAGAAACTAAAAGGGAGGGGGGCTGAAGGTGCAGTTACAGACGTTGTGCAATTTGAAATTTTTAAATAAAAACTAAAAACAGTACCCTGTGCAAATTGTAGTTTAATTGTCTTTTGTGGGTGTTATAGGTTCTGAGTCCTTCTCTTGCACCAGTGAGAGTTATTATAGGTTGCCACCGCTGTGGGCAGAAATGACTTCCTATAGCGCTCTTTGTTGCAGCGAAGTTGGCGGAACCTTCCACTGAAGGCACTTTGCTGTTTAATCAGCAGGTCGTGTAACGGGTGTGTGGTATTGTCCATTACGTTGAGCAGCTTGTGCAAAATTCTCTGCTCAATAACCAGCTCTAGGGGCTCCAGAGCAAAACCCAGCACAGAACCAGCCTTCCTGATAAGCTTGTTAAGCTTTTTGGAGTCTTTGGCTCTAATGCTGCTTCCCCAGCAGATGGCTGCATAGAAAATTGCACTTTCGACTACAGACTGGTAAAAAATGTGTAGCATCTTGCTGCATACATTGAAGGACCTGAGCCTCCTTAAGAAATAAAGTCTGCTCTGGCCTTTTTTGTAGACAGCCTCGGTGTTGCACTTCCAGTCCAGTCTGTTGTCAAGATGGACACCAAGGTATTTGTAACTTTCCACCACCTCCACATCATCCCCCAGGATACAGAGGGGTTTCAAAGCAGCCCTGGTCTTCCTGAAGTCTAGGACCATCTCTTTTGTCTTGGTCACATTTAAAAGAAGGTGGTTGTTCCTTGACCACGAGACAAAGCGGTCAACCAGATCCCTGTACTCACTCTCATCTCCACCCCTGATACACCCCACCACTGCTGAGTCATCTGAGAACTTTTGTAGATGACAGGACTCAGAGTTGTACTGGAAATCTGAGGTATACAGGGTAAAGAGAAAAGGTGAGAGAACAGTCCCCTGCGGTGCTCCTATGTTGCTAACCACCTGATCAGAAACACCTCCTTTCAGTCGCACAAACTGCGGTCTGTCTGTCAGGTAGTCAGTAATCCAAGAGGAAGTGAAGGTGTCCACTTGCATTAATTGAAGCTTCTCTTTAAGCATCAAAGGCTGGATGGTGTTAAAATCGAAAAAAAAATCGAATCGAATCGAAAATCGAAAATCGAATCGAAATCGAATCGATACCCAGCCCTAGAAAGGACCCGGACCGCCCCACCTGGGGATCGAACCCAGGACCTTCTTGCTGTGCGGCGACAGTGCTACCCACTTAGCCTCCCTCTATTATAAACATACCCTACTGTCATAATGAAATGGCTACAGCTGAAGACAAAAACTTTACGTATTGTACTCTGTGTTTGTAGCAGGCATGTATGTCATGACAGTATTGGAAATGTGAATGATTTCTGCAACTGTTTAATATGTGACTAAATGATTGAAGCAAATAATATTAAGTAGGGGTTAAATAATTGAGTAACACAATATTTTGTTAATACTGCAGTGTTACAAATACTTCAATTTTCTTTGTTCATTCAACTGTTAAAAACCAGCAAGCAGTTTACACATAGGGCCAGGTAGGGCTGAACAGTTTTTTTTCCCCTTAAATAGATGTAATCAATTAAAAAAAAACATTTTGTGGTTAATTGAGTTATCTTTGTTTTTATATAAAAAAAAAAGGTTTAATAAATAAAAAAACATTACTTTTACCTTTTTTTTTTTAATTAGAGCTTAAGAATTCCTTTCTTGGACACAAACTTAGCAGCATGTCTGTGATATGATTAAAAATTGGACTAAAACATTTTACTAAATTACCAAATATACAGTTTTATTATTTATTTTTATAACAGGGTAAACACTGTTAATTGGAGTACCCTTGATCTAGATTATACTCAATTACTGCTAGTGTTACACGCGACTGTCACAAACACACAGCTACACAAAGTACAATTAGCTGGATCATTTGCTCAACAATAATCCAGACTGATGTTAATTAAAAATAAGGAAATTAAAATATTCCAAGTTAGAGAAAGTTCGATATACATATTACATTTTATATATTATTTGAAAAAGAAAAACTAGATTAAGCACATAATCAAACGTGAGAGATAAAATATTGATACTAATTAATAAGGTATTACCTTGCTCCATTGTTGACTTGATTGCACCAGAGTGAGAAGTAATGACAGAACTGGACGTGTTTGTTCTTTACTAAAAGTCCACGCGAAATCTTTGCTACTGAATCAAACGTTCAGACCGCAATGCAGATCCCATAATACAATCCTAACGTGTGTTACTGAGACTTTGAGATGATGATAATCATGTAACTCCGTATCTGGTTTTGTTAGTAACAATGTTTTACTATAACGAACCGTACATGTGGAGTAAACGTACAAACTCTGACCTTCCATACCAACGAATTCAAATAAGAGAACTACTCACAGTACAAACAGTCTGTATGTCTGCGTTAGTATCGCCCTCGTGCGTTGAAGCGGTATAACAACGTTCCAATTCCAAATAATCGTTATTGTCATGCATTCGTTTATTTATTTATTTATTTATTGTTTTATCACCGCCTTATCAGGTCAGAGTCGCGGTGGGTGTGATTCATTCGAAAGACAGGAAACACTTCACAAAGGTCACCAGTCCATAACACCGCCTTATCAGGTCAGAGTCGCGGTGGGTGTGATTCATTCGAAAGACAGGAAACACTTCACAAAGGTCACCAGTCCATAACACCGCCTTATCAGGTCAGAGTCGCGGTGGGTGTGATTCATTCGAAAGACAGGAAACACTTCACAAAGGTCACCAGTCCATAACACCGCCTTATCAGGTCAGAGTCGCGGTGGGTGTGATTCATTCGAAAGACAGGAAACACTTCACAAAGGTCACCAGTCCATAACAGGGCACACACACACACAACACAAACACAATCTCAATTCAATTCAATTCAAGGAGCTTTATTAGCATGACTGTTGTGGTGGTTACAGTATTGCCAAAGCATTGAAAAGACATTTATATAAATATACAAAAAGAAAGAATTTTAGGAAAATATAAAATGTAAAAAAGAAACATAAAATAAAAATAGAATCTTAAAAAAAATATCTCTCTCTCTCTCCCTCCCTCCCTCTCTCTTTCACACACACACACACACACACAACACAACACATACACAATCTCTCTCTTTCTCCCTCTCTCTTTCACACACACACACACACACACAACACATACACAATCTCTTTCTCTCTCCCTCTCTCTCTTTCACACACACACACACACACACACACAACACATACACACTCTCTCTCTCCCTCTCTCTCTTTCACACACACACACACACACACACACACATACGCGTTTATGTGAAAAATGGGGACGTAAGAGAAACCGCAGTCATATCAGGACCTGCCTTTCTAAAGGTCCTGGAAACAAAATAAGACTATTTTTTGGATTTATTTAGCTCACATATCATCTCTGTCTGTTGATTTTTTAATTTTTTTACTTTTTTAAAAATTTTATATTTTTCAGGTTTATGTTAAATTTTAGGACTTAATTTCTGGTTTATGTTCATTTTTAGGACATAAAAGCACACACACTTTAAAGTCAGTTACTACTAACATATTTGGGACATAAAGAAAACTCAGGACCACATCGACAACAATTAATAGAGTACGATTAAGACACAGCTTGTTCTTATTATAAAAAACAAAACAACTAAATACTTATGATTTAAAACAGAGTTTTTAATATAGTGCCTTTTATAAACATGTAAAAGACATCACCATTCAGCATGACTTGAGAGTAACAGAAATATTGACTGCTTTTAACAAAGCTGCTTATCATTTAGACTATCAACATTGTAGTATGCATAGATTTATAAAACAGAATTATCTAAACACGATATAAAAGTGCAAACAAAATGTCAACAGATGTGCTAATATATAGTGAAGAAAATAATTATTTGATACACTGCCGATTTTGCAGTTTTCCCACCTACAAAGACTGGAGAGGCCTGTAATTTTTATCATTGGTACACTTCAACTGTGAGAGACAGAATCTAAAAAAAAAATCCAGATAATCACATTGTATGATTTTTAAATAATTAATTTGCATTTTATTGTATGAAATAAGTAATTGATCACCTACCAACCAGCAAGAATTCTGGCTCTCACAGACCTGTTAGTTTTTCTTTAAGAAGCTCCTCCTATTCTGCACTCATTACCTGTATTTATTGCACCTGTTTGAACTCGTTACCTGTATAAAAGACACCTGTCCACACACTCAATCAATCACACTCCAACCTCCTTACTATGGCCAAGACCAAAGAGCTGTCTAAGGACACCAGGGACAAAATTGTAGACCTGCACAAGGCTGGGATGGGCTACAGGACAATAGCAAGCAGCTTGGTGAGAAGGCAACAACTGTTGGTGCAATTATTAGAAAATGGAAGAAACACAAGATGACTGTCAATCTTCCTCGGTCTGCTGCTCCATGCAAGATCTCACCTCGTGGGGTAAGGATGATCCTGAGAAAGGTCAGTAATCAGCCCAGAACCACAAGGGAGGACCTGGTCAATGACCTGAAGAGAGCTGGGACCACAGTCTCAAAGATTACCGTTAGTAACACACTACGCCACCATGGATTAAAATCCTGCAAGGCACGCAAGGTCCCCCTGCTCACGCCAGCACATGTCCAGGCCCGTTTAAAGTTCGCCAATGACCATCTGGATGATCCAGAGGAGGCATGGGAGAAGGTCATGTGGTCAGATGAGACTAAAATAGAGCTTTTTGGTATCAACTCCACTCTCTGTGTTTGGAGGAAGAAGGAGGATGAGTACAACCCGTCCCAACCGTGAAGCATGGGGGTGGAAACATCATAATTTGGGAGTACTTTTCTGCAAAGGGGACAGGACGACTGCACCGTATTGAAGGGAGGATGGATTGGGGTCGTGGAAAGCGAGATTTTGGCCAACAACCTCCTTCCTTCAGTAAGAGCATTGAAGATGGGTCGTGGCTGGGTCTTCCAGCATGACAATGACCCGCAACTAAGGAGTGGCACCGTTAGAAGCATTTCAAGGTCCTTGAGTGGCCTAGTCAGTGTCCAGACCTGAACCCAATAGAAAATCTTTGGGGGCAGCTTAAACTTAATGTTGCCCAGTGACAGCCCCGAAACCTGAAAGATCTGGAGAAGATCTATATGGAGGAGTGGGCCAAAATCCCTGCTGTAGTGTGTGCAAACTTGGTCAAGAACTACAGGAAACGTCTGACCTCTGTAAAGGTTTCTGTACCAAATATTAACTTCTGTTTTTCCATTGTATCAAATACTTATTTCATGCAATAAAATGCAAATTCATTATTTAAAAATCATACAATGTGATTTTCTGGATATTTTTTTTTTAGATTCTGTCTCTCACAGTTGAAGTGTCTCTACGATAAAAATTACAGGCCTCTCCATTCTTTGTAGGTGGGAAAAGTTGCAAAATCAGCAGTGTATCAAATACTTATTTTTCTCACTGTATAAAACAGAAACATATCTGAACACGACATAAAAGTGCAAATAAACATCAACAGATGTGCTGTACTGTGCCAAAGTCTTGGGCATTTTATGTTTTTCATTTAATATTCTGTTTTTTTATTTGTTTTATTGGTCACTGCCCTTTGTAGTTCCACTATTACAGACTGTTGTCCATCTGTTTCTCTCTTTCTTAATCCCCTTTACTCTGTTCTGTAACTTTCAGTACCACCACAGAGCAGGTGTTATTTAGGTGGTGGATGATTCTCAGCACTGCAGTGACACTGAACATGGTGGTGGTGTGTTAGTGTGTGTAGTGCTGGTATGATGGGAACAGACACAGCAGCGCTGCTGGAGTTTTTAAACACCTCAGTATCACTGCTGGACTGAAAATAGTTCACCAACTAAAATGCTGTAGGCCGCGTAAAAAAACTCCAGCAGCTCTGCTGTGTCTGATCCACTCGTAGCAACACTACACACACTAACACACCACCACCATGTCAGTGCCACTGAAGTGCTAAGAATGATCCACCACCTAAATAATACCTGCTCTGTCCTCGTAATTGTAATAGGAAATTGTAAAGCTGCTTTGAGACAATGCTTCATTGTAAATAAATTTTACTTTGGTCTTGTGGTGGTCCTGACCATTAGAAAACAGAGTAAAAGGGACTAACATGGAAACAGATGGACTACAGCCTGTAATTGTGGTACTACAATTACTGCAGTGACCACTAAAATGTAATTAAAGTCTTTTACACAGTACTTTAGAAACAGTGCTTTCTTTTAAGAGTGGTAATTCTGTTTTTGACATAGTATTTAACAGCTGTCCAGTCTCGATTTCTGAGTGCATGTGGTTCAGCAATGATGCATGAGACACAGTCTCTCTTTATGGGGACCCGACAACTCTGAATAAATGTCAGAAGATGTTTCTCAACAGCATTTACTTCTTCATTGCTCCACTTTTTCCTGTCCTTCAGGATACCTGATAAAGGAAATGTGTGCTTTGTTAATATCATATTAATATGGACTTAATTTGCAGTGCCTATAAAAAACTTTATACCCTATTCAAATTATTTTCTTTTCTCACATCATACCATGACAATAAAAATGTCTTACTTTTTTAACTGTATTTACACATTATAACACAAACTATTAACCTTGCATGAATAAGTAATCAGTCCATTAGAGTAACCATTTTTAAGTTGCTCAGGTACAACCAATCACCTTTCAGATCTTATCCTTCAGTGACCTGGTACTGACCTAAATCTAATGAGGAAAAAAAAAATCGGTTGATGGATTTGAAGAGAGCAGTTTATTGCAGGTCCCCACGAAATTTGACTAACTCAAACAATTTTGCAAAGTTTGTTTGTTTATTATGATTTAAATGTCATGCTCAGTGATAGCTCAGTGGTTAAGGTACTGGACTAGTAAACAGAAGGTTGCCGGTTCAAGCCCCACCACCACCAAGTTGCCACTGTTGGGTCCCTGAGCAAGGCCCTTAACCCTCAATTGCTTATCGTGTTCAGCTCATTGTGTAAGTCGCTTTGGATAAAATTATAAAAAGGAGGGCGAAAAGGCAAAGATACTTCAAAAACAACTGAAGTTGGAGATTAAGGAGGGGAAACAAGCCTACAAACAGAGAGTAGAACAACAGTTACAACAGGAAGGAGTGCGTCAGGTCTGGAATGGCATGAGAAAGATCACTGGTTTGAAACAGAAGGAAGGAGGGCTGCTTGATGGTGACCAGGACACAGCTGAGGACCTGAATTTGTTCTTCAACAGATTTGAACAATCTACCTCACAATGCCTTCTACCTGTTGCACACAATGCCACCTTGTCATCAGTAACCACACCCTTAACACTTAAACCATATCAAGTGAAAACTGGATCGACTTAAGCAGGGAAAAGCAGCTGGACCTGACGGAATCTGCCCCAGGCTGTTGAGGATTTGTTCCAGTCAGCTTTGTGGCATTTTCACACACCTTTTCAACCTGAGCTTGCGTCTACAGAGGATCCCCACTCTGTGGAAAACTTCCTGCTTGGTTCCCGTTCCCAAAAAGAGACACCCAACAAATCCCAACGACTACAGGCCTGTCGCCCTTACTTCACATGTTATGAAGTCGCTAGAGAGACTAGTCCTTGCTCACATCAGACCCAGAGTGAAGGAACACATGGATCCTCTACAGTTCGCCTACCAACAAAACATCGGCGTGGATGATGCTCTCATCTATATGTTACAGAGGGCTCATGCTCATCTGGACAGTGTGGACACTACTGTGAGGATTATGTTTTTCGATTTTTCATGTGCCTTCAATACTATACAGTCCCTGACAGAAGTTCTGTCGCTTATCCCTGTTGTGGAAACAAAAGCTTATAACCTGACTTTAAATTCATCCATTGGTTTTTAGAAATGACTCATATGAAAGCTGAAACCCTCCCAAATGAGGTTTAATTTACGAAAATAAATTTGCTTCACTGCAGAAATATTGATCATTTAATGAACACAGAAAGGTCAGATTTTGGCAAGACAAAAGTTTTGTCGCCTTGTCATATAATGCACCCAATCCTAGTTTACAGCCTCACCTGTGCTCACTAATTGATCGGTTAATTAGTGGGTGTGTATAAAAAGAACCCCAGCACCCCAGACCTTCACTTGAACTGCAACTTCACCTCTGACAACATGCCAAAAATCCACCCTGCGACCAAAGCCTTGATTATCAAGAGGCTGAAGACCAGATCCACTGCAGAGGTGGCTGGCACCTTTAATGTGTCTCAGCGTCAAGTACAAAGAATTAAAAAAAGATTTGAAGAGACTGGAGATGTTTTTGACAAGCCCAGGTCCGGCAGACCCCGCAAGACGACTGCTAAGGAGGAACGTTTGTTGGTTAGAAAATCCAAAGCCAGCCCCTCTTCCACTGCAGCAGAGATCCACCAGGCCTGGTCACCTCAAGTCCCTGTGCCAACTAGAACAGTTTGTAGGATTCTGTCTCGAAATGGCCTCCATGGTCGAATCAGTGCCCAGAAGCCAGCACTAAACAAAAGGCAATTAAAAAACCGTGTGGCATTTGCCAAGGCCCACAGCCTGCTAAACGGATGGACGCTGGAAAAGTGGCAGAAGGTGGATTTCTCAGATGAATCTTCAGTTGAATTACACCACAGCCGCCACAAATACTGCAGGAGACCTACTGGAGCCCGTATGGATCCAAGATTCACCCAGAAAACTGTTAAGTTTGGTGGTGGAAAGATCATGGTCTGGGGTTACATTCAGTATGGGGGTGTGCGAAACATTTGCAAGGTGGAAGGCAATATCAATAGCCTAAAACATCAAGAAGTATTAGCTACCTCTTACATTCACAATCATAAAAGGGGTCAAATTTTGCAGCAGGATGGTGCTCCATCTCATACATCCATCTCTACATCAAAGTTCCTCAAGGCGAAGAAGATCAAGGTGCTCCAGGACAGGCCAGCCCAGTCACCAGACATGAACATCATTGAGCATGTTTGGGGTAGGATGAAAGAGGAAGCTTGGAAGACAAAACCAAAGAATCTTGATGAACTCTGGGAGGCATGTAAGACTGCATTCTTTGCTATTCCTGATGACTTCATCAATAAATTGTATGAATCATTGTGGAACCGCATGGATGCAGTCCTTAAAGCTCATGGAAGTCACACAAAATATTAAATATGGCTCTAATAGCACCACAACTTCATTCACCAATGTTATGAAACATATCTTTGTATTTGAAGTAAATTATTTGTTTGATTTTCACATTACTTTTTGTGGGCGACAAAACTTTTGTCTGGCCAAAATCTGACCTTTCTGTGTTCATTAAATGATCAATATTTCTGCAGTGAAGCAAATTTATTTTGGTAAATTAAACCTCATTTGGGAGGGTTTCAGCTTTCATATGAGTCATTTCTAAAACCAATGGATGAATTTAAAGTCAGGTTATAAGCTTTAGTTTCCACAACAGGGATAAGCGACAGAACTTCTGTCAGGGACTGTACAACCTGCACGGCTAGGTGAAAAGATGCTGAAGATGAATGTGGAACCAGCTCTAGTCTCCTTGGTTTTGGACTATCTATCTTCTAGACCACAGTTTGTGCGACTTAAAAACTGTGTCTCTGTAAAAACCTTGAGCAGTATGGGGGCCCCACAAGGAACAGTCCTGTCGCCTTTCCTGTTTACGCTGTATACATCGGACTTTCAATATAACTCTGTTATTAAGAAAACAACTGTTTTCTTCAGAAGTTTTCAGATGATTCAGCAGTCGTGGGTTGTATTAGAGCAGGATGTGAGCAGGAATACAGGGGCACGGTTAAGGACTTTGTGGACTGGTGTAGCAACAACCACCTACAACTAAACATCACAAAAACCAAAGAGATGGTGGTGGACTTTAGAAGGAGGAGGAGGGATCCTGAGCCAGTTACTATCCTAGGAACTGAGGTGGAACTTGTACCCAGCTACAGGTACCTTGGAGTTCAGCTGGACAACAAGCTGGACTGGTCTACACACATGGAGACGGTGTACAAAAAGGGGCAGAGCAGACTGTACTTCTTAAGAAGGCTGAAATCTTTTAACATCAGTAGGCCCCCTTTGTGCACCTTTTATCAGTCTGTGGTGGCCAGTGCTCTTTTCTTTGGAGTGGTTTGCTGGGGTGAGAGTGCTAGAACAATGGACTCAAACCGAATAAACCACCAGATCAAAAAGGCCAGCTCCATAGTGGGGTCTGAACAGGACTCAGTTCAGCAGGTAGCAGAGTTAAGAATGCTCACAAAGCTTAACTCAATTATCAAAAACAATTCACACCCGCTTCACTCCCTGTGGAGGTGTTTCGACAGAGCACCTTCAGTCACAGACTGATTCCTCCTAAATGCCCAAGAAGGACGGGCCCTGCTGAGTCTGGTTCCTCTCAAGGTTTCTTCCTGTAATTTTCAGGGAGTTTTTCCTTGCCACAGTCGCCCTCGGCTTGCTCAACAGGGGTTTTTGTATCTGTTGGTCCTGGATTTTGTAAAGTTGCTTTGAGACAATGTCTATTGTAAAAAGCGCTATATAAATAAAGTTGACTTGACTTGACTGACTTGACTAAATGCAGGACTGAACGCTACAGAAAATCCTTTCTTATAACTGCTATCAGACTGTTTAACAATTCACAATAATCCAAATAAACCATTTATAAGAAATACCTACTTCTGTATGCTATGCATGCACCATTAAACCAATGGTTACATACAGTGTATCACAAAAGTGAGTACACCCCTCACATTTCTGCAAATATTTTATTATATCTTTTCATGGGACAACACTATAGAAATAAAACTTGGATATAACTTAGAGTAGTCAGTGTACAACTTGTATAGCAGTGTAGATTTACTGTCTTCTGAAAATAACTCAACACACAGCCATTAATGTCTAAACAGCTGGCAACATAAGTGAGTACACCCCACAGTGAACATGTCCAAATTGTGCCCAAAGTGTCAATATTTTGTGTGACCACCATTATTATCCAGCACTGCCTTAACCCTCCTGGGCATGGAATTCACCAGAGCTGCACAGGTTGCTACTGGAATCCTCTTCCACTCCTCCATGATGACATCACGGAGCTGGTGGATGTTAGACACCTTGAACTCCTCCACCTTCCACTTGAGGATGCGCCACAGGTGCTCAATTGGGTTTAGTCCATCACCTTTACCTTCAGCTTCCTCAGCAAGGCAGTTGTCATCTTGGAGGTTGTGTTTGGGGTCGTTATCCTGTTGGAAAACTGCCATGAGGCCCAGTTTTCGAAGGGAGGGGATCATGCTCTGTTTCAGAATGTCACAGTACATGTTGGAATTCATGTTTCCCTCAATGAACTGCAGCTCCCCAGTGCCAGCAACACTCATGCAGCCCAAGACCATGATGCTACCACCACCATGCTTGACTGTAGGCAAGATACAGTTGTCTTGGTACTTCTCACCAGGGCGCCGCCACACATGCTGGACACCATCTGAGCCAAACAAGTTTATCTTGGTCTCGTCAGACCACAGGGCATTCCAGTAATCCATGTTCTTGGACTGCTTGTCTTCAGCAAACTGTTTGCGGGCTTTCTTGTGCGTCAGCTTCCTTCTGGGATGACGACCATGCAGACCGAGTTGATGCAGTGTGCGGCGTATGGTCTGAGCACTGACAGGCTGACCTCCCACGTCTTCAACCTCTGCAGCAATGCTGGCAGCACTCGTGTCTATTTTTTAAAGCCAACCTCTGGATATGACGCCGAACACGTGGACTCAACTTCTTTGGTCGACCCTGGCGAAGCCTGTTCCGAGTGGAACCTGTCCTGGAAAACCGCTGTATGACCTTGGCCACCATGCTGTAGCTCAGTTTCAGGGTGTTAGCAATCTTCTTATAGCCCAGGCCATCTTTGTGGAGAGCAACAATTCTATTTCTCTCATCCTCAGAGAGTTCTTTGCCATGAGGTGCCATGGTGAATATCCAGTGGCCAGTATGAGAGAATTGTACCCAAAACACCAAATTTAACAGCCCTGCTCCCCATTTACACCTGGGACCTTGACACATGACACCAGGGAGGGACAACGACACATTTGGGCACAATTTGGACATGTTCACTGTGGGGTGTACTCACTTATGTTGCCAGCTATTTAGACATTAATGGCTGTGTGTTGAGTTATTTTCAGAAGACAGTAAATCTACACTGCTATACAAGCTGTACACTGACTACTCTAAGTTATATCCAAGTTTCATGTCTATAGTGTTGTCCCATGAAAAGATATAATGAAATATTTGCAGAAATGTGAGGGGTGTACTCACTTTTGTGATACACTGTACCTCAATAAATACTAATTTTGTATGCTATGCATACACCATAAAAAACTTTACATGTATATAGTACCATACTGCACATTTTTATCTTATTGCTTGTTTTACACTGTAAGTTAATGTTGTATGTATACAAGAGGTTGTTGTTGTCTGAGCTGCTATAACAAAGAAATTTCCTGCAAAGGATCAATAAAGAATCTCTCTCTCTCTCTCTATTTATCTATCTATCTATAAGCGTCTGCTAAATGCCTAAAATGTAAATGTCATGTTTTATACTTTGGTTACATTCATGACAAAAACGGTAGTTACTCAGTACACAAGGTTCATCAGTTCACAAGGTTATATTACACACACTCATGGACAATTTAGTGTCTCCAATTCACCTCACATGCACGTCTTTGGACTGTGGGAGGAAACCCGGAGCACCTGGAGGAAACCCACGCAGACACGGAGAGAACATGAAAACTCCACACAGAAAGGACCCGGACCGCCCCACCTGGGGTTCAAACCCAGGACCTTCTTGCTGTGAGGCGACAGTGCTACCCACTTAGCCACCGTGACGCCCTACCTCCAAAGTAACAGCTTTTAGGGAAGAAATAAATTCTTTCTTGTTCTGTTAAATTTAGGTGCAGCATTGGACACTATAGATCATAACATTCCAGTAGGAATGTCAGTGTTAGGTTCCATGCGACAGCTGGTTAAGTTTGGACATGGCACTAAAGATGTACAGTGGGGCCAAAAAGTATTTAGTCAGACACGGATTGTGCAAGTTCTCCTACTTAGAAAGATGAGAGAGGTCTGTAATTTTCATCATAGCTACACTTCAACTATGAGAGACAAAATGAGAAAAAAAAAAAACCTTTGTTGGCAATGACAGAGGTGAAACGTTTCCTGTAAGTCTTCACCAGGTTTGCACACACTGTAGCTGGTATTTTGGCCCATTCCTCCATGCAGATCTCCTCTAGAGCAGTGATGTTTTGAGCTGTCGCTGGGAAACACGGACTCCACAAATGTTCTATGGGGTTGAGGTCTGGAGACTGGCTAGGCCACTCCAGGACCTTGAAATGCTTTTTACGGAGCCACTCCTTCATTGCCCGAGCGGTGTGTTTGGGATCATTGTCATGCTGGAAGACCCAGCCACGTTCCATCTTCAATGCTCTCACTGATGGAAGGAGGTTTTGGCTTAAAATCTCACGATACATGGCCCCGTTCATTCTTCCCTTAACACGGATCAGTCGTCCTGTCCCCTATGCAGAAAAACAGCCCCAAAGCATGATGTTTCCACCCCCATGCTTCACAGTAGGTATGGTGTTCTTGGGTTCTTCTTCTTCCTCCAAACACGACGAGTTGAGTTTTTACCAAAAAAGTTCAATTTTGGTTTCATCTGACCACATGATATTCTCCCAATCCTCTTCTGGATCATCCATATGCTCTCTGGCAAACTTCAGACGGGCCTGGACATGTACTGGCTTAAGCAGGGGGACACGCCTGGCACTGCAGGATTTGAGTCCCTCTCGGCATAGTGTGTTACTGACGGTAGCCTTTGTTACTTTGGTCCCAGCTCTCTGCAGGTCATTCATCAGGTCCCTCCGTGTAGTTCTGGGATTTTTGCTCACCGTTCTCATGATCATTTTGACCCCACGGGATGAGATCTTGCGTGGGGCCCCAGATCGAGGAAGATTATCAATGGTCTTGTATGTCTTCCATTTTCTTACAGTTGCTCCCACAGTTGATTTATTCACACCAACCTGCTTGCCTATTGTAGATTCACTCTTCCCAGCCTGGTGCAGGTCTACAATTTTCTTCCTGGTGTCCTTCGACAGCTCTTTGGTCTTGGCCATGGTTGAGTTTGGAGTCTAACTGAGTAGGCTATGGACAGGTGTCTTTTATACAGATAACGAGGTCAAACAGGTGCCATTAATACAGGTAACGAGTGGAGGACAGAAGAGCTTCTTAAAGAAGAAGTTACAGGTCTGTGAGAGCCAGAAATCTTGCTTGTTTGTTAGACCAAATACTTATTTTCCACCATAATTTACAAATAAATTCTTTAAAAATCCTACAATGTGATTTCCTGGATTTTTTTTTCTCATTTTGTCTCTCATAGTTGAAGTGTAGCTATGATGAAAATTACAGACCTCTCTCATCTTTCTAAGTAGGAGAACCTGCACAATCAGTGGCTGACTAAATACTTTTTGGCCCCACTGTAGCTAAGTAGCTCTGTAAGCAGCTTCTAAAAGTTCTGTTATCACCCAAGTCTTTTGATGTGTGCGAGAGGGTTTTTTACCTTTTTTTAATTTTTTTTATTTATGTATTTATATAGGGCAGTTGTAGCCTAGTGGTTAAGGTACTGGACTAGTAACCAGAAGGTTGCCGGTTCAAGCCCCACCACTGCCAGGTTGCCACTGTTGGGCCCTTGAGCAAGGCCCTTAACCCTCAATTGCTTAGACTGTATACTGTTACAGTACTGTAAGGGGTCCAAGGGGGCGTGGTCCGGGGGTACCTCCTGGAAATGAGTTTTTGCAACTTGGGATGTCTGGTATTACCACTAGGTAGAAACAACAATTTTACCTCTGCTTTAGTCAGGTCTTCCCTCTCATCAGTATCCAAAAAAGAATCGTGATCAAATATGTCACTGCTCTTTACGGTCTGAAGATCAGCATTTACATTCTAATAGAAGAAAGATATTTAAACTCAAAATCAAATTACAAAAATATAAAACTTATTATGAACAAAATAGAAGATTGATTTTTTAAATTGGATTTTAATATACGCTAAGCTACAATATCAGGACTCGACACACACACACTTTCTGGTAATGACATTATCAGGACCTTGTAGACTTGAAGTAGAAAATCAGCCTTCACCCCAAAAAGTGTCTAAGAAAGTCATTTTCAGGACCTCCGTTTACTGACTGTTTAACTGGTTTAAAGTGTTTATTTAGATGGAATTATTTACATTTTGTGTGTTTACACTGTGTTTAAATAATGCATGTTTACCTTCACCACTCTGATTTCTCCTCTCTGCCCATCAGAACAGTCAGGTTCAGCAGGTGACTTGCTGGTTTTTGTCTTTTCCTATAAAGTTAGAATGAAATAAGACATGAATACATTGCAGTAGCATTAATAACACCAATCTATTGTCATAAAACACAATTTAGAACCAAAATATGGTTTAATTTTAATGCGTTCTATTTCATATACGCTAAGCTACAATATCAGGACTCGACACACACACACTTTCTGGTAATGACATTATCAGGACCTTGTAGACTTGAAGTAGAAAATCAGCCTTCACCCCAAAAAGTGTCTAAGAAAGTCATTTTCAGGACCTCCGTTTACTGACTGTTTAACTGGTTTAAAGTGTTTATTAAGGTGAAATTATTTACATTTTATGTGTTTACACTGTGTTTAAATAATGCATGTTTACCTTCACCGCTCTGATTTCTCCTCTCTGCCCATCAGAACAGTCAGGTTCAGCAGGTGACTTGCTTGTTTTTGTCTTTTCCTATAAAGTTAGAATGAAATAAGCTATTAAGACATTACAGTAGCATTAATAACACCAATCTATTGTCATAAAACACAATTTATAACCAAAATATGGTTTAATATTAATACAATGTATTTAATATACGCTAAGCTACAATATCAGGACTCGACACACACACACTTTCTGGTAATGACATTATCAGGACCTTGTAGACTTGAAGTAGAAAATCAGCCTTCACCCCAAAAAGTGTCTAAGAAAGTCATTTTCAGGACCTCCGTTTACTGACTGTTTAACTGGTTTAAAGTGTTTATTTAGGTGAAATTATTTACATTTTATGTGTTTACACTGTGTTTAAATAATGCATGTTTACCTTCACCGCTCTGATTTCTCCTCTCTGCCCATCAGAACAGTCAGGTTCAGCAGGTGACTTGCTTGTTTTTGTCTTTTCCTATAAAGTTAGAATGAAATAAGCTATTAAGACATTACAGTAGCATTAATAACACTAATCTATTGTCATAAAACACAATTTATAACCAAAATATGGTTTAATATTAATACAATGTATTTAATATACGCTAAGCTACAATATCAGGACTCGACACACACACACTTTCTGGTAATGACATTATCAGGACCTTGTAGACTTGAAGTAGAAAATCAGCCTTCACCCCAAAAAGTGTCTAAGAAAGTCATTTTCAGGACCTCCGTTTACTGACTGTTTAACTGGTTTAAAGTGTTTATTAAGGTGAAATTATTAACATTTTGTGTGTTTACACTGTGTTTAAATAATGCATGTTTACCTTCACCACTCTGATTTCTCCTCTCTGCCCATCAGAACAGTCAGGTTCAGCAGGTGACTTGCTGGTTTTTGTCTTTTCCTATAAAGTTAGAATGAAATAAGACATGAATACATTGCAGTAGCATTAATAACACCAATCTATTGTCATAAAACACAATTTAGAACCAAAATATGGTTTAATTTTAATGCGTTCTATTTCATATACGCTAAGCTACAATATCAGGACTCGACACACACACACTTTCTGGTAATGACATTATCAGGACCTTGTAGACTTGAAGTAGAAAATCAGCCTTCACCCCAAAAAGTGTCTAAGAAAGTCATTTTCAGGACCTCCGTTTACTGACTGTTTAACTGGTTTAAAGTGTTTATTTAGGTGAAATTATTAACATTTTGTGTGTTTACACTGTGTTTAAATAATGCATGTTTACCTTCACCACTCTGATTTCTCCTCTCTGCCCATCAGAACAGTCAGGTTCAGCAGGTGACTTGCTGGTTTTTGTCTTTTCCTATAAAGTTAGAATGAAATAAGACATGAATACATTACAGTAGCATTAATAACACCAATCTATTGTCATAAAACACAATTTATAACCAAAATATGGTTTAATATTAATACAATGTATTTAATATACGCTAAGCTACAATATCAGGACTCCACACACACACACTTTCTGGTAATGACATTATCAGGACCTTGTAGACTTGAAGTAGAAAATCAGCCTTCACCCCAAAAAGTGTCTAAGAAAGTCATTTTCAGGACCTCCGTTTACTGACTGTTTAAAAAAGACTATTTTGTTTTTCTGAGTATCTTCTTTGTCTTTCAAAGGACTCCTGTTGCGAAATAAGGTCCCCCCGATATTCGAGGACAAAGCTTCCTTTTTCAATAAGCACAAGGGCAAATACTCCCCTGCCTAGCATAAAAAACAAACATTATTTACTCTAAGAAAAAAACTGTTTAAATAACATTTAGTCGATTAAACACTACTTAAAAGAAAGAGACTAAAATAATACTGCAAAACTACTGTAGAAAAATCAGACCTACCTTTATACTCGTTAATAAATCTCTCTTCAAACCATGGTTTATCTGTGCCTGAAAGAATGTGTTCAACAGCATCTTTTGTGGGGCTTCGCCTAGTTTTTCTTGACATCGTACATCCATACAGAATCCAATTTGAAGCTATGAATTAAAAGAAATGCATTAAAAATATAATTTATAACATACTTATTCATGACCAAATAAATCTAACCACTTAGTGTACTGTAAAATTATGAAAGGAATATGCCTCCCTTTATCCTTATTGATGATGTGAGTACAGAAGTACACTCTGAACCCCAGTAAACATGCATTACATTTACTGAACAAACAGTGAACACAAATTACAGTATTACAGACCTGACAGGGCATAAAGATTAAGCATCAAATTTGCAAGGTTTAGGCCCTGTTCTTGCATATGCTTATAATATTTATTATAACCTGCCTTATTTCCTATTACCCTCAAATAGTGTTTCAATTTGAAATAAAAATAGATATCCTCAAATTAAAAAACTTTTACTGTGTGCTTTATTTAGGCCTTTAATCCACTACCCTCTCTGTACATGTTCCACTTACATGTTTAAAGTTTAAATACATGTTTAAAGTCCCTTCTCTTACTGTGTGCTTTACTCAGGCCTTTTAATCCACATGTTCCTCTCCTACATCACTGACTGATATTCTCCTTCTCACTTTCTATATACCATTTTGTCTTCATTCCTTTACAACATTTTTGTCTCCTCCATTTTTAACACAATTTGTATAACTTTGTTTTACATTGAGCGTTTTCTCTCCTTTCTTTCTATAACGCTAAGTGAGCACACAGTATGCTGTTTCCACTCTTTTAAACAGTCCTAACACCTTATATTTCTTTGTAATTAATAAAACAAAACGAAACACTAATGTAAATTATGCCGTTTTAAAACATTTAAAACACAAACTCGTTTGTACTCACCAGAGAACACAGTACACTGTCCCAAAATCACAAACGATGACGTCATTTTCCCGGGAAAATTCACCTTCATCCAAAACGATTCCGTTTTTAGGATTCGACTCCAACTCTCGACTCTACCGCTTGAATCAATCGAGTTGACT
The DNA here is from genome assembly GCF_030014385.1 of Trichomycterus rosablanca. NCBI lineage: Eukaryota > Metazoa > Chordata > Actinopteri > Siluriformes > Trichomycteridae > Trichomycterus > Trichomycterus rosablanca. The sequence goes on from NC_086007.1 coordinate 18,951,507, forward strand.
CTTCCAGTGACTTCCATTCACCAGCATGTATCAGTTTGCAAGAGTCGATTCCGACTCCTGCCTTTGAAATCACTAAAGTTGACTCCTCAACCTAAATTAATTTTAAACCACACCGCACTAAGGTAAAAGATAAAGAGCGATCTATATCCATATGTGCGCGCGTGTGTGTGTGTGTGTGTAAAATGCAAAATGTCAGTGTGTTGGCTACACAAAATGATATACACAAGTGATATACTGTACATGTGTTTTAATGTATGAATTTATTTGATGTTTCCATAAAAGTAAAGTGCTGGTGTTAGTGTCGCTTCTTTGCTTTGATTAATAGTCTATTGGTTCACATTTAAAGACAAGAATATGTCTGTGCTATGTTTATCTTTTCCTTAATTCGCGCTAAAGCATAGCCTGATATGCTAATGCAGGGTAGCCTGCTAACACTGTGTATTGCAAGCGTTATTTCGTGACGTCAGGAAGAGCCGCCATCTTGAAGTGGGGTAAAACTTTTTCGAGCGTCCACTAGTTGGCGTGCACACTCGTGAGCCAAAAGTGCTACACCCACACCCCAGTCTGTTTCAGGCCTGAGAGAAATTTTAGGACATCAAAAAAACTCAGAGCAGATACGTTTTAGAGCATGCTGAACACGATAGCGTGGTCAGAAAAATCAGGACCTCATTTTTGGTCCTAACATGCGCCGAGGTCCTGATAGTGTGGGTGTGTTTTCTGATTCAAGTCCTGACTTTTCACAAAAACACACGCACACACACAACACATACACAATCTCTTTCTCTCTCCCTCTCTCTCTTTCACACACACACACAACGCATACACACTCTCTCTCTCTCTCCCTCTCTCTCTTTCACACACACACACACACACACACAACACATACACACTCTCTCTCTCCCTCTCTCTCTTTCACACACACACACACACACACACACACACACACAATTTTCCGGAGGAAACCCTAGCGGGCACATGGAAAACTCCACACAACAGATTTCGGCCAGCCAGAAATCAAACCCAGTCCCTGCTAGCTATAAGGCGACAGTGCCACCTGCTACCTACTGCACCACTGTGTTGCCCTCATTATTTTTACTGTTTCATTCTGGCCAGGGTCATAGTGGGTTTGACACCAAACTGGAAACAATTAATGCAAGGTAGAAATGCACCCTGGACTGGATGCCAACACATCACAAGGCTATGGCGACCCCCTTACCTGTGATAGGGATCGAACCTAGGTTGCTCTTGCACTCATTTGTTTGGATATTTGGTATGTCCACATAGTTACTTATGTAGTATGTAAAGCTACCTCAGTGTACTCTAGTTTCATAATATCATTTAACCAAGGTTGGATTGGTTACACAAAATTTTGTCTAGGTCCAGGTACCCTGTCTACGATATAATCCTGCCTTGTGCCCACTGTTTCATGTGTTTCATGTTCATAAGTAAATAAATAAATAAAAAATACACTACATTACACAATGAACAATGTAAAAGCCAAACAGCATATTAACAAAACAATTAGTTAATTTAGTTAATTAGTTAATTGATTGATTAAGCTGATTGTGGATGAATGTCTTTATTTGTCATACACATACAGTTACACATGTATACAGAAATTCTTTTTCTGCATATCCAAGCTTGTTTGAAAGCTGGGGTCAGAGTGCAGGATCAGCCATTATATGGTGCCCCTGGAGCAGACAGGCTTAAGAAACTTGCTCAAGGGCCCAACAGTGGTTGCATAGCAAAGCCTGGATTTGAACTGACAATCTTTCAACTAATAGCCCAAAGGTCTACACACTAAGCTACCAGTGTCCCACTGTATTATATTTAGAGCTAATTAAATTAATAAGAAATTGATCACTAAAAATCACTGCTTTCGCTATGTACTGAATAAAGCTAAAGAGTGATGTTCCTAAAGTAAATTTGACATTTTTCTTTGTCATAAATAATTAAATCTTGTAAGCTTTCAGTCTATATAATTACAAAAAAAAACATTAATTGTCAGGAATTATATACTATATTACATACAATCCCAGCAGTTCACCTAAAAGCCAGCAGTTATAGATAGCAGTTATGTCAGCAGTAAATCCCTTCTGTTATACTGCAGATTTTGGGACAGAGATTATGATGGCTTATATAAACCATGACGGAACTTTTATTTGAGCGAGTGAAGTGTTTAAAATGTCTGTGAGCACATCAGTTAACTCGTACACACATTCCCTTTGTGGCATTGTACTTGATGTCTCAAAGTGGGCATAGATGTTGTTTAAGATACAGTATCAGAAAGGGAAGCATCACTGTTTCCGGGGTCAGTGGTGGCTCTTTTTCTCCCATTGTCAGTGATGACTCTGATGCCCTGCCACATGTGTTGTAGTTTATTGTCAGCCAGAAGTTGTGGATGCTCCACGCATGGATGTTTGCCTGTTTGATCCCTGCATTAAGGTTACATGTGGCTGCTCTGGGGCAGTTCTGTCCCCAGACTTAAAGGCTATGTCTCTAGCATTTAGTAGAGAGTCCACATTTGAATTTAGCCAGGGTTTTTGGTTGGGCCGTAGGGTGATTGTTTTATCGTAAACAATGTCCCTCACAAACTTTATATACCTTATGACAGACTAGGCATATTCATCCAGTCACCATGTGTGGCAGCCTCTTTGAACAGCTGCCAGTCTGTGCATGAGAAGCAGTCCTGAAGCACTGGGACTGCCTCTTTAGGCCATAATGTAATGTCCTTCTTTACTAATTTTTGACATCTTTTGAGCTGAAATGCAGAACTGGTCATGTTGGTCTTTAGCCATGTCTATGTGATGGTTAAAATGCAGCAAATCATCATCTCCTTCTGTGAATTTAGTCCCAGTCTGAGTAAATCAATTTTGTTGTCCAATAAATAAACAGAGCACTGACGCAACCCGACACTACAACAGTCCCTAAGTTTTGGAGTTGCTGATAACAGTCTAGGTGGTTCTTTTTGTCTTTGGTCATACAGTGTCCACTTTCACCAAAAAAAAAACGTCTGGAATACTGATTTGTCTAATTACAACAAATGTTTCCACTATGTGATGGTCCATACCAGATGCCTTAGAGCCCAGTCCAGTAAAATAAACTTAGTGGCATTTGTGAATGTAACTCTGTATTGTAGTTCTTGACAAAGATTTGCCAAACTAATCCCTTGCCCGTGTGGTTCTATCAGTTATTGATGAATGACAGTTCTTGATGCAGTGCCATCTGACAGATCACGAGTGTTCAGCTTAGACTTGCAGCTTTGCCCTTTAAACACTGAAACTGCATGATATTATACACTGTAGAGGAATGCCTCACTAGTCAGACATTGAACATTGCATAGTTTTAAACTAACATTGCAATTAACATTGCATAGAAAAAACTTCATTTGACCACCGCTCATACTGAAAAAAAAACTGAATTTAGCCAGACTATTACTTTTTATGAGGTTATAATTTGAGGAAGTTTTACCTCCTTAAACAGTTATTGAAAACACAAATTTAATTCAGATAATTTTGTTTAGTAAGTTCAGTAAGAGAAATAATTCATAAATTTTATTAATTTAGTTCAAATAAATTTAGCAAGAGAAATAACTTACCACTAGACTTGGAGCTGCAGAAAAAAAACAATCAATGAGTTTATTAAGACTTTCACAAACCATAACACACTGAGCAGGTTCTGGAAGCAACTGAAGAGTACTAGAATTCACCGCCTTTTTATACCCCAATTCATTACTTTTCCAATATTGTTTCAGTTTATCAGTGTTCCAAATTATGTGTCATGCAAACATCATTGTTTATTAATAAATTTTTCCCAATACTATTGTTTTCAAATTATAGCTTATGTTTTTTTTAAGAATGATGTCACATTCCACTATTCACAATTGTTCACTTTGTTCCTTGTTTTTTTTACATTTCTTTCTAATAACACCATTATTTCACGTTCATCCATAATCACGTTAAAAATTTAGTTTGTTGTCATAACATACACTATTTTGTTAATTATAGTATTTCTATATAAAACAGTTTGATAATATAACTGATCTTTGATAATACTGATATATAAAAGAAAACATTTTTTAAAAGAATTTTTAAAATATGCTACTTTCCATAATTCTGATTTACATACATTCTTATTTCTTCCTTGTTTATCACACATAATAACATTTGTAGCTATACATTTGTAGAAATTTGAAACATGTGTCTGATGTCAGTGAACAGAACACACTTTCAGAATATTACTGAATACTGATTCATATTAGTCTAGGCTTGTCACTGCCCTCAGTTCTCACACACACACACTTCAACGCTTTTTCTCTCTCACACATACACACACACACACACACACACACACACACACACGCCAACGCTTTTTCTCTCTCTCACACACACACACACTCCAACGCTTTTTCTCTCTCACACACTCAAACTCAAACTCAAAAGAAGCTTTATTGGCATGACAAATAAGGACATTCGTATTGCCAAAGCAAGTTACAGGGAAATATAAACAATAAAAATAAGAAAGAACAAAAATATACAGAACAGTTACATGTGCAAAAAATATAGAATAGAATAAAATATTAATAAAAACAGTGCAAAATAATAACAATAAAAAGTATAATATTTACAATAATGAGGTAGTAAAACAATCAGTTTGTGCGTGTGTGTGTGTGTATGTGTGTATGAGACATGGTCACCCACTGTCCCTCACCTGGTGGCAGGTGTGAGTATAGAGTGCTGCTAGTGTGCAGCTCTCTCTGTGCTCCCCCAGTAGATGGGGCAGTTTGTCGGGGTCTGGGAGGGAGGTAAAGTTGAGGATGATGTTATTAAATTTAGGGAAGAATTGGGAGCGGACGTGGTGGTACTTGGTACACCGGGTGAGGAAGTGCAGCTCCGTCTCTACTGTACTGAGAGTGCAGTGCTGACACAACCTCTCCTCCCGGGGCAGCCAGGACCGGGTGTGTCGCCCCGTCTCCACGGCCAGGTCGTGTGCGCTCAGTCTGTACCTCGTCAGGGTGTTTCTTAATTTAGGGTCGGATACTGTGCTCAGATAATCTGCTGCACTGTAGTGTCTGTTTAGGGCCAAGTAACACTGCATTTTACTTTGAGATTTAGTTTCAGTTTCCCAATAATTCAGATATTTAGTTCTGAGTTTTTGTGTAATTTGGTTTATTCTAATTGGGTTTACAGATTTCTCTTGTTCCTGAGTCTTTATTGTGTTAGTGTGTGTTATTAGTGTGTTGGTGTGTGTTAGTGGTGTATCTGTGTGTGTTAGAGTGTCTGTGTGTGTTATTAGTGTATCGGTGTGTGTTAGTGGTGTATCTGTGTGTGTTACTGGTGTATCTGTGTGTGTTAGTGGTGTGTGGGTGCAGTGACTCAGGACCAGTTGGATGAGGGGACTGGTATGTTTGCTCAGCTCTTGGTGTTTCAGGGCTTTATAATGATAAGTTTGGGGGTCGCTCTCATTTAGATGGTTCCAGAAGTTGATTGCTCTTCTCTGTATGTTGATAATTAGTGGAAATCGGCCTAATTCTGCCCTGCACGCATTGTTCGTGGTGTGTCTGTGCACCTTTAGGATGCTTTTACAGAACTCTGTGTGCAGGGTCTCTAATGGATGTTTGTCCCAATTATGGAATTGATGGTGTGTAAGCGAACCCCAAACTTCACTGCCATATAGAGCAATCGGTTCAATTATTGATTCAAAAATGTTAAGCCAGATTCGAATCGGAATTTCCACGAATGTTTGACGTTTTATAGCGTAAAAGGCCCTGCGAGCTTTTTCTCTCAGTTCATTTACTGCCGGGTTAAAGTTTCCTGTGGACCTGATGTTCAGTCCGAGGTAAGTATAATCTTTAGTGTGCTCAATTTCATGATGTCCTAATTTATATGTGTGTTTGGTTCCCTGAGATCTGGATCTTTTCTGGAAGGTCATAATTTTGGTCTTTTTGAGGTTGACGGTCAGGGCCCAGGTCTGACAGTACTGCTGCAGCAGGTCCAGTTTGTGCTGGAGACCCTGAGCGCTGGGGGACAGCAGGACCAGATCATGTGTGAGACACACACACATACTCTCACACACCATCCAAATATGTACACACACTCTCACACATTCATACACACACTTTTTTGCTTACACATACACACTGACTTCAAGCAAGCAAGCAGCCCAGAAGCATAATGTATTAACTTGGCTTGCATGTGGTTTGGATTCTCTAGTATTATAAAAAAAAACAGCTAGTGAGCCCTGAAATGTAAACAGCATTACATATTGTCTGTCACTGCAAGAATGTATACATTTTAGTACTGTTATTATTTCCAATCTAGTAGAAATCATTACTAAAAGATTAAATGCTGTTATACTAGCATTAAGAAAGCAACAAAAACACACTTCTTGTGGCATGCACCTTTGTTGGATCCTCCTTTTATACCCTATTATAACCCCCCCCCCACCCCCCACACCTGTTACTAATTCACTTGCTTTTTATGTATTATTTTAAAACACTATACCTTCAATATTCAATATTCTTTTCACATTTATTTTTAGTTACAGGCATCAAATTGTAAATGTTTAATATTTACAAACTACAATGAAGTGAACAAATTTGAAATCTTTTCTTTCTACTTTTGTCAGTAAAATATTCAAGAGAATTAACAAATAATTTCACAAAGATTCATCTTTTTATTGCATTTTACTAAATGTCTCGGTTTTCTGAAAAGGGGTTTTGTACATCTACAGTGGTGTGAAAAAGTAAGTCTGTGGTTGCATCTGTTGTTGCATACGTCATTTCACAAAAGAAACTTGAGTAACGGCATAGTTTGTAAAACATTTGTTCATTCATTTATTGTCTTTTTTACCACTGCTGTGTCAGAGTTGCTGTGTATAAAGATTCCTTTTCTCTTCAGCTCAATTAATAAAGTCTTCTCAACTGATAAGTTGAAAGTAAAGGATTAAAGGACAGCCAGCCCAAACAGAAGACAGGATGTTTTAGAGAAACACTATTCATATGGTTACCAGAAGTTGGAATTTACTTGACGGTACTTAAAAATAATAATTAAAAAATATATATTTATTACTTATTTTGTTTAGAGCTAAATTAATGCATGTAAATGCAATAAGATATTAAATAGTGTTTGAATTGAAAAACTTTAAATTAGTCCAGTTGGGGAAAAAAATGCATTGACTCTGTATTTACCTAATTAAGTATACAGTAGATTTTTTCATTCAGGCTAAGATTAAAAGATTAAATTGACCAACCTTAATTAATTGAATCTTCAGAAAGATTTTCAGTTAGATACACAGCAATATGTGATTTGTTTTCAGTTAAAATTTGTTACCTCTAAAGCTTTATATGTATTAACAGTGGCATGTACAATGATGGACAATGTCGGACCTTAAACAGCAGAGAGTGCAGAGCCAAATAGTCCTGTCCCCACTGGGATTTTTTTTATTTTATTGTTTAGATTTACTATCACTCTGCAAATGTACTTATATTACAAAACACTTCTAAATGTGATTAGAAGGGGCTGCACACAATAGAGTGTAGAGTCCTGAAGTCATAAGCAATTTTAATTGTAGTTCAAGCTGTAGCCCAACATTAAGTGTATCATATATGTGTCATATTCAAGGCAAATTAGTGTTTAAATACGTTAATATTTTTTATTTAATTAAATGTATTAATAACCCTTCCATATACAGTACAAAAAACAGTGCAACAGCAAATACAACCAGTGCATTTAGATTATTAATATAATTACTGCATTCATCTTGGCCTGTAGGAGTTAAGCACTCTTTGCTTCTGATACTTTCACAAAAAGCTACAGCTTAGTGTGGAATTTGCAGGAGTCAAAAAATTCTGCATATTGATAAAGCTGCTGCCAAATAATATTAATCAAAATAAATGTGTATTTTAGGTTAAAAACAAGTCTAAATAGATAAACAGAAGCACCATAAATAACATTTGTTAATTATGCAGCAACTGTGGGTTCAATGCATGTCTAAAGTTGTTCCAATAAAGTTTGAGCAGTAATATAATTTATTAGTAAAAAAAGAGTCAATCAGTCACTCTGGACTGCAACATTATCTTTCATTTTCAAAAGCTTAATTTCATTCAGCACAAATCAAAAGTGTACAAGCACTTTTGCAAGTCCACTGTTTTTTAATGGCTACAAAAATAAGATTTAGTTCTAATTAATCTTTGCATGACTCATGAATGTGTATACTTTCAGGAATGGAACATGGACAGACAAGAAGAACAAGACAAAAATCATAGGGGGTCAGAAAAGTTGTGAGAGTTGCTGGTAATATTCACAATGCAAAGAAGGACTTGAGGCCTGCGGGGCAAACATCCAAAGCGTGTAAATAGAGACTTCGTATTCTTTTGTGTCTTGGAGAAAATATGAATTTAATATATAAATAAGTATAAAACAAGCAAGCAGAAATATATATATATATATATATATATATATATATATATATATATATATTATAATTGTATTCAATTATTAAGAAGTAAGGTAAAAATAAGGTCAAAGTCAATACAGATGTAATTAAAACAAAAAATGGTAACATAAAAACAGACCCAACAGCGGCAATTTCCAAAGTCCAGACACAAATTAGCCCAATGTGGCCCAATATGTGTGTATAGATACAATTCCTGAAGAAAAATAGGATACAAAAGCAATAAGGCAAATTTTATGTAAACTGGACAATTTTTGTTTGTGTAACATTATCTTGCATGTTATAGCGCCTAGCACTGCAGTTACACAATTTTTGCCATAGCCTACAAACCTCCTCCTGCGCTATATGGATATGTGTGCCTTATGCTTGGCTTACTCCACTCATGTTTTTGATTGACATCTGGTAATGATACTACATAAACATTACAGCATTTTTTAATAACTATTAAAGTTCAACTGCTTAGGGTTGATACCACATTTGTGCATGTAGAGTAAAAATCCAATGCCTGTTGCATGTTCAAACATTTTGCATATTATGTGATTTTGCATATTATGCAAATTAGTTCAAGATCTAAGTGGGAGGCTTTTTTGAAGGGCATGAAACAAGCAATAAGAGAAAAAGAATTTAGTCTGTCCGTCATACGGGGGAGGACATATAGACCTTGAAGTTTGGTGCTACACTATAGTGCCACTGTCAGGCAAGTCTTTGTGGAGGTCAGAGTTGCTTTGACAGCATATTAGCTGAGTGCTCCTGATGTTTCAGCACATGTTGTATGTCATTATGTTGTGCTAAAAGAAAATTATTTTGTTTCTGTGGTCCTATTGTAACCCAAGAATCATTAGATCTAGGTCTGCTATCAGTAAGACATTGTTGAAACACACATGTTTTTATCTGAAGGATTGGTATGTCACTGGACGAAACAAAGATTATGGAACAATGGTCAGAATTATGGTCGGAGGAGAAAGCGTAGGGCATTAGAATCCAACAACACTGTAGCTGCTGTCGAACTTGTGGTAGTATTATGCTCTAAAAAAATTGGCTAAAAAAAGGCTAAAGTTAAACATTAGATTTTTTTACCTATTCATGTGCATGTTCTTCACTCAACATGTGAACTGTACTGAAAAGTGAAGTCTGTATAAGAACACCAACAAATGTGGTTGAATTATCAGTTCTGCCAAGTAGAGTAAATAGAGCTAATGGGTAATATAACCAGATACAGTTATACTCCAAAGTGTGGCAAATATTTCAGATCAAAAGGTTTTTGTAGAAATTGAAACCAAACAAAACACAAAATAGCCCTATCACATACATACCAAAACAAACAAACTTTTAAAAAGTGTTGGTACAGCAGGACTTTTCACTTCTTTAAAATGGTTCTACCATAATTTTTCTTTTTCTTTTTTTCTGTGTGTGTGTGTGTGTGTGTGTGTGTAACACAACCTGACGTAAGCATTTAAGGTACATTCACAAATAATCAATAATCAATTTAAAATGCACTTAGGAACAATTTTTTTATCAGTTGTTGAAAGCGCAATTTTCTATGCAATATTCTATGCAGCATCAGAGCCAAAGACTCCAAGAAGCTGAACAAGCTTATAAGGAAGGCTGGCTCTGTGCTGGGTTTTGCTCTGGAGCACCTAGAGCTAGTTGTTGAGCAGAAAATCTTGCACAAGCTGCTCAATATGATGGACAACACCTCACACGTGTGGATCTTTTATATCCATTTTTGCATTACATTACTTTTAAGTTTTAATTCTTTTTTTGTGCTACATTGATGTGTTGTTGTGTGATGCTTGTGATAATTGTGATTTGCTGCTGTAACAATGCAATTTCCCTTTAGGGATCAATAAAGTAATCAATTAATCAATCAGTGTAGCATCAGTCATGGGAGTGGCTGTCTGCCTTTGTTTTTTTTTAGCTGCCACTGATGTTATGGAGTTTCCTGCCACTTGAGCTGTCCAACCATGCGCTGGAAACAGCATAGGTTTGTGTCCCTGTGGGGTGAACGTCTTATTTCTTTTAGTGGCAAGCATGTGGAATGTCATGTTTACTTCTCCAATTGCATGCTTGTCTGTTTGTTCTATTATCTTTTTGCTTATGGCCGTGGATTTTAATTTGGTTTTCCTTTTTGATTACATTTTTCTATATTTTGGCCAATAGCTATTTTGTAGGGGTTTGAGGTTCTTTATCTGCAGTATTGTTTTACCTTGGTTAAACATTCTGCACATTGGGTTAATCCTCTTCGTTTGAGACACAATCTGCCCTGTTACAGGCACTTTAAGTAAGAGGCAGAGCTCTAAAGTCTTGCTCTAATGCAAGACAAAAGATCACACGGTAAATGAAATGAGTAAAAATCTAATAAAAATATACTGACTGTTTTGAAATAGGACTTAAATTATCAGTATGTAATTTCCAAATTCTAAATTCTACTTTGTTTTAGAGGAAAGTTTCCTTTAAACAGATGTGTGGACACGTCTTAGCTCTGATTATGTAACAGTAATACGAGAACTTTGACCAGTGAATGGGAAGCTTGCTGTAACACGGCAGAACGCTGCAGTCAATGTGCAACATGGTGTATGACTGTGTAGTTATAGGAGCAGGGATCCAGGGATCCTGTACGGCCTACCACCTGGCCAAAAATAACAAGAAAACTCTTTTGCTGGAGCAGGTCAGTGGATTATATTTTAAATATGCACAGAACTTTAGTTAATGTAAGGACTTCAATTCATTATGTATTTTCAAGACATATGAATGCTATTATGGTTTAGAGGAAAGTTCCCATTAAACAGATGTGTGGACACGTCTTAGCTCTGATTATGTAACAGTAATATGAGAATTTTGACCAATAAATGGGAAGTTTGCTGTAACACGGCAGAACGCTGCAGTCAATGTGCAACATGGTGTATGACTGTGTAGTTATAGGAGCAGGGATCCAGGAATCCTGTACCGCCTACCACCTGGCCAAAAATAACAAGAAAACTCTTCTGCTGGAGCAGACCATTAAATTGTATCTAAAATAATTACAGCACTTAAGTTTAGATTTTAAAAAAGCAGATTCTCTTTTGTATTTATCTTGCTGCACATTGATGTGACGGCACAATGTTCTATTTTATGTGTGTATTTTGCACAGAACGGTCAGTATTGCAAAACTCGGTTAACAGCTTTAATAAACACAGTGTGTGTCCTTATATTTCTGCTCAGTTTCTCCTGCCACACTCCCGTGGAAGCTCTCATGGCCAGACACGTATCATTCGCAAAGCTTATGAGGAAGATTTCTATGTACACATGATGGAGGAGAGCTATAAACTCTGGGAACAGCTTGAAAAAGAGGCAGGAGTGAAACTTCACAGGTGTGTTCAATTAAACAAAGGTCAAAAGTTTACCAACACTTGTAAGAAGACTGAATGATTAGAGCACATACAGTACATGTATATCCAAAACGCATTCACAAGTGTGAGTTCTTGCATAAGTCTATTGTGGGTACATAAATAAAAACAACAATTTCCTAAACCTTGTTCACAACATCTGTTTTTTTAATTTACACCCACTGCTAAACAAATTACATAAAATAAATTATATGCTTGCAATTCTGTGGTAACAGTTTTTGGAAGGCCCTTATATATTCAATCAATCTGTGTTTGTGTGTGGTTATAAACCCCGCTTCACAAATAATTAAATGAGATGCAGAGACTCATTCACTCACTCACTCATGCTATACACCAATCAGCCATAACATTAAAACCACCTCCTTGTTTCTACACTCACTGTCCATTTTATCAGCTCCACTTACCATATAGAAGCACTTTGTAGCTCTACAATTACTGACTGTAGTCCATCTGTTTCTCTGCATTCTTTGTTAGCCCCCTTTCATGCTGTTCTTCAATGGTCAGGACCCCCACAGGACCACTACAGAGTTTGGGTAATGGATCATTCTCAGCACTGCACTGACACTGACATGGTGGTGGTGTGTTAGTGTGTGTTGTGCTGGTATGAGTGGATCAGACACAGCAGCACTGCTGGAGTTTTTAAACACCTCACTGTCACTGCTGGACTGAGAATAGTCCACCAACCAAAAATATCCAGCCAACAGCGCGGATGTGGGCTGTGTCCTGTGACCACTCATGAAGGTCTAGAAGATGACCAACTCAAACAGCAGCAAAAGATGAGCGATCATCTCTGACTTTACATCTACAAGGTGGACCAACTAGATAGGAGTATCTAATAGAGTGGACAGTGAGTAGACACAGTATTTAAAAACTGTGTCTGATCCACTCACACCAGCACAACACACACTAACACACCACCACCATGTCACTGTCACTGCAGTGCTGAGAATGTTCCACCACCTAAATAATACCTGCTCTGTGGGGGTCCTGACCATTGAAGAACAGGGTGAAAGCAGGCTAAAAAGGTATGTAGAGAAACAGATGGACTACAGTCAGCAATTGCAGATCTACAAAGTGTTATAGTAGAAACAGTGAGTGTAGAAACAAGGAGGTGGTTTTAATGTTATGGCTGATCAGTGTATATTCTTCTATAAAGTATGTCATTGCATGCTAGCATATAGCATATGCTTACCTCTAAAATGGTCATTATGTATATATGGGTTTTGTTACTGAAAAAGAACAATGTCAGTTACAAGTATATTTAAATGTTTGACACATATACTTAACAAACCAGGTTCTTTGTGTTAATGATGATAAATTTACAGACCTAACTGGAACTGTTAACTATAAAGATCTATTTGCTACAGCCAGACAGGTCTGCTGGTGATGGGACCAGAGAATGGAAAGGACTTCCAGCTTATAAAAAACTCAGTGCAAAAGAACAAAGTTCCCACTGTGATGCTGGAGAGAAATGAATTTAGCCAGCACATTCCCAACGTTAACCTAACGAATGATAATGCAGCACTTGTGGATATTACTGCCGGAGTTTTGTATGCAGATCGAGCACTTAAAGCTGTTCAGGTAACTCAGTGCTGAATCCTGTCCATTACATTAAGTTTACATTCTAACTGTTTCTTCCTTTTTTAGAGAAAGAAGTAATAGCTGTTTGTATTGAGTGTTAGTCAGTATCCCAACCACAGAACAGAACTGCTAGCCAGAACAAACCACAACATAAAATTATTCAGGACCTCTAAAACAGCTCACATAATATCCCTCTTTGCACCAATCACAGTCCACTTGGCGTGGCCGTAGTACCCATGTGACATTACAATACTTTCTTTAAGCCATTTGGCTGCAAAATTTCTTTATTACATCTTTAAATATTTTGCACTTCTGGGTTTTGGCAGTGTATCTCATTCTCCCAATCTCCATTAGACTGGATGGCAATTTGTGGAAAGGACTGTGAACTTCAATCACATCTGTGAACTGCCATCTTCAGGACTCTAAACAGATGTTCCACAGGGTTTAAGTCTAGGCTTTGGTTTAGTTATTTAAGGGCATTTAGAGATTTGCCCCAAATCCACTTCAGTCTTGATTTGGTTGTATGATTTGGGTCTAAGTTGTGCTAAAAGGTGAACGGTCTCCTTCACTCTGGAAGAGGTTTTCTTCAGGGATGTTCCTGTTTTGGCATATTTACATTTACACAGCATTTAGCAATGTTATGTATGTTATATGCCAGCTTGTATTTCCATAACAGTGGCTTCTGCTTCCTTACAGGCTGAAGTGGTTCTAAGTTCAAGTAGTTTTCTTATTTATGTATAGGACTACTAAAGCACTTTTAGAATGATTGTTGGGTTTTCACTTATTTAACTGACCAAAGTACTTTTTGCCTGGATGCCCAATTTGGCCTGACAGCCACCTCTGTGAAGGTTCAAGGTTTCAATTTCAAAATAATCGAAGCCATTGTGATCCTGTGAACACTCAAAGCCTTGGTTAATGTTTTATATTCTGTCCTTATTTATGCCAAAATTTGATCATTGAGATCCACATACAGATCCCTGAACTTCATGGCTTGGTTTTTGTCTTGTCAATGAAGTATAAATTGTGGAACCTTATAGACATAGATGTGTGCCTTTCCAAACTATGAACAGTCAGTTTAAATTGCACAGGGTGGACATCACCTATATTGTAGATACGAGGATATCTAAAGCAAACAGGATGCACCTGATCACAGTTTTAAGTGTCACAGGATTATTAATTATTTTCTAAAAAAAAAAAAAAAAAACTATTGTCGTAATAGTTGATTTAGGGAAGATTGGTAGGTTTAAGTGGCAATTTTATTCATTTAAAATCTACAACAATATGCAAAAGGAAAAGGGTCTGAATTCTTTCTACATCCACTGTATACGAGAACAGGCAAATGATAAGTCAGTGTAGCTTGTTATGGCTTTTTGTCTCTGCTATCGGACTTTGCACTTACGTAGGTCTCAACCTGCTTTTGCCAAAATTGCACTAATAAATTCCCTTCTGCCACTGTTTGAAAGCAGTTAATTTTCTGGCCACTTTGTTTTTTGTTTTTTATATGTTATTATCTCTTCTCTTAACCAGAGGCTTTTCCAGTCACATGGAGGTGTGATAAAAGATGGTGAGGAAGTGATCAGTATTGAGCCTTGCTCAACAGTTACAGTGACAACAGCAAATGGCGTATACCAAGCAAAAAGCCTGGTGATCACAGCAGGTCCCTGGGCCAACAAACTACTCTCCCACATCGGACTTCAGCTTCCGCTGCAGGTACTCACCAAGCCAGGGTACCATCCTAACATAAAAAAAAAACACAGACAGAAAAAATATTCACTCACATACACACCTAATCTCTATAGTTTTTACTTGATTGATCATTTTTAAACTGTCCATATTTGGATATATACTGTATGGCCAAAAGTATTTGGACACATGACCATGAGCTTATCACACATCATATTTTGAAAATTAAAATATGACCTCTCTGTGACTTTTCAGCTATAACAACAGTTACCTTTTTGAGATGGCTAGAATATCTATGAATTCAGTAAACAGAAGGGGTGTCCCACAATGGCAAGCATGGTGGCAGGCTAGCACACAGCTCCCCAACATATGTAAAGCCTCCAACTGCATCTTTACATCGGCCAGCAGTGAATTCAAAGGAATGGATGATTACGCTTCTCTCATTGGATTCTTCTGCCACACTATACTAATAACTAATTTGATAATAATAATTATCAAATAATTTGATTTACATTTGTTGCATTTAGCAGACACTTTTTATCCAAAGTGACTTACAATTGTGACTGAATACAGTTTGAGCAACTGAGGGTTAAGGGCCTTGCTCAAGGGTCCAACAATAGCAATTTGGCAGTGGTGAGCCTTGAACCTGCAATCTTCTGATCACTTCTCCAGTACCTTATCCACTAAGGTACCACTGTCGCTTGACACGGCCACCTGTGTTCAAATGTACAATGCTAGATTGTGACATTATCAAAAGCTGTGCATCTTAACCTTTTTGTATAATTAAAGTATATAAATAGACGCATTGTGTAGATGTGCAGCCTGCAAATCTCTTAGGGGTTAAAAACAAAAGAGGAAATTATTTCCACCATGGTGCAGTGTAAAGGTTAGAGACAGGAAATTACACAAAGACCATCAGAGCTTGACTGGCATCACATCAGTTCAGCCTAAAAATCAGCTAATGCTCCACATAAACAAGCCAGCACATTTTTCCTGCTAGTTCCACTAAACATGTAATATTTCTTTAGTGTTGGTTAAATTGATATCAGATATGGAACTGCATTATTTAGTAAGGTATGAACCTTGCTGTCCTTGATTAAGCAGGACTATATGTAGTGTCTGTATTTGTTATGATTATTTTCATCCCCTAAAATAATGAACTGGTCTTGTCCACAGGAGGACAGTTCATTTAAGTGAGATGTTGTAAATGCTCCTCCAAATTACCTCTATTGTGATGTGATTTGTATTAGTGTATATTCACTTAATGAAAATCCTATTGCTCATAAGATCTGATCTAATCAGAGTTCAAATTTGTTTCTCTCTGTTGGCAGGTGCAGAAGATAAATGTGTGCTACTGGAAAGAAAAGGTTCCAGGCACCTACAGCATTAGCAATCGGTTTCCCTGCTTCATCCAGCTGCAGCCAAAAGAGGCAGAACATGATATTTATGGCCTTCCATCTAATGAATATCCAGGACTGATGAAGGTGAGATTTACTGTTAGGGAGAATCTTACTGTAAGGGTAGTCAAGTCAAATGTTTTTGTATTTTTACAATTTTTACACTTTTTACAATAAACATTGTCTCAAAGCAACTTTACAGAATCCAGGGCCAACAGACCAAAAACCCCGGTTGAGCAAGCCGAGGGCTACAGTGGCAAGGAAAAACTCCCTTAAAATTACAGGAAGAAACCTTGAGAGGAACCAGACTAAGCAGGGACCCCCATCCTCCTTGATTTGCAAAAATATGATTTACACAAATAATACATAGACAACATTAAATTAAACTAAAAGTTTTAACTAGCAAAATAAAAAATAATAATAATAAAATAAAATAATAATAATAATAATAATAATAATAATAATAATAATAATAATTGGAGTTCTTCATTATTCAGTCCAGTCTGTGATGAAGTCCGTACACGCCAGGTGTCCGTCACATCTAGCAGGAGCTGCATTGTTGGCACAGCAGTCTTGACTTGCAAGATTTAACCCTGGGTTCCGTCAGAACCACAAAAAAACAACAGAAAAATGTAGTTAAAATGTGAAATCGTTAAGAGTAAAACGTCAGTTTTGCAGAGAAAAGCATGAGACTCTGGAACCCCTAATTATTACAGCATAACTAAAAGGGAGAGCAAGCAGGTAACAAAGTCATGAAGGCTTTCACAGTTCGTCATCATTAAACCTGAGTGATTGGACAAGAGAGGCAGCAACCCAACATCCCTGATCACCACAAGTTTCTTTGACCTAGAACCCCCAAGCTCTGCACCTTTGTCTATATATGGGGTGGGCAGCTCCAGTCCTAGAGGTCAGAAATCAGACGTAGCCAGAAGCCAACACGTAGACAGACATGACAAACATGAGAGCACCAGACTGCCCAGACCCCTGAGCTCCAGGACCAGAGCCACACACCCCTAGCAAATGGCTGATGTCTGCTCAAGTTTATTCTTTTGGTAACTTCTGTGCAGTTAGAAAAATGATATCTGTGCATCTGTAATTTGTATCATTATATAACAAAATGTTTAACGGTTGAACTGATTAGAGGTCTTCTGTCTTTTTCTGGTTATAGTTCCTCTTTGGCATTGTGCTTGTGCTTCAGTGGGAGTTTTTCAAAGTTATCACACTCAACATGGCTGAAACACAGAGCACAGATGATTGAGTCATGTTACATGATGTATTTTCTCTGCTCTAGTCACCAGATCTGGTTTAGTCTATCAGCATCTCTGAGTAAATTTGCAGAGTGATGAATTACAAAGCTGTACTGCTGTTTCTTGTCCCAGTTGGAACTGTAGGAGGCTTATCTTTAATCAGTCTCAAAGACTGAGTTTAATTAGATCTGGCCATGTCATTGTGTCATTGTTCAGGTTTGCTACCACATGGGCAGTGAGACGGAGCCAGATGAGAGAGACAGGCAGACGGACAAAAGTGATGTGGATGCGGTGTCCCGCTACATCAGCCGATGCTTCCCAGGCCTTATACCTGTACCTGCTGTGCTGGAGAGCTGCATGTACACTGTGAGTCTATGTTGTTGGCTACATCAATGGTTAAAGCCACAGACAAGCATTACATTTTACATTTACATTTTTAGCATTTAGCAGACGCTTTTATCCAAAGCGACTTACATGATGAGCTGAACATGATGAGCAGTTGAGGGTTAAGGGCCTTGCTCAGGGACCCAACAGTGGCAACTTGGTGGTGGCGGGGCTTGAACCGTCAACCTTCTGTTTACTAGTCCAGTACCTTAACCACTGAGCTATCACTGCATTATCTTAAAATTAGCTGTTTTTTACACCTTAGAAAGCAATTTGTTAAATGGAAATTTCGAATTGGAATTTTGCTGTTGAATAATCAAAAAATGCAACTTAAAAGTCTGTTACATCAGTTCTATGCAGAAACGCCTCCAAGTTCTCTGGGCTCATCTCAGATCGTTCAAAAGACAATGGAGACATGTACTGTGGTCATGGTTCAGGTTGTTTTCCAGACTGTTATCAGTGAAAGGTGCAAAATCCAACATCTCTCATAGTTTAGGCTGCATTAGTTCTCATAACATGGGTGACCTTTATGTGTGTGAAGGTACCATTGCTGCAGAGATGTACTGTATATTGGGATTTTATACATAGTTACATTTTTCTGGGAAGTCCATGATTATTTCAGTAAGAAAAAAATGCCCGGACTCATACCCACATACCTACAACAACATACCTTCGTAGATACGGAGTGTGTGTGCTTCACTGGCCAGCCTGCAGTCCAGATTTGTCTTCTATTAAAATATATGGTGTAGCATGAAGAGGAGAATCAGACAACAGCAATCAAGGACTGTTAAGAAGCTGAAGTCTCGTAGCAAGCAAGAATGGGCAGAAAATCCAATTGCAAAACTGCAACAATTAGTGTCCTCAGTTCCCAAACCATTACAAAGTCTCATAGTAAGGTGGTAAACACAGAAGTAAACATGCCTCTGTTCTAACTTTCTGGAGTGTATTGGAGATTAAATTCTAAATGTGTTTGTATTTACAAAATATAATGTACTTGTTTAGTGAAAACACCGACAATCTTTTCTTACTGCTTTTATCAGTTATCATCCTAATAGTCTTTGGGGTCATCTAGATGTTTTTTGGCAAGTGCAAGACGAGCCTTTGTTTTCTTTTTGTCAGCATTAGTTTGCGCCTTGTGAAATCATGTACATTGATCTTAACTGAAGGAAATGAGTTTTGCTGTTCTTTAGATGTCTGTCTGCATTAATTTGTGACCTCCTGGATAAGTCATCAATGTGTTCTTGGTGAAATTTTGGTAGACCAGCCACTCCTGGAAGTTTCCTCCATTTGTGGATAATGGCTCCACTGTGGTTTGCTGGAACCTTAAAATGGCTTGGTAACTCTCTACATAATACATTTCACATCTGGATTTGAATCTCTTTAGATTGTAGCATTATGTGCTGCTTTTTGAGACATATTAGCCTGCTTTACATTGCCAGACAAGCCCTATTTAAGTGATGTTTAGATTCAACAGGTCTGGCAAAACTCATGCCTGGGTGAGTCTAGTGAAATTGAAGCAGGTTGTCAACTGAATTTGGTTAACTTGTTGATTTAGTACCTGGGTGTCCAAACAGTTCTTGTTGTGGGCTAGAGGGAAAAAATGTAATCGGGGCCACAGACTGTCAGTTACAAAATAAATACTGATTTGACATTTTGACTGACTAATTATTTATCTTTGACAGTGTTGTGTGAACCTAGATTTTGCAATCACTCACCACTTACAATACTTATGGGTGATATTGTGCCTTGCTCTGAAGTCAGGTGTCTGGTTGTGGAGATCGGAAGCACATAGCAGAGGAGATTCAGTTATCCTGAGTTACAGTTCTTGTTCATTGTCATCAGAGAAAATGTTTCCTCATATACACATGCAGAACCAGTGTAACTCCATGGGCACTGATGCACATACCATGACAGATCTAACAGTTTTTTTCCAAATGCCATCAAACTCATTAATAACTAAAACTGAACTACTGTTTACTGTTGTTGTTTACATGCCACACTGCACTTTATACATGCTGTATAATACTGTAACTGCATCTTACTGTACTTTACTATTTATATTATGCTATTTTTATATTTTCTGTACATATGCAAATTCTGCTGAACATGTAAATTTGTACATTGTCTACATATAGTCTTGTCTGTATATTGTATTGTTTGTAAATTGTAGAATGCTTACAACAGCCGGAAACAAATTCCTTGTGTGTGTAAACATACTTGGCGAATAAAGCTGATTCTGATTCTGAGATGTTGGATTTGGCACCTTTAACAGTCTGGGTGGTCCTTTTTGTCTTTGTCACAGAAAGCATGACGTCTAAGGTGAACCCATATGTCCACTGTCAAATTTTTTGTCTTTTGGACTGATTGGTCCAGAAACCTCAGCAGCATTTCAGCACTTCCTAGGGGCAGTGGTAGCTCAGCGTTTAAGGTACTGGACTAGTAATTATAAGGTTGCTGTTCAAGCCCCATCTTTGCCAAGTTGCCACTGTTGGGCCCCCCAAAAAAGGCCCTTAACCCTCATTTGCTTGTATTGTAAGTCTCTTCGGATAAAAGTGTCTGCTAAATGCAGCAAATATAAATGCATACACCGATAAGGTATAACATTATGACCACCTTCCTAATATTGTGTTGGTCCCCCTTTTGCTGCCTCATACACAACAAACTGTGATACACTGTGTATTCTGACACCTTTCTATCAGAAACAGCATTAACTTCTTCAGCAGTTTGAGGTACAGTAGCTTGTCTGTTGGATTGGACCACACGGGCCAGCCTTCACTCCCCACGTGCATCAGTGAGCATTGGCCGCCCATGACCCTGTCACCGGTTTACCACTTTTGTCCTTGGACCACTTTTGATAGATACTGACCACTGCAAACTGGGAACACCCCACAAGAGCTGCAGTTTTGCAGATGCTCTGACCCAGTGGTCTAGCCATCACAATTTGGCCCTTGTCAAATTTGCTCAAATTCTTACACTTGTCCATTTTTCCTGCTTCTAACACATCAACTTTGAGGATAAAATCTTCACTTGCTGCCTAATATATCCCACCCACTAACAGGTGCCGTGATGAAGAGATAATCAGTGCTATTCACTTCACCTATCAGTGGTCATAATGTTATGCCTAGTCGGTGTATAATTAATGTAAGACTTTTTCTTTGTGTAATGAAGTATCAGTGTGCATGTGTTGATACTGCTGCAGACTGTGTTTATGGACAACAGTTATCTGAAGTACTCCCGAGCACATGTGCGCACATTATCGATGACAAAACATAATGGCCTTATACACCTGGAGAAAAAAAATGATTGTATTTGACATCTGCTAAAGCGTAAAATGGCATTGGACTTTTATATATTGCTTTTATTAAGCTTTTATCATTGCTCAGGTTTTTAATGACTAATAAAAATGAATTCATTCAAGGAAAACTTTGATTCTGGCCTGTTTGATTGGGTTAAAAAAGGCTACCTTGATATCACTTCAAAATCATAAATCAGGAGTATTATTCCTAAATTCACTATTGTTTCCTTTATTTGTTAGAGCACGCCTGATCAGAACTTTGTCCTGGACCGTCACCCAACTTACAACAACATTGTGATCGGAGCTGGATTCTCAGGTCAGTAAGATCTCCTGTCTGCACGTCACACTCACCTAAAGCACCCGTTGTTTAATGAGTATACTAAGAAAGAACTCAGTGTACACTTATTTACTGTATCTCATACAGTGGGCACAGGCTCACTTATGCATAGTCTTGACAAAATCTTAGAATGTCTACTTTTAGCATGACAATGCGCCATGGCACAAAGCACAACTCATCTCTCCATAAATGTAAACATTTTTAGTATACTTTAATGGCCTCCCCAGTAATCAAACCTGAATCCAATAAAGCACCTTGGAAATGAGGTAAAATTGATGAGATGAGATTTGTAGTGTGATTGTGCGGCTAATAAATCTGCTTAATAAATTACTTAATGCAATTATGTCAACCAAAATGTGGACCAAAATCCCAAAGGAATGTTTCCAACATGTGGAAGTCAAGCCTCAAAATGTAGGCATTCAGAAGGTATTAGTTTGCCCAGTATTAGTATGTTATTCCTGATGAAGTGGGCAGTGTCTGCAAATTTTTCCTCCAATGTTAGCTTATTCAATTCAGAAGGTTTAAAATAGTCCCCTGTGCACAGTACTTCTGTAAGTGTTAAAAATGGGATGATTTGATGCTGTAAGGAATGTGTAGAGAAATCTGATTGTATCTTTACAGGTCACGGTTTCAAGTTTGGCCCAGTCGTGGGGAAAGTGCTGTGTGAGCTGAGCATGGGACAAAAACCCTCATATGATCTTTCACCTTTTAGCATCCATCGCTTCCAGGTTCACAAATCTGCTCTGTAACATCATTCTCATCATTCTCATCAAGTTTGATGTCCCAGAAAATACAATTCAAATGATGAACAAATAAAGACAAATAAAATTCTGTCTTTATTGTCTGTTTTACCACTGCTTCATCGTATTTTAGGGTAAACACCCCGGACAGGTCGCCAGTTTATTACAGGGCACGGGCACACACACACACACCTAGTTGGACTTTTAGCATCTCCAATTTACCTCACTTGCATGTCTTTGCACTGTGGGATGAAATCAGATTACCTGAAGGAATCCCACAACGAAGGGGGGGGGGGGGGGGGGGGGGGGTGCGCAAACTCCAAACAGAAGGAACCCAGACCGCTCCACCTGGGAATCAAACCCAGGACCTTCTTGCTGTGAGGCAAAAGTGCTACCCACCGTGCCACTGTGCATAACACCAGAAGCATAAACAATATAGATTAATAAATTAGTTGACTGATTTAACATACATGCCACATTACTGATCATTTGTAAACATGGTAATCACTCATAACTTACCCTGTTTTATAACTATTCACCACAAATGAAAAGAATGATATAGCATAAGAGAGGAGTAGCCAGAACCTATTTGTTATTAAGGCTGGATGAACAAGGATATTGATGGTAGTTAAACAGCTTAATTAAATTGGCATTATGCATGTATACACTAATACTTTACCTCAGCAGATGAAGATTCGATGCTGTAGCGCTTTTAAACAATGTATAATCATGAGAGTGGATGCCTGGCTGTTCTCTAAGGCTTGGCTCAGTGTACAGATTGTTAATAAATGCAGCTCTTTTCATCTTAAACAGCCAGGATATCTGCTTTACACTGTAGAGAAGTTGTTTACAGTCACAAATTACTATTAAATATGTTGTGTAATGTATAGTTTTATTATGTTATCTATGATTTAGATTCAGAGATGTTATCTATGAATAACATTTATGATTATCATTAATAATCTGAAAAATAAAATAGCAAGCCAATAATGAATGTTCTCTAGACCAAAGACAAAAAGGACCATCCAGACTGTTATCAGCAACAAGTCCAAAAACCAGGCTCTGTCATAGTGTGGTATTGTGTCATGTCCTTGGCATAGGTCATTTACACTTCATTGATGGCAGCATTAATGCAGAAAAGTACATTGAGATATTAGAGCAACATATTCTAAACGGGAAAACAAAAGGCAGTTCGAGGACTGCACGGTGTCGCACCACGCTAAGTCTAAGAGTGTAGAAAGAAAACCCTAACTACCTCGACCTTGCGGTCTTACACACCCGGATGGCCTTATGCCACCAGGGGTACCACCTAAGGCTAAAAACGAAGCGTGGGCGAACAGCCACAGAGAGGACAAAAAACAAACAAAAGAAAAGAAACGGAAACAAACAGAAGGCGCGACGCCCGCTGCTGTGCAGAGCTGGCTTAAATAAGCCAGCCCACAGCTGCGGGCGATTCGCCCTAATTGGAAGGCCTATTATATAAGGCCTTCCCAAGCTGAGCTCTGTAAGTCCTGTGACGCCAGGGAAAGATGGTAAGTTCTGCTGACGCCACAGAACATTACAAAGACAACGTTTTTTCCAGGGACGTCCATGCATTTTTCAACAAAACAACGTAAAATAACATGCTGCACACATTACAAAGGCATGGCTGCAGAACAAAAAAGTTCAGGTACTGGACTGGCCTGTTTGCTGTCCCGACCTGTCCTCAATAGAGAATGTGTGGAGAATTTGAAAATAAAAATTGCGATGACAACAACCCCATATTGCTGCTCACCTTAAGATGTGTTTGAAGGAGGAATGGAACAAAATATTACCTAAAACACCTCATTATTTGGTATCCTCGGTGCCAAGGAATGGTCAAATTACAAAGTAGTAAATTACCATCCCATCTTTTTTTGGAATGAGTAGCAGGAATTAATGCAGGAATTATTATACAGTGTATCACAAAAGTGAGTACACCCCTCACATTTCTGCAAATATTTCATTATATCTTTTCATGGGACAACACTATAGACATGAAACTTGGATATAACTTAGAGTAGTCAGTGTACCGCTTGTATAGCAGTGTAGATTTACTGTCTTCTGAAAATAACTCAACACACAGCCATTAATGTCTAAATAGCTGGCAACATAAGTGAGTACACCCCACAGTGAACATGTCCAAATTGTGCCCAAATGTGTCGTTGTCCCTCCCTGGTGTCATGTGTCAAGGTCCCAGGTGTAAATGGGGAGCAGGGCTGTTAAATTTGGTGTTTTGGGTACAATTCTCTCATACTGGCCACTGGATATTCAACATGGCACCTCATGGCAAAGAACTCTCTGAGGATGTGAGAAATAGAATTGTTGCTCTCCACAAAGATGGCCTGGGCTATAAGAAGATTGCTAACACCCTGAAACTGAGCTACAGCATGGTGGCCAAGGTCATACAGCGGTTTTCCAGGACAGGTTCCACTCGGAACAGGCTTCGCCAGGGTCGACCAAAGAAGTTGAGTCCACGTGTTCGGCGTCATATTCAGAGGTTGGCTTTAAAAAATAGACACATGAGTGCTGCCAGCATTGCTGCAGAGGTTGAAGATGTGGGAGGTCAGCCTGTCAGTGCTCAGACCATACGCCGCACACTGCATCAACTCGGTCTGCATGGTCGTCATCCCAGAAGGAAGCTGACGCACAAGAAAGCCCGCAAACAGTTTGCTGAAAACTAGCAGTCCAACAACATGGATTACTGGAATGCCCTGTGGTCTGACGAGACCAAGATAAACTTGTTTGGCTCAGATGGTGTCTAGCATGTGTGGCGGCGCCCTGGTGAGAAGTACCAAGACAACTGTATCTTGCCTACAGTCAAGCATGGTGGTGGTAGCATCATGGTCTTGGGCTGCATGAGTGTTGCTGGCACTGGGGAGCTGCAGTTCATTGAGGGAAACATGAATTCCAACATGTACTGTGACATTCTGAAGCAGAGCATGATCCCCTCTCTTCGAAAACTGGGCCTCATGGCAGTTTTCCAACAGGATAACGACCCCAAACACAACCTCCAAGATGACAACTGCCTTGCTGAGGAAGCTGAAGGTAAAGGTGATGGACTAAACCCAATTGAGCACCTGTGGCCCAGGAGGGTTAAGGCAGTGCTGGATAATAATGGTGGTCACACAAAATATTGACACTTTGGGCACAATTTGGACATGTTCACTGTGGGGTGTACTCACTTATGTTGCCAGCCATTTAGACATTAATGGCTGTGTGTTGAGTTATTTTCAGAAGACAGTAAATCTACACTGCTATACAAGTTGTACACTGACTACTCTAAGTTATATCCAAGTTTCATGTCTATAGTGTTGTCCCATGAAAAGATATAATGAAATATTTGCAGAAATGTGAGGGGTGTACTCACTTTTGTGATACACTGTATATATTAAGAAAGGAAATAAAGTTGACGAGACAAAACATGAAAAATCTTGGGCATTTTAATAATCTTGGGCATGCAATTAAATAAAAGCCAATGTATTAAACATGCATGTGTTTTATTTGCATTGTCCTTACTGTCCCAATTTCTTCTGATTTAAGGTTGTAAAATGCTATTAGGAAGAGTATAGGACTGTAACCTTGGGAAGTCGAAAATGCTGCTGCAGTTATGATCTCTGCAGGCTGTTTGATGGGGATATTGGAGATGGGTGTATGAATCACAATACAGATCCTCCATATGAACCTGCCTTGTGCAGGTAAAAACAGGCAGTTGACTACTGCACACGTGTTAGAGGGGGCGTATGTTAATCACAGCTGTCCTTGGTCAAGAGTGAAGGTCTGCAGCAGTAAAGGAAGAGAAATGCAACCAGGTATAAAACCAGGTAAACAAATGCTTCAGGATTGTAAAGCTGTCTTATATTTTAAGCTATTCAGTGACTATGCATTTTAAAACCCACTCAGGTTTTTCTCAGTTCTCAGCATATTCATAAGAAACAATATTTAAAAGTGTCTCCCATCACTCAGCTAGCAGTTGGATGGGAATGCGTTGCTATGGTAGCAATAGCTGCTTACCTCTTTCAGTTTAGTGGGAGTGCAGGAACAAAAACCCAGCTAATAGAAGCAGCAACCAAACTACTTCAAGGTTTCACAGAAAACCCTTAACATTGCATTACTGCCTTACCAAAATTTCAATTCTGTTTGGGGTTTTAAACATCTGGGTTTAACTCACCTAGTCGCCAGCATTCTTTAAATAAGAGCTAGTGGTGATATTAAAGAAATAAAATCTACAGAATATCATTAGGACCTCATAATAATCCTAAACTTGCACCAGAACAACACACACTGGTATGCTACAACCTCGATGCTCATATCGTGGTTTAAATCCAATGACTGGAAAAGTATTCAACCACTTTTGGTTTTGGTGTAAATTGTGTATGTAAGGTGCATACAGTTACATAAAAAGTATTTTCCCCCACACCTGATTTCTTTTATTTATACTCATTTGTCACATTTAAATGTTTTAGATCTTCAGACTAATTTCAGATAAAGACAACA
Source organism: Trichomycterus rosablanca (assembly GCF_030014385.1). Taxonomy (NCBI): domain Eukaryota; kingdom Metazoa; phylum Chordata; class Actinopteri; order Siluriformes; family Trichomycteridae; genus Trichomycterus; species Trichomycterus rosablanca. The sequence continues at coordinate 18,978,526 of NC_086007.1, forward strand.
TGAGTAAACACAAAACACAGCTTTTAAATCATCATTTCATTTATTGACATTTAGAAAAATTTCTTTAATTGTGGATAATGGCTCTCACTGTGCTTTGCTGGAGTCCCGGAGCTTTAGCAATGACTTTTTTGTAACCTTTTCCAGACTGGAAGATTTCAACGACTTTTTTTTTTTTTTTCAAATTTGTATTTGAATCTCAGGAGTAATGTGCTGCTTTTTGAGACCATCTAGCCTGTTACAGATTGTAAGACAGATTCTATTTTAGTGATGTTTAGATTCTAAACTAACAGTTATCATGCCCGGGTGTATGGCATATTTTAGGCAGGGGTCACCAACCTTTTCAAGAGCTACTTCAAAGGTACTGAATAATACGAAGGGCTACTTGTTTGACACAAACTTTCTGAATGACATAAAGTTGCACGGTTCACTTTTAATGATATTATTATTATTATTATTATAAATATTCATATGTATGAAGAGACTGTCTGATCATATGTTAATGATTCCTCAGAAAAATGATTAACAATGATTTACCATGGTAGGAAACACGGATATATTTTAACATGCAACATTATTTATTTCTATTAATCTAAATCTGTTTCAATATTTGAAAGTCAGAGCTATCACATCTCATTTTTGTAAATATCTTTCTTGACAGTTTTGTATGAATTAGGCACATTTGTAGCATTTTGATTAAAATCACATTATTTTTTTTATTTTTTTTTTTACAAATGACCACTGTAACATGAAGTGTAGTAGGTTGAGCCAAGCATAGGAGACCCAAGGAGGACAAACGCTCAAGAGTTCCAGTTCCAACATCTTCACTTTATTTGTTCACACACACCAGGGATATTTACAAACACGTTTTCAATTTAAAAGAAAAACAACCACAGCTGGTTGACAGAGTAACTCCAGGCAGTTACTCGGGTTATTCACTTTAGGCCTCCTGCCATTCTTTCTTCCCTCCCCCCTTACTTCCTCCTGTTTGATCAAAAAAGTCCCTCCCCTCTAGGACCTGGCAGCCAATCCAGCTACAGAAGAAACTGGAGGGAACATTCTGAACACATACAATTCATACTTGAATAAATAATTCAGCTAGCTTAATTTACTATTTACTCTATGCGTTCTCTCTCTTCAGGCACCTTCTACCCGGCAACGTCACAGATCATCACCGAAACCCGGACCATCCCCACCACGACAGGTAAGTATTTATTTATTTATACTATTTACAACATTAACTGGTTTAGCCCCTTTCCTCATTCATCACACAAGACTTGGTGATGTGTATGTTATCCTTACATCATCACACACACTTCAAATAAAGTCACATCTTCAAATCATGTCCTTCAAATCATGAACTTTGTCTCATGTTTGTACAAATGATCAGTTATGCACAATTTAAAAAAAGCCGTGATGTACATGGACGTTTTTGTGACACTTACTGAAGTGTCTCTCCACATTCCTCCCAATCATTGTAAAAAAAGTTTTATTTAGCTTTTCTTGTATGTTTTTTCGGGGTAAAACCCGCATCTCACCCTGCAATGTAGCTGTGCTCGCTTGCTTGTCTCAGCATATGTGCATGATGTAAAACTCCACACCCAGATCAGAGTTTTTGTTTTTGCAATGTTATATTCAGTATTTTCATTCACATCAACGCAATCGTTATTTATTAAAAAAGAACAGCAACACAAATACAATTTTTAGACGGAGCTCTATAGTCACTAGTGCTAATTTAGAACATGCCCATGTTGGTGACCCCTGTTTTAGGGTTTTAATGATGTTCAGGTCAGGCGACTAATGGCCTTTATGAAAGCTTTAGCTTATGTTTCTTTAAGTAATTCATAGTTGATTTACTGGTGTGTTTTAGATCATCGTCCGTGTCATAGACACTAGCTTATTTTTGGCTACATTTTTTTATATCTACATCTGCAATGTTTCCTGTGCCACTGGCTTCCAACGTTAGAATATGCTAAAGACCTTTCAAGATATAATTTATAGCAAATGCTGCTCATGTTGCCATATTTTTTGGCAATTTTGGCCTGACGACTCTTTCATGCAGGTCATGTTTGTACAACAGTACACAGTAAAACTGTGCACCACGACTCCAGAGTCAGCTTAACATGTTCCTGCAGGGGTTTTGCTTTGCTTTAGGGGTTTCTAACTAGCATACAAGCTATTTCATCTTTTTGATCTCTCAGATCTTGCCTAGACTTTCAAATTTCCCCTTAGAGGCACTTCATTAGGTGTCTGAACAGAACTGCCTGATTAAAAAATATGTAAATAAATAGATGAAGAGATAAAATAAACCAATAAATACTTTTATTTAGTTAAAACTAAAGTAACGAGCCTGTTTTGAAAATGTAGTGAGTAAAAAGTACAGATTTGTCAATACTCAAGTAAAGTACAGATACCTAAAAAAACTACTTAAGTACAGTATGAAGTACTTGTACTTTGTTACTTACCACCTCTGTATATTGGACAGTAGAAATTGTAAGCTGGTTTAGTATAAGTTTGTTATAACTTTCCTGTGGTGTTGGCAACTTTATTTTTAGATAATCAGTCAAGTGCCTGAAGGAGCCCAGGGCTGCTGATTGGTTTTAAGAGTGAAGTTTAAAGTTTTAGAAAATATATTATGCTCTGGAATTAGTCTAAAAACACAGACAAGAAAATAATGCCGGTACTGGGTAGAACGGTTTAGTTGGTACATATAGTACATGTAGTCTACCTCTTTAAACATACCAGTGCAAATGTTTTTTTAGCACTTTAGCCCTTCATGGAAAAAAAAAATGTCAAAGCAGCATTTGGTTAATTAGCTATGATTTATTAACTCCAGTTAGCAGCAGCAGTGACTGGTTAGCTTTGCAGATAACATGTGATTAGGCTAATTGGTTTTCTGGACTTCTGTTGAAAATACATAAGTCACATCCACTTGTGACTTACAAAGGCTGCACTCTCCTCGGCTCATTTATAGGTATTTTCATAAATCCAAAACTCACAATACACATTAAAATTATGTTAAACAAAGCAGCGGCTGATATGCAGATTAAAATGAGTGGAAAAAATATGAAAAAAAAAAAAACACCTAGACAAATCTTACAATCACCATCATTTATTTACAATATATTAACCCATAATGAAAAAAATATTATAACAAGTGGTCATTAAGTCAATAATGAAAAAAACATGAGCTTTTGGAAGCTACGATGAATTATACAATTCATCAATTTTAACATATTCCTTATAATGTGTACAGCCAGCAGTTATGCATTTTTGCCATGTGTTTTAATAAGCCAAAACATCATAAAACATACATTATTTATAGTAAAATAATAAAGACTGCACAGAACAGAAAATGAAGTCAGTGACTTGTGCAGTCAGTAAAACAAGTCAAATGCACACCGGCTCCTCCTGAAATAAGAGACACGAGACTATTATCTCCACGCTTCTTGTAAAAATCATGTGCATTTGGCAGCTTTGCTCAATTCATTTACACTAGTTCATAAATACTACAAAAACAAATCCACAATCAGAAAATGAACGAGCTTTGTTAAGTGCACCTCTACGTAAAAATCATCGGTTATGAAGTAAGGCTGAAAATCAGCTGAATCCGGCTTTCAACATGCTGTAAGAAGGTCAGCCTGTAGGATTCATAAAATCTTTCTCGTTTTATGCCACTTGTGTTCAGCTGTATAATATCAATGTAAAAGCTGCTCATGGCTTGTAAAGTTTTCCAGTAACTGGCCACTGAAACGATAGAAAGCAATCAGCAAACTGCGCAGAAATCAGGAGCTTGTACATTCCCTTGTAAAGAACTGAAAAGCATGAAACCTAAAAATAAAAAACTGGCAAAAAAGCTACAGAAAACACTTGTTTGAGTGAAGTACGAGTACTTACAGAACAGGAAGCAGTGAGTGTTAGTTTAACCTGATCGTCAATTCATGCCACTTTTTTTCTTGTCCGACAGCCGAGTATGCACACACTTGCCATCAAGGCATTTCATAAATCCATTAAATAAGTGCAAACTGGCCACAACGTCCTCAATTAACACTAGCAAACTTATTCTAGCTTCTTTGGTACTGCATGGCCTGTGCTGGAAGTGGAACGAAGACAAGGCATGATGCTGAACTGCACTCTGGGAAAGTATTTGTGTCAAGGGAGATGAAGGAAGTTTAAAAAGTAAAAATATATATGTATATAGTTGATGGTGCAGGTTTCATAATACAATGCATGGACGTAGAGGTAACACTAAATTTACTAAAATTAAGGAGGAGAACTACTGGCAAGTGATGGATGATCAGGACTCATGCCAATACTGGTGGGCAAGATTCTGCCAATATGTGTGTGTGTGTGTGTGTGTGTGTGTGTGTGGAAGCACATAGATGTTAAATTGCTTGTGCTTTTTGGTGTTCAGCTCTGGGCTTCAGGTGTATCAGGAGCGGTAGGAGCTTCGGGCCGCTCCCCTTTCCTTCTTCTCCTCCTCTTCTTCCTCGTCAGATCTGTCAAGGCAAAAGCGTCTTCGGCCAGAGGGGGGGCTGCAAGTTAGAGACAGAACAAACGACATGTGTTGAGAGGTTGTGATGCCCGACATGTAATTTATCAGCATTTTAAACAAATGACAGAACAGGTTAATAGTTTACATTTACATGTACAGAACATGCATGTCACAAAAATAATTTGAGATAATTTACGCAACGGTTCTTTTATTGTTACTTAGTTATTCTACAAACGTTTAGTTCTTTTTTAAGTTTGTTTTAGGTTTTCTTTATTATTCTGTGTCAAAATGAATAATAAAAAAAACTGCATCTAAGGACAGTATATTTTCCTACCCCGCGCCCCCTCCGACGCGTGCACAGTCCTAGCGGACCCCTTCTTTTACACCCATGCTTTCTGCACAGGCGCCTCTGTCTGCTTGGTTCTTGGACAGCGTTTGAAGACCCCGCCCACTCAGTCTGATCATTTCCCCACCCCAGCAGACACAATGACCAAATTTTGTCTGCAGGCACTGCCAATGGTGCCCATCCGACCGGTAGCAGAATCTCTGTGCTGGTGTGCTAGCTGAATATCCCGCTGCGCCACCTGGGTGCCACGCTAGCATGTTTTTCGTTTTATTTATTTATGAATTTTCTCTCATCTTCTCATTTTAGCGTAGCCAATTAGTCCCGACTGCATCCGAGGACGGTATATTCTCGTGCCCTATGCCCCCCTCAGGCTGCTAACCGGGGGCCTTGCACAGCGTTTGAAGACCCCACCCACTTTATTAATTGCAGTCTTGCTGCCAATTGTGCCTGTTAGATGGTGTCCAGATCTCGTAGGAGAGCCGAGATTAGAACCGGGGAGTTCGGAATCTCAGCGGAATATCCCGCTGCACCACCTGGGCCGGCTAGCATGTTTTATGGCAGTGCTACCTGAGTGCCTATGGCATTTCTTGGATCACATATAATCATCTGGACGAAAACATTAGTTTTTAAACTAATTTTAAACACACCATGCTTGTGGTTAATTGTAGCTCTTCTCTACTGCACATATTGATACAACAGAAGCAGTGCTAGAAGTGGAATGGTACTCTTTCTTGCAGACCACTTGCTTAGAGAAACTGCCAGTACTCTTTTAGCCCTCTCCATATCAGGCTTAGGGTGATTCATAAGGACCATATATACCTAGGGGGCACTATGTGATGCCCACCTTTTCCCGTTCTCTCGAAAAATGTGGTACAAGACAAGTAATGGTAATGCTAGTCTAGATAACATTAAATCAGACCGTAATACTTTTATGCACTAACAAGATTTTTTAACAAAATAAACAATCGAACCTATTACAGAAATTAAGAAAGCCGGTAAAAAAAACCTTTTACTGTGTTCAGATATGTTAAAGCATGCACAACAAACTGTTAACTGTGTTAAAACTTATGAAAAATATAAATACTGATCTGAAATTAATTCTTAAAATCAGTGTCAGTACTGGCTTGTATTTTGGATCAGTGTTGGATTGATGACATAATTTTTGGGTTAGTTTCACACCGTGCTGGCAGCAACTTCACTCCAAACCAGGCATCACCTACTGCTGTTTTTAATCACTGTCAGGTCTGTACAGATACTTCATCATCACACTGTCCACATTCTTCTTTCTTTTCTTGTCCTGTTTCTTGCTGAGTGATGGAGCTGATTCAGATGATCCTCTTGGTTCACCTTCCTCTTCTGAAGACAACGTCTTTTTAGCAGGAGCCTTTTTAATGCTGCTAGTGCTTCGATAGGAAATAGTGGAGGCTCCTGAGCTGGAGTCTGACTCTGAGCTAGACTCCGATTCAGAGGAGGAAGAAGAGGAAGAGGATGACTCCTTCTTCGACGACTTCTTCTTCTTCTTTTGTTTTTTCTTTGAGGCCTTCTTCTTGCGCTCATTCTCGGAGGAGCCCGAGCTGTTGCTCCTCTTCCTCCTGTCTTTGCTTTTCTTCCTGCTGCGGCTGCTCATGCTGCTACTGGAGCGGTGAAAGTCCACCGCCGATGCGGAGCGCCTCAAGCTGGAGGAGCTGCGGCTGCTCTCCCCGCCGGACCTCACGCTCATCCTACCATCCTCCTCGTCTTCGTCCTGCAGCTGCATCTTTGGCTGGCCAACCTCAGCCTCGGAGTCATCCAAGCTACTCCGCTTGAATTTGATGGGCTTGAAATTCAGCACCTCATTGATTGCTGCTTCCAGGTCTGGATCCAGGTAGTTGCGGTGACTGACAGGCTTGAGGTCGGTGGTATCTGGTAGTTCAGTGTCAGTGGTTCTTGCCCGTGGTGGCATTGACATGCTGCGGCCACTGGAGGAGTGATGGGGGCTGTAGGAGCCGGAGTGCCTATCACTGTAGGCCACACTCATGGCATCGTCATCTATATCAAACTCGCTGAGGCGGCAGCTGCGACTCAGAGATATGCGAGAGTCAGCGCGGCTTACACTGCCAGGGCTTTTACGGCCAGTGCTGCCGGGGCTCCTACAGCTCAGGGCAGGGCTCAATGCCGAGCCACGCTCGCTCTGGCGATCGTCTAGACGGGACATGCTTCGACGCCGGCTCAGAGCACTTGTAGTGCTTACACAGGACTTTGCATCATCAAACCAGGAGGCTTGGCTATGGCTTATTGGTGACACAACCGACTCCTTGTCCAGCTCTGACCAGCGGCTATCCGTACCCTTCCTGCCTCTGCTGCCTGCCCCTGAATAGGCCCGGGACATAACCGAGCTCCTGCCATCAAAATCATCCTTCCTCCATGACCTCACTGAGTAGGAGTCATCCATGAGATCAAGCTTGGATTTGCTTTTGCTGAAGGAAGTGAACTCCTGAGAGTCATCCTTCTCCTTAAGGGTGCTGAAGAGAGCGCTCTCATCCCCTTTGTCCTTCAGGCTGGAGCATTTTCTGTAACTTAGTGAACTCATCACAGACATGGGCCTGCTCTGCTCTAGCTCTTTACCTTCCTTGCCATTTTCTTTCCAGTCCTTTCCTTCTTTGGCATCAGTGTTAGCATATCTAGATGAAGTGGCAATTGCAGGGAAGGGGTCAAACAAGTCAAACAAAATAACAAGATAGGAAGAGAGAACATGACGGTAAGTCTACTTCCTTTTAGTGAAATGCAATAAAAAAAGAATCTTTATTTAATGGACAATATAGAAATATCATTAATCAACTTTACTGTATTTTGTAAGCACATTTAGAATTTGATGCCTGCGACACTCAAAAAGTTGGTACAGGGGCAAAATAAGAGAAAAAAGTTGCTAGAATATTGAAGTTGCAGTGTAAATATTCCATAATTAGCAGGTAAATTGATAACAGGTCAGGGAATCATGATTAGGTATAAAAAGAGGATGCACCAAAGGCTCAGTCTGTGTGAGCAATGATTGGCCATGGCTTACCACTTGATGTCCAGATCTAAATGTATAGAGCACCAGAAGGAGGTGGATTGTTAGCCAGCTCATATCAAGTCTCGTATCAAGCAAGAATGGAGAAAAATCCAGTTCATTTATACCCAATTAGGATTCTGTCATATGGTACCAATTCACCTGCTCAGTGTGGAATCTTTAAATCACTGCAGCTTCAACATTCTATCAACTTTTCACTCTTATTTTGACCCGTCAGATAAATCGGTTTGTTATGCGTTAACCATTGCTCCCTAAAGACGAGGAAGGATATACAACTCAGCTCTATTCCCACCTGTAAGGAAAGGACTAAATGTGTACAAATTCAACAAGCACCAGTATGTGAGACAGTGGGGGTTGTCCCTTATTACTAGTCTATAGAAATGTATTCACTTGGTACAACAGAGTAGGTACTGAAAATGAGTTCTACTGGTTTGTGATTTATGAGGAACTAAGTGGGCAAATAAAAGGCCACTATATCTAAATAATAAAAATGAGGAGACATGAAAACTGAGACATTTCTAACATAAGGGTGGGCTCAAAAGTCAATAAACCAATGTTCATGGGTAAAATTTTGGATCAATCAATGCACAAGGTCACTTTAGAATCACTCTAGGAGCAGAGCAATGTATTGTTCATAGACATTAGTGGCTCCAACACAGCAGCACTGGTTGTTTCTAAAACCAGTGGCAAACCCCAAAGGCGTCCTGTTATACGGTAAGGGGGTGAGTTTTTTTTTTTATCACACTATCTCAAAGGCAGCATGACAGGCCAATATACATTTGCAAATAGGCTTTCATATAAAACCCCCACCACCACAGAGACCTGTTTTCAAGTCTTGCTGCTGCCAGTAGCCAGGTCAGGTACTCAACAGACACAATTTGCCATGTCTAAGGGAGGGAAGACCAAATTTAAAATCACCTGATTATTAAGCAATACAAAGTGCCTGGCATGTTCCCTAGCGTGTGTCCCTAGGGCCTAGGCCTTATCATCCAGCATGGGTACAGCAATTGAAATCAGGAATTAGAATAGACTAAATTGGAAAAGAAAACAGTTTACAGCTGGCCAGTGGAAGAAAACCAGTTTGATGACATGACATGCACATTTGGTGTTACTTGTCCTGACTAGGTTGTGCAGCCCTGCATTGACAGTAGTTGATGTGGGGTTTATGTGGACCATGCCCCCCAGACTCCAACTCCAACACATTTTGAAGGCAAAAACCAATGCCAAAAACATCATGTTGACTTAACTGTTAAATTAAACGCTGACAGGCAAGCTAGTACAACAAGTTACTTATATAAAATGTATACCCTTATATCTCTACATATTATTTGCAGTAGACATTAACAGATTTTTCTGATTTCCTTAACTCAATGTTCTGTACTAAGAGAACCCCCTCCCATATAATCTAATGCTATTTTCTAGCCTGATTAATGTGAACACTTGATTGTGACCAGATCATTAAATAAACGGCTGTGGTGGCATAACTCAGAACCCAAAGTACTGACCTTGAACTTTTTAGGCTGCCGTCATCTGACAGATTCTTGGCTGAGCCCTTGCTTTTTGAGAGCCAAGACTTCACGGCGTCAACGCGGTCGTCTACTTCAGAGCCGGAATCCGAGTCCCCCTCACTGTAAGGAAGATGAAGAGGTGGCAAAGAGTGTCAGGTCCAAGCTAAAGCATATTTAGCATGTAATGGTAGACTGGCTATAGGGAGAAACACATGGCTTAATAGCACAAACTCAACAGCACTAATGCATGTGCTGGGCCAGCAGAGGCCAGAGAGACTCAGTGCAGTACTTTGTGTTAGTCAGCGCTCATGTTCAAGTCTTGGGGTTAGCTGCACAGCAAACATCGAGTTAATCTGAGCAAGGTTGGGTCTGTTTTATTCAGGGCAAACAAAGCACAACCAGAGAAAATAAACTAAAATTCCAAACAATTCTAAACAAATCAACTTAAAATAAATTGTGAAACAAAAATTTAATTAAAAAAAAAAAAATTAAAACAAAGCTATTTCAAAGAACAATGCAGATCTCACAGCTGTTGGAGAGTACTTTGTTCATCTTGTATCTCTTTAGAAAAAAATGTAGCGCTGTCAAGAACAGCAGAAAAGCCCAGACACCAATTTCCCCAGCAGAAAAAACATTAATATGTCACACGCTGAGCCAACTGAATTAAGGCTCTATTTTCTCATTATTTACACCAAGATAAAGCTACAGGTTGATTTTGTTCCAGATTTGCTAATCAATTTGTTTGTCTTTTGTAATTAGTTTTATCTCTAGACAACTATGCAACACTGAGCAAAATTAATTAACAGAAAAAAAACTAACATTTCAGAAGCAGCTCATGGTTTCCAGTTCCACCTTAACAGTTCCATGAGACAATTAGTAGCTTATATCGAAGATCATCATGTGGCAGTGCATGTGTGCATCCAACATTAAGAACTTAAACCCATTGGTACCCACAGTGTATCAAATGTATTTATGAACAGACATGATTGACCAAAGCCTTGAAATGGACTGGTGCCCTCTCTAGGATATTTCAGCCACCCATGAGCCCAGTGTTTCCCAGTGGACCCAGACCCGCCCAGCCCTGACCATGATAATGCAGTTGATGAAAATACAATTCATATTTATGAATAAATCAATGTTACACAATTTTGAAACATTCCACATAAAAGAAGGATCCAACAAATGCTCAGTCATTGCATGAGTGGCTTGCATATGTGTAAAGGTAACACTGGAGAGGTACAGTGGATATAAAGTCTACACACCCGTTACAATGTTTTTTGTGACGTAAAAAAAATCTGACCAAGATAAATAATTTATAAATAATGTGAACTATAATCTGTACAATTCAACTGAAAAAAAACAACAACAAAAAAAACAAACTGAAATCTTTTCGATGTGAAAGGATAAAAAAAAGTGGTTGTATTACTATGCAACCTTTTATGACAACATTCAGTTTTTTAGGTATAAGACATTACCATCTTTTCCCACTCTTCCATGTAAAGCAGAAGCTTTAAATCCACCCTTTTCAGATCACCCCACAGATTTTTAATTATATTCAGGTCTGGGCTCTGGCTGAGCCATTCCAATACTTATTTTCTTCTGGTGAAGCCATTCTTTTGTTGATTTGTTGAGAGATACTTTGGGTCATTATTGTGCTGCAAGGTGAAATTCCTCTATATCTTCAGTTTATTAGCAAAGGCCTGAAGATTTTGCAAAAATCAATTAGAATTTATTTGCATTAAAAAAAGAACTCTATTCATTGCTCTGCATTCGTCCACCATATTTGTACTTTTTTGTGCCGCACCAAATGCTGGGATTGCCTTTACCGCTAACGCCTAGTTTACACTACACAATTTTTGCGACTTCTGACCTTATTGTTCTCTACAAAACATAACACCAACGTTGCATTGCAAAAAATATTTATTAACCTCCAACTCACTATAGAACAATCAATCCCTGCTGACCACGTAGCCCAATTCACTCAGATTCATTTATTTTTCCTACTTACTTTTACGCTGCACATCAGCGCACAAACTTTGATCTCTCGCTGGTATTATTAAACCCCTCGTCACTACAAAACGTAGTTTGGGAGAACTGCGCTTGCAGTGATAGATTGTGTAGTGTGAAACCCTCTATCGCCGATTAGTCGTGTAGTGTGAAAGCCACACTGACTTGAAAGACTACCGATTACAAGAGATCCAGTTTTGTAGTGTAAACTGGCACCTTAAATAAGGCACCTTAGTAGGCAGCATTTTAAGTTACTTAAGCATTCAGACAGCCTTCTTCTCAGGAGCGTGTTGGATGACGTAAAATGTTGTTTATGTGGAGAGATCACTAGGATTTTGGACAGACCCATAGTTACTTGATGCCTGAGGATGGTACAGCACTGGAGGCCATGGGCAGGTAGGTTTGGTTACTCGAACCTTTGAGAATTATTTATTATTTAGCAAAGTATGGTTAAAGGATTGATAAAAAATGTAAAATATTAAGCACACACAGTAAAACATGATCAAAGCAATAATGTATATAAAAGGTAGTGGATGTTACAGGACTCTGTATTTGACAGTGCTGTACAGAGGGCTGATGCTCCTAAGAACAGCAGGGATTCAGCTCACATTCTGAACCCAGAGGCAGTACAGCTGTGCAATGCCACACACAAACAAACACTCCTGACACTTAGCTGTTAATGTATTAACTGATAAACACATAAGGAATAATGTGAATAGGAGAGAAAACAAAGATCATGCTTGGCTGGGAAAAATATTTGATCAGTGACATGCAGGCATGATGGGATGTGATTCCATGCAAAATAATGGATGGAGTGCTTTATATATTGGTGGTGGATGTTAGTAATCTTGTCTGAGAAATGTATTGCAGTATCACTCAGGCCTGATTATTTAAATATTAAATATTCTATAATAACATTTACATTTTCAACATTTAGGCAACGCTTTTATCCAAAGCGACTTACAGTTATGGCAGTATACAATGGCAACCTGGCAGTGGTGGGGCTTGAACCTGCAACCTTCTGATTACTAGTCCAGTACCTTAACCACTAGGCTACAACTGCCCTACAATCGCAATTTACATTATGAGAAAGCCTTTTATAGACGACTTATCTTGACCTCTTTGGGACAGTGGTAGCCTAGTGGGTAGATCGTTGAGCTATGAATTAAAATGTATTGGGTTCGAATTTGACTCTGCCATGGAGCCACTGTTGGGCACTAGAGCAAGGGCCTTAACCCTCTCGGCTACAGGGGCGCTGACCCACGCGTGTACATGTATATTTGACAAATAAACACATTCCATTACCCAGAAAAATTGGGCCTTCCTCAAAAAAGTATTTATCAATAATATTATTAATGCCTCATCAGTAATATTATCATTACCGATTAGGCAATGAAGACATAGAAGAATGCCATATATACATATACATGTGTACAATACAATGAAATGTGTCTTCTACATATTTCCAACAGTGACTACATAGAAGAAACAGGATTTGAACCAAATATCTTCCAATTGATAGCCCAATGATCTACCCACCAGGCTATTGACCACTGTCCAATTTATGTTATCAATGTCAAACATCATGGACTTAGTGATTAGAAGGGATGAGAACATAGTTTTGGGCATATATAGTAAAATTATAACAACGCCTTCCAGGTATTTGGAGATATTTCTAATCATGTACAGGTACATTGTGTCAGAATAATAGGGATACTGCAATACTATTCCAAGAGTAGACACTCCAAACCAGTTAAACAGAGCTCAAACAAATGCTCGGGCTCCTCACATTCTGTTCTTTCGTTTCTGATATTTAGTCACCATGTCTTGCAGACTAGAGATGAAAGATGTATAAGAAAGAAACATAAAAAGAAACAAAGATTAACAAAGAGAGACATACAATTCACAGAAATTAAAATAACAACATAAACAGGGTCAGAAATAATCAGATTTGTGTCGTGGATTGTAAGATATTTTTATCTGTGCATATATGCACTTGCATTTTTTAAATTATGGCTTTACTGGCCATCATGGGCCTGTTTCATTGCACTGTACCCAGTATATCCATGGTCCTACATTTAGTAGTTATTTTCATTGCCAAATGACCCATACTGTACCCATGATCCCCTTCTAAATTTAGAAAGGGAAGGGGGATACCCTTCTTAACCAAGCACACAGGATCAGGTCTTGTGGGTGAAGCAAAAAACAGGGCCGACCGTTGACTGGCCAAATGTAATCGTCACAAAATGAGCAACAAAAAAATTATTAGTTTTTTTCCTTTTCCCTGTCAGCTTGGATTTAAACTGGGCTAGCATATACAATGCGCCACCTGGGCGCACCACAGCTGAGAAAGTTACTGGGAATCCACATTTTGAACTTATAGGATAGTATAGACCAGGGGTGTCAAACTCATCTCCATTATGGTGGCCCTCAAAGGGCCGATTGTAATGTATCCTGCTGTAATTGCAGTCTGCCTTTTAATTACAGTAATTTATACTGTATATTTAAAATGTATATCTACATTTTTATTGTACTCATTCCTTCTTGCAGCACAAACTCGTATTCACTTTCCCATATTTTATTTAATTACTTCCCTTGCTTAAATTTTCTTTTCTTGTACATTTTGGCATTATTTCTAAATATTTCTCAACATCGTCGCTCAGGTGGCGCAGCGGTAAAGTACGCTAGCTCACCAGAGTTGGGGTTTTTAATACATCGTATCGAATCTCAGCTCTGCCTTTCCGACTGGGTTGGGCGGCTGCATGAACAACGACTGGCTGTTGTTCAGGGTTAGAGGGTAAGAAAGTCAGATCGTAGGTCCTCATAACTGGTGCGACTGCATCCCCTGCTGGCTGACTGACGGCGCCTGCACAGGGCTGAGGAATAATGCTGATGTGGGTGTGGCCCTCCGTACACAGTGCCCGTCAAGTGTATGAACTCGACTCGTGCAGGTGAAAAATGCATCTGTACTGACTGTACGTGCCGGAAGGGGCGCATGTCAGTTGAGAGGCGTCCTCAGTCAGTGGTGAAGGGTCGAATCAGTATAGAGGACGCATTCAGGGTAATTGGACACGACTAGACTGGGGGATAAAAAATTGGGGGAAAAAAGAGGGGAAAAAATATAAATAAAAAAAAAATTATATATATTTCTTAACATCACTTGTTGGAAAACAAGTTAAACGCTGTGGCTTCAGTTAAACGCTGTGGCGGGCCCGATTTGGCCCGCGGGCCTTGAGTTTGACACATGTGGTATAGACTATGCAATCAGACACCAAGCCAAGGTGCTGTGACTCAAAGAGCCTAGAAACATGTACAGGTCCTTCTCAAAAAATTAGCATATTGTGATAAAGTTCATTATTTTCCATAATGTAATGATAAAAATTAAACTTTCATATATTTTAGATTCATTGCACACCAACTGAAATATTTCAGGTCTTTTATTGTTTTAATACTGATGATTTTGGCATACAGCTCATGAAAACCCAAAATTCCTATCTCAAAAAATTAGCATATTTCATCCGACCAATAAAAGAAAAGTGTTTTTAATACAAAAAAAGTCAACCTTCAAATAATTATGTTCAGTTATGCACTCAATACTTGGTCGGGAATCCTTTTGCAGAAATGACTGCTTCAATGCGGCGTGGCATGGAGGCAATCAGCCTGTGGCACTGCTGAGGTGTTATGGAGGCCCAGGATGCTTCGATAGCGGCCTTAAGCTCATCCAGAGTGTTGGGTCTTGTGTCTCTCAACTTTCTCTTCACAATATCCCACAGATTCTCTATGGGGTTCAGGTCAGGAGAGTTGGCAGGCCAATTGAGCACAGTAATACCATGGTCAGTAAACCATTCACCAGTGGTTTTGGCACTGTAAGCAGGTGCCAGGTCGTGCTGAAAAATGAAATCTTCATCTCCATAAAGCTTTTCAGCAGATGGAAGCATGAAGTGCTCCAAAATCTGCATTGACCCTGCCCTTGATAAAACACAGTGGACCAACACCAGCAGCTGACATGGCACCCCAGACCATCACTGACTGTGGGTACTTGACACTAGACTTCAGGCATTTTGGCATTTCCTTCTCCCCAGTCTTCCTCCAGACTCTGGCACCTTGATTTCCGAAAACAGTACTTTGGACCACTGAGCAACAGTCCAGTGCTGCTTCTCTGTAGCCCAGGTCAGGCGCTTCTGCCGCTGTTTCTGGTTCAAAAGTGGCTTGACCTGGGGAATGCGGCACCTGTAGCCCATTTCCTGCACACGCCTGTGCACGGTGGCTCTGGATGTTTCTACTCCAGACTCAGTCCACTGCTTCCGCAGGTCCCCCAAGGTCTGGAATCGGCCCTTCTCCACAATCTTCCTCAGGGTCCGGTCACCTCTTCTCGTTGTGCAGCGTTTTCTGCCACACTTTTTCCTTCCCACAGACTTCCCACTGAGGTGCCTTGATACAGCACTCTGGGAACAGCCTATTCGTTCAGAAATTTCTTTCTGTCTTACCCTCTTGCTTGAGGGTGTCAATGATGGCCTTCTGGACAGCAGTCAGGTCGGCAGTCTTACCCATGATTGCAGTTTTGAGTAATGAACCAGGCTGGGAGTTTTTAAAAGCCTCAGGAATCTTTTGCAGGTGTTTAGAGTTAATTCGTTGATTCAGATGATTAGGTTAATAGCTCGTTTAGAGAACCTTTTCATGATATGCTAATTTTTTGAGATAGGAATTTTGGGTTTTCATGAGCTGTATGCCAAAATCATCAGTATTAAAACAATAAAAGACCTGAAATATTTCAGTTGGTGTGCAATGAATCTAAAATATATGAAAGTTTAATTTTTATCATTACATTATGGAAAATAATGAACTTTATCACAATATGCTAATTTTTTGAGAAGGACCTGTATATCCAATGGACTATTTTAATTAGTTTAATCATAAAAAAAACTGAAGTACTTTAAGTCTGACGTGATCTCTTCCTTCCTTGCTGCTAGAAAAAGCTCTCCTGTAGTACAGAAAAAAAGGAAGGTAGTATTGTAGATGGAAGTGACTTTACCTATTAATAAGATCCTCGTTGTCATCACTTTCCATCTCATCCTCGATAGCAGCCTGCAGGTCAGAAATTCTTTTGAAGGCCAGCTTGAGGTCAGCCTGCAGACTCTGATTTGCAGCTTCCAAACTCTCAATGTCCATTTCCTACAGGAACAGGATTATTTCGAGCTTACCAAAGACTCACAAACCATGAAAAAAAGTATTTTTGCAGTATAAGGTTCACTAGGTTGGAAATGAAATGCTGAAGAGAGGCTGTGTGTCCTACCAGCTCATGCTTTTTGCGACTGGCTTCACCCTCCCTCTTGGCAAGTTCAGCAATCTCCTCTTTAATGTCCCGGATTTGACGCTGCAGCCGCTTGTTCTGCTCCTTCTCACGGTTTTCACTGGCGCTACGCTGGTCACGCTCCTCTGTCAACTTTTCCAAGTTCTCCTTCAGCCTGGACACCAGACTCTGGAGCACAGTGGGTTTATTAGTCATTAAAATGTCCAAATTGGCACAGACTGGCATCTGGTAACAGGGCTTAAAAATCAATTCATCTTGGTCAAAAGTAATATTTTTGAGTTATTTGTTAGTATAGCATCTATGACTACTTCTTGGTTTCCTAAAGATCTCCCAATAGAAACATTATCCACAATGAGGGAGAATGTGAGGGAATTTAAGAGTAGTATGTATGTACTATAAAAAGACCCCTAAATGTTCGCCTACGTTTTGAATATTTTATTTATAATGGCTATAATTAACATTTTCACCAATCAGTGTCCACTTAATCACCCATAAATAAGTAAAAACATGTTTTAGAATTGATTAATCAATTGTTTGTTATTTATTAGACCTTTAATGTCATGTTTTACACACTTTGGTTACATTCATGACAGGACAAGTAGTTACAGGTTACACATGATTCATCATTTCTAGTTCAACTTCAAACATAGAGCAGATTTGTTGATTCTTGTGGATTTATTAGTGGTTTTGGGTTTTGGCTATGATGATGTTTCTAAATATGCACATCAGTTTTTATATGTACCACCAGACTTGGTAAGAGTGCCTGCTTTGATTTGGTTGAATATTCCATCCATTGTGTGTGGTATTGCTAGTATTCTTCATTCTTTATAGTACATTGGGCACTTTGTTAGTATGTGTTCAATTGTTATTGCCATTTTACAGTGGTCGCAGATAAGGGGGCACTCTTCCCTCACTAGACATGAATGAATTCATTCAAAATCAAAATTCACACCAGAATTCACACCCTTTGATGTGATATGCCAAATTGTGGTCAAGTGCAACCCATTTGTTTTAATTATTATTTAATTGCTTTAATTATCCTTGAGATCCTTAAGGTCGACCTGTTGCAATTTAAATTGACTGGACAGAGTTTGGAAAGACTATTATGGCCCACAATTCACACTGCATTGTCATGACAAAAACCAAGCCATGAAGTCCAAGAAACTGTCTGTGGATCTCTGCAATTAAATTGTGACAAGGCATATGACACATTCAAGGCTTTGAGTGTTCCCAGGGGTACTGGGATGAAGATTTCCGTGTGGTTGTTTGTACTGTACAATTTTGTTCATGTGTTTGACAGTTTAAAGTTTAAAGGATTTTACTGTAACGTTTTACTTTTTGGCTGCATTGACAGGACAGGTAACCAGGTTACACATGATTCATCACAGGGAGTTACTGGTTACACAAGATTTATCAGTTCAAGTTCAATGTCAAACACAGTCATGGGCAATTTGGTATCTTTAGACTGTGGAAGGACACCGAAGCCCCAGAGGAAACCCAGGCATACATGGGCAGAACATGCAAACTCCACACAGAAAGGACCCAGACAGCTTTACCTGGGACTCTAACCTAGGACCTTCTTGCTGTGAGGCAACAGCAACAATTGTTCATCTTTCACGAACAGCATGAGGGGGCTAAGGACCTTTTCTACCCAGGACCCCACAGAGAGGGTGGTGGGTAAACATGGCAATGATCTTTATTTAAAATCAAATCCACCATCAAAAACTTAATAAAGTGTGCAAAAACGTCAGAGGTCTGAATACTTTTTGAGGCCACTTTTTCTATATATCTTTGACTGCCTGTACCAAGCTTAACCCACACACAAATACAACCATTCCCTCACCTCCAGACGTTTCACTTGTGTCTTCTCAAACTCCAGCTTGGATTCCATCTCACGGATTTTAGCCTCTTGTCTGCTGACTAAAGATTTTTCCACTGTGGACTGTTCCAGAAACTCCACCTGACTCTGCAGTGCTGTGAACTGGGGACAAAGCAACGCGAGTTCAAATACACAGAAACATACACAGCTTTCAACAGAAGTTTTGATGTTGGGTCTAAATCTAACTGGAATATTTTCAGAGATGTATTTTTCAGTTCATCACCAACTTACATGATGCAAAATTGATTTCATTCTTTACAGAGAATTACCACAGCAGTGATACTACAGCCTTCTTTAGAAGATCTCTGCTGCCTGACTATACTACATTGCATCTCTATTAACCAGTACTTTAAATCCATTGTTTAAATATCTGTGTCTTTACTATCAGCACAATAATTTATTTTTAAAGTGAAGAATAGCTTAGATATTAATTTGAGCCAGGCTCAAGCCTGATGTTTGAATCCCAGTTTCAGCCTTTAGGATGAAAGAACGAGTGATCTTTGAATTCCTCTGACCTCTTTTGAGCTTTGAGTCATTTAGAACTGCAGAGTAAACTACTATGACCTGTGCTTCTGCTACCATGACCTGTTTAGCTGTGTGTTTAAGGAAAAAATTTAAGCATAAGGGCCAGATTAGCCTGGTGCATGGATACTTTGTGCAGCAGGATCTAATATTTATGTCTGCATGGTAGCTTTTAAATTTAAAAGATATTAATTTCTTAAATCGCGACCTTATTGCCACAGCAGAATGAGCATAAGCTCAAGTTTCTCTTTGGACGTATGGGCTTACCTTTTCCTGAATTTCCTGTTTCTCCTTTACAGCTTCTTCTAGCTGAGTTTGAAGCTCACTGACCTGTGCCAGGCTCTGAGAGCACTAAAACAGAAAAGAGGGGAAAAGAGTTTACTATTTGCACTACAGTACAGTAAAACTAAGGAAAATTAATAGATAGACAGAGAGATAGGCAGACAGACACTATTTATTGGCTGTACCCAGGTTCAAGCGGGCTTCTATGGGTGGCCGTTCATTCACCTGTGCTGCCCCTCGCCTCTGGAATTCCCTTCCTCTGGCTCTCCGCTCTGCGTCTTCCCTCACTATTTTCAAATCTTTGCTTAAAACACTTCTCTTTACTGAGCATTTTTCATAGTTTTTGTATTGTATTGTAAAAGTATTGTATTGTATTGTATTGTAAAATGTTGTAAAGCGTCCTTGAGCATTGAGAAAGGCGCTATATAAGTTTAACTTATTATTATTATTTTTATTATTATTTATCCCAAAGAAAGTTATTGAGTCCACATGACAGTATTGGGATACAATGGCATTGTGTCTTTGGCTAATAATCTGGCTGATCAATTCATGTATTTTGTAACAAAGAGACATACGAGGGTTCTTTAAAAAGTTTCTGCACTTTTTAAAAACTCTGTTTATTAAGAATTAAACAAATTACATCACTTTTCACCATAGTCACCTTCTGATGCATTTTTTCCAGTGTCATATCAACTTTTAAATGCCATGAGGAAATAATGTTTTTTTGTTGAGTGTGTAGCCACTGATGCACCACTGCTTTCACATCATCACCACATGAAAATCTTCTTCCTCTTAAGCTCCTTTGAGTGCCCAAAAAGGTGAAAATCAGATGGCGCTAAATCCAGACTACAGTAATCCCTCCTCGATCGCGGGGGTTGCGTTCCAGAACCCCCCGCAAAAGGTGAAAATCCGCGAAGTAAAAACCATGTGTTCATATGGTTATTTTCATAACCCGATTCCATCGGGTTTAGCATTTAGCATCTTGTCATTAAAACCAATGGATTGAGGTAGCACAGAACGCTAACATGTCAATATAACATCTCCCTTCATGTACCGATTACGGTTACATTTCCTGACAAGCCCGAACTTGCAAATAAAAACACTCGGTACAATTTTATACAAGTTAAAAATCAGTAATATTTTATTTACGTTTGAAAAGAACTCCATTCGTTTGTCCGCACCGTCAGCCATGTTTATTTTTCTGTGAGAGAAGAGCACTCGACCCGCAATGAATTCTGGGATTGCCTTGATCACTAAGGCAGCATCGGATGCTCACTCGTTTTTGAGTGAAAATAACATTGAAATGTTGAAGGATTTGGAACAGCCTCCTTATCGGAAGCGCACAGGATGACGTGAAATGCGTCTATGAAGAGAGCTCCCTAGCTTTTCGAACACACCCCTTGTCTGCAGAAATCCGCGAACCAGCGAAAAATCCGCGATGGAGTGAAGCCGCATAAGTCGAAGCGCAATATAGCGAGGGATTACTGTATAAGCTCTCTCTCAGTCTCTCAGACATGACCAATTACTACTCCTCCCACCCTCAATGTTTTTAATAAAAATATAAGTGTGGAAACCTTTTGAAGATCCATCGTACATACGTAGATACAGCGGGGGCCAAAAGTCTGAGGTCACTAGTAAACATGCTTCTATTTGTATTGTTGTGATTTAATGTGTTTTCCTTTACAAATCATATAATCAGCTAATATAATACTAATATAGAGAGTAAAAAGACTAATCATTAATTTTGCATTTTCTTTGAATTTGGCATTGCAGGAAAGCATGACAAATGTCAATTCCTTTGTGGAAAAGATCAGATTTCTTTAATATTATTTCTACTGATGCAGATACTTAGGCATATTTGAGCATGTGGCTTATGGTACTAATCAGAATCATGTTTGTGTTTATAAATTTGCTACCATTGTTCACCTTGGCCTCAACTCCACCTCGCAAAGTCAGATAGGGAATACATGCCTTGGCAGGTATGAGCCGTTTATACAGCATATTAGGTGGGTGGTCCTAATGTTTTGGTTCATCAGTGTGTTTACTATGGTTATAATTAGACCAAAGAAAAACAGACACACATAGGAAGGTAAAACAAAGAGTAGAGACAATGCAATGACAACAATGCTAAAGTGCTCTTATACAAAAACCCTATTCAGGATGAAGATGTTCCTGAAAGTAATGAATGAATGATGCTGAATTGGCACCCCCACTGGCATGCAGCTCTTTACCTGAACAACAGCAGCTTTGTGCTTCTTCATGAGTTCGTTCATATCCTCCTGGTCCTCCTCCATGCGTGACTGCAGGTCATTCTTTTCTCGCTGCACCCGGCTAAGCTGCTCCTCCAACTGGAAGCAAAAGAAACAGGATATGAGAATTTAATGTGAATACTTTTGCTCAGACAGGTGATTGTGTGTGTGCAAGCACATAGTTGGTGGAGGTGTGAATACTTTTGGTCAGAGAGGTGACTGTATATGTGTGTGTAAGCAAACAGCTGGGGGTGTGAATACTTTTGCTTATGCAGTTGATAGCTTGCAAGGTACAGGGTGATAACTACTTTGTTACTTTTGTAATTTGGGAGAAAACGCATTAAACAATAGCAAAAATAATAATAATAGTAAATCATAACAATGATCTCTTGCTATTCTGATGACTGTGGTGTCTAACAAAATGTTGTGTATGCTGGATATATTTTGCCACCCTTGGTTATGTTATGGTAAGGCTTTTATACCTGTCAAAACAGGCCTCTTTCAAAAGGATTCAATGGTTCCCTGATCAAGCACCAGCTCAGGCACCAGTTCTGTGTTGTGGACTCACCGCCTGCTTGGCTTTGGAGATGTCGTCCATCTGGACATGCAGGTCCTCCAGCTCGGCTTCCATCGACTTACGGGCCTTAACGGCCGCAGCACTCGTGAACTCTGATTCCTCCAGCTGTCCCAACACACACACACACACACACACACACACAATAAAGAGTTAGTCACAGAATCTGAGTCTCAGTAAGGACCTTCTTAACTGAGCTAGAACTGGAAGAGTGGAAATACCTGATTCTTAAGTTGAGCAATCTCTCGCTTGCTAGGTGCATTGTTCTTTAGATGGTCAAGCATGATCTGAGCATCAGCCAGCAAGGCTTTGGTGCGCTTCAGATCCTTCCGGAGTCGCTTTTCTGTCTCTACGTCTCTGTGGCTGACCTGGTAGACACATGAACACCAAATTCAACCCAATAGAAATGGCAATTGTTTCAGGCAATCTCACACTCACAGCACCTACATGCAAAAGTTAGGACACCCTTGGGCGTCTACTGATTGGCTATGTCTCATGGCAAACAGCTTAACCATTAGGAGGGGAAATCATCAGTGCAAGGTATGCAGACAGAAATGATCCGCAGAAATTCTACCAGGGGTGTCAAAACTTTTGCATAAATACTGTTAAAAAAAGACTCAGACAAAACACATTCTGCCAATAACAAATCTACAGTTTAATAACGTGGTGCACGTGTGTGTCTGTGTCCATACCTGATCTTGAGCAGACAGTAGCTTGGCTTCCAGTTCTCTCCTCTCCTTAAGGACCTTCTGTTTGTCTTCATACTCTTCCTCCAACTGCACCTCCATCTGCTTCAGCTACACACCCACACAACACAACAGTCAACATTCAATAATCAAAGTCTTCCATAACAATTGTACACACCATAGTGAGGGACATATTAAATGTTGAACTGATTGTAGTTATTTATAGTCCACATATTTAATGCAGCAGATATAGTGACTTTGACAGGGATCAGACTACTGGGATGAAGCAAAGAACCCTCAATAAGTCGTTGGGTAGCCAAGACTTATTGATGCCAGTGAACATGAAGACTGTGGCATTTGGTATGGCCCAGTAGAAGAGGAACAGCTGCATGAATTGCAGATGATAGCTCAGTGGTTAAGGTACTGGATTAGTAAACAGAAGGTTGCCGGTTCAAGCCCCGCCACCACCAAGTTGCCACTGTTGGGTCCCTGAGCAAGGCCCTTAACCCTCAATTGCTCATCGTGTTCAGATCATTGTGTAAGTCGCTTTGGATAAAAGTGTCTGCTAAATGCTAAAACATGTAAATGTTAATGCAGATGGCACCAGAATTCATTGTAGAATAATTCTCCTCACAATGTACAGACAATAAAAGTACCAGGAGATATGAGATACCACAGGAATCCTTCAGATGTGTTGTGGAGCCCATGTCTAGATGGATTAGAGCTGTTTTGATAGTATATTATACAGGTGGTCTACATGTTTTGGTTTATCTGTGTATTACTGAATGTTATTGTAGGTTTAAATCAAATTTTAGTAAATGACTTTGTTTTTTGTTTGAAAATGGCACTCACAATTAACTTGGATGAACATTTCACATAATTGTAACCACAATGAGGTAGATGTAAGGGCTGCTATTTAGTGTTTCCATAGTTAAAGATAAGATAAGATATATAACCTATTGTTCTACACAATAGAAAAATTGAGACAGTAGGTGTAATGGCTTGTGAATCCACTCTAAATAATATTTAAAGTACAACAACACAGACAACCTTAATAAATTTATTTTGATTTGGAAATTTATAGTAACTCTAAAATTGATACCTGTAGCACACTTTAAAAAATTGGAACAGGGCCATTTAAGGAGTTAACTAGGAATGTTGTGAAACATCTTTTACAGGTGGTGGGGTGGTAGAAAAGGAACATATAGAAAAGACCTGTAGCTTTGATGCTAGTGATATTCTGAATAGAGAAAAACAAATTGCATAAACCCTTAAACTGTCTTAAAAGAATATAACGTTTTCATGTCATCTTGTATGTTACTCAGCAGTGCAGCAGACAGCAGGGTTATAATGAAGTGAGCTGAGTTTTGTTCAGAGGTGGAAAGAGTACTAAAATATTGTACTCAAGTAAAAGTACTATTACTTTAATGATTTTTTACTTAAATACGAGTAAAATTACTAGTCTAAAAATCTACTCAAGTAAAAAGTAACTTATTTAAAATGTACTCAGAGTAAACGTTACTTCGTTACTTTTTTAACAGAAGGAGGGACGTCATGTTCCAACAGAAGTTGATAGATGAATGATACAGCAGATCACACACAGCTCAGCAGCCATGTGTGGATTTAACCTCTACACACCTAACAGCCTGCAACTGCTGTTATCAATTCAAAACAGCATTATTTCTGTTTATCCTCAATAAAAGGGTTAGGCGGTTAGGGTTGCACCTATAAAAAATAAAACGGGTCTTACACCGTCATAGGAACATGATCAAAATCCAAAACAAACCAGCAGAATCTCACAATCACATTTATGCTGTCCGTTTTACTTAAATAAATACTCAAAAATAATGAACATAAAAAATCACAATATTTCATAATGCTTTGCTATCGTTGCAAAATGAAAGCCAACCGTAAACAGCAGAACCGCGACCCAGATCAGTCACACAGCAACAGAAAATCATAACCACTTATCTGCTTACCTGATCTATATCCATGTGTTGTTCCATTAGGGATATAATCCACTTTATATAAGACCATCTTGTATGTTTCCAGAATATATAAATCCATACCCAACTGTTTTATCCACCTAACTAATGAAAACTATATTTATTCTCTCGGCTTTCCCGGTAAAAAGCTTAAATTGGTGATTCGTTCACTAAACTGTCATTTATAGAACAACCAATGAAGAAAGAGATTGAAATTCTGCCCAGAATGTGAATTCTGAAGCTCTGATTGCTTTATACATCTGAATCTCTTCACCAAATGAACCGATTCATGGAGTTGTTTATGCACAACATCATAATGAAACAGAGTGAGTTGTTTCTGACTCGTTAATTCAGTGATTCAGTTCGCAAGCCCGACTCTAAAGCACACAAATGCATAAATGCTCAGCGGGCCGGATCAAACAGCCTAACGGGCCGGTTTAATGTCGAGTTTTTTATTGTTTTCATTTTTTATTTTTTTTCCTCAGTAACGGACGTTATTTAAAATGTAGCGAATTACAATTCTTAATACAAAACATACTTAAGTAAAAGTAAAATTACAGGCTGTAAAATCTACTTTCAAAAGTACAAGTACACAAAAAAACTACTCAATTACAGTAACGTGAGTAAATGTAATTCGTTACTTTCCACCTCTGGTTTTGTTCCATTCACTGTTTTTCACCCAGGAGAAACTCTTACCTTCTTACTGCAGGACTGTCTGATCTCCTCCACCTCTTCATCTTTGCTCTCAATCTCTTTGGAGTGAGTCTGCCTGAGCCTCTCCGTCTCCATCTCCAGACGCAGCTTCGCCTAGAGGGACAAAACATAAACTCTTAATACATGCAGAACCACACATACACAAAGTAGCTGGTCCTTGTTCATTCCTGAAGATTAGTTGTTTAGGGTCTTTAAACAAAATTTAATACAACCCCTTGCAAAAATGATGAAATCAACACACTTGGAGAGTTTACATTCTGTGTTAATGTTCTGTTTTTTATTTCCTGCTGATGTGTTGGGGGTTCAATTGGCTCATAGTTCGAGATTGTTGTCTTGTTTTTGAGCATTTTAGTTTATGCTTATAAATACAATGTACAGTTTATTTCCCCAGTCATCTACAGGAAACAAAATTCCTCACATTTCAATGCCCAGTTAACTGCTTAGCTGCGTAAATTAGAAATAACATTGCAAAAATAATGACACATTTCAAATGTTATTTTTATAGCATGTTGAATTGATCAAATAATTCTAAACTGTGCTCTTAAATGCTATATTTAAGATCAATCCCTATAGAGCACACCCGGGCATTGTACGGGGATGTTACCCGCATTGTACACGGGTAACATCCGGCCCTTTGGCTGACCCTAAGGTCAGTGGTGATTAAAAATCAGATGTAAATAAATGTACATCACACATAAAAAACAACAGGATTGTTTTATTTCTTTTAATTCAGGTAATTTCTAATGTACGTGTGTGCGAGTGTATCCAGCTTTACCGTACAAACATTTAACACGACATGAACTTCTAAGTATTTACTAACTCAAGTATCACAATTAAATCTAGGGTTTAAATCACCATTACGGTACTAAACACAGAGAAATAAAAGAACTTGAACAATCTAAAGCTTCGCTAGCTAATCTAATCTAATTAATTAATTAAATAATCCAATCTAATCTAAGAATCTAAATCATCTGGTTTTCAGACCCCCAGTATCTTAAAATGACGAGCTTAGTAATAATGGCTTTTGCACACATTTCATTGACCCACAGCTGTTTGTATGAAACAGTGTTCCCACCTGCTCCAGCATCTGTATGGTTCCAGCTTGTTCGTCAAGCTCCTCCTCCTGATCTTTGACTTTTGCTTCCAGGTCACGGAGCTGCTTTTTGACCTTGGCCAGTGAGGCCTCATCCTTTGACTCCTGAGAGTTTAGATCCTGCAGCTCAGCCTCCATTTGTTCCAGCTTCAGATTGAGTGCGCACATTTCCAGATCTTTGTCCTGAGAAAGAACACGAATGTTAAGCACACGTTATCTGTACACACACACACCACACACATAAGCACAGTCCTTGATGCTGATCAGATGAATCAGCCAGAAATAATGCACATGCTTTATTAATAAATGAACACGTAACCCAACAAGCAAACAGATGAACAGACATATGAAAGTAAACAAAGGAATAAACAAACCTAAAATACCTTGATTAACGCTGTCTGTTAAAATAGTCATTACAATTTATTTCCAACAACGAACAGTTCATTTGAACTAAGAGTGGAGCAAGTGTAGCTCACCCTTACCCACCCTCAGTGAGCATGCACCAGCTTAATGTAGAAACTTATTTAGGGAAAATGCTGCCAATTTAATCTGAACAGAGAAACTTTTCAATGCATGTGTATCATTTGAATAATAGAATAATGGATCACTGAATAATTGAATAATGGAACTATTAAAGGTTAAAATACCAAACAGAAGCTGTATTGTGCATACATCCTTTTTACGTGACAAAAATGATGTGGATATTTTGCATCATGTCCCAGTATAAAGGAAGAACTTTGCTTATTGTCTTATAATACATACACTAAAAATGTCAAGAGTTTTAATATTCTGGCTGCAAATTTAGTAATCATGGTTAACATGTTTAGTAAGCATTTGTAATTAACTATTTATTACCAACTTGGTTTAAAAAGTTCATTCTGCAGTGTTCATTTTAAAATTTTTTGCCACTTTCACTACTTTTAAGTTGTTTTGTATTTAATAAAGGATTTGTTAATAAGTCAGTTGAAAGTCAGTGATAGGTTTTACATTTTGATAGGACTCTATATAATTTTCAGTTTTCGGTTATCCATTACCTAATGTTAAAAGAAACTGGTAGAATTTGCATCCCTAGCTAGTAGTACTATGTGATGGTTAAAAAAACCTTTCAATTTGGTTTATTAATAAATGTTTAAAAAAGATGAACTGCAATTCTGATTTAGGACCAATAACAAGACTTATAAACTAAGCTTAAAGTCATAAAGCTGATAACAGTGACCTATGCTGTGACCTTTTGGAATCACACTTTTATGGGCTTTCTCACTGTGTAGGCTGGTTTACAAATGTTATTCTTCTTATTCTCGTGATTAAAAAAAGAAGAAGCTGCAAGTAGATACAGAAAAGTGCAGGAAACTGGATCACCTGTTTGGCAGTGAGGAACTACAGCATAGCCAAAGAGCAGAAAAGGAAAAGTTAGTGTTCAGTGCCTCTGCTTCGTTAGTAACGCCGTTTAAAAAGAGACTGTGGGTCCATCTCAAATGTCGCCTATGCCCTACTTAGGGTACTTCGTAACAGTACAAAACATTTCTTTTAACAGTCACTGAATGATTAATAAGTAGTTATCTAAGCTACTGTTGGATACCAGGGGCTTTAAAACAGCCGTTTTAAGGACTATTTTTGTGAAAGTTCTATTGTGTCATGTCCAACATAGTGCACTACATAGGGCGGTGGATATAATTTGAGATGGTACCATTAGTCTCTGCTCCTCAGAAAAAGTAAACACTATCTTGTCCTCTGTAATACAGAAAGGAAAATGCAGTTGTTCAGGAAATTTTTAGAGTGATTATGTGCATAGCTCACATGGTTAATTTCCCTTGTCAACATATTAAAGTATTTACACATGCGATTTATTTCTTTGCTCATCGGAGCAATGCGCTAATTTGGAACAAACGTGAATCACGCGTGAATAAAAGTGCGAAAAAGCATATTTACCAGTGTTAAAGGTTTAAAGACTGATTTCATTTCTTGCAATTTAATGAGACAGGATGGGGAAATCCAATAGAACCATTTAATAAACTGTAAATTTTAAGAAATATTGTAGAATTTGTATTCTATATGTAAATGATATGTGTGGCACGATGTGCTTGTCAAGAAAAAAAGTCCAGGGCTGGATTTTGTTCCCAGTCCAGCCCTGACTAACACTATAGATGCAGTATCTAAGTTGCAAGACTTGAGGACAGCAGCAGTGTTAAATACAGTACGCTCTTGTGCATTTTGTATCTTGTTTTTACCTTACTTATTGTCTAGCACTTTTGCTACCGCTTGATGGCAGACAAAAGTGTCTACTAATGCCTAGTTCACACTACACGATTTTTGCCCTGATTTTCGCTCGGCGATTGATTTTCCGGGTCGGGAGCAACTCAGCGTTCACTCGGCGATCAAAACTCGGCTCTCAGTCGCTAAGTGTGAACTATCCAACAACTCGACCCGACCGGCTCGCCGACCGCTCGGCGACTGGATCGAGTTTTCTAGCACGCCAGATATCTGATCTCAGACGGGCAACTGGGAATGAGTGACATGTCAAACAGCCAATGAGAACGCAGGATACAGCGTGAAGGGAAACGCAGGAGAGGATATAGTTTATATCAGGATACACCGGCACACACACGTTTTACAGTATTTCTGATTTGATCGTTCTCTACAAAACATAACACCCACGCTGCACAAAATTATTCATTAACCTCCACTTTACTACAGAACAATCCATACTGTTTGTGTTGCCAAATCCACTCAGATTCATTTATTTTTCCTCTTTGATTTTACGCTGCACATCAGACCACAAACAGCTTTGATCTCTCGCTACTTGTTGACGTGCATTTTTGGACGTGGTATCATTAAACCCCTCGTCACTTCTCACGTGTGTTTTTGTAAAGAAGAAAAAAAGGGAGACCAGAGAAGCTCGCCTGCGATTCCAGTTGGTGATAGATGGTGTAGTGTGAAACCCCCTATCGCCGATCAGTCGTGTAGTGTGAAATATACACCGACTGAAAGACTCCCGGGTGCAAGAGATTCAGTCGTATAGTGTGAACTGTACAGTGACCTGACAAATCAGAAAGTCGTATAGTGTGAACTGTACAGTGACCTGACGACTTGGAAAGTCGTGTAGTGTGAACTTGGCATAACGCGGACAACAGGTCTAAGTTAAGCTGAACGAGATATAGGTCATAACAAAGTCAAAATGTGATGTCGCCATATGTAACAGCAGGTTCTTAAGAGTGTATGGTACAGTGTAAATCTGACCTTTGTACTAGAATGTAAAAACCCTACATTGCATCTTAGAAAGTAAGAAAGAAGCTTCTGACCTCCAGTTGCTGTCGAATGCTGAATACTTCTCCAGTCAGCACATCTTTCTCTCGACTTAGCTTCTCTCGCAGACTTCTCTCTTTCTGCACTTCCTCCTGAGCCACATTCTGCTCAGAGTCAAATCTGCACACACGGAACGTTTTACAATTCATACCGTTTGATTTAGCATTACATCAGTTCCTGAGTTCTATTGCGCTTAAGCCATAACACAGCCGAACCTCAACCAAGGCTGATGGAAAAGGAAAAGAAAAAGAAAAAAATGCATAAATCTAATCTAATTTGTTTGTTTGTTTTTTAATGATAGTCACTCACTTCCTCTGTTTCTTCTCCAGCTCATGATTGCGGCTCTGCTGGCCCTCTAGGTGCAGTTTGGTGTCTTGCAGCTCAGCTGTCAGTTTCTGGCATTTCTTCTTCAGCTGCTGTGTGACCCGCTGCACCTCCTCATTATCTGCCTGCAAATCCGTCAGCTGACAAACACACACAAAAATAATTGAACTATTGAAAGTTTTGTTAGGAGTTTCTTATCAGCCCACTGTCTGTCTAGTTAAGGGCAAAACCAAGCAGCACCTGGGGACCGTATATGTATTTATTTTATTTGTTTGGGTTTTAACACCATGTTTAACACGTATGTGTCATTTAAGGCCAAGACAGGTATTATGTTTCTGTCTGCTAATTTTATCTTGTCTTTATATTGGGGACTGCATATAGTGTTAAAATAATACATGTTCAAATGAATAATACATGGGAGTTACTATGATGTAGAAGGCAGCAGAAGAAAAAGCGTGTGTTTATAACCTCACCCGTCTTTCCAGCTGCCTCTTGTTCTGCTGCTCAACCTCTAGCTTGTCATCAAACTCCTGCTGCAGCCTCTTCTTGGTGAATTCAGTCTCTCGGACAGCTCGCTCATACTTCAGTCTCCATTCACCTCCTACACAAACAAAGAAAGAAATGTTCCAATCACCTACATGTTTTTCATCTGGGGCGGCTGTAAACACTAGAATTGTGAAGTGAAGATGTCCAGGACCAACAACAGCTAGTCAACCACAACTAGGCTACTCTCAGAAAACATCTAGCAATTGTCTGTTGATTGCAACACTCACTACCGAGCCCCTACCCAGCTTAAACTGCCACTGGAGACACCAGAACAGTTTCTGAATAACTGTTTTCCATGGCAGCAGTGATACACTACATGGTACCCTATGCTTAGGGCCCTACTAAATTCATGAAGAAATGTGCTTAATTTACGAACCCTATTTGACTAAAAGTATATGGACACCATGAATGTGCTACAACAGTATATCATTTTCTAGAACAGCTGTTAGTATCTGTCGTAATTAGTGCCCATTACATTGAAAAATAATTTGTACGGTCAGGCTCTGATGTTAAACAAGAACGCCTGGCTCTAAATCGACTCTCCAACTCATCCCAAAGATTTTTAATTGGGTTAAGATAAGGGATTTAAGCCGGTCACTGGAATTAAACCATCCCAAACCCCACTAACCCAGGTCTTTATAAATCTTGCTTTGTACACAGGGGCACAGTCATATTGAAACAAAAAGGGGGCCCTACCCAAACCATTGCAGGTGTGACAACACATGAACTTAAATAATGTATTGGGTATTCGCATACGTCTGGCTATAAATAGCATATCTTATTAACAAGTATATTATGTATTAATTAAGTGCCTCTAATGACACATAAATGTGTTTAATGCCTGCTGGTAATTATATAAGAACCATTTAAATAAAAAAATTGAACAAATCAACAATAAGATTAAGATATAAGACTGTATAAAGGTGTACAAGTGTCATTTACTTGCAAATCCGGGCTTGTCAGTGACAATTTAACCTTTTTAAATACACGAAGGAAGATATTAGCTGGCATGCTAGTGGATTGTGGTTTGAATGGCCTGAGGCTAAAACAAAGCAAAAACTGTCATAACATGACATAATCACCATAATCGCTGTCTAAATAATGCGTCTAAATAACCTACTTTATAAGTTCGATGACTTATTAGAATCCTCTCTACTTATGCAGCAAGGCAGCACACTAGGTTTTCAGACAGACCCTTAGCCTTTTATTTACAGGTGACAGCCTGCAACATGCTATGTTTTGCAAAGAAAGGAGAAACCTATTTAAATGTGATGAATGATAAGTGAGCAAGAAGTGAGGTAACTCACCAGCGTCATCATCGTCCATCTCTCCGTTGAGGTCAGAAGCGTTAATGAGCCGAGACTCCATCACCTCCATCTCCATAGACTCCATTTGCTTCTTCATGGAGTCGTACTTGGCCTGATACCACAGACACACACAATTATACATCAGCTTTTGACTTTTTTGAGAAAAACTTAAAGACTGAGGAGGCTCTAAAGCTCACAAGCAAACTTAAATAAAATACGTTTGCATCTACAACAAAATTTCAAGCTAGCGGACATAAAAAAAAGCATGTGTGTGTAATGTGTGTGTGTATAATGTGTGCTGTACCTGAAGATCCTTCATGTCTTTCTCCAGCCGGAGTCTCTCGGAGGTCTCAGACTCGAGCAGCTGAGAGGCAGATTCACCCGTGTTTCGTTCATCGGCCAGTTCTGATGAAAGCTCTGTGATCTAAACACACACAGTAATGAAGAAGCTCAGTTTGCTGTCCTGTCTTAAATGAACTAAGCTAACAGTTAAACAACTAATTGCTGCACCCTGAAGTCATACCCTAGATATTTATCACTTAGCTGACAGCTTTTAAGCTGTGGCATGGGAGTTGGTCTGTGCTGGAGTAAGTGTGTGTGTGCATACTGTATATGTTCCTGTGACTTTCTAAAAATAATTCCTAATAGCAAATAATACAAACTAATATTTTTGGAGGTAATGTATTTATCCAAACAACAAAATGACTCATTTCATAACAATTTTGTAGAACTAATTTAATCCTGGGCTGATGGTAGTCACTCATAGTAGTCACTCATAGTACTACTGATATGATCAGGCATGAAGAGCTGAGTGACATTGATAAGGGCCAGGAAGTCTTGGTGAGCACCAACCATAAGAACCATAAGAAGTTTGTTGTGCAGCTTGTGCCTAGTTCACACTACACGATTTTTGCCCTGATTTTCGCTGGCCAACAGATGTGCCAAATGATGAGCCAAATGATGAGGCAAATCGGCGTTCGCTCGGGCTCGAAAATCAGCTCTTGATCGCTAAATGTGAACTTTTCAACCCCAATTGCTTGCAGACTCAAGAAAAATATCTAGCATGCTAAATATCTGGACCTGTCTGTGACTCAAAATCCTGTAGGGTGAAATGTGTTGTGATCAGGTTGTTATTGACAGTGAGTGCAGTGTCAAACTCCAGCCAATGAAAATGCAAGATACAGAGTGAGGTGTAACCCAGGGGAGGAGTTGTAAATGTCAACAAGCATGACTACAGAAAAATATAGTTTCTATTAGAATACACTGACACACACACAAGCTATATAGTCTTTGTGATCTTATCGTCTACGCCAAACCATAATACCAACGCTGCATTGCAAAAAATATTTATTTACATCAAACTCTCTAACACAAGGTAAAAAATACACGAAATAATCATGTGACGTCAACAGGTGAATGTAATCACGAAAGGAAAATGATTGAAATCTTTAAAAACAATATTCTTCAAAGAAAGATTAGAAGGGATTTGCATATTACAGTGCATAATATCATTAAATGGTTAAGAAATCTGGAGGAATTTCAGTGCCAAAAGGGCAAGGGCACAAGCCTAAATTGAACACTTGTGATCTCTAATCTCTCAGACGTCACTGCATCCTTGTCAGAGACAACTATAATATAGAAACTATATTTTTCTCTGCAAAACAAGATTCACCCAGATTCTTTTTCCTCCTTGCATTTTCGCTGTATATCAGTGCACAAACAACAGGATCACTCGCTGGAACTGGATCACTTACTTCTAAATTTTTGGGTCTTTGTCATTGTCATTAAAGTGCAAATATGAGACGAATCTGCATTTGTGTGGAACAACCCTCAAATCCACCCACATCCACATGTATCTGTGTTTAGCTGGATTTTTTTTTTCCTCACTGTTTCACTTTTAAACTTGTGTTATAGCTCAGGGTGCTGAGTGGTGAGAATAAGCATTTCTGAGTCTAAACACTTATCAGTAAAAGAAAGCTAGATGTAGTTTAAGGTATTAAAAGAACGAAATAGTGACACTAAACTTCTCCTAATTATTGCCCGAGTCGCTTTTATCGCATCATATCAAACAGTTAGTCTTATTGGAGGCACTTTAAAAAAGGTCAGCTGTAAACTGGGTCAAAGTTCAACCAGGTGAACTTTAAGCGCTGTGGCAAGCGCAAATATCACAAGCCCAGTGCAGCAAAAGTGTGCGTTGCGTGCTGCTCAGAGAACCATAGCAGCAAGCTAAGTGGCATCGCCACACAATATAGGAAACAGCGGCACAGCCAGCATGAATGCAGTTTTGCCACTTCTCATGTGAATGCACTCGTAGACTCATTAATGCCAGGACATGAAATTTTTGACTAGTACGGACTAACAGAAGAGCTACAGTTGGTTAAATTGGCACTAATTTTAATAGTGGTGCTAGTTAATGTGTCACAACACAGTGCATCAAACCCTTCTGCGTATCGCTATGCTAACCCCGGTATTGGCCGGTAAGAGCTAGGGTGGTCCTCCTAATTCTGAATTAAATAAATACATCTACGAATATTCAGGCCTGGCTGATCTAAAAACAATCTGTGAGATGTGTGTGAGCTTCACCTTGCTTTCTAAACGGTCTGTGTTGAGTCGTAGTTCGTTTCTCTCTCTCTCCACTTTCTCCAGCTTTTGCTTCAGCTGCTGAATCTCCTCCTGAGAAGAAACAAATAACAACAACAGAAAGAAACAGTCAGAAAATCAAACATTCAAACAGCCCAACAGCAAAATACATTCTGTCCCGGTAAGATTAGCGGAGAACAACACTAAACTGAGAGCATACATCATAAGACTGATCCATGCACTTCCTTTTTTCAGGCTCTTCATGGCCCCCTGATTGC
Source organism: Trichomycterus rosablanca (assembly GCF_030014385.1). NCBI lineage: Eukaryota > Metazoa > Chordata > Actinopteri > Siluriformes > Trichomycteridae > Trichomycterus > Trichomycterus rosablanca. The sequence continues at coordinate 19,013,561 of NC_086007.1, forward strand.
TGTCTGGACCGACTCTGCAGGCCGTTCGACTAAAAGACTTAGCGCTGGTGTTTTGTTCATAAAAGAAGGCTGCTCTGAGACGGTCAGCACCCAGATGACTGCACAAATACACAACGCTCGGCGGGTCGCAGCCCAGCGGACGTGCCACGCATGCACATGCTCGAACCCTTTGACTTGCTAATGCAGAGCCTCAAAGGAAGAGTCACATTCGGTCCAAGTAGCATCTCTTTACCAGTGCACATCCTAAAAGCGCCTTCAGAGGAAACGCATTCACATACATTCAACTACAAACTGTCACACTGGTCTAATGCCCATTTTGCACCAACTTGGTTGCGTTTTTCCACCAAAGAAACTTGTGTTCGCAGCTCGCACCACAGAATACTAGGTGGGTAGGGGTTTTTTCAGCGCAAACCATGACGTCATCTGTGGCAATGCCCACCGTTGATGATGCATGCTTGGCTCCCAAAAACTGGTGGAAAGGCAGTCGGTTCTCTAAAAAACACCAAGGTTTGAACCAGAGTTCTTTTGATGGAAAAACGCTGAAAGAGGCAAGTGCTTTGAATGACACCCAAAGCAGCTACCTAGGTAGGCAGCATTTTTAGCAAGCATTTGCAGGAGATGAAGCCTTAACTGTTTGAAACACAGCCATTATTTAAGCTACTTTACTTGGCCAAAATAAAGCAATAAGCCACGAGAGGCCGTACGTTACTGTGATTTTAGCACGGGGATGACGTTTTTGGCGCGATGCGAAGCGGAGTGCCTAAAACTTCTTTCCCCGTGCTAAAATCGTAACAGTAACGTACGGTCTCGAGTGGCTTATTGCTTTTATAAAACGGCGGTCAACATAAAATATAATAAATACAACAATGTTTAATTCATAAATGTATTTATTGTGTATAAACTTACAATAAAGCATTCTTCCGCGACGCAAAATAGTTCGATTAACAGTGTTGCTAGGCAACATGAGGGCGAAAATAACATTAACTTTTCTATTCAGTGGCGTATTAATATGGAATGATGTGAGGTGGTCCTAGGTGTGAGTTTATCGGGGATTTTACAACGGCTTCGAACGCGGCTCAGCCAATCAGATTTTAGGACCGGAACTATCCGTTTCATAATACAACTTTGTAACGATTTTGATGTTAGAACAGTCAGTTTCCTTTCTGCACACTTTAGACCAGCTGTGTGTGGTGATTTATTTGATTAATTATTTATTTATTTAGATGCTTTACACCGTGCTTACACACATAATGGTCATATTCACAGCAGATCTGTCTATAGCCCTTGTCAAGTGTTGTCTTAGTATGTTGGCTTTTTAATGCTTGAGATTAAACTTGAGGATTGTTTCTATTTTGGCTGGGTTAAAAATTTCTCATGGTCTTAGGTATTGCTATACATAGTCGTTTCTGTAAGTATTTAGGAAATCAGTCAGTATATACTGTATTTGACAGAACTGTTCTTTCCACCAAAAGACTTTCGGTTTTTGAACCGGTTCTATTCAGGCTTCTTCGAACCTTGGTGTTTTTTAGGGAACCAACCCACATTTCCACCAGCTTTTGGGAACCAAGCCTGAGTAGAACATGATGGTGGAGCATGTAGATCACCTGTGAGCATTTGTGCTGTTGTTCCAGATGTTCGTTTTGAGCAAAAAAAAGCATCTATTAACTATGGGTGATAAGAAGACGTAGATGGCGACTCCTTCCTTGTCGTCATTGTTGCTTTCTTTAGCGCATTCATGTGAGAAGCATTTTGCGCTTTGTAAATAGCCGCTTTACTCAGCGCTTGGCTTGAGCAGTAGAGCTAGAGCATAACCATCAAATCCACTCTAAAAACATCCACATTTATCAATATTTAGTATTACTACGTATTTACTTCACTGTGTGGTGGTTATACTTTTAAACTCGTGTTATGCAGCTCGGGGTGCTGAGAATCAGCTTCTCTGGGAAGTTTGGAACCTCTTATTTTGGTGGAAACAAAGTTCAAGTTCATGAACCGGAACGGAGCCCGTTTAGCGTCGGTGGAGGAGGGGTAAGAGTGGGGTAGCTCTTCCCCTTACAACACATTGTGTTAAATGTTTGTGTCCAATGCTGCATCTGGTACAGATCACCTGATCAATACGTTTCTCTGGTTGTAGTTTTACTTTGATGAAAATGTCAGGACATATTTGTGTGGTGGTTTTAATTAGGCTCTGCAACCCTGAGTATGCATTTGTTAAAGCTGAGTAAATAAGTAAATACAACTTATTATTAAATTGTGCTACATTTATAATGCAATAAAATGCATCCAATCATTCCCTAATGTAAGCACATTGCTTCTGATTGATTAAAAAAAAAAGAAAAAATAAGAGGACACAAATGTAAAAGCACAGAGCAGCGAAGAGAACTAAGCAGTTACGTACGTCTTTGCCTCGGATCTGCTCCTCGGTCAGCTGCACCTGGATGAGTGGCCGCACCGTGGTGAAGAGCTTCCACCAGGGCCAGCCCTTCACACCACGGTTCTTTTGAATGTTCTTCTGGATGCAACGGATGGCCAAATCCTGGATCTGCAAAGCAAAAGCACATGGTAAACAACAATGCACCCTGATTGAGTACCCCAAAGTGGTCTCAGAAAAATCAGTATTTTATTACTACAGTCTTTGTTACTTTGACACTGCAGTGTTACATCAGCAATCCACAAACATCACAAGCATCACACAAGCACGTCAATGTAGTGCAAAGGAAATCAAATAAAAATTCAAATGTAATGTAATGTAATGTAAATATCCTCTGAGATGCCCCGAGATGCTGTTAGACAAATCCGCTGAAACCCTGTTAGAACTAATATTTTAATAAATAGGATAAAGGTGCAGTTTATAGACATTATGTAGGGTGGCTCAATGGATAGCACTGTCACCTCACAGAAAGAAGGATCTGGGTTCGATTCCCAGATGAAGCCTGTTTTACACACATTGGTTACATTCATGACAGGACAGGCAGTTACTGGTTACACAAGATTCATCAGTTCAAGTTTTTAATGTCAAACACAGTCATGGACAATTTTGTATCTCCAGTTTACCTAACTTGCATGTCTTTGGACTGTGGGAGGAAACCAGATTTCCCAAAGAAAACCCACACAGACACAGGGAGAACATGCAAACTATAACAAAAGGAGGCTGACAGCTGCACCTGGGAATCGAACCCAGGTGAGCGTGCTATCCACTGAGCCACCGTGCCGTCCCCATGATGTCAATGAACGGCATTTTATACAGTGTATCACAAAAGTGAGTACACCCCTCACATTTCTGCAGATATTTAAGTATATCTTTTCATGGGACAACACTGACAAAATGACACTTTGACACAATGAAAAGTAGTCTGTGTGCAGCTTATATAACAGTGTAAATTTATTCTTCCCTCAAAATAATTCAATATACAGCCATTAATGTCTAAACCTGCGGCAACAAAAGTGAGTACACCCCTTAGTGAAAGTTCCTGAAGTGTCAATATTTTGTGTGGCCACCATTATTTCCCAGAACTGCCTTAACTCTCCTGGGCATGGAGTTTACCAGAGCTTCACAGGTTGCCACTGGAATGCTTTTCCACTCCTCCATGACGACATCACGGAGCTGGCGGATATTCGAGACTTTGCGCTCCTCCACCTTCCGCTTGAGGATGCCCCAAAGATGTTCTATTGGGTTTAGGTCTGGAGACATGCTTGGCCAGTCCATCACCTTTACCCTCAGCCTCTTCAATAAAGCAGTGGTCGTCTTAGAGGTGTGTTTGGGGTCATTATCATGCTGGAACACTGCCCTGCGACCCAGTTTCCAGAGGGAGGGGATCATGCTCTGCTTCAGTATTTCACAGTACATATTGGAGTTCATGTGTCCCTCAATGAAATGTAACTCCCCAACACCGGCTGCACTCATGCAGCCCCAGACCATGGCATTCCCACCACCATGCTTGACTGTAGGCATGACACACTTATCTTTGTACTCCTCACCTGATTGCCGCCACACATGCTTGAGACCATCTGAACCAAACAAATTAATCTTGGTCTCATCAGACCATAGGACATGGTTCCAGTAATCCATGTCCTTTGTTGACATGTCTTCAGCAAACTGTTTGCGGGCTTTCTTGTGTAGAGACTTCAGAAGAGGCTTCCTTCTGGGGTGACAGCCATGCAGACCAATTTGATGTAGTGTGCGGCGTATGGTCTGAGCACTGACAGGCTGACCCCCCACCTTTTCAATCTCTGCAGCAATGCTGACAGCACTCCTGCGCCTATCTTTCAAAGACAGCAGTTGGCTGTGACGCTGAGCACGTGCACTCAGCTTCTTTGGACGACCAACGCGAGGTCTGTTCTGAGTGGACCCTGCTCTTTTAAAACGCTGGATGATCTTGGCCACTGTGCTGCAGCTCAGTTTCAGGGTGTTGGCAATCTTCTTGTAGCCTTGGCCATCTTCATGTAGTGCAACAATTCGTCTTTTAAGATCCTCAGAGAGTTCTTTGCCATGAGGTGCCATGTTGGAACTTTCAGTGACCAGTATGAGAGAGTGTGAGAGCTGTACTACTAAATTGAACACACCTGCTCCCTATGGACACCTGAGACCTAGTAACACTAACAAATCACATGACATTTTGGAGGGAAAATGACAAGCAGTGCTCAATTTGGACATTTAGGGGTGTAGTCTCTTAGGGGTGTACTCACTTTTGTTGCCGGTGGTTTAGACATTAATGGCTGTATATTGAGTTATTTTGAGGGAAGAATAAATTTACACTGTTATATAAGCTGCACACAGACTACTTTTCATTGTGTCAAAGTGTCATTTTGTCAGTGTTGTCCCATGAAAAGATATACTTAAATATCTGCAGAAATGTGAGGGGTGTACTCACTTTTGTGATACACTGTATATTGTTTCATTTTTATTACTTATATTTTTAAAACAATAAAATAGAGGATAAATTGAACCCACCTTTCTCTTTTTGAAGGCCTGGCGTGAAAGGAATCCCCTGCAGGTGGCCTGGAAGAGGGTGAGGTTGCGTCTGGTCTGCAGGTCCCTCTGTTCCTCCAGCCTGGCCAGAACCCCTGCCCTGAAGAACACCTGTATACACCACAACCGTCAGACGTCGAGCCCAAAAACACAAATGTTCTCCTGCAAATTCGATATTGATCGCAACCCAGAGACTTAACTCAATCACCTTTACTACAAAATAAGTAAAGAAAATATATGCAATATATACATGGATGATCGCTTCTGATTACTAGCACTGATCAAGCAGCTAATTTATTATTTCTCAGTTGCTGATGAGATGTTTTTTTTTTAATCAGATTTTTAGATTTAAAGCTCGAGTCCTTGTGTACATGTATTTTTAGTCCATGTATACTTTTTAACATGGAATAAAATACAAAATACAAAATACATGCACAAAAAGCAAGTGGAACACCTACTAACGCCTTGACATCCTAGAGTTCTTGCTGCCATCACCCAAATATAATGGTGTATGAAAAATCCTCAATGCTTCCTAATTAAACGACAATCCACCAGCAATATTTATACACTGTTGCAATAGTTATTATATAATGATATAAGAAAAACGATTTAAATTTAGTGAAAACTCATAACTGCAGCCAAACAGCAACCACAAACATTCGTATTTTTTCACAAATAATTTTCTAGAAAATGTTCATTATTAATTGAGTTAAAAGCTTTGAATCCTTCATGCTTTCTAAAAGGGGAAAATAGTTGAACTCACCCTGCTTATGCCCATGTGATAGCTGCTTTTCTCCAGCTCCAGAAACTCCAGTAGCTCCTCCACAGCCTGAAAAACACACACGCAACACATAAAATGTTAACATAACACTGTTTACCTCCAAGAACAAAGATTATACAGCATTATACAGGACCCATTTTTCTCTAGAATCATCAACTGTAGACTATACTAGGGCTGAAATACATTTCAAACCTGTGTACTCACTCTGTTGGAATAATGCCGCTAGCATTGCTAAGCATTGGCTGAGGAGGGCTGAGATTATCACACACCACCTTGCCGGTTGATATCAGATATTAGTAATTTTTTAATGGCAATTGTTATTGCTTATTATTATTTTTTTAACAATACGAGGGTACTGTGAAATACCATCAGCTACATTCTCCAAACTCACAGCTTTGGTCGAGACACTGGGCCAGTGATAGCTCAGTGGTTAAGGTACTGGACTAGTAAACAGAAGGTTGACGGTTCAAGCCTCACCACCACCAAGTTGCCCACTGTTGGGTCCCTGAGCAAGGCCCTTAACCCTCAATTGCTCATCGTGTTCAGCTCATTGTGTAAGTCGCTTTGGATAAAAGCGTCTGCTAAATGGTAAAAATGAAAATGAGACACAAAAACACCCCACATTAACGTCTATATTAATCAGACGATCAGCAAGCATGCAGTGATGAATGGGGTAGTGAAGCCCGTTTTCTCAGACAGATAAACTATGAAGGCGCACCTGTCTATTCTTCGTGGTGCTACCAGCCAGGTTGGGACCACTAAAGACACGACTGACTTATTTGACAACTCTGCACAAACCTAACTTGAGCTGTATGCCAAGCTTTATTTATTTACTTATGTAATTATGATTTTAAAGTTATTTTTTACACACTATGGTTACATTTATGACAGGACAGGTAATTAATTAAGGTTTTTTTTGTTAAAATATTACTGTTTTACTGTTACTATTATAAAATGTTACTGTTATACTTATTCATACCTACATTTTATATTATTTTTTTTATATTTCATTTTATATTTAGATACACTCTTGCTGCTATTGTTTTTATGTCAGATTCACAATTTGCACATACTTTCTTGCATACCGTATTGTATATTTGAACGTTGTACATTTGCTACACCTCACTTACTTTATTTGTATTAGTTTTTCATCTTTTGCTTGTTTAACTACTGGAGGCCAATAATTTCCCTCTGGATAAATAAAGTATCCATCCATCCATCTAACAGTTAGAGACAATTTAGTATCTCCAATTCACCTCACTTGCATGTCTTTGGACTGTGGGAGGAAACCAGAGCTCTCGGAGGAAACCCACGCAGACATGGGGAGAACATGCAAACTCCACCTGGAAATCAAACCCAGGACCTTCTCACTGTGAGACCGTACTGCCAACCTTCATCACAATAGCTTAAAAGTACCCACTGATTTGGTAAAAAAATCAGCATTAGCCATGTGTTTCACAGAGGTAAATTATTGGGGTGTCTGCGTTCACAGCAACACAACAACAATATAGATTTATTCAGACACGGGATGAAAAATGATGAGCATAACAGACCATCACTCACAGCAATGCTGTCATAACCAATTATGCAGCAGGCCAGCTAAGAGAAAAACACACACACACACACAATGACTCACCCTCTTCTCATCAGTAACAATGTAGTTCCGTCCGTGCTTTTTAGTCAGATGGGGTGCAAGGACGTCGAAGCGGCGACGGAACTCGGAGAACACCATGTGATCGGGGTAACCTTGAAGAAGAAGAGCAAGAAGCTAAGTTTGCATAAAGGTAATGAGCTTTAGGACAGAGCCCAATTCAGAGTGCCATATCAGGCCAGTGGGAAGAGTATATTTCAGGGATAAATACACATATATATTTACAGTGCCTTGCAAAAGTATTCGGCCCCCTTGAACTTTTCAACCTTTTGCCACATTTCAGGCTTCAAACATAACGATATGAAATTGTAATTTTTTGTGAAGAATCAACAACAAGTGGGACACAATCGTGAAGTGGAACGAAATTTATTGGATATTTTAAACTTTTTTTAGAAATAAAAAACTAAAAAGTGGGGCGTGCAATATTATTCAGCCCCTTTACTTTCAGTGCAGCAAACTCACTCCAGAAGTTCAGTGAGGATCTCTGAATGATCCAATGTTGACCTAAATGACTGATGGTGATAAATAGAATCCACCTGTGTGTAATCAAGTCTCCGTATAAATGCACCTGCTCTGTGATAGTCTCAGAGTTCTGTTTAAAGCGCAGAGAGCATCATGAAGACCAAGGAACACACCAGGCAGGTCCGAGATACTGTTGTGGAGAAGTTTAAAGCCGGATTTGGATACAAAAAGATTTCCCAAGCTTTAAACATCTTAAGGAGCACTGTGCAAGCGATCATATTGAAATGGAAGGAGTATCAGACCACTGCAAATCTACCAAGACCCGGCCGTCCCTCTAAACTTTCAGCTCAAACAAGGAGAAGACTGATCAGAGATGCAGCCAAGAGGCCCATGATCACTCTGAATGAACTGCAGAGATCTACAGCTGAGGTGGGAGACTCTGTCCATAGGACACAATCAGTCGTACACTGCACAAATCTGGCCTTTATGGAAGAGTGGCAAGAAGAAAGCCATTTCTCAAAGATATCCATAAAAAGCCACCTGGGAGACACACCAAACATGTGGAAGAAGGTGCTCTGGTCAGATGAAACCAAAATCGAACTTTTTGGCCACAATGCAAAACGTTATGTTTGGCGTAAAAGCAACACAGCTCATCACCCTGAACACACCATGCCCACTGTCAAACATGGTGGTGGCAGCATCATGGTTTGGGCCTGCTTTTCTTCAGCAGGGACAGGGAAGATGGTTAAAATTGATGGGAAGATGGATGGAGCCAAATACAGGACCATTCTGGAAGAAAACCTGTTGCAGTCTGCAAAAGACCTGAGACTGGGATGGAGATTTATCTTCCAACAAGACAATGATCCAAAACATAAAGCAAAATCTACAATGGAATGGTTCACAAATAAACGTATCCAGGTGTTAGAATGGCCAAGTCAAAGTCCAGACCTGAATCCCATTGAGAATCTGTGGAAAGAGCTGAAAACTGCTGTTCACAAACGCTCTCCATCCAACCTCACTGAGCTCGAGCTGTTTTGCAAGGAAGAATGGGCAAAAATTTCTCTCTCGATGTGCAAAACTGATAGAGACATACCCCAAGCGACTTGCAGCTGTAATCGCAGCAAAAGGTGGCGCTACAAAGTATTAACGCAAGGGGGCCGAATAATATTGCACGCCCCACTTTTTAGTTTTTTATTTCTAAAAAAAGTTTAAAATATCCAATAAATTTCGTTCCACTTCACGATTGTGTTTCACTTGTTGTTGATTCTTCACAAAAAATTACAATTTCATATCGTTATGTTTGAAGCCTGAAATGTGGCAAAAGGTTGAAAAGTTCAAGGGGGCCGAATACTTTTGCAAGGCACTGTAACTGTTTTCAAAGATTTCTGCTGATTCAAAAATCTGGTACTTGAACACACTTTAATCTGGTGTGATATTTTACTGCACCATTCCTACAGAACATAAAGAGAACAAAATTCATATATATATTCTGAACACAAGGTCACTCAATTTTATGTAAATAAAATCTGTCTATTCTGCAAGTCTGCTTAAATTTATAAGGATCAAATAATCACAAAATATGAAAATCACAAAATATGTTGATAGCTGGAATGCTATGTAATTGAAACCTCAGCTAAGTGCATTTAGATTGTAACTTCATACATTCAGCTTGCTATCCAGCATAACTCAAGTTAATAAACTGTGCTATAAGGGTATATTTTTCTTTACTGAGGTTTGTATGTTTGATTCTTTACACCATGTCAGCCGCTATTAAAATTTAAAGCAGGTGTCGATTTGTTTCTTTCTTGTGTACATAGACATTACAGCAGGGTTTTTACCACAACCCAGGCAACACAAGCAATGCATCAAATCAAAACACAATACAAAATATAGTTAATTAATGAAAATGGTGGTAATCTGGTCACAGTGTGGTTTACAAGATGTAACAGTTTATTCCGTGTTTATGTACTTGTAAAAACTTGTTTATTATATTATTATTGTTTTTCTCTGCGACCCATTTCTTTCGGCTTGAGACACTTACCCAGGATTAAAAAAGCCTGCACTGTTGTGTTGTTTGCATTACTATAAGGTTGTGTAGGTTGAAGGGAAAGGATGTTTTGGCACAACGCGAAGCGGATCAGGTAGCCCGTTAACAAAGCTACTAGGCAACGTAAGGGCGAACATAATATTCGCAATAAGCATTCCTCCACAAACACTATTACACTTTTTTACACATTTCTTCGACTAATGATTAGGATTACTGTTTATATTAATCTGGCCATTTCTATGTATAGTACATGAGTTAAAATAGTGTTCAACCAAGTTTGTACTTTTTCTTTTCAGTGGCGTATTACACACAGTATTACCACTCCTATGCAGATGACACTCAGCTAGTTCTGTCATTTCCTCCTTCAGACACACAAGTCTCAGCTCGCATCTCAGCATGTCTGCGAGATATCTCACAATGGATGTCAGCTCATCATCTAAAACTCAATCCCAGCAAGACAGAGATGTTGCTCATTCCCGGAGATCTGTCTCCAACCCAGGACCTAGTCATTTCTCTTGATGACTCCCAGATCAGACCATCTGATAAGGTCAGAAGCCTTGGTGTTGTCCTGGATAACCAGCTGACCTTCTCTCCGTTTGTACCCAACATGAGGAGATTGTGCCGGTTCCTTCTGTACAACATCAGGAAGATTCGACCATTTCTCTCCAGGGAAGCTACCCAGATTCTGGTCCAATCACTTGTAATCTCACGGTTGGACTACTGCAACTCCCTCCTGGCAGGAGCTCCCATGTCCACTATTAAACCCTTGCAGCTCATTCAAAATGCAGCTGCCCGTCTGGTTTTTAACCAACCTAAACACTGCCACATCACCCCACTGCTGCGTTCTCTTCACTGGCTCCCTGTAGCTGCACGCATTCAGTTTAAAACACTGACGCTCGCCTACAAAGCCAAAAATGGACCAGCCCCAAGCTACCTTCATGGTCTAATCAAACCCCGCTCTGTACCACGCAACCTCCGAGCCACTAGTCTCGCTCGACTTGATCCTCCACCCAGGACTAAAGGAAGACAAGCATCAAGGCTCTTCTCTGTTCTAGCGCCCAAGTGGTGGAATGAACTTCCTCTGTCTGTCCGAACATCTGAGTCTCTTGCTGTCTTTAAAAAAACTATTAAAAACCCACATTTTAACAGGTTTCAGCATATTTGTGTTCTTTGACTGTTGTTTACTATGGAAGCACCTCTGTAAGTCGCTCTGGATAAGAGCATCTGCCAAATGCAGAAAATGTAAATGTAAAATGTATTAATATGGAATGATGTGAGGTGGTCATAGGTGTGCGTATATCGGGGATTTTACAACGGCTTCGAACGCAGCTCAGCCAATCAGATTTTAGGACCGGAACTATCCGTTTTATAATTGATCTTATACTAGGGTAAAACTGCATTTTATGTAAAACTCCATACTGTAATATATATAACATTTTAGTGTGTGTGTTGTTAGCTATCAATGAAAACAAATTCTTAAAAAAGCATTATCTTCTCATATTTGCAGTGTTCATATTTCAGCACAACAGAAAACCCAAGAGGACCCCGCTGCTGACTCAAAGACATAAAAAATATTGAATTTACCTAAAAAGGCCACAAGCTTTCAGGTACAATTTTGGAGAACAATATAGATCCTGGGTCTTCCAGCAGGACAATGCCCTAAAAAATGCTTCAAAAAGCACCTTCAATGGATAAAGATGAAGCTCTGAAGAGTGATAAGGTGGCCAACAATGAGTCCAGGTCTAAATACTATTGAACACCTGTGGAGAGATCTCTAAACAGCAGTTGGGTGAAGGCGCAGTTGGCAAAAGAAATTCCAGTAGAGATGGGGAAGAAACTAATTTAAGGTTGATTTCAGCTATTGGTTCCAAAGAGTATGCTAGCAAATATTAAGTTAAGGGTGCCAATATTTTTGTCCAGTCCATTTCTGTGAGTTCTGTGTGGAATGAGACCAGATTTGACTTTCGTTTCTCAGCTTTTATCATGATGTTCCAATGCAAACAAAAACAATTTTCTGAAAAAAGTATGGGGTGCCAATATTTTCCATGGTCCATGACTTTGTTACTTCATTTGTATATTTACTTGTTATTTACTATTATTATTTTTTTTTTTATATACATTCCTTATTCCTATTGTTATTGTACCTTGACGGTAAATGCGCAGAGCATCGAGCAGTTTGGAGCCCCTGAGCTGAGCGCGCAGCAGCACCACGTCCAGCTGCATGAGGCCGTTATCACAGCTCTCTCCGTGCGCCCGTGGCTCTCCGCTTAAAGCCTCCTCCTTGGGCAGCAGGCAGTGCAGGAAATGCACCCTGGAGCGTCTCACTGTGTCTATGAGAGCGTCCTGGTGGAGCAAACACAGATCAGCATGGTTCAGTTCCGGTTTCAGTCAAGTCTTTGTGAACTTAATGGACATGACTGAAGTTTGTATGGTGTACTGACCACTTGCAGCTTGATCTGGATACACATGGACCTCTTCTTGACCGCAGCCATGCCGGTGGTGAAAGTCTTTCTTATGCTGGTGGCTCGGCGCAGGGCCAGCTGAGAGACGCCCTCCAGGCCAGCGATGGAGCCCGACAGAACGGTGGCACCACCTGAACGACCCATGAACAGCCCACTGATGTTCTTTCTGTGGAGCAGAAATCATTGGATGCTTAACATTTTATCCATTACAAAAATTACATATTTGCTAAAATTATTAATTCATAAAAATACATAAACAAAAGAATCTAAAAATGAAGTTAATTGCAAAAATTTGCACAGAGCTCATTAACATTAATTAATTAACAGACGTTTCTTACTTTTGCGAGTCCTGCAGCAGAGTGGCAGCATTCTGGAAGGCCGGGTTCTGCTTAGCATGGCTTAGCCACCCCAAAACATTATATTCCACCCATTCTGTGCCGTGACTGTGTCCCATCAGAAAGTGATGTGACTTCTCACTCTTCAGCAGCAGGTTCTGACCTGGGTAGTAAAGAAAAATGGGGTTTAAAATATATATATATATATATATACACCGATCAGCCATAACATTAAAACCACCTCCTTGTTCCTACACTCACTGTCCATTTTATCAGCTCCACTTACCATATAGAAGCACTTTGTAGTTCTACAATTACTGACTGTAGTCCATCCATTTCTCCACATACCTTTTTAGCCTGCTTTTAACCCTGTTATTCAATGATCAGGACCCCCACAGGACCACCATTATTTAGGTGGTGGATCATTCTCAGCACTGCAGTGACACTGACATGGTGGGGGTGTGTTAGTGTGTGTTGTGCTGGTATGAGTGGATCAGACACAGCAGCGCTGCTGGAGTTTTACAATACCCTGTCCACTCTATTAGACACTCCTATCTAGTTGGTCCACCTTGCAGATGTAAGTCAGAGACGATCGCTCATCTATTGCTGCTGTTTGAGTTGGTCATCTTCTAGACCTTCATCAGTGGGTGTGTTCAATTTAGTAGTACAGCTCTCACACTCTCTCATACTGGTCACTGAAAGTTCCAACATGGCACCTCATGGCAAAGAACTCTCTGAGGATCTTAAAAGACGAATTGTTGCGCTACATGAAGATGGCCAAGGCTACAAGAAGATTGCCAACACCCTGAAACTGAGCTGCAGCACAGTGGCCAAGATCATCCAGCGTTTTAAAAGAGCAGGGTCCACTCAGAACAGACCTCGCGTTGGTCGTCCAAAGAAGCTGAGTGCACATGCTCAGCGTCACATCCAACTGCTGTCTTTGAAAGATAGGCGCAGGAGTGCTGTCAGCATTGCTGCAGAGATTGAAAAGGTGGGAGGTCAGCCTGTCAGTGCTCAGACCATACGCCGCACACTACATCAAATTGGTCTGCATGGCTGTCACCCCAGAAGGAAGCCTCTTCTGAAGTCTCTACACAAGAAAGCCCGCAAACAGTTTGCTGAAGACATGTCAACAAAGGACATGGATTACTGGAACCATGTCCTATGGTCTGATGAGACCAAGATTAATTTGTTTGGTTCAGATGGTCTCAAGCATGTGTGGCGGCAATCAGGTGAGGAGTACAAAGATAAGTGTGTCATGCCTACAGTCAAGCATGGTGGTGGGAATGCCATGGTCTGGGGCTGCATGAGTGCAGCAGGTGTTGGGGAGTTACATTTTATTGAGGGACACATGAACTCCAATATGTACTGTGAAATACTGAAGCAGAGCATGATCCCCTCCCTCCGGAAACTGGGTCGCAGGGCAGTGTTCCAGCATGATAATGACCCCAAACACACCTCTAAGACGACCACTGCTTTATTGAAGAGGCTGAGGGTAAAGGTGATGGACTGGCCAAGCATGTCTCCAGACCTAAACCCAATAGAACATCTTTGGGGCATCCTCAAGCGGAAGGTGGAGGAGCGCAAAGTCTCGAATATCCGCCAGCTCCGTGATGTCGTCATGGAGGAGTGGAAAAGCATTCCAGTGGCAACCTGTGAAGCTCTGGTAAACTCCATGCCCAGGAGAGTTAAGGCAGTTCTGGGAAATAATGGTGGCCACACAAAATATTGACACTTCAGGAACTTTCACTAAGGGGTGTACTCACTTTTGTTGCCGGTGGTTTAGACATTAATGGCTGTATATTGAGTTATTTTGAGGGAAGAATAAATTTACACTGTTATATAAGCTGCACACAGACTACTTTTCATTGTGTCAAAGTGTCATTTTGTCAGTGTTGTCCCATGAAAAGATATACTTAAATATCTGCAGAAATGTGAGGGGTGTACTCACTTTTGTGATACACTGTATATGGTAAGTGGAGCTGATAAAATAGACAGTGAGTGTAGAAACAAGGAGGTGGTTTTAATGTTATGGCTGATCAGTGTATACATGTATGTACACACACACACATATGCATGTATGTGTGTCTACTGTACACATGTGTATTTATATGTATATAAATTGGCATATATACAGTATATAAAATATTATATAATATTATATTCTATTATGACAAATAATATCATTTCATGTATTTTTAAATCATATATGCAGTATATTTTACACTCAGAAGAATTTCTCACAAGGTTCCAGAAGCCAAAAGAACTTTCTATTCTATGTGAGCTCATGCTGACCTTTCACCTCCCCCTCTGTGGGGCCGTAGTAGCTAAATAGACGCTCCAGCAGAGTGTCCTCAGAGCCTCCCGGCTGTAGAGCCTCCTCCTCCATCAGCCACAGCAATCCCCGCGCCTCATCGGTCCTCGCTAACGACCTCACCTGATATAAACCACGTGCGCACACAAACACAGTTAGCAGTTCAGAAACATTCATACAGGAGTGAAACAGGACAGAGAGCACAAGCCACAGCATCCACTCAAATCACGTTGAGAGAATCCAAGCTAAAGAGGTGCTATAAGCTTCAAATTGCTTAGAAAAGCCTTACGTTTGAGGAAAGTCGAACAGGGTCTGGCAGAAAAATACTGGTCAACTAAAGGCCCTTCCTAACTTACGGCCGTGAAAATCGTGTCAACAGACCGTGAAATGAGCCTTTTTCTGTGTAATATGCAATTTGCTGTAAAATTCTAAATGTAAGGTTCGTGTTTAGCGATTTAACATTTTTCATTCAAGTAGCGTTCAAGTGCCTTATGTTTACTGGTTAATTTGCACTATAAGGTGGCCCTAGTGTAACCGAGCGTCAGGAGCAAAATACTGTACTGTCTTGTTTTTTTAAGACACAGCAAAGACTACAGAGTGATCACGTGTGTAGAGAAGCACACTTTTCCATTGATTAAGGAATCCTCAAAGGGACAAAATGCACTCAGTATGTAAACACGTACATCAAACATTGTCAGCACACTACAGCACAGAAAAGTCTGTTGCACTAGCAATCCTACAGCAATTCAGTTAGCAATCGTTCAGTCAAAATGTCCAAGATGTAGAAGTCTAAAGCAGCTAAAAACAGGACTCGGATAACTGAGTTTTGAAAACTCCCACCAATCCTGTGTATTGTAACTTTTATTTTTTCTATCATTCAATTTATGAGTGTTATTTCTTTAAAAACCTGTGAAGTCTGTGATTTTTGAAAAAGCAAATTTTCCTGTGAACAACAATTACATTAAATAACATGTGCTTGATGTAATACATTTCAGGAGCAGTGTGCAACATATTACACCTCTAATCAAATTTCCCATTAATATCATGCACGTAGAAGTTCCAGATCACCATGCTGAGCTCCGCACTGACACACACATGAAGACAAAGCTGGAGGGAGGAAGTGCTTACCAGCGCTTGAGTTGAGGCCTGGTCTACAGCAGCTACAGATAAAGACGTACTGGACTCTATGTCATCTAAAGCAAGCTCTATGTTTTCCTAAATGGGGACAGAGGAATCATTAGTCCATCAGGGTTATCACATGATTAAGGCTGCAGGCTAGAGAGTAGTTTTTATTTGTAAAAAAATTCAAAGTGATTTCATTTTTCCTCTTCTTTTCGTGCCTTGTGACCAAAGATTTGCTATTCTTTACTCCCGAGTCAAAAAAATTAGCCAAACCCAAACTTGCACTAATCTTTTATGAAAGAAAAGAAGCCAGAGAATAATGACATGTTAGTTTAAGGTTTATATCAAACATTAAAATCTTTACATTAATTTATCTTTGTGTACATGAAGATTTTTTTAATTGAGTTTTTTTGGTTACACCTCCCCTATTCCAAACAGCTTCCTGCAGCATTGACAAGCAAATTGTGGCACAGGTCTCAGGAGGGCCTTTTATTAGTTCTTGCTCATTTTCTGACCAATGATTTGTGGTTCAGTCTTTTAAAGGGAATTCTGGGTTTGGCTCATTTTTTTTTTACTCTGGAGAGTAAAGATTACACTCTGGCTTGGTCAGTCAAAAAATACAAGTACTTATATCTTGTGCTCAATATAATTTATTCCTAATTTAAATGTAAATCAATGTAAATGGTTAGGTTTAATTCATATCCTGCATACGAGACAAACTTTAATCACAATACAAATATTAGGGGACAGCGGTAGTCTGCGTCCTTTGCGACTGTGGGTACTAAATGGTGCAGTAAAAATGCATTCACTCTATTATCCAGAGGTCATCCAGAGTTTGAGGCCGCTATGCTATAAGCCATCTGTGACGAAGAGTGGCAAGGGCAGTCAGTCCTGGAACAGGAAAGCTAAGCAAAGTACCAAAGTTCCAAAATGAAGTGAGATCTATCGGATATTATTCTTTCAAGCTTTGTGGGGGAAAAACTATGCTGCAGAATGTACAAAGTCATTGTCCCATGCAACATATGTAAATCTTCAGCAGGATTTGTAGTAGACTAAATTGAAAGTCCGACAGATAATGTGATGAATTTGCTGATGCAATATTTAGGAGGGATCCCAGGTGGAGCGGCCCGGGTCTTTTCTGTGTAGTTCTCCCTGTGTCCTTGTGGGTTTCTTCCGAGAGCTCCGGTTTCCACCCGCAGTCCAAAGACATGCAGTCAGTTTAATTGGAGATACTAAAATTGCCCTATGTGTGTGTATGTGTGTCTGTGTGTGTTCAGGGTGTTGTACCCACTACGACCCTGAATAGAATGAAGCGGTGATAAAACAGACAGTGAACGAAAAAAACAAATTAATAAATTTCCAGGAGGGACTAAACACAATAAAAGAACAGTGTAAATCAGAGTGAATCATATACGGTAGATTCTTTATCATTTGATTATTTAGGGCAGAATCACTAAATTCAATAAATGGTCATTCGTAAATCTCTAATAGGTAACATTGCAGAAGGAAAAGAAATGCATATATTTTTTAATCTTTGATCACATGTTTGGCAACTGCACCTCCTTGTATCGGTCCAGCTCCTGTACAAACGTGCGCTCCTGGAAAAGGGCCTGCAGGCATTCCTGCGTGTAGTTGTGGCACAGCTCTTCAAACGTGGCGCCGCGTTTAGCCAGCCGAGGGTTCTGGAAACCCGGCGTGTCAACAATCAGCAGAGAGCACAGAGAGTGCTGACTTGATTTTAGCGCTCTGAAATAAATTCAAACACACACAACCAAGTATATTTATTTATATTGTGTGGGCAAATTCAAAAATTTTAAACAAAATTCGAATATAAAGTTCAAAATAAACAAAAAAGTTGTCTGATCGCTGTACTGTTCATGCTACACAACTTGATCTCTCGCAAACAGGAGTTTTTTTCAAGTCATTGGGCACACTACATGACTGATCAGCGATAAGTGGGTTAAACATAACATGATTTATCACCTGGACGAGTCTGTCTGATTTCCAGCAATTCAATCCAAGGGTATCAGCAAATCAAGGGTAAAAACGTGTAGTGTGAACTAAGCATTAGCAAAAGCATTACTCATATAAATGTTTTACATATTTTGTTCCATTGCTCGCTTTGAAGCTATAAAATAACTCTTCACACTTCTGAGACTCTCATACTTCCATTTCTTTAAATAAAATAAAACATAAACAGACGCCGAATGCTTTTTGGCTCCTGAGATGAACAGAAAGTAAAAGCTCTCAACTCCACACTCCATTAAGTTCCCTGGTGGGAAGGAAATGCAGCGCTGTGTGAGTGTTTCAAATGAACAGAATTGGAACTGACCTGTTAATAAGAGAGATGATAAGAGTAAAAAGTTCTGAATAGAGTCCAGCAGCCATGGCCTCCAAACACTCCAGAGCGGTGATTTTTGTCCCTGAATCATAAACACAACACGACACTCAGAACAAACTGTAATAAGCACAAGCTTGAGAGAAAAGTGTCTGACTATAGAAAATCATGTGCAAATCACATCCTTTAAATGTACTTAGCAGACTAATAAAATCCATTCATAATATTAATCATTTTGTTGGCTAAATTGCATATATTAATTTTATTTATATATTCCTAGAAAGGCACAGTGAAGCAATCTAACACACTAGCACACCACTGCGGAGGGTTCTATCTCACAAGTTCAAATCCCAGCAGAGTAACAACAAACACAGTTGGCCATGTTCAATGGAGGGAATGGAGGTATGTAGACTCTCACTGCTGCTGCTGCAGCAGTATGAGTTCACTGGAACTGGGGGTCAAATGGAGCTTAGTGAGGTTCACCAGACGTAATACTGCGCAGTGTGAAAACTTAAAACCAGCAGGTGACAAAAAGCTGCCACAGATTGGACGTGTCAGAGGATCTCCGACTTTCCTTGATCATATCGGGGGTAGCACAAGTAACAACGGATTCTCAATTGGAGATTGGAAATGAATGACTACATTTGGATATTTAAAGGGGGGGGGGGGGGGGGGGTGTCGGTCCTGAATTTTTTTCAATAAAGATTATAAAAGTATAGACGGAAGATGAATTGAAAAAAGCTGTAGTAATCATAAAAACCCACAATTTACATAACTGTCATGACAGAAAGCCACAGACTGAAGTTGGACAATATTTGGAAAACTGGATAACCTAATATTTTATTGGATAATCCTTGGATGTCCAACATCCCTCATTGAGTCTAAATTGACAACATAGATCAATGGTTCTTCCAATTTTTACCTGATCAAATCATGACATTTATTATATTTACGTATTAGGATTTTAATGTCATGTACACTTAGGTCACATTAATGTCAGAACAGGTAATTACTGATTACACAAGATTCATCAGTTTAAGTTTTTAATGTCACAGTCATGGACAATTTTGTACCTCCAATTCACCTCACTTGCATGTCTTGGGACTGTGGGAGGAAACCAGAACACCCGGAGGAAACAACCCACACAGACACAAGGAGGAACATCCAAACTCCACACAGAAAGGACCCGGACCGCTTCACCTGGGAATTGAACCCAGGACCTTCTTGCTGTGGGGTGACAGTGCTAGCCACCCAGCACATGACATAAACCTTACTTACACCCAGAAAGCCTATGTGTACACTGAGCACCTTTCATTTCAGCAGGGTGGCTTTAAATCTTAATTTTTTTATGTTGTAATTCTAATTCTTATTCTCAACATGAGTTCAGCCTTCATATAGCTATAAAAATCTTGAAAACTGTCAGAAAGCTTGATTTTGGAAAATGGGGATGCAGTGAAGTGTGGATCTGTCAGTAGGAAAGCATGTACCTGAGCTCTCTCCAGATCCGCTATCATCCGGTCCCTGTCGGAAGGAGGTGGATCTCTGCAGGGTTCCTTTGGGCTGGTGTTTAAAGATGGACGAGGAGAGCTCTTCGAGGGTGCAGCCCAAGAGATAAGCCGCCTTCTGAGCCCACTCATGACGTGCGAACTGTTTACGACCAGCTGTGGAGAAAGTCGCATTAGCAGGAGATTGTGTTAAATGTTTCTGTATTAAATGCAGCTCTCATTATTGATATACTCTCTATAACTACAACTGCAATACAAAGTAGAATTAAGACTTAATAAAACCCTGGATAGAAGATGTAGATGTAATTATGGTATTACATGGAATCCCCTAGCTGCCCTTTTTACGTATCTACTTCTTGTTTCTAAAGCCCATTTTCAATCAAGTCTATGAATTAGATGCTATAAAATAGAATAATGACTGTAATAATAGAAAGCTTTCTTATATAACCCACCCTTAAACACTTCTAACCAGCATCATACCTCAAATATTTACACACAATTCATAAGCTTTAGTAAAATGACCTAAAACTTATAAATATTTGAATTCTGACAGTCTGATATTCAAGATTTTGTTCATTAAAAAGCACATAAGGCAGCACTACAGCAGCAGCAACTGAAGCAGCTCATACAGAATAGAGAACAAAACTCAGACAGAGAAAACAAAGAATGTTAGAGCACAAACAGAGGATTTTCCATTCTGGTAACAGTAAAAAGGTGCAGCAGAAATCTAAAATCTATGACATGGATGGAGAAAGGAACATCAGAGCAGCATAGCTTGAAAGGACGAATGGCTAATCTCACACTGTGTAGCATCAGTTTAGTTCAGCTCTGAGACAGTTTGAGACATGTATGAGAAAAAGATATTGAGGAAGATAATAAAAATGCAGATGAAAATGCATGGCAGCGGCAATAACGGCATGAAGAAATGCCACTTTAGCATGAGGTTTGATGAATGGTTATGGTGGTTTTGGTTATGGTGATTTATTTCTTTACCTTCTTCAGTCTCTGCATTCATCATGCAACATGCAAGTAAAAAGAGGAAGATAGAACATCAGTATGACATCTGTGGTTTAATACATACACACATTTATTTACAGAACAGGCAAATAAAAATAAAAGTTAAACACTGTGTGACTAGAGGCAGCTTTGCAGGTAGGGGTTGTAGGAGGAGTCAACACTTCAATTTAGAGGATACCAATACTGTTCTAAATTTATAGGAAGTGGTTCATATGGGGACACGTTCTGCTCAGTAATTACTGGGGATACCAATAGTGAGCAAATCATGTCCCCATATGAACCACTTCCATTCTGACCAGTAAAAAAATCAAATAAATAATAATAAAATTTTATTTGAAAAGTGCCTTTCATGACATAAGAGGACACTACAATAAAAATAAAGAAAATCTAAGAAAAAATATAAATAAAATACACATTTACAAATATGGAAACACTAAACATGTGGCACAGTTCTGGGTCACCCAAAAGCCAGCTGGAAAAGATGGGTTTTAAGACGAGTTTTGAACACAGCTGCAGATGAGCAGGCATGTAGCTCAAGAGGAAGACTATTCCACAACTTTGGGCCCGCGACACTGAATGGGGGAACTTTTAACGGATGCAAGGTGGAAGAGCGAAGAGACCGAGCTGGAGAATATGATGTAAGCAGACTTCCAAGATATGAAGGTGCGAGGCTGTGTAGAGATCTAAAACCCAGCACAAACAGTTTATATTGTATTCGGTATTGTACTGGAAGCCAGTGTAGGTGTTTTAAAGTTGGGGTGATGTGCTTCCAGGATCTAGTATGGGTTAGAATCCTTGCAGCTGAATTTTGTACATACTGCAGCCGGTTCAAAACTCTGGATTAAACTAGATAACAAAAATCTTAAATGGCATTCATACTGCATCTATACTAAAATAATATTAAGTAATAAAATAATTAATAAAGTTAATACAGTTCAGATAATAAAAGACAGTAAGAGTGAACCAACTTTCAGGATCAGTTAATAAAAAAAGAGAGAAAAAAGAATTGTAAATAGTTTTTAGGCATTTTTTAATCATAGCAGATGTATAATGTATTATTAGTGACTGTTAAAAGGACTCACTGCATATTTAATCATTTTCGCACATTTACACAAGCCATTAAGGTTTTTTTTTTGGTTTTTTTGTAAAACTTTA
Organism: Trichomycterus rosablanca; assembly: GCF_030014385.1. Taxonomy (NCBI): domain Eukaryota; kingdom Metazoa; phylum Chordata; class Actinopteri; order Siluriformes; family Trichomycteridae; genus Trichomycterus; species Trichomycterus rosablanca. Next base: position 19,035,719 of record NC_086007.1, read on the forward strand.
GTCACGTTTTAAGTAATAAGTGCTCCAGTTTCACAGATTGAAACTCCTAATTTAGAACAGGCAACATTAAAATGGGTAAATTAAAGCTTAAATAATTAACATCTTAAGTCATCTGTCAGTTTGCCCTCACAAATAACTTTGTTCTGGGTGGCCCTAATTCTTTAGTTGCTAATTTATCCTGATTACTACGATGACTGAATGGCATTTCCCTTAATGACACGATGGAGTTGCTCCAAACTGAGGTGATGGTAGTCATGGTGACGAGAACGTGACACCAGGTTACGTGTGACGCAAGCACGTAAGTGCGAGCCCTCCCGGAACCCATTCAGAATGTATTGCAGCGCCTGCAGTTCGAAAAAAAAGAGCCTTAACATGAGAGTCTATGAGAGCAATCCGAAGGGGCGGTTCTGTACGGAACACAACTCGACGCTGGTTGGACTACGATACTCCGAGGCAAGACAGACTCCAGAACAGTCACAGCTGTGATAGAAAAATTTCTTCCCTTTCGCCCTTTGGTGGTGCGTCGCCCGATCGCCCTAAGGAACGAGCCGGCTCGCCCCTGTATATAAGGTAGGTTTGTTTGTTATGATTATTGTTAACACATCCACAGAGCCTCTGTGTGAGACTTTATCTGTGTGATCCTTCTCTGCAGACAAGATGAAAACTTTTCTACTCACAATCCAGTCTTTGAGGTATTTTATTAAGGGTTTTTCCACCACAAATCTCAGTGCTGCGCTGTCATTTCTAAATGTGTAGTTGACTAGGTTTGCTGTTTTATTATCAAGCAGTTAAGTGTTGCCATATCACCATGCCAACCACTGCAACCTGATCATAAAAAATAAGTCCAACATTTTAAACATTACCAGTTACAGAAAGGTGTGGAAGACTTAGTCTAACATGCTAGCCCAACACAGCTCTGAGTCAAGATCTGAGTTTTAAACTCAGCTGTGCTATCGACCAGACGGGCACCTGCACAGACAAGATTTGTTGTTGAAGGGATTCCTCATTACTGGCTGATTGAAGACGCCTGCACAGAGATGGTGATTAATGGAGAGCAGTGTGTGACTCTCCATACATGATACTGCTCTCTATGTGAACCTGTCTCTGCTAGGTGAAAAGAAGCGGTTGGCAATTGAACACGTGTGTTAGATACAACCCAAAGAATATAAAAGTAAAACTATTTTGCTAAGCAATATAATTGTGGAGCATCATAAGCATTATATTCATTATGCATTCTTCGCATTTAAACATACTGATGATGCAATAAGACATTATCCTTATTTTATATTTAACATTTTTTTATATTGAACAAGTTTAATACATTAAAGGCACCCACAAGCATTTGGGTTTAGATCACTACTGCAGTCTGAAGGCTGCTTGATATCTGTAGGTGAATTTTAAAAGTTGTCTACTAAGTCAATACTCTTATACACAATACCCCATTCTTATGCATACATGACGATGAATTACAGTGAAGCTCTATATCAATAAAGAAAGTAATATTTGGCTTCTTTTTTTAGGAGAATTATTTTACAAGTCAGACATGCACAACAAAACAGAAGACTGACAGTAGCGAACACACATAGTTAGTGAGGGTGCATGTCATTATCCTGATATTGCCATGTTCTATATAGGAGAGCTGCACATGAACACTGAAAAGAATCTCCTCCAGCTCCTTCTGCATCTCAGGCGACCTCAGGTTTACAGTGTAGAAGCATCTTAAGTATTTAAAGTCATTTCTAACCATGGTCACTTAGTGCACATGGTGTGTGCAAATACCCAGTTATTATTATTCCCTAGTCATTCTCCTTTTTACCAATGTCCCCTAGTGGTGCCCACAGTTTATTTATCATTGTTTAAAATAGAATGTACTTAAAATAGAATATCCTGATGAGCCAAAACATTTGGACCAGCTCAATTTTTGTGCCAGTGTATATTTCATAACAATTGGCACATTACAGTGAGGGATATATTAAATGTTAGGCTAATAGTAGTAACTCATAGTACATTTTTGAATGCAGCAAATATGATCAGACATAAAGACTGTGACAAGAGCCGAATCAGTATAGTGTGCACCGGTGGCACCCACTAAACGTCTACACAAGCTTGACTGGCTAAGTCTGGGGGTGGCTGAAGCCGTGCGATGGATTGGAGTCCTGTCCATTCTGTCCAGTGTTTCTAAGTGGGTTTGGGTAATCTCCGAAACAGCAAGGGATGCTCACAGGCAGGGACAATGCCTATTGACAGTGATCAGGCAGGGACAAACCATGAAATCCTTATACTGGTGATGAGGTAAACATGTCACAACACGGTACACCAAACTCTTTTGTGTGTGTACACGGCACACTGTTATAGCTACTGCACATTGTTACACACACACACAGACTTCTAGGGGCAATTTTTGTCTGCATGTCTTTGGACTGTGGGAGGAAACCCACGCGGACACGGGGAGAACATGCAAACTCCACACAGAAAGGACCCGGATCGCTCCACCTGGGAATCGAACCCAGGACATTCTTGATGTGAGCGGACAGTGCTACCCACCGAGTCACCCCTGTTATAGGTACTGTCACTTATGGTACAGTACATTTTAAAAAATGGTGTGGTGTGTGTGTGTGTGTGTGTGTGTGTGTGTGTATCTGTATCAGAACTAAATCCATAGATGCTGTAATGAAATAAGCACCTTGACACTGATTTCATCAGTTTGCGTTTTGTCTTTTGACTTGTCTGTTACTGCAGCAAAATAATGCCATGCCTACACCAAATGTCACCTGTTTTGCTTTCCTATCATTATGGGATGTTAATATAACAGACCAACACTCATACCTTTGGTGGCCCCTGCGGCTCCTAAGTGGTAGATGGCCCCTAGTATGAGCCAGAGAGCTCTCTGCTCGTCAGATGAGATACCGAGCACCTTCATTGCTGCCTGCAGCTTTGTGAACTGTTGTGCTGCCTTCTGCTTGTCCTCAGGCTGAACACATACACACACAGTGATAAATACCTCTCATAATAAAGCACTGTTAGTTTATGTTAGTAAGTGTTTACTTCATTTCAGTCCTGGAGGAATGGAATTCAGCATGGCTATTTCACAGAGAAAATACAACTAAACGTGCTGAATAATTAGCAAATCTGTCAAAGTAATCGAACTGGACAGAACTCTGGCCCTACAGGACTGCACTTGAGTACAATTAACAAATGCATAAATACAAATAAATACAGATTTCTGTCTGTGTACACTTTCAGGCAAAAAATAGGCCAAATCCATTTTTTTAAAATAAATCAAACAACAAGTCATTGGTCTAAATATGAAATGAATTAAGGGAATGCACTGTGAGACTTGTGCCACCCATTGGGGGGAATTTACTGTAATAGTCTTCTCACAGGCACAGATAAATGTATGTCTAGGTGTGCAAATTGTTCCAAAATATCGTCTGACTTGTATCCAATTACACGATTGTAATCCACTTCCTCTCTACTGATGCTGACTTCCACCCTAACTGAGAAGAGCCGTGACCAACACACGCCCCCTCCGACACGTGTGCGGTAGCCAACTGCATCTTTTCACCTAAACAAGGCAAGTTCATATGCGGTGGCAGAGCTGATATTCGAACCGAAGAGTTTGAGATATCAGCTCTAGTGTGCCACCTGAGCGCCCGTTTTTTTTTTTTTCCTAAAAGATTAGTGCAGTTTTAGGTTGTGCCCTGTTTTCACAGGCGTGTATTTTGTGGCTACCTTGGTCTGAGGAATTATTCCAAAGATGTTGTTTTCAGCAAAGTGGTTCAAATGCAGCTCAGTTCTGTAAAAAAAGCAACAACAAAAAAACATTAAGTACCAAAGCATGTTAAATATTGAACAGCTCAGGGAAAGGGTGTGACTCAAGACAGGGACATTTACATGGCAATACAGTATCCAATTCAAGCAACAGAGGGTTAAAGGGTGGCAACATGATCGAACCCTCAACCTTCTGAGTAATAGTCCAGTTCCTACATGCTTGTCAATATTTTATTGTTTGCTGAAACTACCCGATCACGCTCAGCATTTAAGGTACTGGACTGTTAATCAGAAGGTTTCAACTGTTAGGCCCCAATTGCTCAAACATATTTCTAAGTCGCTTTGAATAAAAGCCTCGGCTTAATGCCGCGAACTGATGTAAATGTGAGAAAAACTAATACTTTCCAGGATCATTAAACAAGTGACCTAATAAATCATGCAAATGAGATAAGAAATGTGCAATATGTCACAGCAAGGTTGATCTTTGACCAATTCTAATGGGAAAACCCACTTTTGTGCAGGCTGTGCTATTGTTTCCTATGTGTACTGTATAATATATATATATATATATATATATATATATATATATATATATATATATATATACAGTGTATCACAAAAGTGAGTACACCCCTCACATTTCTGCAAATATTTCATTATATCTTTTCATGGGACAACACTATAGACATGAAACTTGGATATAACTTAGAGTAGTCAGTGTACAGCTTGTATAGCAGTGTAGATTTACTGTCTTCTGAAAATAACTCAACACACAGCCATTAATGTCTAAATAGCTGACAACATAAGTGAGTACACCCCACAGTGAACATGTCCAATTTATGCCCAAATGTGTCGTTGTCCCTCCATGGTGTCATGTGTCAAGGTCCCAGGTGTAAATGGGGAGCAGGGCTGTTAAATTTGGTGTTTTGGGTACAATTCTCTCATACTGGCCACTGGATATTCAACATGGCACCTCATGGCAAAGAACTCTCTGAGGATGTGAGAAATAGAATTGTTGCTCTCCACAAAGATGGCCTGGGCTATAAGAAGATTGCTAACACCCTGAAACTGGGCCACAGCATGGTGGCCAAGGTCATACAGCGGTTTTCCAGGACAGGTTCCACTCGGAACAGGCTTCGCCAGGGTCGACCAAAGAAGTTGAGTCCACGTGTTCGCCGTCATATCCAGAGGTTGGCTTTAAAAAATAGACACATGAGTGCTGCCAGCATTGCTGCAGAGGTTGAAGACGTGGGAGGTCAGCCTGTCAGTGCTCAGACCATACGCCGCACACTGCATCAACTCGGTCTGCATGGTCGTCATCCCAGAAGGAAGCTGACGCACAAGAAAGCCCGCAAACAGTTTGCTGAAGACAAGCAGTCCAAGAACATGGATTACTGGAATGCCCTGTGGTCTGACGAGACCAAGATAAACTTGTTTGGCTCAGATGGTGTCCAGCATGTGTGGCGGCGCCCTGGTGAGAAGTACCAAGACAACTGTATCTTGCCTACAGTCAAGCATGGTGGTGGTAGCATCATGGTCTTGGGCTGCATGAGTGTTGCCGGCACTGGGGAGCTGCGGTTCATTGAGGGAAACATGAATTCCAACATGTACTGTGACATTCTGAAACAGAGCATGATCTCCTCCCTTCGAAAACTGGGCCTCATGGCAGTTTTCCAACAGGATAACGACCCCAAACACAACCTCCAAGATGACAACTGCCTTGCTGAGGAAGCTGAAGGTAAAGGTGATGGACTAAACCCAATTGAGCACCTGTGGCGCATCCTCAAGTGGAAGGTGGAGGAGTTCAAGGTGTCTAACATCCACCAGCTCCGTGATGTCATCATGGAGGAGTGGAAGAGGATTCCAGTAGCAACCTGTGCGGCTCTGGTGAATTCCATGCCCAGGAGGGTTAAGGCAGTGCTGGATAATAATGGTGGTCACACAAAATATTGACACTTTGGGCACAATTTGGACATGTTCACTGTGGGGTGTACTCACTTATGTTGCCAGCCATTTAGACATTAATGGCTGTGTGTTGAGTTATTTTCAGAAGACAGTAAATCTACACTGCTATACAAGCTGTACACTGACTACTCTAAGTTATATCCAAGTTTTATTTCTATAGTGTTGTCCCATGAAAAGATATAATAAAATATTTGCAGAAATGTGAGGGGTGTACTCACTTTTGTGATACACTGTATATATATATATATATATATATATATATATATAATATGTACGGGTCAAAGACGAAACGTAACTTTTTAGTGTCCCCACTTGATAAATAATATACAATTATATTAGTATAAGTGGATATACCTTCAATGTACTCCATTTGTACATGTTTACTGAAACTTAAAGTAATTTTTTACAGAAAATGTATGATTTTTGAAAAAATAACCCTTGAAACCCCCAAAATGTCATTCAGTGCAACGGTCCCCCTACCTCTTTAAGTAATAAAACATTAAGAAAAAACTAATTAATCTTAAATAAAACTTAAAATTTACTGCTTTGGCATAATTGTACAAATGTCATGTGTGACATATTAAATAATATTCAATCAGATGTGTTTTTTAATATTAATAATATTCAGGATACTTTCAGTCCCCATTTTCCCAATCTTCAGTTGTCCTTTAGTACAACGTTAATAAAAAGCCTTATTTTAATATGTAATCAAGCTACTGCAGTCATGTGACCAATTATAACAACAAAAGAAGACTCCTGGGGACCCTTCAGCACACACAAAGGTCAATGCATTTTAACATTATTTGATAAAAATGTCTTTTTACTGACAGTACATTAAAGAACAAAACTGAGTGTCATTCAGTACAACACAGAAAACGTAATATTACGGTTAATCTTGTAAACAAACAAGGTTATTAACATTTAAATGTGAATATGTGTAGAAATGTCTTTGAGTTAATGTCAATGTTAGCTTTGGCTAACCACTGGGATAACTGTAAAATGTGCTAAAGTAAAATTTCTGTCATTCAGTGCAACAGTCATTCAGCGCAACAGAATTTTGCTGTTGCACTAAATTGACAATGACATTGTTATACTGACTTTTTAATGTTTTAAAATTATTTTTTAAAGCAAAATTGAAACAGAAATTCCTTTGTGTGGCCAAATCCACCTGATGAAATTTACTACCTTAAGTCTGATGTCAAAATCATAATCGCAGAACTAAAGCCATGTACAGCAAGAACCTCAAGGTTAACAACAAAAGATAAAATGTGACTTCAAATGGTTTTCACTGCTGAATGAATTTAGATTTACTGCAGCAACTTTTTCACATGTTATGACACAAATTCCACACTTCCACACTGTTCTGGTGCCTTACAAGTTGTTATGATGGATCATTAGCTATGTTTTAATATTAAAATGCTTTATGAATATATTGAAATGCTTTAACAGCAACCATTTTTTCATGCTATGACAGGACTTCAAATGATCTTATGTTACATCACTTTTATGCAAGTTTCTTGTTTTATTTCAGAATAAAGTTTACGTTTTGGATTGCCTTACTTTTTTCATGATGTATTTTGTTTGTTTGTTTATTAGGATTTTAACGTCATGTTTTACACTTTCGGTTACATTCATGACAGGAAACGGTACTTTATCTTCACACAAGGTTCAATAGCTTTATCAAACACAGTCATGGACAATTTAGTGTGTCCAATTCACCTCACTTGCATGTTTTTGGACTGTGGGAGGAAACCGGAGCTCCCGGAGTAAACCCATGCAGACACGGAGAGAACATGCAAACTCATGATGTAGTAATATTATAACACATACTTGCCACTGGTGTGGCATATTTTCATTCTACTACTGCTACTTTAATCAATAAAGAACTTAAAAACAAATTAAGTCATGAATATTCTGATGTAACAGGATAATTTGGAGTATGTCATTCAGTGCAGCATAAAATCATCATACAGTGCAACAAAAACATTTGCTTAAAATAACTGTAATAAGTCATTATTATATTTTTTTTTTCATGTGAATGCAAGAGAATCCAGGCCTGCTTCATAGAAAACAGAGTTTAATTAGGTTTCAAATACAATAGAATGTGTAGCAAAAACGTCTTGTATACAAATAAACAAAATCCCAAGACGCATTAGAGTACAAACAATGCACAGAAAATTCAAAACAGAGTAAGTACAGTTTCTTCTGAGGTTTTAAATCTTTTGTAAGAGATATACTAAACTTATACATTTGAAATGGCTAAGATTGTTCCTTGTGTGTGTATTTTGTCATAAATTAGTCGTTGCACTGAATGACATTTTTGTGCCCTTGTTGTGTGTCAACAACACTAAAATGATCAAATAAGCAGAAAAAAAATACATATTTACATAATTGACACATTTGTGCACAATATTAAATGAAAAAATTATACAATTTAACCATTTTATTTTTTTGGTACTTGGAACACCCTATTCGTCTTTCACCCACGTATATACTGTATATATACGTATATTTCTCCATCACAGTCTGGTACGGTAACTGCACTCCATCACAGTCTGGTACGGTAACTGCACTGCAGAGGACAGGAAGGCTCTCTAGCGTGTAATAAAAACTGCACAAAGAATTTCTGGAACATCCTTCCCTGCACTACAGGATATTTATCAGACCAGGGTGGACAAGAGAGCCCACAACATAATTAAGGACAGCACACACCCCCAAAACAACCTCGTCACTCTTCTGCCATCAGGCAAACGCTTGAAGCATTAAGGCCAGAACAACAAGACTGACCAACAGTTTCTACCCACAGGCAGTCAGGCTTGTGAACAAACATGGACTATCACACACACAACCTACCTCATGAACATTAAACCTCATAATACAATGCACAACTGTATATCCAATGACTGCTGCTATGCATATTTGCACCTTAAAACAACTTAAACAACTTAAAAGTTACTTAAAATAACTTAAAATGCTGCTATATTCTTAAACATTGCACAATTTTTCTGCACCTTAAACAACTGCTGCTATGTGCCTTTTTTTTACTACCTTAGTTTACTTTTATCTCTATTTTTACTCATTGTATATAAAAGTTTTTATAGTTTAAGTTTATATTTAAAAAGTTTTAATACTAAGTTTTTTATTGTGTTAGTTTAATTTTTGTTTTTATGTATAATACTTTGACGTTTGGAGGACGAACAAAGTAAGAATTTCATTGTACAGTGTAACTGCTGGTTTTTCTGTGCACATGACAAAACTCTTGAATCTCGAATATATATATATATATATATATAATATGTACAAGCACTTACCTAAGATTGCTGTCTGCCCCAGCCATCAGATAGTAAAAGACATTATAAGTGGACTCATTCTCTGGTCTCTTTGCCACCCTCAGCTTCTCCAGGAGCATCGTCTACATATCAATCACATAAAATCATTCAACAAAGACTGATATACAATCCAGCTGTGTGTACAAACACTGAAGTAAACGCTACCTGGATGGATGCTGAGGCCACCAGTCCGGCCTGATCGAAGTCTAGAGAGACGATCTGGGAAAAGCGGCTGGCGTTGGAATTCATGGAGGTGGTACAGTTCCCAAACGCCTCCAGGATTGTGTAGACCGCCTGCCATTTCTCTGCTGTGAGAAACACACATAGACAGACACATTAAAAAAAACAAAATAAAGAATTTAATCATAGTAGGATACTTAGGGCTGCTAAACAAGACCTTGATGAACAATGCTAATTTTTATTAATTTATTTATTTATTAGGATTTTAATGACATGTTTTACTCACTGGTTCCATTCATGACAGCACACGTAGTAACAGGTTACACAAGATTCAACATGGACAATTTTTTATTTCCAATTCACCTCACTTGCATGTCTTTAGACTGTGGGAGGTAAACTGGAGCTCCAAGAGGAAACCCACGCAGACACGGGGAGAACATGCAAACTCCACATAAAAGGGACCCGGACTGCTCCACCTGGGAATGAACTCAGGACCTTCTTGCTGTGAGGTGACAGTGCTACCCACCGAGCCGTCCCTCTGTCAGCTTTTATAACAAACAGCTTTTTAATTGTTTCCATGGTTGTATATGTTTATATATGTTTATAAACATCACCACACCTGAAGCAAATAACTGGTCGTAATTGAGTTCCCAATGGTTTTATCATGTTGTAACCCAGCTTTAGGTCATACAGACTAGCAGTATGTTTTAATATCAGTAATATTATGTAGGGGCTGAAAAATGTGGCATGGCAGTAATAATAAAATATCCTGCAATTCCAAAACACTACGTCATTCTTTTTTTGTATGTTTGTTTATTAATTAATTAATTTATTTAGATATTTTACGCCGTGCTTACACAGTGGATATATTTACAGCAGAAAATGTAGGTAAATCTCGTATTTTAGTTTATAGTCCTTGTCCAGTGTTGTTCTTATATGTTGTCCTTTAGATGCACTCTTTTAGACCAGTTCTTTTCCAAAAACTTGAGGACTGTATCTGTCTTTTATAAATGTATCTGTCTTACCTGAAAAGATCTTGCCAGTGCTGCCAGCAATGGAAAGCAGGTACTGCACCAGGTGCTGGCAGTTGGTGGTCTTGCCGCTGCCACTTTTGCCCAGCAGCACGATGGACTGGTCTTGCCGTGTGGTGAGAAGGTTCCGGTAGGCTGACTGGGCCACAGCGTAGATATGTGGTGCCGTGTCCTCGCGCCTACAGCCTTTAAACATGTGCATCACCTGAAAGCACAGTGAAAACACCACGGTCATAATTGTTCCTGTGGTTTAACGACGACTGTTGTTGTTATTGATGAATTTCTTTACATGTGTGTTTATGGTATCAGGTGTTAGGGTGTTCCTGTTCTGGTGTTCAGGTCTTCACAGACAAGCACATGAGCCTGAGCCTGAAAATGGCAGGTGGGCCATTCCACTGAATCTGTGTCATTTCCTTCCCCAGGACATATTATACATTAATATACAGTAGATTTGGTCTCACTTTGAAGAATAGAAGCTCAGGTAAGCAGCGGTTATGATTTTATGCTGCTGTGTGGTTGATCTGGGTTGTGGTGCTGTTGTTTAATGTGTGCTTTCATTTTGCAATGATAGCAAAGCATTATCAAATATTGAACTTTTTCGGGATTTTTATGATGCTCATTTATTTAAAATAAAATGGACAGTATAAATGTGAGATTCTGCTGGTTTGTTTGATATAAATACTGTCAATATGAATACAAATACAGCTTTGTAATAATACAAAATATAAACACTGTAATTAGTCAGAATGTATCAGAACTACAATGTTTTGTGTTTTTAAGATAACTTGTAAACCAAATAAGCTAAAACTCGAGCAGTGGTCTGCCACTGTACTTTAAGTTTACATTATATCGTATTATATATCGCCACTTCTCATGAGCATATTAAGATATGAGTTTTTTTTGTCATATCGCACAGCCCTACCTGTTACCCTAACATTTTTATCCTTACAGAAATTTGCAGAGTTGCTGTTACCTTCTCAGAGTACATGGATGGAGCACTGATGGGGTTGATGACCACCATGTTGGGTCCGGCGTAAGTATGGATGAGGTTTCCTCCATAGCGCTGCCTCAGACAGTGCATCACGCTCGACTCGTTCAGGTAGGGCAGAGTCGCCAAGTCCTCGGAGCGGTCAAAAGAAGGAGGGTTCGCCTGAAATTGGAAAAGTTGACAGTTAACACAACAAAGGTTGGAGTCAGCGGAACTAAGTGGAAGCACTATGGCTTTGGATCTTTGGATCACATTTACAATCCACACACTAGCTAAAGTTCTCTGCAAATCACTCTGAATCTTGAAGAGAAATCTTAATGCTTTAGCATACCGACACATTTTGGACAAGTATATGCTTCTAACTTTAAATTTTTTTTTTAATGCATTTTCTCCCTTTTTTTCCCGATTTTTCCGTGCGTTTAATTTTGACCCAATTGCGTTATGCTTCCTCTCTACTGGTGCTGACCCGATTGAGGAGAGCGAACTCACACATGCCCCCTCTGAAATGCATGCAGTAGCCGACTGCATCTTTTCACCTGCACGAGGCGAGTTCATATGCGGGTCAGCCTTGTGTACGGAGAGCCACACCCTTATTAATGCATTATTCCTCTACTCGGTGCAGACGCCATCAATCAGCCAGCAGAGGTCGTAATTGAATCAGTTATGAGGTCCCTATCCATGCCAAACGTTGTTCATATAGCCGCCCAGTCGGATGGCAAAGCTGAGATTCGATACGATGTATTCGAAATCCCAGCTCTGGTGTGCTGGCGTATTTTACCGCTGCGCCACCTGAGCAGCCAATATGCTTTGTAAGAACAGTTCAGGGAAGGCCCTTTTTTTTGTTCTGTGCACAAAGCAAGGTCCATGAAGGCATGGATGGCCCTTACCGCAATCCCAGCAAATACCTTTAGAATGAACTAAAACAGGGATTGTGAGCCAGGCTCTCTTGTGCAACATCCATGATGCACCTCACAAATTCTTTCTTTTTTTAAAATGGGCTAAAAATTCCTACAGATACACTCCAAAATCATGTAGAATATACGAAACACAGAAGATGTGTGCGTTTCAAATCGACTCAAAGCATCCACATGTATCTGTGTTTAGCTGTATTTTCCTCCTGTTTCACTTTTAAACTGGTGTTACAGCTCGAGGTGCTCGAGGAAAAAAAGCTTAACATGGTTTTATGTATTAAAAAAATTACATAGGAACATGAAACCTCTCTTAATTATTACTGCTTATAAGTTCTCTCCACTAATTAAATTCCTCGCTCGTTGTTTTACTACAATAAGTCACGTTAAGCTTTGTGCTCTACAGGAAATAACGGCACAGTCAGCGCGTCTTTACTGAACAGAATACGGTTTTCCAATCTCAAGCATCTCCACAATTAAGAAGCATAAGGAAACAATAAAGAAATAAAGGTAACGTGCAAATTTTTGTATTTAACTTTATTTCAATTGTATTTCAGTGTTTTTTTATATATTCTATTTGTGTTATTTCCAGTGCTCTTAGTCTTACCTTCTCCACGTCGTCTTCATCCACCTCAAGCACTGTCCCATCATGTTCCAGTTTGATCTTCACCTTCCCCTCGGGCAGGGCGCCCTGCTCTGTCTTCAGCAGAATGGCTGCAGAGACGTGTGGACACAGGTTATTAAAGTGTACTTTTTATCCTGATTAGAGATGCATGAGTACCGATACTGGTATCGGGTATTTGCCCGATACCGCGCTCATTAACTTCGCAAACGAGGCTCCGATACTAAACATCCAATACCGTGTACCTAGTGCACGTTGCTGCGTTATGCCCAGTTCACACTACACGACTTTCTGATTTGTCAGGTAGCTGTACAGTTCACACTATACGACTGAATATTTTGCACTCGGGAGTCTTTCAGTCGGTGTGTATTTCACACTACACGACTAATCGGCGATAGGGGGTTTCACACTACACCATCTATCACCAACTGGAATCTCAGGCGAGCTTCTCTGGTCTCCCTTTTTTTTTAACAAAAACACACGTGAGAAGTGACGAGAAGTTTAATGATACCACGTCCAAAAATGCACGTCAACAAGTAGCGAGTGATCAAAGTGTTTGTGCGCTGATGTGCAGCGTAAAATCAAGGAGGAAAATAAATGAATCTGAGTGGATTTGGCAACACGAACAGTATGGATTGTTCTATAGTAAGTTGGAGGTTAATAAATATTTTTGCAATGTAGTGTTGGTGTCGGCAAATCTAGCGCCAATCGGGAGCAACTCGGCGTTCGCTCGGTGATCAAAACTCGGCTCTCGATCGCTAAGTGTGAACTATCCAACAACTCGATCCGACCGGCTCGCAGAGCATCAGATATCTGATCTGAGTTGTGCAACAGGGAATGAGTGACATGTCGAACAGCCAATGAGAACGCAGGATACGGTGTGAGGGGAAACGCAGGAGAGGAGTGTAAACAGGTGGGACAGGGGGATAATATAGTTTATATCAGAATACACCGGCACACACACACGTTTTACAGTATTTCTGACCTGATCGTTCTCTACAAAACACCAACATTGCAAAAATATTTATTAACCTCCAACTCACTACAGAACAATCCATGCTATTCGTGTTGCCAAATCCACTCAGATTCATATATTTTTCCTCCTTGATTTCATCACAGCGCACAAACACTTTGATCACTCGCTACTTGTTGACGTGCATTTTTGGACGTGGTATCATTAAACTTCTCGTCACGTCTCACGTGTGTTTTTGTTTAAAAAAAAAAACGGTATTCTAAATAGGTATCGGTATCGGCAAGTACAAAAATACATGTACTCGTACTCGTACTCGGTTGGGAAAAAATGGTATTGATGCATCCCTAATCTCGATCACCTTGTAATATGTACATCAGGTCTAAATCAACTGCCTTTTATACAGTGGATTAGGACAGTACTCAGACCCCTCAAATTGTTTTGCACTTTTATTGTGTAGGGGATATATTTTAATAAGTTGAAGGGATTTAATTTAATTTCTTGCTTAGAACATTAAGTCACTGTGACGGTGGAGAAGCTCACCCAGAGAGAAGCCATCCTTGTGGACCAGCCACACTTTCTCGGAGCCATACCACGCCTGCTCGGCAGCTATCTGCTCCTCAGTCTTCACCTGTGGAGAGAAAGACTCACGTTATTCTCATTCATCGTTCCGCACAGAGTCCGAGAATGAAAAGCACTCATAACCACTCCATGCAAGAAGCATGCTTTCCACCACATGATTTCCACAGCCGAGTGATTAAAAGTAGATTTTTTTTTTCTGGTGCTGATCTAAGACCCGGATATTTGTTCTTAGATCAACATCAAACGACAACTTCTACGGTGTTGCATGATGGGTAATTAAACAAATTATATAAGGTGAAAAAGAAGACTGTTGAGATGATTAGCAGGGCTTAAGTTTACACATGGCAGCATGTTTGGAAGGACACACACCGGGATCTAGAGGGATCCATAACGTTGGAGTTCTCAGTGATCAAACTGTAGCAAGGCATAGCCATAATATCAGCAGCATCAATCATTTTAAATTGGAAAGAGCTTGGCAAAACAATGAATCTCCAAGAGATGACCAATTGGGCATCCAGGAAAGAAGGGACTTGGCCAGGGAGGTAAAAATTTCCTGACCACTGGTCTTGTCTGCAGAATGACAAACTCTCACTAACTGCTCTAATCACTACTTCACAACTCTGATCATCTAGAGTCTACAAACAAGCAGTTATAAATTATTGGTATGCTGTATAGGTATGCAGGTTATATATAACATGTAACATATGCATATAACATATTCATTTGTAC
The DNA here is from genome assembly GCF_030014385.1 of Trichomycterus rosablanca. Lineage (NCBI taxonomy): Eukaryota > Metazoa > Chordata > Actinopteri > Siluriformes > Trichomycteridae > Trichomycterus > Trichomycterus rosablanca. The sequence goes on from NC_086007.1 coordinate 19,050,794, forward strand.
CCCCTATTTTACCACCACTATATTTTGGACAGGGTCATGGTGGGTCTCCCCGGAATCACCATGCACAATGCAGTAACACACCTCAGACTGCAGGTGACTGCTAAGAGAGTTAGGAGGAACTGACTTATGGAAAATCTGCGCCTCCATGCCCCTTTTGCCAGCCATGAATGGCAATGCAGAGGAGCATGATTCTGTAATCATGCCCAAACCTCAAACCCTTCAACAAGCAACCCTCTCCCCCCAATCTCGATGGCTAGTGGGTTCGCTACACCAGTGGTCCCCAACCACCGAGCCACGGACGGGTACCAGTCTGTGCGTCATTTATTACCGGGCCACACAGAAAGAATAATTAATTAGAGATTAGAGAGCGAAAAGATTTGTGAGTAGTATTGTTATTCTATTTTAAATCCCCCTGCCCCTACCGGTCCGTGAAATTATATCTTATTATGAAACGGTCGGGGATTGCTGCGCTACACCCTTATTGGTGGAAATAATAATCAATAGCAATAAATCAATAGCAGTGCAGTGCATTTTCCGTGGATGCCAAATGTCCCTATGAACATGGCCAAATACTTTTAAACCATTAGTAAAATGTCACAGTGGTTCAGTCTGTCAATGACTGTAGATTTTCAGCATTTCCTAATTAGTGTGAGTGCAAGCAGTCTCACAACACACCCAGAAATACAGTGACAGAAGATCAAAACAAGCCAAATATACCACAAACATCAAATCTGCAAATAAATTCTATTGTTAATCTGTAAAATATTAAATTAATGCACTCTTAATGAGTCCCAGTATTTGCTGGGAGTGTGTTGTTCAGGTGACACCAGGGGTGAGAGATTCCAAACAAAAGAAAACACATAGCACTCTTAACAAGGTGGTTCAAGGGGCATGAACACACACACAAGGCAGACTGCAGACCTTAGGCTGAGCGACGGCGGCATGGGCCGCCTGCAGGATGGCCACGGGATCGTCCTCCACCTGTCCCTGGGACACCCAGCGAGAAGCAAGTCAACAAGAGGAAGGAAGAGCATTGTTAATCAACAGCGTATTATACAGCGATATATTCACATCCATTAATGCTACACCAGTATTAGAAGGATTATATGTGTACTGATGCAAAGACAGTTGGGAAGAGGAACAATATAAACGCTGGTAACCTGGAAGGAAGGACTGATTAATGTGATTAAATTTCATTAAAATACATTCATCAAAAACATCTTTTTGAGGTATTTTGAGGATCTGATGTCATCACAGTGTCACACCCTATTCCCATCCTCATTATTCTGGGGTTGTCTGAAACCTAGTGAGCTCCCAAGTCTGTCTAAATTCTTAGCTGCATTAAAATGCTGCCTACTGAGGTGCCTTATTTTGAATCCATAAACTGACTGAATAACGAGGGAGCCCATTGGTTTAAATGGCCGAGGCGAACTGTGTTACCTTAGTAGGAAAAAACTGCGATGTTATCGTCGTAGTGCATCAGTAAGCTCGACGTCTTATTAGAAACCTCTCTACTGAGGCAGCTGCCTAGGTAGGCAGTAGGCAACAAGGCAGCTCACTAGGTTTTCAGACAGACCCTAACTTTATTAGGTACACCTATCTGGTACCATAACATTAAAACCACCTACTTGTTTCTACACTCACTGCACATTTTATCAGCTCCACTTACCATATAGGAGCACTTTGTAGTTCTACAATTACTGACTGTAGTCCATCTGTTTCTCTACATACTTTTTTAGCCTGCTTTCACCCTGTTCTTCAATAGTCAATGGACCCCACAGAACAGGTATTATAAAGTTGGTGGATTATTCTCAGCACTGCAGTGACACTGACATGGTGGTGGTGCGTTAGTGTGTGTTGTGCTGGTATGAGTGGATCAGACACAGCAGCGCTGCTGGAGTTTTTAAATACCGTGTCTACTCACTGTCCACTCTATTAGACACTCCTACCTAGTTGGTCCACCTTGTAGATGTAAAGTCAGAGACGATCGCTCATCTATTGCTGCTGTTTGAGTTGGTCATCTTGTAGACTTTCATCAGTGGCTGGATATTTTTGGTTGGTAGACTATTCTCAGTCCAGCAGTGACAGTGAGGTGTCTGTCAGCACTGCTGTGTCTTATCCACTCATACCAGCACAACACACACTGACACACCACCACCATGTCAGTGTCACTGTAGTGCTGAGAATGATCCACCACCCAAATAATACCTGCTCTGTGGTGGTCCTGTGGGAGGTCCATAAAAGGGGGCTAACAAAGCATGCAGAGAAATAGATGGACTAGAGTTAGTAATTGTAGAACTACAAAGTGCTCCTATATGGTAAGTGGAGCTGATAAATTAAACACCGAGTGTAGAAACAAGGAGGTGGTTTTAATGTTATGGCTGATCAGTGTACATTCATTAACCATATTATATGCTCCACCCACTATACAGATGAACACAGTTACTGACAGTAGCCCATGTGTTCCTTTGGACACTGTTGCCCCCTGTATCCCAACTATCGTTCGAAAGGGACCCCCACTGACTAGACGTTATTTGGGTTATGGACCATTCACAGCACTTCAAATATATTACCATAGTAATATTAGGTTGTACTGGTACAAGTGTATCAATGAAGCAGCAGCAATGCCGGGATGTTTAAACACCTCAGTGTGAATCTTGGAAGGAGAACAGTGCTCCGCCCCAAAAATATAAAGACATCAGCATTCTCTGGTCACAAAGTGACCACTGATCAAAGACTAAAGATAAAACTGAACAATTACAACGAGTACCAACAGAGTCTATGCTCTTTATAAAGAGGCCATCCCAACAACATCGCTGCACCCCATATAGTCATACCAGTACTACATACTATCATTTCATTACCATGAGTCACTGCACTGCTAAGGATAGTTCAGCACCCAAACATCATCTGGTCAGTGAATGTCCTATGGGGGTCCCTTTCGAATGATAAACAGGGTGAGAAAGTGTGCAGAGCAGGAGATGGGCTACAGTGAGGAATTCTCTAGTAATAAACTGGTGATATGAGGTAATGCATAATAGTATGAACCTCATAAACATGCCAGAGCAATGTAATAAGAGCAGGCGCCATTCGCAAATAGTAGCACACGCTAACCATCCAAACAACAACACATGAGTAGAACATTTAATGAACAGGACCTCCAAAACATATCACTGCTGGCTAGATAGATGGATGATAGACGGATGGACGGACGTACAGATAGATAGAAACAGAAATGGAACAAAGACAGAACATTACATTTTGTTTCGAATTGGGAAAAACGGCAACGGAGTTTAAATGGTTAACATGGTTAAAAATAGCATTAGTTATCGATTCAGAATGGAGAAGATGCTTACGCTGCAGCAGGTGGCGCGAGAACACACCGCAGCCAGGCCGAGCTGGAGAAATACAGCGGGATTCTCAGACTGGCTCTGTTCCTGAGCGGGTGTGACGGGTGTGGACAGAGACGTGACGGGTACAGGCTCAAGCTACGGTAGCCAGCAGGTTAGAATCCACACACACACACACAAGTGCCACAGCCAAGCCAGCAGTAGACAAGAAACAAAAGGGCAGATGAGAGAACGGCAATGGCAACGAGTGAGAGGAGAAGACAGTGAACAGTGGAACACAGCATGAGAGCAAAACTAGTCTTTACTTCTTAGGTCACGTGTGATTTATATTAGCACATCTGAAACCCTCCATTCCCCAATCTGCTGCTGGCCCGGTCTGGTCTGGTCTGGTTTACGTTATATAAACAATTTATATGACTGGTGATGCTTTTAAAAATATCATCAACAAACTGGGTCTAAGGTCAATCATACTCAGCTCAGCGGCAAGCCATAAAAACAAAGAAGCAAATCTGTGCAGTGAAATACACTCAGGTGTCAGGTAAATAAAGATAAAGAAGAATCCAGATTAGATAACAGATCAGATGAATAATACCAGGGCCCTGCAAATGAAATATTACACAAAGGAATAACAGACACACTTGAAAAGACATGAGCACTGTTAGAGCTGGACTAGTTTTACCAATCAGTGTTTAACAGGGTCATTGGGAAACAATTTTACTAGCCAATATACACAGATAAGCCAAAACATTAAAACCACCTCCTGGTTTTTACACACTGTCCATTTTATCAGCTCCACTTACCATACAGAAGCACTTAATGGTCAGGACCCCCACAGGACCACCATAGAGTAGGTATTATTTGGGTGGTGGATCATTCTCAGCACTGCAGTGACACTGACATGGTGGTGGTGTGTTAGTGTGTGTTGTGCTGCTATGAGTGGATCAGATACAGCAGCGCTGATGGTGTTTTTAAATACAGTGTCCACTCACTGTCCACTCTATTAGACACTCCTATCTGGTTGGTCCACCTTGTAGATTTAAAGTCAGAGACGATGGCTCATCTATTGCTGCTGTTTGAGTCGGTCATCTTCTAGATCTTCATCAGTGATCACAGGATGCTGCACATGGGGCGCTGTTGGCTGGATATTTCTAGTTGGTGGACTATTCTCAGTCCAGCAGTGACAGTGAGGTGTTTAAAAACTCCAGCAGCGCTGCTGTGTCTGATCCACTCATACCAGCACAACACACACTAACACACCACCACCATGTCAGTGTCACTGCAGTGCTGAGAATGATCCACCACCCAGATAATACCTACTCTGTGGGGGTCCTGACCATTGAAGAACATGGTGAAAGCAGGCTAAAAAAGTATGCAGAGAAATAGATGGACTACAGGCAGTAATTGTAGAACCACAAAGTGCTCCTATATGGTAAGTGGAGCTGATAAAATGGACAGTGAGTGTAGAAACAAGGAGGTGGTTTTAATGTTATGCCTGATCAGTGTATACTAGGCAGTATAAAAATAAATAGAATTTTTCTAAATTATGTATGTACAGGCATAACACTAGATAACATCTGGACTGCTGTGGAAATTACAGGATGAAGTTATTACATAAATGTAACAGTGATTTACGTAACATTATCATTATTACTGATTCAGGATCAGCCTGATTATAAATGAACTACAGTATATCACTTTATTATGCATATCTATCTGGTACATGCGTTCATTGATTGTTCTATAAGCTACATACATATTTGGGGGTATACAATTACTGACTGTATCCCATTTGTGGCTCTGGACACTTTAAAGGGACCCTCACCGACCTTATGTTAAGTTGTCTAACCTGGTGCTAAACTTAAACACGTTCTCTGTTACTCCCAGCCCAGATGTAAAAAACTTAGGTGTCACAATAGATTCAGATCTCTCCTTTGATACACACATTAATAATATTACTAGAGTTGCTTTCTATCATTTGCGTAATATCTCTAAAATAAGAAATATACTATCTGTTAATGACGCCGAAAAACTGATCCATGCGTTTATAACTTCTCGGTTAGATTATTGTAATGCTCTTCTAACTGGATGCTCTGGTAGATCCTTAAACAAACTCCAGTTAGTTCAAAATGCAGCAGCTCGAGTGCTAACTAGAACTAAAAAATTTGATCATATCACTCCTGTTCTATCATCTCTACACTGGCTGACAGTTAAATTTCGCATTGATTACAAAATACTTTTACTAACCTATAAAGCGCTACATGGTCTGGCTCCACAGTATCTGAGTGAGCTTATTAATTACTACAGCCCAGCGCGTCCACTTCGTTCACAAGATGCAGGGTTACTTATAGTTCCTAAAATTAAAAAGACCAAAGCTGGTGGAAGAGCATTTTCTTACAAAGCTCCACAACTCTGGAATAATCTTCCTGCCTCTGTTCGGTATTCGGACACAGTCTCAATGTTTAAGTCTAAACTGAAAACATATTTATTTTCTCAGGCTTTTGATTAGTATAGACAAAGGCGCAGAGCTTGGGGGTTCTTGGTCATAGAAACTTGTGGTGATCAGGGATGTTGGGTCGCTGTCGTTCTGCCTCTCTTGTCCAATCACTCTGGTTTGGGTAGGAGAGGTGGGCGCTGATGTCCTGTGAAAGCCTTCATGACCTTGTTACCTGCTCGCTCTCCCTTTTAGTTATGCTGTAATAATTAGGGCTGCCGGAGTCTAAAACTCTCTGTAAAACTGTTTGTCAACTAGCATTGTACATTATTAACTACATTCTCTGTTGTTTTACCCCGAGGGCATTCTGATGGAAACCTGTTTACCCGCCGAGGTTAAGGATTAAAGTCGAGACTGCCGGGACAACGATGCTGCTCCTGTCAGATGTGACGGGTCTGGAGTAATTGCAACGACAAGAAATCACTACAGACTTTATTGAAGACTAGAGCGGATAACAACTCTATTATTATTTAATTGTTTATTTATCTATTTATTACCACTGTATGACTTTTAGATCATTCAATTCTGTGTTTGTATGATTTGTGTAAATCGTGTATTTATTTAAAGTATCCTCCAGACCACCCAAGAAGGATGGGCCCTGTTGAGTCTGGTTCCTCTCAAGGTTTCTTCCTGTAATTTTCAGGGAGTTTTTCCTTGCCACAGTCGCCCTCGGCTTGCTCAACAGGGGTTTTTGTATCTGTTGGTCCTGGATTTTGTAAAGTTGCTTTGAGACAATGTATATTGTAAAAAGCGCTATATAAATAAAGTTGACTTGACTTGACTTGACTTGACTTGACTTGACTTGACTTGACTTGACTTGACTTGACTTGACTTGACTTGACTTGACTTGACTTGACTTGACTTGACATGTTATTTAAATAGAGGACCATTCTAAGCACTGCAATAACATGGTAATGGCAAGCTAGTGTAGGTTGTACTGCTGTAATAGGTACAGCAGTGTTGGTGGGATCTTTAACCTATTTATAAGAAACACATACTCCTTAGCACTCATTGTAGGTGCACAGCCTTGTGCTGTCTAGCGTCTTTTTTTTTATTGGTCACTCTCTGATCACATGACACTGTTGGCTTTATATATTTAGTTGGAGCGCTATTCTCCCGCCAGCATTCAAACTAAAGGGGTATAAAAATCCAAACAACACTGCTGCACCTGATACACATACCAGTACAACACAGGTCACTAGCATGTTGGTGTCAATCCAGTGCAACATCAACTGATCAGTGGGGGTCCCATTCTATTGATGAATAGGGTTATATAGGATCAAGAGATGGCTTACATTCAGTAAATGTACACCCAGAAACATCATCTGTATAGTAGGTGTAGCTTATAAAATATAAGGGTACATACTAAATATGTATGAAGGCCTAGAATGCCTATATTTGTCATATATACATATACAGGTGTACAGTACAATGAAATTCTTTCTTCGCATATCTCAAGCTTGTTTGAGAGCTGGGGTCAGAGCGCAGGGTCAGCCATTGTCTGATGCCCCTGAAGCAGAGAGGGTTAAGGGCCTTGCTTAAGGGCCCAACGGTGGCTGCAAGGCAATTTGTTTGTTTGGTTGGTAGGTTGGTTTTTATAATGCCTTGTTAACTCTGGTGAGTTATTTTGGCTGCATGGCAAAGCTGGGATTCGAACTCTCAACCTTTCAGTTGATAGCCCAAAGCCCTACACACTGGGTAACCACTGTCCCTATATAGGTATGTACGTATTGTTGGGTGGACACAACAGTGGGTTTTACACAATGAGCCCTGAGCCTCTTGGGCTTTGTTGAAGCTCATTGGCCAATTTAATGATGCATTTTCACTCAAAGAGCCTAAATATTTATACTGTACTAGATTAACCAGCAGCAAATAATGCATTTTAGTGACAGAACTTCCACAGGTAAAACAGATCCAGCTCAAACAGAAATCAGAGGCATGAGAAAGTGGAAGAAAAAAGAAAAGTATGAGAGTTACAGATGAAGCGAAGATCTTCTCCAGTCGTCTCTGAGCTGCGTCAGTAGGGCTCAGCGGAGGACTTTCCTACAAGTCAGACCACCGATAGAAAGTGAACTGATTAAGAAGCTGGTCTGCAATGTTTGCATATTGTCGATTAGTGCAATCGAGCGCTGTGTTAGCTGTGTCGATTCTAAAAGCATTTCCACCACGCAGTTTATAGCTATCGAACACCCAACAACTGCTGAGGGGGGTTCCATGCACATGCACACAGACACACTATTCGGGTTACAGACAGACGGGAAGCTTTGGATATGCTGATGGGATTGTACATTTATGCCAAGTTCACACTACATGAATTTCCAAGTCGTCAGGTCGCTGTACAGTTCACACTACACCATCTATCACCAACTGGAATCGCAGACGAGCTTCTTTGGTCTCCCAAACTACGTTTTGTCACGAAAACAAACGCAAGAAGTGACGAAAGGTTTAATGATACCACGTCCAAAAATGCACGTCAACAAGTAGCGAGCGATCTTATCGCTCTTATCGATATCTCTCTTCGGTTGCCGAGCGTTTGGCGAGTGCTCAGCGAGCCGCTCGGATCGAGTAGATCCGAGCAAATCTAGCGCCGACCAGTGGGTGAAATCATGTAGTGTGAACTAGGCATTATAGAACAGTAATACAAGAGCACAAAGTGATTCAATGCAGTCTAGCGTCTTCTAGTCTCTTATCGCCGACTAATTTCTGATCACAAGACACTTATTTATTTGTATACCTGTATCTCTTTTCACAATAGACATTGTCTCAAAGTAACTTTACAGAATCCAGGACCGACAGATCAAAACCCCCTGTTGAGCAAGCCGATGGCGACAGTGGCAAGAAACCTTGAGAGGAACCAAGCTCAGCAGGGACCTCCGTCCTCCTTGGGTGGCCTGGAGGACGCACTGTCTGCTTTATATTTTAGTTGGAGCGCTACTGACCTCCCAGCATTTGAACTAAGAGGTTAAAATCCTAAAAAACGCGGCTGCACCTGACACACTAATAGATCTAGTGCAACACAAAAAAAAGTCAGAAGCAACAAAGAGTCCATGTATAAGGACTTGTTCATAAATCACTGGATACTGTCTTTACTTAAGTGTTTTCACAGACCCATACAGACCCATACAGACCCATGCCCTACCAAAAGCAAAACCAAAGAGAAACCAATTTCTAAACCTCTGTGCACTCGTGGGTATCGATTTCTGGTCCACCTTAAATGGGGATCAGTTGATTTATTGACGCGAGCTTGGCTGCAGACCACACAGTGTGAATGTGACCCATTCCTGAGGTTGAGAATAGAGTTATGTGCTTTTGGTCAGACTTTTGGTTAAAAACACCAAGTGTCCTTACATGTAAACCAAACTATTAATCAGTGGTTAAAAAAAGTAAAAAAAACAAAGCAGAGACTTCCCATGGGGCACACGGCTGGTGCGGTGGTCTAATGCGCTACCTCACCGTTGCTGAACTCTCAGGCTCAAATCCCAGACGGTGCTCTCAAATCTCAGAGGTAAAACAAGCTAGACCACCAGTGCTGACATTTCTGACTTACAAGTTAGAATCTAAGCTCTGCTATTGGATTCCTCATAAATGCTGTGATTATGGCCTCTGCTGGCTAATCAAAGATGCCTAAACATGTGAAAAGAAAGAAGCAAATGGCTACTGCACATGTGTCGGAGGGGGCGTGTTAGTTACAGCTCTCTTTAGTCAGAAGTGGAGACCTGTAGCAGTAGACGTGAATACTATCAGGTAATTGAATATGACTAGAAATGTGGGGAAATGCATAAATAGAAAATACAAATCAGACACAGTTGGCTGTGACTGAGGGAGGAGGTTGATTGGGCTTCATTGCCACCTTACAAAGCAAATTACACGTTTTTGTATACTTGGTAGTTGGTAATTCCAATTGGTTTTTGTATAATTGGTAATTGGATATGACTAGATTTGGCAAAAATTGAAAGGAAATGCATAAATAGCAAATATAAAACAGACACAGATGGCTGTGACTGAGGAAGGGAAGGTTGAATGGGCTTCATTGCCACCTTACAAAGCAAATTAAACGTTTGTGGGTAATTGGTAATTCCAATTGGTTTTTGGATAATTGGTAATTGGATATGACTAGATTGGAAGGAAATTGGGGGGAAACGCATAAAGAGAAAATATAAAACCGTCACAGTTCAGTTGGCTGTGACTAAGTGAGGGTGGTTGATTGGGCTCCCTTGCCACCTTACAAACCAAATTAAATGTTTTTAGACAGAGGGAAGCTGATTGGGCTTCAGTGGCCACTAAAGTACAATTAATAAATGAAACCACGACTTGTTTCATCTTTTAACTTAACATGACACTGGGAGAAGATTCTTTATAGATACAGTAAGTGCCCATAAGCAATGCAATTAGCCACAACACTTGGACTTGTTCCAAACCACATTTGAACAGCTGAAGTATACATGTTGGGTGCTTTTCCACCTTTAGCTTAGACGCAGCACCAACCCAGCCAAAGAGACACAAATACAACTGTTATATCCGACACCCTGTCCTCCCAATGCTGCCTAAGCTCCAAAAACTGTCAGGATATACCCTGGTGTAAAATGATCCTGGGGTGCAAACACACTGTGCAGTAAGTAATGTTAGAATCATTCAAAGTCAGAAGAAAAATCCTCCATGGTGCGTTCAACGGTATGTTAGATCAGTCTGGTTTTTAATTCTCACACAATTCCACACCAGTAAAATGATTCATGCATCAGAAAAGCAAACGGTACCTCTGGACTCTTTAATGCCACTTGTTTGGGGATTGGAGTGAATGAATCAGAAGATGACGGAACAGTTACTTTAACAGAAGTAGGACCTGAAGCTGCTTTGAAAGCCACAGCTTCTGATTTGGATGATATGGACCCAGATTTAGGATCCGGAATGGATGCTGGTGTAGAAACGGTTGGCGGTTTGGGAGCTCCAGTTGCTTTGGGAATAAATCCTGGAGGAGGGGACATGGGAGAGGGTTTGGGGACAGGTACTCTCCTTGGAGGTGGGATAAACACTGCTGGTGGTGAGACGGGACACTTAACTGGAGAGGAGGTCGCAGGAGAGGTTGGTGGAGAAAGAGCAACAACCTTTGATTCTGGTTTTGGAACCACAGTTTGGTGTACTTCAGATTTCTGGACACTCTTTACTGGTGCTGTTGAACTTTCTTCCTCTTTAGTTGTCTCCTCCTTTTTGGGTTCTTGCTTTTCTGCAGGTTCTGGCTTGAAGGGCCGGATCCGTGGATCCCTCGGCCTGCCTCGGCTCACCAAACTGGCCAGTCCTGTGGAAATGTCCTCCTTCTCCTCCTTCTTTACAGAGTCATGTTTGAATGAAAACATGGGTACTTTCACAGCTTTGGGGACTGATGTTTGTGTGGGTTTAGGTGGCTCAGGGGCAGGTTTCGAGGCTTCACTAAGACTCTGAACAGGATTCGTGCCTGTAGGTATTGCAGCCGTGTCTCCTTCCGCAGGTACTACTCTTCTTATTACCCTCCGTACCATCTTGATCACCTTTTTGGGCGTCACACCTTGCGAGTCCTCGGCCGTCTCAGGCTGGCTAGCACTGAGTGCAGTATTGGCGGTCCCGTTTAGAGCATTCTGAGGTCCGTTAGTGCTGGTGTGTCCATTTAACACCGGCTCAAGGTTCAGTGAAGCTGGACGAGATACAGGGCTTTTGAAGCGCTCGTGCGTACTGGGTGGTTCCGGGCTCTTGATAAAAGATAAGCGGTTTCTTGTAGGTGAGGGGCTTTTGAGCCTTTCTCGGAGTTGAGGTTGGGACTGGGAATTGCCCGAGGGATCTCTGGGAGGTTGGGGACTCTTGGCACGCAGCAGGACTTTACCAGGCTCCAGACTGGCCAGTGACTGGGAACGACTCAGACTGCCATTAATGTCTGACTACTCAGAGAGCATGATGGAGGAAAGGAAAGACAGTAACGATGAGTTTAGCATCATTCTACATAAACAAAATCTAATGTTCTGATTCTAACATTATTTCTGTGTATCCAGTGGGCTGACAAACTGCCATACAGAAATATATGATACCAATAAAAATACGATTTACCACAGCCATCAAACAAATGAGGTAATCAAAATTTCTGATTACCAAAATTAAAAGGGCAAAAAAGCAGACTGTTTACTGATAATGACACACAGCCCTAAATCCAACCAGTCTCCTTAGGAAGAGTAATAAGGTGTGGTGATGAGAGACCGAACTTACTAAGGCATGCAGAGCTTGGCCTATGACCACCACGACTACATTTTATCTGGTGAGTCTTGCCCATCAATAAATAGAAACCCAACTGTCCCTATGTCACTAGGAAGGAATTCTCAAGTGTACATTCATATTGTATTTTTTCTCCTTAAGAAACCCAGTAAGGTAGGTTCGAGACTGGACCTTAAAGATCATTGTTGTATCAAACTTCATGTTTCCTGTAGCTCACACAAATAATCAGCCCTATTAGCCAATTATAAAGCTCTTCTTAAACTGTATAAGTTGTAGGTTTTGAGCACAGTTAAGTAACCTGGCATATAGAATTGTGTAATTCACCTTTAAATGACCTTAAATTGGTCACATTTCTAGCCAAAAATTATGTTCACGAGCACAAAACATACTATAAAGGCAACTACTCAAAGATAGTTATTGTTTAGTATGGTTTAGAGTGTCCTGATCTAATTGTTCCTAGTTTTTAACCAATACCAGAGTGTTGAATATTTATCGATACCCCGTACTGACTTGGTACAGCCACAATTAAGCAATTATCTACAAATGAGTTTTTTATTTATTTATTTTCTTTCGGCTGCTGTCGTATTTAGGGGTCGCCACAGGAAACCATTTTTGTTTGCATACTTGATATGGCACAGTTTTCTTCAGTGTTCGGGACCGCCACTGCGAGTGCTTGGGCTGTTTGGGCACAGCCCTACCCCCTACGGAAATAGCCAATCTTGTCTGTCTAGATGCCCAACCAGATTCGAATCCTTAATCTCAGCGATAGTGAACTAGCTTATTTTACCGCTGCGCCACCCAAGCGCCCCTCTGCAAGCGGATTATGCTAAAGGTTAAAGGTTTGACCGGACCATGAACTACTTTACAATTGTTAGTCGAAATCAATCAAATCCAACTAAATTTGATTTGATATGATCTACTATTCTGCTCTAGACAATCACAGACACAGGTGTGAGGTGCTCTATAGACACAACTGGCCTGTTTCTTGTTTCTTTCACATATCCCACATCTTTGAAAGCTGGGGTCAGAGCTCAGGGTTAACCGCTGAACGATGTCCTTGGAGCTAAGAGAACACAACAGTGGCTGCATGGCAGAGCTGGGATTTGAACCCAAAACCCTTTGATTAATGCCCCAAAGCTCCACCCACTAAGACAGCACTGACCCTAAACTTGATTGTTACTTACTTCAAAGTGTCAGTGCATTGTAGTTTCCAAATGAGAGAAGGAGCTTTTGATACAGTTTTTAATCCATACATCGTGTGTAATTGTCTGCTAAAAGTTACATGCTTTTACAAGTTAAAAGCAACCTTAGTTGTTTATTATAAGTAACATAACTGTTTCTATTAGTATACAAACAGTTTGTATTTGTATACATTTTAATACTATTTTATTACTATTTGTATACATTTGTATTACTATTTGTATACTTTTTTATTACTATTTTATTACTATTTGTATTCATTTTTATTACTATTTTATTACTATGTATTAATTTTTATTATTATTTCATTACTATTTTATTACTATTTGTATACATTTTTATTACTATTTTATTACTATTTGTATAAATTTTTATTATTATTTTATTACTGTTTTATTACTATTTGTATTAATTTTTATTACTATTTTATTACTATTTGTATACATTTTTATTACTATTTGTATACATTTTTAATACTATTTTATTACTATTTGTATACATTTTTAATACTATTTTATTACTATTTGTATACATTTGTATTACTATTTGTATACTTTTTTATTACTATTTTATTACTATTTGTATTCATTTTTATTACTATTTTATTACTATTTGTATTAATTTTTATTATTATTTCATTACTATTTTATTACTATTTGTATACATTTTTATTACTATTTTATTACTATTTGTATAAATTTTTATTATTATTTTATTACTGTTTTATTACTATTTGTATACATTTTTATTACTATTTTATTACTATTTGTATACATTTTTATTACTATTTGTATACATTTTTAATACTATTTTATTACTATTTGTATACATTTTTAATACTATTTTATTACTATTTGTATACATTTTTAATACTATTTTATTACTATTTGTATACTTTTTTACTACTATTTTATTACTATTTGTATAGATTTTTATTACTATTTTATTACTATTTGTATTCATTTTTAATACTTTTTTATTACTATTTGTATACTTTTTATTACTATTTTATTACTATTTGTATACTTTTTTTATTACTATTTGTACACATTTTTATTATTAATTTAATTCTATTTGTATACATTTTTATTACTATTTCTATTCATTTTTATTATTTTATTATTATTATTTGTATACATTTTTATTACTATTTTATTACTATTTCTATTCATTTTTATTACTTATTACTATTTGTATTAGTTTTTTAATTTTCTTTTTTTAAATTATAATTTAAGTTTCTTTATTTTTTTCAATTAACATTTTTAATTTTCTACACTTTTACATTGTAAAACATTTTAATTTTAATATAAATATATATTTTGTCAATTTTTGTCTTAATTACTAATATGGCCAAGCAGTCACAAAAGCATTTTACTGCCAGTTGTGCTGTGTATGACTATGTGTATGTGGCAAATAAACTTAATTCTATCTATGATTTAATTCTATCTATCTATCATAGTTATATAATATGAACATGGTACAGTTTTATGTTCAGCTTTTGCCTATTACAAAGTCAGTAACCTGTGTGACATCACTTACACAGTATTTATAATGTACTAAGAAATAAAATCCAGTAGGCTATTAATAGTCTAGGCTTTTGATTTATTGAGCCAGGTTATTATTATTATATATATATTTTTTTTAAATAGGATGTGAAACATAATGAGTGAGTTTCACCCATTACTAATTTATGTTTACTATCTTCTGTTATTATTATAAACAGGGAACAGGGAAAGGTCCAGGCTGTTCGTTTTTGGGCTGACCTGAGCAAGAACATGATTCGGATTCTGACTTGAGCTACTTGTGCTAAAAACCTACTGCTTGTACGCTGATTTACAGGCGTTATCAGAAAACATCACCGCCTTTAAAAGGAAATGATGTTAGTTCAAAGTTACGCTGACTGAACTCTAAAGATACAGAGTTATGTCTTGGCAACACGACTTACAAAGCTACGTTACAAGCGGGCAATAATACTTAAAGCTAATCTTAGCACCGAGATTTCATTTTTAATTCTGTACTGATGATACAAATCCTCTGTGGGGAATTAAGCATCAAGCAGATCAGAGTTATACAAAAACTAAATGTTTCTAAACCAGTAAAATGTGCTTCCTGTGTACAACACGGTGACGTTTCATTCATTTTTACACACACACACACACACACACACACACACACACACACACACACACACACACACACACACACACACACACACACTTACGCTGTCTTTCTTGGGGGCTGTCGTGGTCTCTTCTTTGACCTGAAGACGTTTGTGGAAAAAGTCGTTAGCATGTGTGCTTTAAATGAGCTGGGCTTCATATTACATCCACACACCACACACTCATGCATGAACTTTATTTTTTACTGCAAACCCAAATCCCAAATACACACTGTGTTATATACAATTTGGCCAAAAGTATGTGAACACCTGTCTTAACTTAAAGGTCATAAATATACAATACACTGATCAGCCATAACATTAAAACCTCCTCCTTGTTTCTACACTGACTGTCCATTTTATCAGCTCCACTTACCATATAGAAGCACTTTGTAGTTCTACAATTACTGACTGTAGTCCATCTATTTCTCAACATACTTTTTTAGCCAGCTTTCACCCTGTTCTTCAATGGTCAGGACCACCACAGGACCACTACAGAGCAGGTATTATTTGGGTGGTGGATGTTAGTGTGTGTTGTGCTGGTATGAGTGGATCAGACACAGCAGCTCTGCTGGAGTTTTTAAGTACCGTGTCCACTCACTGTCCACTCTATTAGACACTCCTACCTAGTCGGTCCACCTTGTAGATGTAAAGTCAGAGACGATCGCTCATCTATTGCGGCTGTTTGAGTCGATCATCTTCTAGACCTTCATCAGTGGTCACAGGAAGCTGCCCATGGGGCGCTGTTGGCTGGATATTTTTGGTTGGTGGATTATTCTCAGTCCAGCAGTGACAGTGAGGTGTTTAAAAACTCCAGCAGCATTGCTGTGTCTGATCCACTCATACCAGAACAACACACACTAACACACCACCACCATGTCAGTGTCAGTGCAGTGCTGAGAATGATCCACCACCCAAATAATACCTGCTCTGTAGTGGTCCTGTGGGGGTCCTGACCATTGAAGAACAGCATGAAAGGGGGCTAACAAAGCATGCAGAGAAACAGATGGACTACAGTCAGTAATTGTAGAACTACAAAGTGCTTCTATATGCTAAGTGGAGCTGATAAAATGGACAGTGAGTGTAGAAACAAGGAGGTGGTTTTAATGTTATGGCTGATCGGTGTATATTCCAAAAAAATGAGTGAGGTGCATAATCAGATCAGACTTCTTTTGATTTGAAGTAATTTTGCCAGCGCACTTCAGCACTGTTCCGCTGTTGTAGATGCCCTAAAGTGTTAGCAGACTACATCCAATCATCCTTGGAGTTTCGCTTGTTCTAGTGATGTGGATGAACCCATTCGAACCAATTCGAAGTAACTCCAGTGGCTGGCACAGATCCCAAAATCCAACCCTATTTAAAACCTTGGGGGCGCCCAGGTGGTGCAGAGGGATATTCCGCTAGCACATCAGCGCCGAGATTCTGATTCAAACTCCTCGGTTCGAAACTCGGCATTGCCACCGTCAGCTGGATGCCATCTGGCGGGCAATAATTGGCAGTGCCTGCAGCGGATACTAATTGGCCACTGTATTTGCAGGGTGGAGGCCGGACTATGTGTGGGTGGGTGGGTCTTCATACGCTGTGTAAGGACCCTGATTGGCGGAAGAGACGCCTGTGCAGAATGCGGGGGCGAGGAGAGGTACAGCGACGTGCTCTCCTCAGATGCAATCGGGTATCCCTCAGCAGCGAAAGAAGAAATTGACCACTAAAAAAAATTAAACCTTGGGATGAATTGGAATGTCAATGGCAGGTCAGGGCTTCTTGTCCAACATCAGCGCCTGTCACTTCAGAGCACACTTTTACATGCTCAAGGGGACCAACAGTGGCAACCTGGCAGCGGTCAGACTTGAACCAGCGACTTTTCATTGACCTCGCTACAACTGCCCTTTCCAGAAAAGTGGATGCTGTTACAATCACTAAGTATGGGTCAAATTCATATTAAGACCAATTAATTAATTAGCAAAATTCATGTTTATATTCATGGGATGGGATCATGGGATGTAAAGGTTAAGTGTCCACATACTTTTGGCCATCCATGTTATTATAATCATGTTATAATTAAAGCAATGGTGTCGGTTTACTGCTAAGATCAAGCAAGTGGCAGCTTGTGAAACTCTAGAGCGCTGGCTGAGCGTGGGTGGACTCCCAGAAACACGTTCCATCACGGTGTTCCACACGCTTCACATTTTCACACACTATGAATGTCTTCTATCGTTCCAGAACACACAACTCACACACAGCATGCGTTCAAATGTAACGAGAATGTGTTAGCGTCCCTGCTGTTTTGTTAGAGTTAGAAACCTAGGTGGAAAAAGAAGCACTTGGAGTGACGCATGCAGAAAATCCACAGCTCGGACCACACAGTGCGATGAATTTAAAAAAAAAAAAAATGAAGAGAATGAAACACAACTTTCCTTTTGCTCCCAGAAGGAAAAGCGTGATGAGAACGCCATGGCGGTGGCGCCCCGCTCATGGGCTGGGCCGGGCCGGGTAGAGAGGGACAGAAGGTTGGAGACAGGTGAAGGACAGGGAGAGCTGATGAGTGACAGATGGAAAGACCGACCGATGTTGACTCTGGACCAACGGCTTTAGGAAAGCAAGTGGATCCACTGCACTGGAGGAAAGAGGGGGTACGGAATCTGTGGACAGGGGTCAAAATAAATTATGACACAGTAATATGATGGTTCGTTGTAGAAGCAGGTTTAAAAAACAGTTCAGAGTGAAGTCAGAACATCAGAGGGTTTGAGAGTGTGGGCTCAACATGAGACTAAAGTCAGGTATTCGTGCAGCTACTGGAACCCAGGAGCATTTTTTACCCAAAAGTGAACAGTCTACCCTAGGGGTGGACGATATGGCCTTTAAATAATATCAAGATATTTTGGGATATTTTTGCGATAACGATATTCACTCGCAGTGTTTTCACCCTTTACAAAGACTTGAACAGTCTATAATTTTTATGGAAGGTTTATTTTAACAGAGAGAGACAGAATATCAACAAAAAATCCAGAAAAAAAACATTAAATAAAAGTTATAAATTAATTTGTATTTAATTAAGGGAAATAAGTATAAGTATAAGTATACATGCAAGATCTCACCTGGTGGGGTAAGAATGATTCTGAGAAAGGTGAGGTCAGCCCAGAATTACACGGGAGGAGCTTGTCAATGATCTCAAGGGAGCTGGGAGCAGAGAAATGCTGGATATGACCCCAAGAACACCATCCCCACTGTGCATTTCTTTGCCTCCAAACACGGCGAGTGGAGTTGATGCCAAAGAGCTCAATTTTGGTCTCATCTGACCATATCACATTCTCCCAAGCTTTCTCTGAATCATTCAGGTGTTCATTGGCAAACTTCAGACGGGCCTGTACATGAGCCTTCTTGAGCAGAGGGACTTTGCGGGCACTGCAGAATCTAAATCCATTACGGCGAAGTGTGTTACTAATGGTTTTCTTGGTGACTGTGCTCCCAGCTCCCTTGAGATCATTGACAAGCTCCTCCCGTGTAATTCTGGACTGACCTCACCTTTCTCAGAATCATTCTTACCCCACCAGGTGAGATCTTGCATGGAGCTCCAGAGTGAGGGCGATTAACTGTGATCTTGTATTTCTTCCATTTTCGAATTATCGCACCAACAGTGGTCTCTTTCTCACCAAGCTTCTTGCTGATGGTCTTGTAGCCCATTCCAGCCTTGTGCAGGTCTACAATCTTGTCCCTGACGTCCTTTGATAGCTCTTTGGTCTTGCCCATGGTGGTCGAGAGATTTGAAAGGAAGAAACTGATTCTGTGACAGGAGTCTTTTATACAGGGACAGGACTAATTTGTGTGCCTCATGGGCACATAACCGGTCTGTGGGGGTCAGAATTCTTGCTGGTTGGTAGGGGATCAAATACTTATTTCCCTTAATTAAATACAAATTAATTTATAACTTTTATTTAATGTTTTTTTTCTGGATTTTTTGTTGATATTCTGTCTCTCTCTGTTAAAATAAACCTTCCATAAAAATTATAAACTGTTCAAGTCTTTGTAAGGGGGTAAACTTACAAAATCAGCAGGGGATCAAATACTTATTTTCCCCACTGTACTTTGCGGTGGCGGCCCGCCGCTGCTTAATTATTGCCGCCGCTCCATCAGAATTTATATAATGACATGAAACCGCAATGACCCCCATCCCAAAGCACTCACAGACGGTCAGTCTTACAACCCGCGTTTCCACCAGTGTTTGGGAACCAAGCGCGTGTCATCAACGGTGGGCGTTTCTTAAAGAAAATAAAGAGTAGTGATGTGGAGTAATGCGGAGCGTGTAGATTATGTGTGAGCATTTGTGCTGTTGTTACAGATGTTCATCTTTATGCAAAAGCACTGGATAACTGTTGGTGATAAGAAGACGTAGACGTGTTTGTCGTAGTTGTCGTTTTCTTTAGTGCATCAGGTGAGAAGCGTTTTGCGCTTTGCTCTCACCGCGACCCTCGGCTCAAATAGCCGATTTGCTCAGCGCTCGGCTTGAGCGATAAAACATCAGTAAAGTTCCACGACACGAAAAAACATCTGTGTGAAATAACCATTAAATCCAGTCCAAAAGCTCCACATAAATCTGTGTTTAGCTGGATTAACTTCTTGTGTGGTGGTTCTGCAGCTCGGGAGAATCGAAAAAGCTTTAGGTAAAAAAAGTGTAACTTGGAGTACTAACAGTACCACACAGAAACACTAAATTTCTCTCCGTTATTACTGGTTATAAGTGCTCTGTACTGGTTATAAGTGCTCTGTACTGCCCATTCATCGGTCATTATTTTAGTACAACAAGTCACGTTAAGCTTTATTTTTCACGTTAAGCGTTGTTCGTACTGTTTAGAGCACTTTTACCGCCTCATATCACACAGTTTATCGCTTTGAAAATATCAAAATTTAATCAGATTAACTTGTAAAATATGAAAGAACAGCGCAATAGCGGTTTCACAGCCTCTACACTGTGACACGCCCACAGATGACGTCACGTGGGGGCTTAAAGTACAATGGCAGGCCACCGCCCGTATTTTACCTTATATTGTTTATAAGTTCTCTTAAAAACACAAAACATTGTAGTTCTGATTGATTCTGACTGATTACAGTGTTTATATTTTGTATTATTACAGGCTGTACTTGTATTCATATTGACATTTATATTAAACAAACCAGCACAATCTCACGATCACATTTATACTGTCCGTTTAACTTCAAATAAATGAGCATCAAAAAAAAATCCCGATTCATATTTGATCATGCTTTGCTATCATTGCAAAATGAATATCTGTCAATTGTACAGCAACCAATGAAAAGAGAGCTTGAAATTCCACCCAGAATCTGAATTCGAAGCTCTGATTGGTTTATACATCTGAATCTCTTGAACCGGAGTCGTTTTGCCCACAGATTCAGCAACACGAACGAATCTTTACCACAGATAAGAGCACAGATTCCTGATTCGATTCCAATAAATAATTCGGCAGAAGAGTGTCGTTTCTGACTCGTTGACTTAGTGATTCAGTTTCCATGCTCATACGTGAAGGAAAGCTCTCCGCTTAGCGCTGTTGGTAAACTGTGTGGTAACCTGTGGGGTAACCTGTGTATTCTGTTCGTTCACTGACACAGTTTTTGGCTTCACATCATTCTCGGACTCACGCAGTGACCGACACTCCTCGAACTCACGCGGGTGCTTTTGCTTTAGGTGCTGAAATAAAGTTGACGTGTTGCCACCGTTTGTCGTTACGGTATTTTTGCACGTTTTGTCCGATCTTCTGTATCTGAAAACTTCCACACTAGTGACGTAGCTCGGCTTTTAGGGACTAGTTCGTCCTCGGTGCTAACTCCGGTGCTACTCTCTGTCCATTATTTCACTGTTACGCGCTTGAGAGCGAGTGACGTGTGTTTGCTAACAATATCGCGATATGGCAAAAACCATATCGAGTTTACAACTATACCGGTATTATCGTCAACGATATTATATCGCCCACCCCTAGTATACCCAACACCTGAGCATTGTCCAGCCCTCGGGCCACATCCAGCCCTTTGAATGTCCTCAATCAGCCCGCAGGAGGTCAGTGGTAACAAGAAATCAGAGTGTACATCATGTATGTAATACAATATCATTGGTTTAGATTAGCTATTTTTTTATTTACTTAAGTTTTAATTTACGTTATTGTATGTGTGAGTGTATCCAGCTTCACCTGTAATATGTCGGCAAACGGAACTGTGAGTGTGACTGATACAAAATGTAGAGTTTTTAACAAGACATGGACGTCTAAGTATTTATCTACTCAAGTTAGATGTCAATCTGTGTGTTTAGTTTATAAAGAACAGACCGCTATGTTCAAGGTTTACAATTTAGATAGACATACAATCGAAATACAAGAACCTAAACAACGCAGAACGCTCACATCTGAAGCTTTGCTAGCTCAACTACAAAAGCTATGTATTCATGCATTTTCTCCCTTTGTCTCCCGATTTAGTGTAGTCAATTTGTCTTCCGCTGATGTGAATCCCTGATTGCGTTTGAGGAGGGTACATTTGTGCACAGTCCTATAGCAGATCTAGTCTCCGCACAGGCGTCTTGCACAGCGTTTCAAGACCCCACCCCACTTGGTCCGGTCAAGACACGGTGTATATATATACAGTGTATCACAAAAGTGAGTACACCCCTCACATTTCTGCAGATATTTAAGTATATCTTTTCATGGGACAACACTGACAAAATGAAAATTTGACACAATGAAAAGTAGTCTGTGTGCAGCTTATATAACAGTGTAAATTTATTCTTCCCTCAAAATAACTCAAAATACAGCCATTAATGTCTAAACCACCGGCAACAAAAGTGAGTACACCCCTAAGAGACTACACCCCTAAATGTCCAAATTGAGCACTGCTTGTCATTTTCCCTCCAAAATGTCATGTGATTTGTTAGTGTTACTAGGTCTCAGGTGTGCATAGGGAGCAGGTGTGTTCAATTTAGTAGTACAGCTCTCACACTCTCTCATACTGGTCACTGAAAGTTCCAACATGGCACCTCATGGCAAAGAACTCTCTGAGGATCTTAAAAGACGAATTGTTGCGCTACATGAAGATGGCCAAGGCTACAAGAAGATTGCCAACACCCTGAAACTGAGCTGCAGCACAGTGGCCAAGATCATCCAGCGTTTTAAAAGAGCAGGGTCCACTCAGAACAGACCTCGCGTTGGTCGTCCAAAGAAGCTGAGTGCACGTGCTCAGCGTCACATCCAACTGCTGTCTTTGAAAGATAGGTGCAGGAGTGCTGTCAGCATTGCTGCAGAGATTGAAAAGGTGGGGGGTCAGCCTGTCAGTGCTCAGACCATACGCCGCACACTACATCAAATTGGTCTGCATGGCTGTCACCCCAGAAGGAAGCCTCTTCTGAAGTCTTTACACAAGAAAGCCCGCAAACAGTTTGCTGAAGACATGTCAACAAAGGACATGGATTACTGGAACCATGTCCTATGGTCTGATGAGACCAAGATTAATTTGTTTGGTTCAGATGGTCTCAAGCATGTGTGGTGGCAATCAGGTGAGAAGTACAAAGATAAGTGTGTCATGCCTACAGTCAAGCATGGTGGTGGGAATGCCATGGTCTGGGGCTGCATGAGTGCAGCAGGTGTTAGGGAGTTACATTTCATTGAGGGACACATGAACTCCAATATGTACTGTGAAATACTGAAGCAGAGCATGATCCCCTCCCTCCGGAAACTGGGTCGCAGGGCAGTGTTCCAGCATGATAATGACCCCAAACACACCTCTAAGACGACCACTGCTTTATTGAAGAGGCTGAGGGTAAAGGTGATGGACTGGCCAAGCATGTCTCCAGACCTAAACCCAATAGAACATCTTTGGGGCATCCTCAAGCGGAAGGTGGAGGAGCGCAAAGTCTCGAATATCCGCCAGCTCCGTGACGTCGTCATGGAGGAGTGGAAAAGCATTCCAGTGGCAACCTGTGAAGCTCTGGTAAACTCCATGCCCAGGAGAGTTAAGGCAGTTCTGGGAAATAATGGTGGCCACACAAAATATTGACACTTCAGGAACTTTCACTAAGGGGTGTACTCACTTTTGTTGCCGGTGGTTTAGACATTAATGGCTGTATATTGAGTTATTTTGAGGGAAGAATAAATTTACACTGTTATATAAGCTGCACACAGACTACTTTTCATTGTGTCAAAGTGTCATTTTGTCAGTGTTGTCCCATGAAAAGATATACTTAAATATCTGCAGAAATGTGAGGGGTGTACTCACTTTTGTGATACACTGTATATATATATATATATATATATATATATATATATATATATATATATATATTTGGACACACTTTCTCATTCCTTATATATATAATATATATATATATATATATATATATATATATATATATATATATATATATACAGTACCAGTCAAAAGTTTGGACACACTTTCTCATTCCTGTGGTTTTTCTTGATTTTTTTTTTAATTTTCAACATTGTAGATTAATACTGAAGACATCCAAACTATGAAGGAACACATACGGAATTATGTAGTAAACAAAAAAGTGTTAAACAAACCAGAATATGTTTTATATTTTACATTATTTAAAGTAGCCATCTATGGCTTTGATGACAGCTTTGCACACTTTTTGGCATTTTCTCAATCAGCTTCATGAGGTAGACACCTGGAATGGTTTTCAATTATTGTTTGTGCTTTGTCTAGAGTTAATTTCTGGAATTTCTTGCTTTTTTAATGTGTTTGAGACCATCAGTTGTGCTGTGCAGAGGTAGAGTTGGTCAAATATAAAACATATTCTGGTTTGTTTAACATTTTTTTGTTCACTACATAATTCCATATTAATCTACAATGTAGAAAATAAAAATAATCAAGAAAAACCATTGAAGAGAAGGTGTGTCCAAACTTGTACTGTATGTATATATATATACAGTATATATATACTTATATTATTAAAGAAATTGATGATTATTTCTGAATTATTCTGTGTGAGGGTTTCTTTTAATGTATTGGGTATATGTAAACCAGGGGTGTCAAACTCATTTTCACCAAGGGCCACAACTGCATTATGGTGGCCCTTAAAGGGCAGATTGTAACGTATCAGTGGGACAAATACCCAATACCAATATAAATACTTTATGAATTTACACTACTTTATGAATGCTATACATTACCTACAATAATAATAATAATAATAATAATAATAATAATAATACATGATGTGAAAAGCATTTAGACCTTATCTGGTAAACCAGGGTTTTTCTCTTTTTTCTTTTTTTCAAGCGACTCACATTTTGTCCATGATTTTTATGGCGACCCAGGCAACACATCAGAACACATAAAATTCATCAAAACGAAATATATGAAATCTGGTCCCACTGTGGTTTACAATGTGTAATGTAAATTCTCTAAAGGGGGCGTTCATGTACAAATTTATTTTTTTAATGTGCCTGTTAAAATGCATTTATTTAATTATTATTATTTTTGTCTGTGACCCACCCAAGGGTTTGAAAACCCCTGTGGTAAACCCTCGCTATAAAGTAAACTGCCCTGCGTGTACATCTGTTGGATCACATGATCACAAGCATGCTGTAATAGTCAAAAACCCTAAACAGGGTCGTTCAATATTTGCAAAGGCCAAACACACACACACACACAAACACACACACACACACACACACACACACACACACACACAAACACAAACACACACAAACAAACACAAACACACACACACACACACACACACACACACACAAACACACACACACACACACACAAACACACACACACACACACACACACACACACACACACACACACACACTAAATAAAGAATCTGGTGTGCTTATCACTGTACAGTGAAGTGCGATCCTGACAGCATTGCTTTTTCTGGAGCTGAGACTCCAGTATTGGCTCACTTAACACGATGCTGCCTTACTAAGCACATAAAAGCTGTACAAACTCAAGTGTACAAGCATCACATTCATAACTGGATGTTTTGCAGGGCTAAATGAGTTATAAGATTTAAAAAAACTGCAACCACTCAGCTGCTATTTCCTTCCTGTGCTAGAACCTACAATATCAATGTATGAAACCTTAGTGTTGTTCTGGATAACCAGCTATCCTTCTCTACTCATGTAGCCAACATGACAAGATCGTGTCGGTTCCTCCTCCACAGCATCAAGAAGATTCGGCCATTTTTTTCAACAGAGATCATCAGATCCTTGTCCAATCGCTTGCTATCTGGCAGGTGCTTCCATGTCCACAAATAAACCCCTGCAACTTATCCAAAATGCAGCTACCCGCCTGGTTTTTAACCAACCTAAACACTGCCACATCGCCCTGTTGCTGTGTTCTCTTTATTGGCTTCCTCTAGCCGCCCATATTCAGATTAAAACCTTGACAATCGCCTACAAAGCCAAAAATGGACCAGCCCTCTGTACCAAGCAACCTCCAAGCCACTATTCATGCTCGTCTTGATCCTCCACCCAGAACTCAAGGAAGACGAGCATCAAGGCTCTTTTCTGTACTAGAACTCAAGTGGTGGAACAAATTTCCTGTCTGTCTGAACATCAGAGTCTCTTACGGTCCTCAAAAGATGTTTAAATACCCACCTCTTTACTAAGAACTTAAGCTGAGAACTAACACGCACTTACTAACCTTCTTTGTTCAGCGAAAGTGTAACTTTTGTTTAGAATGTGATCTATAATCTTTACAATTTAATAGAAAAACAAAGTATTTAGATGGGAAAATAAGTGAAGCAGTGTTCAGATTGAACTAGGGATGTAACGGTGCACCAGAGGACAGTTAAAAATCGGTGCGCATGTGCCGCGATTTGAATCGGTTAATCATTTAAGATTAATCGATATTCACTTTAAACAGCAGAGGGCGCTGGTGCTATATATTTTATTACAGAATAAGGGAAATGTGTAGCATTTATTTAGCATAGTTTGCACTTATCTAATAAATAAAAGGACATTCATTATTTAGATGAATTAAAAATAAGCACAAATACAGTATTTTATTTTAAATAGAAGTAATAAATTTATAAATAAATAAATTAAATAAATTAATTAAAAATAAATAAATTGAAACGTCATAATTTGTCTTCGATTTCATTTAGTTTTAAAAAATGAACCCAGTATCGTGAATCGTATCGCATCGTGGGTAGAGTGGATCGTTACATCCCTAGATTGAACCAATCACATTATGATTTTCCTGACATTTATTATAATTGCATCTTGCAGCTAAAGTCATGGTGTACAAACAGCACACAAAGCATCAAAGAGATCTAACTGGTAAAGGTATCAGTCAGGATAAGGATACAAACAAATTCCAAAACATTACAAGTTTGATGGAAGACAGTAAAGGAAGTCATCAACAAGTGATTAAAATATGGCACAGCAGAGACATTACCAAGAACTGGACGTCCCTTCAAAATTAATAAAAAGACAAGAAGAAACTGGTCCTGGAAGCTGCCAGAAGACCTACAGTAACATTAAAGGAGTTGCAGAAACTTCTGGCAAATACTGCTTGTATATATTTTTTATATGTCTGGCAACATTTTGCAAAACCTACATCAAGTCTGCCTAAAGCATGTTGAAAAAGCTTAATAGTCTGATGGGACCAATGTTTAACTTTTTAGATATAATTCCAAAAAGTAGGCTTGGCGCAACAACAACACTGGGCATTACCAAAAGAACAGCATACCTACAGTAAAGTATGGTGGTGGCAGCATTATGCTTTGGGTCTGTTTTTCTTCAGCTAAAACTAGGGCTTTAATCGAAGTGAAGGGAACTTTGAACAGTTCTAAAAATCAATCAGTTTTGAAACAAAACCTTCAGGCCTAGGCTTTAAAGCTGACGATGAAGAGGAATTTCACCTTTCGGTATGACAATGACCCAAAGCATACCTCCACATCAACAAATAATGGCTTCACCAGAAGAACGTTTTGGAATGCCTTAGTTAAATCCTAGACCTGAATCTAATCGAAAATCTGTGGGGTGATCTGAGGAGGACTGTGCACAGGAGATGTCCTCATAAGATTGCCAAGTCAAGACGTGTCATGCTGATAGACTCTGATCATGAAATTAAAAGGTGCCTCGACAAAGTATTAGTTTAAGGGTGTGTGTTTTTATGCAACCACATTATTGTACATTTATCTTTATTTTATACCTCTAAACAATTTTACTTTATGATGATTATGCGTCACATGTTTTTGTGCTGCTGTGCTGGTGCTTCCTATGAAGTAAGATACACATTTTGCTAACAACCTCTTCAATGAGACAAACTGTTTATATGACGTAGTCAAAGGTGAAGGACAGTTTGTTTATTTTTTTAGGATTGTAACGTCATGATTTACACTTTGGTTACATTCATGACAGGAACGGTAGTTACTCATTACACAAGATTCATCAGTTCACAGGGTTACATCAAACAGTCATGGACAATTTTGTGTCTCCAATTCACCTCACTTGCATGTCTTTGGACTGTGGGAGGAAACCGGAGCAACCCACCGGAAGAACATGCAAACTCCACACAGAAAGGACCCAGGACCTTCTTGCTGTGAGGCCACAGTGCTACCCACTTAGCCACCGTGCCGCCCAGGTTGCCGCCCGTCATGGTGGAGAGAAACTGATTCTCACTGTTTTACACAAACCTTGAACTGTTTAATTCCACCTTAAATCTAGCATGACATTGTGAGAAAACGCAGCATGACGACTTCTGAGATGTGCTAGGGTAAAGTAAGGTAATGTAGGGTAATGTAAGGTAGGATATAGTAGGGTAAAGGAAGCTGGGGTAGGGTAAAGTAAGATGATGTAGGGTAAAGTAAGCTGGGGTAGGGTAAAGTAAGATGATGTAGGGTAAAGTAAGCTGGAGTAGGGTAAGGTGAAGAAATGTGATGTAGTGTAACATAAGTTAAAGTGAGGTACATTAAGGTAAATTAAGGTACAATAAGTTAAAATATGGTAAAATAAAGTATGTTACAAGGTAGGGTAACAGGGACTGATGCCACTCTGGGTTTTCGTAATCAATTTATGTTACGGTAGGGTAATAAAGTAAGGTACAATGATGTTATAGAAGTGTGGGGTAACTAGCTTCAAAAATGCTGATCTGCATTAAACATGTTATAATATAGTTGACAGTTGACACAGGACTAATCACAGCAAAACGGAGAGAAGAAAAACACTATTCACCTTAAACCTCCTAAATGTTTTAACACTAGTCATCACTAACACACACGGTGTGATACTGAACGTCTGCTACCCTCATAAAAAGAGGAAACAATCGAACCAAAAACCTTCATTCAACCCACCCTTCAGCAGCGACTGGTAGAACTGGTGCCAACTCCGGCTAAATGCAGCAGTACATTTACACTTCATGCCCTCATTAAATGTCTACAGTACCCCATGTGAGAATCAGATCTAGTTGGTAACTTTCCCATGTACCCACTGCTCTTACCCCTAAAAATAGTTCAGCAGAGCTGGACAGATCTCTGACTGAGCTGACACACCGAGCCCACACTCTTTATACACCTCAGATTGTGTCCAAACCTCAAAAATACTCAACCAAGATCTGGACTTGTACTGGAGATCCGCTCGGTGGCTTACCTCGACCCTTCTGCGCTGGTTCCTCGGTGCTAGCGTAGCTCCCCTACCGAGCTTAATCCGGGTCAGAGTACAAGTCCAAAGAAGTCAGAGAGAGAAACCCAGGCGCTACCGAGCGAGCCGACGTCACTGACCGTTTGAGTGGACTCTTCTATTCCTGACACGGCATGGCGAGGCGATGAGGAGGGACAGCTGTCTTAGTTCGATGGGGTCAAGTCGGGCTAAATTTAGACCCCCGACTAGCACCACTGCTCTGACTACTCTATTACTCCCCACCCCCAAGAATCTGATGTGATAACGCTCTTCTGCTTTCCCAGCAACAGCTGAGCCGTCTTCTCGGCTGGTCCAGAGAAGAGTGCATCTGACTGCAGCTCTGGAGGTTTTGGGTTTCGGGTGGCCGAACGAGTGCGTTTGCTTTGGGTGGTGTGGGTGTGCAGACAGACACCCGGCAGTAAGGGATGCATGCAGGCTGCAGTGTGTCAGGGTGCAGCCGGTTTCCAGCAGAGGCGAATATAGGAAATACAAAAGCGCAGCCAGACGGTGACAGAGGAAATGATGCAAGGGTACGGCACTTCCTACAAGCTATGTCAAAACAGCAAAGCACAGGATGAAAAGACAGAAAGTAAAACTGGCAGTAATACTGCGTTTTATGACAATATTCACCACCTGATGATATGAATGTGTCTACCAGTCACAATGCTAATATATTGCCATGTAAGTGTTAAAGAATATACCACAAAATACTGAAAATGTGTCCAGAAAGGTCTAAAAAAATAGTTTAAACTGGGATGGGATGTTTACTATGCTACCCATAACCTTACAATGCCAACATTTTTATCTTTCTTATGGCTAATTCTTCTTTTGTCATGATATTAACCAAAACCAACCAAAATACTTTGTGTTCATCAGTCATGCCATATTAACTGTATACAAACAATATTGTAATCCTAATTAAACAATAGCAGTGGTGTATAAAGTACCGGAAGGCCATACTTGAGTAAAAGTACAAGTATCTTACCAGAAATTTACTTTGATAAAAGTAAAAGTCACCTTTTAGAATATTACTTGAGTAAAAGTCTAAAAGTATCTGATGTTTAATGTACTTAAGTATCAAAAGTAATTTGATATTAAATGTACTTAAGTATTAAAAGTAGAAGCAAAAGTAAATGCTGTTAGTATAAATGGAAGCGGTCATTTTAAATATAAAGATTGTTCTTTTAAGTCTGTAAAACACCTTAACAACCTTTTTCTTTCTTCCATCTGAACATGATTTGTGCCAATTCATGATTATAATCAGCTGTTCACATCACCTATTTGAAATCACATCATTATTTAGTTGTTGTTTTTTTAACCTTATTACTAGCCCTAAATTGTCCTGTTCCAACTTTTTAAGAATGCATTGTGGGCTTAAAATGCATGTTTATGTATGTTAAGAATTGTAATGAAGTTGACCAGACAAAACAAAATATTTTGGGTCCATATAAGATGAAAAAAGAGTCGATGTAAATGTAAGAAACACTGCATCTATTTTATTTACATTTTTTATACTGTCACACTTTTTTTATTTAGGTTGTACATTCAAGTCATACTGTATACATCCCAATAACCAAAAACAACTGAATTTTGGCAGAATTAATTTGAAGCAAAATTTTAACAAAACATGGCACTTTCAGCACTTTAATGATCTGCTCAACCATTAGTTTAAATCTAAATATATGGGTAAAATAAGCTGTATTTAAATCATCTTTTCTGGGCCGTATCTACTACCTGATTGACGTGTTAAACTCAAAAAATATTGGTATTCTTACTTTAAGAAAACACAATTTCTAACTTGTGTGTCAACTAGTTGTTTTTATAAATAATGGACAAGTCTTCATGTCTGCACTGAAGTAATTACGAACTAATTTAGTGAAACGTTATATTTGTGGTTCAAATGTAATCGAAAATGGTAGCTAGATATCTGAACTGTTAATGCTTATAATAATAATAATAAACAATGATGCTCTGGATTTACTTTGTTAATCATTTTTAACTTACATCAGTGTGTTGGACGGGGAGATTCTGAAATGCCGATAGTTTAGAATCTTTGGGTGAACGATGCGCTTCACTCTTGTTTGTGTACACATGCGCAATAATGTGTTTAACCACCGATCTAATTTACAAGCGCAGATTCGCCAAACCTGCTGCAGTCTGTCACACATCTCACATCGTTTAGCTAAAAAATTATTGTCGTTTTATTTTGTAGTAACGAGTAACGAATTTGCATACGGCAAATGTATCGGAGTAAAAGTACACAATTTCTTTAGGAAATGTAGTAAAGTAAAAGTGAAAGTTAATGATATTTTTTATACTCCAGTAAAGTGCAGATACTCCAAAAAACTACTTAAGTACTGTAACGAAGTATTATTACTTCGTTACTATACACCACTGTTACAAGCCCTAAATGTTCCTGTTCCAACGTTTTTAGAATGTGAGTCGATGTAAATGTAAGAAACACTGCATCTATTTTATTTGCATTTTCTATACTGTCCCATTTTTTTATTTGGGTAGTATATTTCAATAACAAAAAAATAATTTTGGCATAATTAATTTAAAGCAAAACTCAAGAGAGTTTAACAAAACGTGTGGCACTTTTATCCCTTTAATGATCTGTTCAACCATTATTTTAAATCAAAATATTTGAGTAAAATAAGCTGTATTTAAATAATATTCTTTGGGGGCTGTATCTACTCACTGATTGGCATGTGTTAAACTAAAAAAATATTGGTATTCTTACTTTATGAAAACACCATTTCTAACTTGAAGCCAACAGCTGAAAAATCATTAATAATAATAAGTTGGATAAGTTGAGTTCTTGTTGAGATGATTAAAGGGTTAAAGACGTGCTGCATTATCCTCAGCACCATGAATCTCTCCTCTGCCGGTCTAATACAGAAGTTATCTGAGGAAATATTTGTGTCTTCATGAGTTTTGCAGTCAATGAATTCCAAACAAATTTAGTAATCGGTAAAAATGGTAGGTAGATATCTGAACAATGTTAATGCTAATAATATGAAAAACCGCTGATGCTGCAGCTTTAATTTGTTAATCATTGTTAACTTACATCAGTGTGTTGGAGCTTCTGAAATGCCCATATTTGCATCTAGCAAGCATAGCTGGCAGTGCCTGCAGCAGACACCTTTCTGCTAGGGCGGGATGACCGGACTAAGTGGGTGGGGTCTTCAAACGCTGGGTAAGGAGCCTGATTGGCAGATAGAGGCGCCTGTGCAGAGTGCATAAGTGAAAAAGGGTTCTGCTAAGGGCTGCACGCGGGTCGAAGGAGGCGTGAGCAGCATAATACCCACCTCAACTACAACTAGTGATCCCCCAGCAGCGGAACACAAATTGACTACACTAAAATTGGGAGAAAATGCATAAATAAAATAGAAAAAATCCATAAAAAATTGCTACTTTGTGTTCATCAGCCATGCCATATTAACTGTATACCAACAATACTGTAATCCTAATTGAACTAAGGTGATAAAAAGTTGACCGGTGTCACTCAGTGCTTTCACAAACAATTTACGATATAATAAAGTAAATTAGGTTATGGTACAGTAAAGTGAGGTACTGTAGGGTAAAGTAGGGTGGGATAATGTAAGGTAGGGTAAGGTACACTAGGGTAAAGTATCATATGGTAGGGTAAAGTAAGGTATTGTAAGGTACAGTAAGGTATGGTGGGGTACTGCAGGGTAAAGTATGGTCAGGTAAGGTAGGTGAAGTAAGATGAGATAATGTAAGGTAGGGTAAGATAAACTAGGGTAAAGGATATGGTAATATATAGTAAGGTATTGTTAGGTGAAGTAAGGTAGAGTGGGGTACATCAGGTTAAAGTAAGGTACGATAAGTTAAAATAAAGCAAGGTAGGGTAAAGGTAATTATGCCACATAGTATTTTTTTTTATAATTTATTTTACAGTAAAGTAAGAGTAAAATGAGTAAGAAGAAGAATTCCTTCATTTGTCATGAACAGTAAAACAAAATTCATATTCCACATATCCCAGCTTGTTTGGAAGCTGGGGCCAGAGTGCAGGGCCAGCCATATATTTATACAGTGGTACCTTGAAACTCAACATCAATTGGTTCTGGGACTGGCGTTGAGTTTAAAAGGTGTTGAGTTTCAAGGTATTTTTTCCCCATAAGGATGTATGGGAAACCTGTTGATGCGTTCCAGGGTCCCGTGCACTATTTTAGGCTTATGTAAAATAATGGGGTTGTTTTTGACACTTATACACTGAAAATAACACAAATATAATATAAAAACACTGAAATAAAAAGCTGATTCTTACAATTTCTCAGAACCCAGAGCTGTAACACAAGTTTAAAAGTGAAACAGTGAGGAAAATCCAGATAAACATAAACACATGTTGGCGCTTTTAGAGTGAATCTGACGGTTATTTCACACAAACGCAGTTACATCTCATATACGCACTTTGATGACGTATTACTGCACCACTCAACCCGAGGGCTGAACAAAGTGGCTGTTCATTATTAATTTGAAATTAAATAAATACATTTTTAAAAAACAAACTGAACACGTTGAGTTTAAGGGAAGCGTTGAGTTTACAGGTACAAATTTCTCTATGAAGGGTGTTGAGTTTTAAAGATTTTGAGTTTAGGGGACGTTGAGTAACAAGGTACCACTGTACTAAAGTCACTTGTCATGAAGGGGTTGAATAATTCTGATTTTGCATTTTGTGTTGAATTTGGAGAAACAACTTCTTAAATTAGTTGTGTTGAGCAATTTAAATTGTTTTTGCTTGACTGGTTTATTGAAGACAAATAAAATGTGTAAATTTTGATAGTAAACCTAACTTGCACAGAGGCTGAATAATAATAAAAATAATAATAATAATAATAATAATAATAATAACTAGGGCTGTCATGCGATTACAATTTTTAATCGAGATTAATCGCGATTAATCGCAAACTAATAATTCAGCAAAATTTGAACAGTTATGCACATTTTTATTGCAAGAACCATTTCTAGATGTAACACCAGTGATGTAACTAGGAGCTCATGGGCCCCAGTTAAAAAAAAAAAAAGTGAGGTGAGTGGTTGAGTTCATGTCTTGGAGGACCCCAGAAAACACGTAAAAACACGTAAAAATAGTGAAAACCGCTAAAAGTAGTTTATCATCAGACAGCGACGATAATTTATTACTTTTTTCTGTTTGACTGCGCTGGTGGGTCACAAGTAATGCAGTTTAAAACAGAAAATGCGGGCCGTATAAAATCAGATCCGGTGTCGACAGAACACCCCGGACTTTGGACCTGCCTGCTTTATCCAGTCCATTGTTAACAAATTCATCTGAAATACAGTTCATTACCACAGAGACACATATTTATGTGGCACAAACAGCCAAATAAAAATAGTTAGATTAAAAATTTTAATCTTGATGAATTTTTTTAATCGCGATTTAAATTTTAACGCGTTAATCGCGTTAATTAACGCGTTAAACGACAGCCCTAATAATAACAATGTAAATAATATTAATAATATAAATGTAAATATTATAATATAATATAATATATGAAAATATATACATATATGTATATATATATATATATATATGAATATATATATATATATATATATATATATATATATATATATATATATATATATATATATATATTTATATATATATATACAAATTATATAGTATATCATATTACATTACTTATATAAAACTATATTTCATAAAAATAATATATAAATATTTACATTTATATAGTATTTATTTTATAAATATAATAATATAAATATTATTATATTTAAATTATATTTATAATATAACATTATAAATATAATAATAATAATAATACATAATAAAATAATGTAAATAACAATATTATTATAAATAAGGTCAATATTAATATACATAATATATAAAATATATTATATATAAATGATATAGTACATTATAACATATTAAATATATAAATTTATATTTTATGAATGTATTATTTAAATGTATACATATACAAATATATACAATATTTATTTTTTAATATAATACCAATAATATAAATATTATTATATTTAATTATATTTACAATATAATATTATAAATATAATAGGTTATAATGATAATTATTATTATATTTAAATTACATTTATGATATGATATTATAAATATAATAATAATAATTACAATAATAATATTTATGACATAGATAAATGTGTTCATCTGTCATTTGGCAGATGCCTGTTACTGCAGCTCCAATGCACCCAATGCATCTTGTCAATGCATGAAGTCACAAGAGGGCGCTTTAAGCCTTTTCAAATTTTCATGTGAGCTTTAAATTTTAAAGCTGGCTTAGACAGAGGATCAAGTTCTCAGGGAAATGTTTGCTTTACAGTTCCGGTTTCATTTTCTTGCCCAAACAAAATTTGACTCAACACCAAAATGTGTGTGTGTGTGTGTGTGTGTGTGTGTGTGTGTGTGTGTGTGGGTGTGTGTGGGTGTGTGTGTGTGTGTGTGTGTGTGGGTGTGTGTGTGTGGGTGTGGGTGGGTGTGGGGGGCACTGCCCATCAAGGTATAGGAAAATACACCTAAAGGTGTAACAGGACTCAAGTTCCTATATATAATGCATAAAAGAGCTGAGAGTTTCTCTTCTGGTTGACGCATTGACCGCGAGAGCTCTGTGCGAGAAGCTGAATGAATGGGTCAGCAAGTGACGGTGAGTATTTACTGGATGGCTGCTGACCAGCTGAGAGAAAATAAAAACAGAAAAAGGGGACGTTTGGACCGGGAAGGAATGCGAGCTATGAGCCCCTTCAGCCATGGATAATAAGAAGAGTGTGCAGCCCAGAGCAGCCAGGAGCAACTCATAACCTTCTCAGTCTTTATTACCCCTGACCTCACCTCTTCCCAAAGTGCCTTTCATCCACCCAGTCTTAAACCATCTACCACCACCCCCAGGCCTCAGGCAATCTGCTCAGCAACCAGTTTAAAAGTAGCTGTTTTTCTCAGAAAGAACAAAAAATGCTGTAGTTAGATGAACGACAGCCATCAAAAACCATCAAAATCACACAGCATATACACTGGATTAAATTACAAATGATGAAAACACTAAGCAGAACACTCACATACAGCGATGAGCCAAAACATTAAAGCCACCCGTCTAATACGCTGTCAAAATAGCTCTGACCCACCAAGACAGACTCTACAAGTCTTGGCCATCCAGCAAGCTGTCAGCTGTTTGTGGCTCGTCTCTCCTCGGACCAGTGGCGGTACTGAGTACTCACCGTGACTGACTGTGTGCACTTCTTGCATTTTTGCAGTCACTCCGGTCTTTATGCCTGATCATATCTGCTGCATTTAACACGTAATATGAGGAACTACCACCAGACTAACATGTAATATTCCTTGTTTCTACACTCACTGTCCATTTTATCAGCTCCACTTACCATATAAAGCACTTGGTAGTTCTACAATTACTGACTGTAGTCCATCTGTTTCTCTGCATGCTTTGTTAGCCCCCTTTCATGCTGTTCTTCAATGGTCAGGACCCCTACAGGACCAACACAGAGCAGGTATTATTTAGGTGGTGGATCATTCTCAGAACTGCAGTGACACTGACATGGTGGTGGTGTGTTAGTGTGTGTTGTGCTGGTAAGTTTTTAAACACCTCACTGTCATTGCTGGACTAAGAATAGTCCACCAACCAAAAATATCCAGCCAACAGTACCCTGTGGGCTGTGTCCTGTGACCACTGATGAAGGTCTAAGATGACCAACTCAAACAGCAGCAATAGATGAGCGATCGTCTCTGACATCTACAAGGTGGACCAACTAGGTAGGAGTGTCTAATAGAGTGGACAGTGAGTGGACACGGGATTTAAAAACTCCAGCAGCGCTGCTGTGTCTGATCCTCTCCTACTAGCACAACACACACTAACACACCAGCACCATGTCAGTGTCAGTGCAGTGCTGAGAATGACCCACCACCTAAATAATACCTGCTCTGTGGTGGTCCTGTGGGGGTCCTGACCATTGAAGAACAGCATGAAAGGGGGCTAACAAAGTATGCAGAGAAACAGATGGACTACAGTCAGTAATTGTAGAACTACAAAGTGCTTCTATATGGTAAGTGGAGCTGATAAAATGGACAATATGTGTAGAAACAAGGAGGTGGTTTTAATGTTATGGCTGATAACATGTTGTTCATATAGGGGTGGGGTATTAAGCCGGATAGGGACTCCTCGTAACTGATGCACTACTAACTCTGCTGGCTGATTGATGGCGCCTGCACAGAGGCGGGGAAAGAGTGCGGATCAGGGTGTGTCTCTCCGTACACAAGGCTGATTCGCATTTATGCATTCGCCCAGTGTGGGTGATAAAATGCATGACTGCTGCCCACGTGTCAGAGGGTGTGGTTTAGATTCGTTCTCCTCAAATCAGAGCAGGGGTCGGCATTAGTGGAGAGCAAGCGTGATGCAATCGGGCAATTGGACGCACTAAAAAGTCGGGAGAAAAAGAGGAGAAAATGCATAAAAAAACAAAACAGATATTCGAATAACATCTTAAGATTAAAAAAACACATACAGGAAGTTTAACATGTTCGTCCATCTATTAGAGCTCAGCGTGAAGCTCAGGATGCAGCTAAAGATCGGACCGTCTTGCCAAGATCAGCTTCATTAATCCCAGTCATCCGTTACACCATACAATTACTGCTGAAGAGTCTCATTCCACACAGGCTCCTGCAGGAGAGGGTCTCAGGAGAAGGTCTCTAGACCCGCCACTCTCATCCACGTACCCTCGCCTCAGGGGGCTCCTATTCTTAGCGTGAGGAGGATGTTCGGGCAGAGCCCAGAGTGATAGCATCTGACTGAGATGACAAAATTAGCATCTTTAAGTAGCGCATGTCATATTGTCGACCTTTACATTGCTTAGTTATAATTAGGGCTGGCACCTATCCGATACTCGGTATCGGTCCGATATTGGCCCAAATCACTGGATCGGATATCGGAAGGAAAAAACATGTAATCCGATCCGATACTGTTGCTTAATGTAAATAACACTTAATGTAAATAAGGCCATTGTTTGTGTGTAAAGCAAACAACACACAAAGATACATTCCAACAGAGTGTTGTAAAATAAGGTTAGGGTTAGGGTTAAGGTTAGGGTTAAATCGGTCTGGTCCTGGCTTGGAGATCGCTCACATCCTCAACGATTAACCCATTAGTGTTATGAAATAAAACAAAAGGCACCGTTTCCCATTTTCCTCTTCAAAATCCAGCAGGGTTTTTTAATAAGCGTGCTTTGGTTTTTAATATCTAAAATCGTGACAGAACCTTAACGAAAAATCTCAACTCCGCGTCAATTCTAATTGGTCCGTCGCGTTTGATTGACATTCACATCTTCCAATTGTTGACACTTTTGTTAAGCAAGCCAGCGAAAACAGCAGTTTTGCATAAGTGTGATGTTGTAGGTTCTGTATTTATTCCTTTAGAATATTAGTTTCACTGTCTGAGCATTGTTATTTAGATAGCTAGTTTAACCATGGTGCATTGAGACGTGTATTATTACTGCTTAGTTGTTTGAGAGGAGAAATGACGGTATCGGATTGGTATCGGCAGATACTAGGGATGTAACGAATCACCACATACAGTTATTAACCGATTCAAAAATTCCACAATTTAAATCGATTTCACATGTAAAATGAATCGATATTCACTTTAAACAGCAGAGGGCGCTGGCGCCTTGATGACGTCACTGGCGCCATACGCCTGGTTGCCAAATTCGGGGTTTTTCAGCCAAATTGAGCTTAATTCAAAATTGTTTTGCATAGTTTGTGCCTACCTCAGAAATAAAATGGCATTCATTATTTACATAAATAAAAGATAATCACAAATACAGTATTTTATTAGATTTTTTTAAGAGAAATAATAAAAGGAAACTTTGCATCATTTGTCTTCAATAAAAAAAAAATCGTATCGTAAACCCAGTATCGTGAATCGCATCATATCATGGGTAGAGTGTATCATTACATCCCTAGCAGATACTCAATTTGCAGTATCGGTATCGTATCGTATCGGACAGTCCCCAATCTCTGCTCTTTGACAATCCAATTGTAATTCAGCAGTTACTCTGTTCAACAGAATAGATCCTCATCAATAATTACAACGAAGCACAAATGGTCAAGGACTGGTGAAGTCCTACTGCAACAAACAACATAAGAACAGCTCTCTGGTAGATCACAGCTTGCCTCCAGCCGAGCGGGAAGGCTGGTGATGATGAGTACCAGACTGCTCTTCTGTTT
Organism: Trichomycterus rosablanca; assembly: GCF_030014385.1. Classification (NCBI taxonomy): domain Eukaryota; kingdom Metazoa; phylum Chordata; class Actinopteri; order Siluriformes; family Trichomycteridae; genus Trichomycterus; species Trichomycterus rosablanca. The sequence goes on from NC_086007.1 coordinate 19,090,158, forward strand.
GCCATTCCTGTGTAATAAACTACTTTGACTAGGAGATGAAAAGCAGACTCGCTTAAAGAGGATTCAAAGCCGCTATTACAGTGTGTAATGTGGAAGGTGTTAATCACAGTGACTGATGTGCAGTCATCGACATCACAGCTCAGCAAAATAACACAATAAAGACAGAGAAAGAAATTAAATACAGCCGTCACTTCCAGTTTCAGTACATCAACGCAAACTGTTAAGTTACGATCCCAAAACACTCCAGCGTGATATGATGTCCAGTGCACGTAGCGCTACATAAATAAATAAATGTATTATTTATGCATTTTCTCCCCTTTTTCTCCCTTTTAGCGCATCCAATTGCCCGATTGCGTCATGCTCCCGCTCCACCAATGCCGATCCCTGCTCTGACTGGGAAGAACGAAGCGAACCCACGCCCCCTCCGACACGTGGGCAGCATGCCGTATGCATCTTATCACCTGCACTTTAAGGAGTGCAGTGCAGCTCAGCACTGTGTACGGAGAGACACACCCTGAGAGCACTCTTTTCTCATCTCTGTGCAGGCGCCATCATCGTAATTGCATTAGTTATGAGAGAGAGACACTATCCGGCTTAATCCCGCCCATATCTGAACAACAGGCCAATCGTTGTTCATGTGGCTGCTCCGCCTTAGCCAGTAGACAGAGCTGAGATTCGATACGATGCAGTTAAGATCCCAGCTCTGGTTCCAGCGTGTGATTTTACCGATGCGCCACCTGAGCGGCGACTATTTATTAGGATTTAGACGTAGGGAGAACATGCAAACTACACACGGAAAGGACCGGGACCGCCCCACTTGGGGGTCAAACCCAAGACCTTCTTGCTGTGAGGCTGCTACATAAATAAATAAATAAATAAATACTCTTGACCATGAGCTCCTTGGTAACATTTGTCTTTTGTTTCTGAATACACAAACCATGAGGATTAATTAGGCGCTAGGGCAGTTGTAGCCTAGCGCTTAAGGTACTGGACTAGTAATCAGAAGGATGCTGGCTCCAGCCCCACCACTGCCAGGCTGCCACTTTTGAGTCCTTGAGCAAGGCCCTTAACCATCAATTGCATAGACTGTGTACTGTCACAGTACTGTAAGTCATCATGAATAAACACCACATGGTGTTTGTGGGCATTTTTGCCTATTCAGGGTGAGAAAGTCTGGCCCTCAGTAGACATTCCAATGGATCCTAAATACGTATAAATATATTCATAACAATATTGAGGTCAGGGCTCTGTGTAGGCCACTGGAGTTCGTCCACACCAAACTCATCAAACCATGTATTGAAATAGTCATGCTGGAACAGCGAAGGACCTTCCTCAAAAACTGTTGGCTCAAAGTGAGATGCTGATGCTCGTCATTGGATTTACAGTAATTAATTGATTTTGTACATCTATTAGCAATGGGTGTGGCTGAAACACCTGCATTTATTACCTAGGTGAAGTGTCCACATACATTTGGCCATATAGACTAGCTAAGTAAACCTAGACAGAGATGCAGCTCACCAGCCCATAGATGTAATCCCAGCATTCTTTTGGTGCTAATCTGTGTGGAATATTAAAATTTATGAAACTACTTTATGGAATTATGAAGATTTCAGCTGACGCTTTACCCGTCCAATCATTTACATTAACATTTTCGGCATTTAGCAGACGCTCTTATCCAGAGCGACTTACAGAAGTGCTTCCATAGTGAACAATACCTTACTCTAGTTTAAGTAGAACAACAGTCCAAGAACTCAAATCTGCAAAAACCTGTTACAAGTGGGGTTTTTTTGTTTGTTTGTTTTTGATTTTTGATTTTTGAAAGAAATGAAAGTGTTAGTAAGTAAGTACATGTCAGCTTAAGTGCTTAGTAAAGAGGTGGGTTTTTAATCATTTTTTAAAGATAGCAAGAGACTCAGATGTTCGGACAGACAGAGGAAGTTCATTCCACCACTGGGGTCTGATACAGAGAAGAGCCTTGATGCTTGTCTTCCTCTAGTCCTGGGTGGAGGATCAAGTCTGGCGAGACTAGTGGCTCGGAGGTTGCGTGGTACAGAGCGGGGTTTGATTAGACCACGGAGGTAGCTTGGGGCTGGTCCATTTTTGGCTTTGCAGGCGAGCATCAGAGTTTTAAACTGAATGCGTGCAGCTACAGGAAGCCAGTGAAGAGAACGCAGCAGTGGGGTGATGTGGCTGTGTTTAGTTTGGTTAAAAACCAGACGGGCAGCTGCATTTTGAATGAGCTGCAAGGGTTTAGTAGTAGACATGGGAGCTCCTGCCAGGATTGAGTTGCAGTAGTCCAGCCGTGAGATTACAAGTGACTGGACCAGAATCTGGATGGCTTCCATGGAGAGAAATGGTCGAATCTTCTTGATGTTGTAGAGGAGGAACCGGCACGATCTCGTCATGTTGGGTACACACGAAGAGAAGGTCAGCTGGTTATCCAGGACGACACCAAGGCTTCTTACGTCATCAGATGGTCTGATCTGGGAGTCATCAAGAGAAATGACTAGGTCCTGGGTTGGAGACAGATCTCCGGGAATGAGCAACATCTCTGTAAATCACTTGGTAAGAGAGCCCTTCCGGGTAGGAGGCCATCCATTGCCATGCCGAACCGGTTACTCCAAGGTTGGAGAGAGTAGACAAGTCGAAGGCTGCAGAGAGGTCAAGAAGAAAATGGACCGATGACAGTTTGGCTGCTCTGGCTTCATGAAGCTTCTCAGTAACCACCACAAGAGCTGTTTCTGTAGAATGTACTGCCTTCTGACCCAACAATCAGTGGGAGGGGCTAGATCAATAACCCAGCTGACCGCCACATCAGCAACCAGCAAACATGTGAGCTGCTCATTGATTTTGGAAACACACACAAGCAAATGAAATGAGCCAATAACATAACGGTCCACTCTTTTACATTGTCCTGACCCCTGGCTGTCAACAAGGGCTGTTGTCACAGTACGAAAAATCCTTCGCAGTCGCTGTCAGTTGACCTTTGCACTTTTGCGGTGGGCAAATCAAATACGTGTCCACTCTTAAAGACCCAACATAGGCTATACGCAGTTCAAAATATAAGGAATTCCCCATATGCCAATAGTCTATTGATTTTCCCGTCCCAACACGTGATTCTTTTTACTCTTCTCAACTACAGTATATGCAGACTATATGAGACCCGCCCCTTCCCAGGCTCACTGTGGCCCCACCACCACTGTGTTTCCAAGCCAGCCACAAGTTATATAATCCCTCCATGAGGTTCTGGGTCTGCCCCGGTCAGCCGTGCCTGGTATACCACCAATGGGAGGCGTCCAGGAGGCATCATCATCATCATCAGATGACCAGACCACCTCAACTGGTTCTACTTCAAGCTTCTTCCAGAGAGTATTCCCAGTAACTCGCTGGAGTTAGTGGCTGCTTGCATTTGCAATCTTGCTCATGACCATATGTGAGGGTGGGAACATAGCTCGGGCAATAATTTGACAGCTTTGCTTTGTGGCTCAGCTCCCTCTTTACCACTATGATCTGGTATCTGGCAACCTCATCACATCACGATCCCTCTTTCCATCCCTAATCAACAAGACCCAGAGATATTTGAACTCTATCACTTGGGGTAGGTTCTCACCCCCTACCTGAAGGAAGCATGTCATCTTTTTTTCCAGGAAAAGAAAAGTTATGTAAAGAGTGGTTAAGAAATATTTTTCATAATATAAAAATCTAGTGCAAATGTGATCCTGTGTAAGGAGTTACACTACTTATTCGTTTCGCATACGTTAGATACAAGTACAGTGATTTTAGAAACTCGACACTTTTCGTCAAGAAATTTGAACCCTTAAACTTGGTGTTTGCGACTGTCGCTTTGTTCAGCGTTTGGCTTGAGCGATGCGGTAAAACATCATCAAAGTGCGAATATGAGACGGATCTGCATTTGTGTCGAATAACCGTCAAATCCACTCTGAAAGCTCCACATGTATCTGTGTTTAGCTGTATTGTCCTCACTGTTTCACTTTTAAACTTGCCTTATAGCTCGAGGTTCTGAGAAATTGTGAGAATCCACTAATGCTTCGACAAGGCAGATCCACTACTGATCCACTTGTTTTACATACACCAGTGAGTCAAAAGATTAGGACCACGGCCGCTCAGGTGGCGCAGCGGTAAAGTACGCTAGCGCACCGGAGTTGGGTTTCTAGATACATCGTATCGAAACTCAGCTCTGCCTTTTTTGACTGGGTTGGGTAGCAGTATGAACAACGTTTGGCTGTTGTTCAGGGTTAGGGGTAGAGTCGGAGCATAGGTCCTCATAACTGGTGCGACTGCGGCCCCTGCTGGTGGACTGACGGCGCCTGCACAGGGCTGAGGAATAACATTGAGAGGGGTGTGCAGGTGAAAAATGCAGGCTGTACTGATTGCGTGCCGGAGGGGCCGCAAGTCAGTTGAGTGGCGTCCTCAGTCAGCGGCAAAAGGGTCGAATCAGTATAGAGGACACAATCAGGGTAATTGGACACGACTAGAATAGGGATAAAAATTGGGGGGAAAAAGTGGGAAAAAATAGATAATTAAAAAAATAAATAAATTTTTAAAAAAAGATTAGGACCACCCCCCTTATATGCTGTCTATAAAGTCCTTGAATATTTTTGTACTAAAATACTACAATCCGCAGGTCCTTCAACTTCTGGACGTAGCAAGTTGGATCGTTTTACAGTGCATCCATGTGTCAACTCTATTACAAGTAAACAAAACACAAGTGACTGGCCATCCACATGTATTTGTGAGAATCCACTTTTCCGAGTCTAAAACGCTAATCGTTGAAAATAAATGCTTGATGTGACTTAATGTACTAAAAGAACGACACAGGAACACTTAACCTCTCCTAATTATTACTGCTCATAAATTCTCCCCACTAATAAAATTCCTCGTTTGTTGTTTCAATAAGTCATGTTAAGCTTTGTGCACCGGTACACTCCATAGTAAGTAACGGCACAACCAGAGCAATAGCGTTTTTGCCGCTTCTCATGTGAAAGCGCCCTTACTGAACTCTATAAGGAATGCGGTATTCCAAGATCAAGCATCTACAATGAAGAAGCATAAGGAAACAATAAAAAGGGTTTTTTTAAATTGTATTTCAGTGTTTTTTATATTATATTTGTGTTATTTTCAGTGTATAAGTGTCAAAAACAACCCCATTATTTTACAATAACCTAAAATATATGCAGTTCTACAGGACCACGGAACACATTAACAGGTTTCCCATACATCCTTATGAGAAAAAACACTCTTTTAAACTCAACGCCACTCCCAGAGCCAATTGACGTCGCGTTTCAAGGTACAACTGTATGTATAAAGGCATCTTTGATCTTGTTTGCCGACTGTTTGGCTTTCCTGTGCTACGTAGTACTGAAAATGAAATAGTCAATGGCAGGAAAACACACACACACACACACACACACACACACAGAGCTGCAGGTAAAGTACAAAGTACAGTGTTACATTCCTTTATCTTCGATAGCTCAGTTCCAGTATCCAAAAGTGTATAAACAAACACAGACGCAACAAACTTCCAGAACTATACTGGTGCTGCAGCATACATCCACCAGCTTTGACCCCCCAATGAAGCTATAATTCATCCTCCTCACTGTTTCCAGAAAGTTCCTCCTCTAATCCTGCTCTGGGATAAGATGCTTCTCAATCAGCTGAGGCTTCTTTGTTTACAGCTAACTGACTCATCTAGCGGCCATCTGGAATTCATCGGTGGTGTCTGCGCCTCCGTTCTGCTCAGTACAGCGTTCGGCCTCCCGTCCCGTCCAGACGTCACTCATCAACAACTGCGCTGGTTTAGCGGGCAACATCATGAACTAGTCATCACTGTGCCCCTCCAGCCTTGGTATTTAAGAAACCCAGTCTAGAAAAAATAAAGAACTGGAAAGTGTCCTGTACCCGTTACGAGGTTACTGACCGACGTGTATTGATTGACCTAGAAGGCCCTGCTTTAGCTAGTGCAGTAAACAGCAACGCATTCCTAAGCTTTAACTGATTCAGAGGCATTCTCACAACCAGCCCTGCCAAGCACACGCTGAAGAGTTTATTTCCTTTAAGACCCGCGGGGATGAAGAGCAGCTGTTCTAACAGACAGTTGTACTGTCCAGAGTTCCCAGAGTTCCCAAAGTTTCCAAAGAACCTGGACATTGAAGCTGAGTTATCAAAGGCTTCCACTGTATTATGATTAGCTAAACATGCAGACTTATGCTTCGACAAGGAAGATCCACTATTGATCCACTTGTTTTACATACACCAGTGAGTCAAAAGATTATGACCAAGCCACTCAGGTGGCGCAGCGGTAAAAAAAAAACACGCGCTGCAACCAGAGCTGGATTTCGAAAGTGCGTCGTTTCGAATCCAGCTCTGCCTTCAGCGGTCGAGGCTGGGCGGCTATATGAACAACGATTGGCCTGTTGTTCAGGTGGGCGGGCGGGATTGGAGACCGGAGGGGGTGGGTCTCTCTCTGTCAGAATGCGATTACGACCTCTGCCGGCTGATTAAGAGGCGCCTACACAAGAGATGAGGAAAGAGTGCCCTTAGGGTGTGTCTCTCCGCATGCAACGCTAGGTGGCGCCAAAGTCATCAATGTGTGGGTGGCAAAAATGCATCCGGCTGCTGCCAATGTTTCGGAGGGGATATTGGTTAGCTTCGATCTCCTCTGTCAGGGCAGGGTTCGGCATAGACAGAGAGGAAGCACGATGAAATTGAACAATTGGATGCGCTAAAGGGGGAGAAAAAAGAAAAAGAAAAAGAAAAAAAAAAGATTATGACCAGCCGCCTTATATGCTGTCCATGAAGTCCTTGAATATTTTTGTACTAAAATACTACAATCTGCAGGTCCTTCAACTTCTGTACGTAGCAAGTTGGATCGTTTTGCCTATTTCACGCGCTTTAGATGAGTGGTCCACAACCACCAGGTCGGTCGTTGTGTTTTTTATTTTGCTCGTCGTAGAATTTCGTTTAACATCCTCCCGCCCCCGGCAGCTCATGTAATTATATCTTATACAAAACCGGTCTGTAGTGCAAAATAGGTTGGGGACCGCTGCTTCAGATGGTGGACAGAAGTTAGCACAGACACTCGGACTGGCCTGCGACTACTAAGTCTCATACACCTCATCCTCAGGATTAAAATGATCTACAATTTGAGCCACAGTAGCCTTTCCAATCACGGTCGTGTAGGAGCCTGGCCAATCCGATAGCATGGTAGAGTAGATGATCATCTACAGGAAACAAATTTCTGTATATTTTAATAAACCATTACTGTTTATTTGTTAAATATCATATTTAAAAGTATGGGTAAGTAAAGTAAAACAATGGGTGGCATGTGCTAGACTTGTGGTTCATTTCATGAAATTCTCAATCACAGAATTTGGCTAAGTGTGTTCAGTATTTTGCATTAGACTATAATGCATAATACACTTCATGAAGAATAATCATCAGGTATCATGAACATTTTTTTCTTATGCAAACGTGGAGGTTTTGCTTATTAACCAATACTAATACTCATCTGTCAATTCTCCTTGGTTGTCACAGCAATCAAGCGACTTACTGCACGGTATAAATTCAGCAATTTTGGCCAGCATCAGTATGGAACATCAGGGGTGCCAAACTTTTCTTGTTGGGGCCAGATGGAGTAAAAAAATATGTGAATGCATCAGATGCTCCCTCATTATTCAGTCAGATTATTGCTTTGAAATAAGGCACCTTAGTAGGCAGCATTTCAAGAATTTAGACAGCCCTCTTCTTGGGAGCGCGCATAGAATGACGTAAAATGCTGTTTATGTAGAGAGCTCACTAGGTTTTCGGACGGACCCAATGTTTGATGTATTTGTTTACGTACCGAGTGCATTTGTCCCTTTGGGGATTCCACAGTTAATAAAAGAGTGTGCTTCTACACACAAAAAACAAGCCAGTAAAGTATTACGCTTCGGATAATGTACAGTTTATTTCTTTCTTTATTGGTAGCAGGCCGCAATTGGCAAACAGTACACAAAGAACTCAAGCTCGCTGGCATTCTGTACTAACTTTTAGAATCTCAAACTGATAATAGTTCAGACCTGAGTGTGACTGACATCACATTTGTCTCAGCTTTCAAATAAAACAGGAAGCACTTCACTCTTAAACGCTTCGTTCTGTGCTACAAAACTGCGTTTACAGGCAAAACTCTTCCCGGCGGCTGAGCAGTTAATGACGAGTGCTTTTAATTAGTTATAGGGCCAGGGTCCCGCCAGGGTGAGTTATAACAGACGCTCACAGCATGCTACCGCTCACACACTGCTACTGTATACTCACACGATAGCCATAACTGTTCTCCATGTCTGTCTTCAATCAAAGTATAATCATAATACAGAGGGTGAAATCTTTATCCTGAATCTATCCATACACCAAGTACCAATATATCAAAGTACACTGCCTGGCCAAGAAAAAGGTCACCACCTGGATTTAACTAAGCAAATAGGTAAGATAATTACTGCATGGGTGATTATGTTTCAGCTGGCAACAAGTTATTTAACCCTAACTGATGCAGCGAGTAGCTTCTCATTTGTTAAACAACCATGTGGAAAGACACATCCTGTGGTCGTGGAAAAGATGTTAATCTGTTTCAGAAGGGTCAAATTATTGACATGAATCATCAAGCAGAGAAAACATCTAAGGAGAAGCTGAAACGACTAAAATCGGGTTAAGAACTGTCCAACGCATTATTAAAAAGTGGAAGGACAGTGGGGGAAACATCATCTTCGAGGAAGGAATGTGGTCGGAAAAAAATCTTGAACGATTGTGATCTGCGATTACTTAAACGTTTGGTAAAATCCAATGGTAGAAAAACTACAGTGGAACTCAGGGATATTTAATAGTGAAAGTAAGAGCATTTCCACATGCACAATGCGAAGGGAACTCAAGGGATTGGGACTAAACAGCTGTGTAGCCTTAAGAAAACCACTTGTCAGTGAGGCTAACCGGCAAAAACGGCTTCAATTTGCTAGGGAGCATAAAGATTGGACTCTGGAGCAATGGAAGAAGGTCATGTGGTCTGATGAGTCCAGATTTACCCTGTTCCAGAGTGATTTTTTTCTTCCCTGATGGCACAGGCATATTCCAAGATGACAATGCCAGGATTCATCGCGCTCAGATTGTGAAAGTGTGGGTTAGGGAGCATGAGACATCATTTTCACACATGGATTGGCCACCACAGAGTCCAGACCTGAACCCCATTGAGAATCTTTGGGATTTGCTGGAGAAGGTCCAAATCTCCCATCATCAGTACAAGATCTTGGGGAAAAATTAATGCAACTCTGAACAGAAATAAATGTTGTGACATTGCAAAAGCTTGTGGAAACGATGCCGTAATCAAAGCTAAAGGCGGTCCAACCAAATATTAGAGTGTGTGACCTTTTTTTTGGCCAGGCAGTGTAGAATCATAATACTGAGGGTGAAATCTCTACCCTGAATATATTCATACACCAAGTACCAATATATTAAGGTAACAATTACAAAAAGGAATTCCAAGCATATAAAACTACTAAGTAATAACTCGACAGTATCGACAGCTAAGACACTGAGTAAACACTACATGATTACACACTACAAACTTTCACCAGCATGTTATGTCATGACTCTGCTGACAGGGCAACGCTAGCCTGGCTACGTGGCGTTCTGCTCACAGCAGACAGTCATAAGCCCTGAAGTGCTGAATCATGGAAAACCGACACAGCCTTCGCACAGGTAAACAATACAAGCCTGATTCGTGGTTACATCAAAGGGCTCCTATGGACCCTCATTAAAAGCTTAAGATCCTGGATGTCTAACAAGCTGCCTACATGAAGCTCGGTGGGCGTTATCTGTTGGCACACATTAACAGTGTGAATATAAGTGAAGGTACTTAGTGCTGCCAGACAAAACATGCCCACTTTGTTGATTCAAAAGTTTGTATACATACAGCACCTTTAATAAAAAATGCAGAAAGCAGGACATTCCACTAGAGCAGTGGTCCCCGACCACCGGGTCACAGACCGGTACCGGACAGTGGGTCATTTATTACTTGGCTTCCGTTTCCAGCATCCTATCTTTGTGAAGCAGGATTTTCTGCAGTGATGGCAACCAAAACAAAAATACAGAGTTGACCGGACACAAGGAACACACTTCGGGTGTTATTGTCTCCTATCACCCCTAGGTGGGAGCGTCTCGTTGCAGCGAAAAAAGCTCAGCGTTCACACTGATTTTCCATTATTGGTGAGTAGAATCATTATGCACTTTGTGTTTTTTATTATGCTCGTCCTATAATTTAATTTTAAATCCTCCCGCCCCCGCCGGTCCGTGAGATTATATCCTATATGAAACAGGTCCGGGGTGCAAAAAAGGTTGGGGATCGCTGTGCTAGCGCACCAGGTGCTGTTTAAGGACCCTGGTTAGTAGCCGGAGGTGCTTATGCTTAGAGATTTGTTTGTCTGTTCATGGACAATTTAGTGTTTCTCCAGTTCACCTCACTTGCATGTCTTTGGACTGTGGGAGGAAACCGGAGCACCCGGAGGAAACCCACGCTGACACGGGGAGAACATGCAAACCTCACACAGAAAGGACCAGGACCTTCTTGCTGTGAGGCGACAGTGCTAGCTACTTTGGTTGATACATCGTGCCACCCCTACAAAAGCAATGAAAACACTGCTTCCATTCCCAACATCCTATCTTTGTGAAGCAGGATTTTCTGCCGTGATGGCAACCAAAATAAAGTTGGGAGTAGACACACTTCGGGTGTTATTGTCTCCTATTACCCCTAGGTGGGAGCGTCTCGTTGCAGCGAAAAAAGCTCAGCGAACACACTGATTTTGCATTATTGGTGAGTAGAATGCACTTTGTGTTTTTTATTATGCTCGTCCTATAATTTTATTTTAATTCCTCCCGCCCCCGCGAAATTATATCCTATATCCTATATCAGCGGCCCCCAACCTTTTTTGCACTTATAAGATATAATTTCACGGACTGACAAGGGCGGGGAGTATTTAAAATAGAGTAACTATAGAATGCAAAATCAGTGTGAATCCTAAGCTTTTTTTGCTGCAACGACATGCTGCTCCCACCTAGTGGTGATTGGAGACAATAACACCCGAAGACTACTGAGAATTTAACTGCTCTTCTAGCAACTTCTAATTATTTTGTTATTTCTGTGCGGCCCGGTAATAAATGACCCACAGGAACCACTGTCCTATATGAAACCGGTCCATGGTGCAAAAAAAGGTCGGGGGCAGCTGCCCTAGCGCACCAGCGCTGGAATTCTGAACTCTCAGAGTTTGAATCTCTGCTCTGCTACCGGTCGGCTGGGTGCCTTTATCAGCGCCTGCAGCAGACAAAATTGGCCACTAGTCTGCTGGGTGACAAAAGACCGGACTAAAAAAGGGGGTCAGGGCTGGTTAGTAGCCCGAGGTGCCTTTACACAAAGTGGGGAAAGATCAGTGCGCGACTCTTCATGTGCAAGACTGGCCTCACGTACGAATCCAGCAAAGTATAGGCGAATAGGAAGGGGTCGGTGGACTGCGCACACGTCTGAGGGAGCATGTGTCAGGCAAATATACCCTCCTCGGACGTGATCAGGGACCACAGCAGCGGGAAAATAAACTGGCTATAGAAATGTATAAATAAAACATGAACACAGAAGAGCAAATTAAAGATAAATAAGATAGTTTGCCGCATAATAATAAACTGCAGCTTCAAACCAGTCACATGCAGGGGTATCCTAAAGGAAAACTTGCCTTCTTCTGCTCAGACATTGTTTTTCCAATCCTAATGATTATGAATGATTTATCCAGCAGGACAATGCTCTAGGCCACACAGCCTGGTCAACAAAGGTGTGGATGGACGAGGAGCAGTCATGGCCATAATCTCCAGACCTGGACACCCAAGTGAAAACCTCTGGAATGTGAGTAAGAGGAAGATGGATGACCATGAGCCAGCAAACAATGCTGAGCAGGGTGGCAGAAATTGTGAGCACTTAAAATAGGGTCACTTGCCAAAAAATGTGACAAGGCCCTCACCTACTGGCCAATCACTGTAGCTGTGGGTTTCATCTGACGCCTTTCACACTGCTTTCCTCGCCCCAGCTAGCTTATTCATAAGCCTGCCACGGGTCTCTAAATAATTCACATTCACAAGTTTAGCCAGAGCTCAGGAGACCTGCAGTGCCCTCTCAGCTGAAGCTGATAAACTGTCACTGTTACAGATGATCCAAGATCTAACCTGAGACTAAAAAAGATCAGCTGATGAGAAGAAAAAGAACGGCTTTATTTGCCATATATACATATACACGTGTCTGCATATCCCAGCTGGGGTCAGAGCTCAGGGTCAGCCATTGTACGGCGCCCCTGGAGCAGACAGGCTTAGGTGAGGGGCAGAGCCAGGGATCTAACCTATAATCTTTCAATTGGTAGGTCAAAGCTCTACCCACAAGGCTACCACTGTCACTACAGTCCCTTCAGAAATTACGCATTCGAGATTCACACATTTGTGGAATTCGCAGGGGGTCAACACAACCTGAGTGCAGTGCCTGTCAGGTAAATATAAGTGTATCAGATTCATCAATGGAATTACCCACTTCTAAACAACCCACCATGGAGGAACCCACAAACCACATGACCTCAACGTTATAACAGTCACTGGCGACACGCAATTTCAACACCGTAACATTGCATCACACTATTTAAACTAGGATTTAATGCCAAGTTTTTAATATTTGGAGTCCAGACATGTTGCAGGCATGTGGAGCTGCTGGTTTTAACCATCCAGTCAAGTTCCAACTAATACCAGAATGCTGAGAATGCACCAACATAAATTGAACAATGTGCCCCCAACAATGCACCTTCACTTCTCATTACAATGAGCCTTCAAGCACACTGCTCACAGCCAGGTCATCTAAGAAGGGTTTTGAATATGACTCCAAAAGTGGAGGTGCCTTATTCTGAGTGATAATCTGACTGAATCATGAGGCAGCATCCGATGCGGTGATTTTGAATTTGCATAAAGGTGTACAAGTGTAATTGATTTGCAAATTCAGGCTCGTCAGTGACAAGTTATGCTTTCTCTCTACTGGTGCTGACCACCTCCCCGATTGAGGAGAGCGAACTGACACACGCCCCCTCCGACACACGTGCAGTAGCCGACTGCATCTTTTCACCTGGACGAGGCGAGTTCATACGCGGATCAGCTTTGTGTACAGAGAGCCGAACCCCGATCCACGTTATCCCTCAACTCCGTGCAGACGCCATCAATTATAGATAGATTAGATAGATTCATCTTTAGTCATTGCTCAGTACAGGTACAAGGCAACGAAATGCAGTTAGCATCTACCAGAAGTGCAAATAGTAGCATTGTGCAAAAAAACAGAGAATATCAGTGAAGTTCATATCTATGAATAATATTAATATATGATTATAACTATAGCTATTTACATATATGAAATTATAACTATGAACATAGTACTATAATATATATTATATATATATTATTATATTGTTATATATATACAGTGTATCACAAAAGTGAGTACACCCCTCACATTTCTGCAGATATTTAAGTATATCTTTTCATGGGACAACACTGATAAAATGACACTTTGACACAATGAAAAGTACTCTGTGTGCAGCTTATATAACAGTGTAAATTTATTCTTCCCTCAAAATAACTCAATATACAGCCATTAATGTCTAAACCACCGGCAACAAAAGTGAGTACACCCCTAAGAGACTACACCCCTAAATGTCCAAATTGAGCACTGCTTGTCATTTTCCCTCCAAAATGTCATGTGATTTGTTAGTGTTACTAGGTCTCAGGTGTGCATAGGGAGCAGGTGTGTTCAATTTAGTAGTACAGCTCTCACACTCTCTCATACTGGTCACTGAAAGTTCCAACATGGCACCTCATGGCAAAGAACTCTCTGAGAATCTTAAAAGACGAATTGTTGCGCTACATGAAGATGGCCAAGGCTACAAGAAGATTGCCAACACCCTGAAACTGAGCTGCAGCACAGTGGCCAAGATCATCCAGCATTTTAAAAGAGCAGGGTCCACTCAGAACAGACCTCGCATTGGTCGTCCAAAGAAGCTGAGTGCACGTGCTCAGCGTCACATCCAACTGCTGTCTTTGAAAGATAGGCGCAGGAGTGCTGTCAGCATTGCTGCAGAGATTGAAAAGGTGGGGGGTCAGCCTGTCAGTGCTCAGACCATACGCCGCACACTACATCAAATTGGTCTGCATGGCTGTCACCCCAGAAGGAAGCCTCTTCTGAAGTCTCTACACAAGAAAGCCCGCAAACAGTTTGCTGAAGACATGTCAACAAAGGACATGGATTACTGGAACCATGTCCTATGGTCTGATGAGACCAAGATTAATTTGTTTGGTTCAGATGGTCTCAAGCATGTGTGGCGGCAATCAGGTGAGGAGTACAAAGATAAGTGTGTCATGCCTACAGTCAAGCATGGTGGTGGGAATGCCATGGCATGAGTGCAGCAGGTGTTGGGGAGTTACATTTCATTGAGGGACACATGAACTCCAATATGCACTGTGAAATACTGAAGCAGAGCATGATCCCCTCCCTCTGGAAACTGGGTCGCAGGGCAGTGTTCCAGCATGATAATGACCCCAAACACACCTCTAACACGACCACTGCTTTATTGAAGAGGCTGAGGGTAAAGGTGATGGACTGGCCAAGCATGTCTCCAGACCTAAACCCAATAGAACATCTTTGGGGCATCCTCAAGCGGAAGGTGGAGGAGCGCAAAGTCTCGAATATCCGCCAGCTCCGTGATGTCGTCATGGAGGAGTGGAAAAGCATTCCAGTGGCAACCTGTGAAGCTCTGGTAAACTCCATGCCCAGGAGAGTTAAGGCAGTTCTGGGAAATAATGGTGGCCACACAAAATATTGACACTTCAGGAACTTTCACTAAGGGGTGTACTCACTTTTGTTGCCGGTGGTTTAGACATTAATGGCTGTATATTGAGTTATTTTGAGGGAAGAATAAATTTACACTGTTATATAAGCTGCACACAGACTACTTTTCATTGTGTCAAAGTGTCATTTTGTCAGTGTTGTCCCATGAAAAGATATACTTAAATATCTGCAGAAATGTGAGGGGTGTACTCACTTTTGTGATACACTGTATATATATATATATATATATATATATATATATATATATATATATGAGATTGGAAGCGATGAGTTCGAAAAATCAGCTCTGGTGTGCTAGCATGTTTTACCATTGCGCCATTGCTCAACTAAGGCTGAGCGGCCTTAGTTTCAATGTTAAGATCTCAATGCAGAATTAACTCTGTTCATGATATGTGTTGATGTACATGTTTTCTATTAACATCTTCTAGTCTGCACATAAAGAATGAGAAGGTATTACTAAATACAGATACTGGAATGTTTAAAGCCCTTCCAGTCCTCTCTTGTACAGCTACAGTTACTCAGACGAGCTGGACTTTGCACCGAGACTGCTCGTTGCCTCCGAGTGTCTGCGTAAACCAGCAGACGTGCAGGATCTTGTTCCCTGCGTGCGCAGTACAAAGTCCGGGCAAGTCTAAAGGGTGATCAAGCCCAGCGAAATGCCGCTAAACCAACTGCACTTAACTTAATGCGCCATGATGAGCCCGAGGCGCTTAATCTAAACAGAGGATGAATCAGGGCTTAATATCTTATTGAAGGTTAGCGGAACATCTGCTAGATAAACCAAATGCAGCTTGTTAAACGGCTTTGCACATTCGTCCTGAATAAACGGCTGCTTATCTCTAGATTTTAAGAGCTAGATGACCCTTGACATCATGTCCCTGTTGATAGCGTAGAGTTCTCAGTTGCTGGAAAGTGCTGGTGGAAATTCCGGTGAGGAAGTCAGCCAGCTGTAGTCCAGCAATTCCCAGCAAGTCATCCACATGACCGGACCTTCAGAGTACCGGAGCTCATCAGTCTGTGCAAGGCTACACGGCGCTGCTCAGTCTTGAAAACATGTAACCAGGGGGAACAATCCATTATAAGCCATTAGGAATCAGTGGTATTTGATATAAACCACAGCTATTCTAGAGTCAACAAGCATTCCATTCTTTGTTCTCGCTGAAAATGTCTCCAGTTCAGGGGGAGAGCTTTAATAATTATGTTACTTTCTTCTTACAAGAAAAACCAAGCTTCAGTTACAGCCGTTACGGTCCTACAGGATAAATGAACCAATGATTCCACATACTATAAGTTTCCTGTGGCCAAGCAAAGAATGTCTATGTGTCTATATACTAAAAAATCTTACTATTTCAATATTGGTGGATACCTTATCCAACATGCTATACCTAATTATCAAAAAAAATAAAATAAATACATGACAACAGTGGCACGTATTTAAGCTGTTTGTGGCTTGGTGTAAGTTTATGTACTGGATCAATTTACCATGGCAAAAAATGTTACCAGATTAAAATTAAATCCAATGTCAGTGCCAGCCTCAATAAAAATTGTTTGTACGTTGCTAGTACAGTCATTTCCAGACCTTGATCGCATTCTCCAGATCTCAGGTTCAAATCTCAGCTGTGCTATCGACCAGCCAGTGCTGCTGCGATTGTGGCCTCTGTTTGCAGGTCGAAGCACCTGCACGAGGGATGGTGTGTTAGTTCTGGGGAAAAGTCTTAACTCTGAACAGGAAGGACATTTAAATCCATATTAACCCATGTCCAAAACCAAGAGTCAACTTCAGGAGAAAACCTAAATGCTTCGCTTTGATTTTTTTTTTTAACTAGGCTTATCATTTGATTGAGTTCTTGAGAAGTTGTTTCAATACGCTAATGTAGTAATATATCATCACCACCATCTTTTCCACTTTAATCCATTCCAGTGTTAATTTCGTTGACGAATGATTTTCGTCATAGTTTTCGTCAACGAACCTTTTTTTCATGACGAAAACGAGACGATAACTGAATAAAAACGACATAAAAGGATGAAAACTATGACGAAATGAATTGACACTTTCGTCAACGAATAAAAACGAGACGAAAATGTTTGGCGGATGTGGAGAGGCGGGACAAGCCGGGTAGCCATCCAATCAGTACTAATCTCTTTTGCAGTACCGCGGTAAGACCACACTTGCACAAATTTGATCTAAACCCGGGAAGACCAGACTAGCCTGTGAACTGTCTTTACTCATGGAACTAGATTAACTCCACAATGTCAACAGGGAGAAAGATGAGAGCCGATATATGGACACATTTCTCATTTGACGTGAAATGAGAAACAAGACGATGTGTAAACCATGTGGGGCGATCTAGGGTAAAAACACAACAAATCTGGCACTGCTGGCAGTATAATGGCAACATAATGGCACTGCAGCTTTTATGGTGCCCAGTTTTATAAAGAATGTAAAATGCAATTTGTTATGAACAGTGCATATATTTTTCAGGTAAAGCAGGCCTACTGGTCATTAATATTTTGTTATTGTTATTTTGTTATCTCAATAAGCAAGGTCATGTAAATAAAGATGTTGTTTGAAATAAGTTAAATCTGTTTTTGTGTGTATTGCACATTCAAACATTAATAATATTCCATAACTGATTAAAAATGTTTCATTTTGTGTAAGTGTATATAATGACTTAAATAATTCAAGGGAACTGATGACAAAGCATTTACATTTTACACCCTTTATATTTTAGACTAAATGACTATATTTTAGAGTAAAACTAAATGACATTTTAGTCAAAAGACTATGACTAAAACTAAATCAAAATTTGCTGTCAAAATTAACACTGGTCCATTCAGGGCTGCAGTGGTAACAGGGCAAGCAAAGCATCCCAGGCATTTCTGTCCCTTGCAACACCAGATGCCCAAACCACCTCAACTGGCTTCTCTCCACTTATAGAAGCAATGGTTCTACTCAAGAGCTTCACCCAGATCGCTGAGCTCCTCACGTGATCACAGAGATTAGATTAGAGAGAGAGAGAGAGAGAGAGAGAGAGAGAGAGAGAGAGATAGAGAGAGAGAGAGATAGATAGATAGATAGATAGATAGATAGATAGATAGATAGATAGATAGATAGATAGATAGATAGATAGATAGATAGATAGATAGATAAAAGACTCAGTTAAAAACTATTAATTAATTACTATTAATTAAATAGGCTTAAGATGCATAAGAAATAATAAGTAAGCCCAGCAAATTATGCCCAGCAACTCGCTGAAGAAAACTCATTTTGGCCGCTTGTATTCACAGTCTCGCACAGGCTAGCAAAATGTTCCGTAATGTAGAGTAATTCGACATCAATTTGCATAAATTAGGACCGAGTGCACTAATTATGCACACTATTTAGTTTGGTAGGGTGTAGTATGAAACATAACCTCAACCCCACCTACTAAACATTATATTTACATTTAGATTTTTGGCATTTGGCGGATGCTTTTATCCAAAGTGACTTACAGTACTGTGACGGTATATTTGTCTAAGCAATTGAGGTTTAAGGGCCTTCCTCAAGGGGCCCAACAGTGGCAACCTGGCAGTGGTGGGGCTTGAACCAGCAACCTTTCGGTTACAGTTTGACAAGCAGTTACTCTGATTCTTGATTGTAGTATTTCCTTTTCCAAATTCTAGACTAAGGCACGTGAACGAATGCAATAAAATTAAACGTTGCACTGATACCCCTCCCCCGTGGATGAGGTAGAGTCCTGCCTGCGTTTGACACTAAGACTGGAACAACAGAATGCTCTGTCCCAGATCCAGCCTACAATCAAGTCGGAATTAATCGGAGCCAGAAGCTGTAGGAGGAGTCGTGGGTGGAGGAAGTCAGAGGAAAATTTCCCTCAGTGCAGGGAAACAGAGAAGCTTTTCTCTACTCCAGAGCGAGCCGGTCAGATACAGCTTCAGCTACGTTACCACAGTACCACACTACTTTTTACTGCGGTGTAGGGCAAGCCATGGAAAGCCTTAGCAAACTGTTAAATGTCTCCTGAGTGAGTGCTCAAACGGGGGCTCTGTTGCTTTCCTCTTAACGATGAGAGAAAGAGAAAAGGTCGAGAGATGGACAGGATGGGCGGGGTCCAGTGCAGCAGACCACCACTAAGAGCGGAGCTATTTTCTCCCAGCACTGATGACAGGACCATCCTGACAGGAAGCAGCACAAAACTAACAAACGTCTAGTCATCTCCCATTTACTTTGGCGACTTCTTGTCTAATTGGGATTACCGTGATTGAGAAAACAGGTGAGACAGAGCAAGTTCACGTCCGTTTTCGGAATAACGAAAAGACCAGTGGAACCTCAATTTTATGGACCTCCATTTAACGGACAAAATCTGAAAAGCCGAATCTCCTTGGATGAGCGTATCAAGACCAGTACTTCAGTAATTGTCCACTAGCCGACGCACGTCTCTCTGTTTCCATGAGTGATGAACTTTATTTTGTTGGGAGGCTCACTTTATTCTCGCCTTTTTCTCAGTGTTTTATGCTTCATTTTGCAAGTTCTACTGCTCATTTAAAGCCCAGATAACACCTCTAGTTAAGCTCCACCACTACCTAGTTGCTACTGTTGGACCCTTGAGCAAGACCCACTGTTACTTTGAATAAAGGTATCTGCTATTGGCCCTTAAAGGACATGGGAATGCATGAACAGCCACCAGTTTGTCCCGATTGTTTGAATGTTGTCGGTCCACATTAAGCCTACTTGTTTTTATTTGTATATAAAGAACATGAGGCTCAGAGTCTGGAGCTTTGTAATCAAGTGTATGTTGTACTTACAACTAGGGATGTAACGATTCACCACAATACAGTTAATAACCGATTCAAAAGTTCCACGATTCAAATCGATTTCACATGTAGTGAATCGATATTCACTGTAAACAGCAGAGGGCGCTGGCGCTATACACCTCGCCTTGATGACATCACTGGTGCCATACGCTTGGTTGCCAAATTCAGGATTTTTCAGCCAAATTGGGCTTAATTCAAAATTGTTTTACGTAGTTTGTGCCTACCTCAGAAATAAAAGGGCATTCATTATTTAGATAAATAAAAGATAATCACAAATAAAGTATTTTATTTTCTTTTTTTTAAGAGAAATAATAAAAGAAAACTTTTTTTTCATCATTTGTCTTCAATTTCAGTTTTTAAAAAAAATCGGGGAAAAATCATATCGTGAACCCAGTATCGTGAATCGCATCGTATCGTGGGTCAAGTGTATCCTTACATCCCTACTTACAACTGCTATGTTAAGAGAACTAGTCAGAACGTTCTATGTTTAAATCACTGACGACAGATTTCACCTCTGTATGCTCTATCGTTTGGATATTAAAGATGGAACAGTTAAAGGGAACAGCCAATGAATCCAACAATCTGAAGAAAACTCTCAAGCTCTGTTGTATTTTAAACTTCTCGGTACATTTATACACCCCCTGCTTTCAAAAACAGCCAGCCAAAAAAACCAAGGAGGCGGTCAGGAAGGGTCATGTTTGTTCCGCAGCAAATTCCACAAATACCAGAATGGAAGTTAAAGGGAGGCCACCAGTCAGTGTGCACTAAAGACACATAGAACCACACATTAAGATTCCTCGCAAACACACCAGCGAGACCCTGATCAACATCAGTATTGTACAATAGTGCTCGTGTGTTCGGAACCAGGCCTGGAAAGCTGTACCACAGCAGTTTAGTATGTCAGCAGATGTAATACTACGTTTAACTAAGAAAGACATGACGTTAGTTTCATTCCACTTAGTACAGCAGGGGCATTTAACTTAATCTGATGGTCATGCAGGACTTCCTGAGCATGCTCAATGACTTCCTCTAAATCACGCTGGAGGCTGGCAAACCCGATGAATTTTATTTCCTAAAAGTCAGAACCACAATACAGAACCAACTTCAGCTGGACATGGACGTATGTGAACATGAATCTAGGAAGATGGATGGGTGGATAGACAGAGACACAGAAAGACAGACAGACAGATTCTTTATTGATCCAGGAATGAAAATTAAAGGGAAAAAAAACTATATGTGCATTAGGGATGTATCAGGACAGCAACCAAGCAACCATATAGAAGCACTTTGTAGTTCTACAATTACTGACTGTAGTCCATCTGTTTCCCTGCATGCTTTGTTAGCCCCCTTTCATGCTTCTTCAATGGCCAGGACCCCCCACGGGACCACCACAGAGCAGGTATTATCTGGTTGGTGGATCATTCTCAGCACTGCAGTGACACTGACATGGTGGTGGTGTGTTAGAGTGTGTTGTGCTGGTATGAGTGGATAAGACACAGCAGCGCTGATGGAGTTTTTAAACACCTCACTGTCACTGCTGGACTGAGAATAGTCCACCAACCAAAAATATCCAGCCAACAGCACCCCATGGGAAGCGTCCTGTGACCACTGATGAAGGTCTAGCAGATGACCAACTCAAACAGCAGCAACAGATGAGCCATCGTCTCTGACTTTACATCTACAAGGTGGACCAACTAGGTAGGAGTGTCTAATAGAGTGGACAGTGAGTGGACACAGCTGTGTCTGATCCACTCAAACCAGCACAACACACACTAACACACCACCACCATGTCAGTGTCACTGCAGTGCTGAGAATGATCCACCACCTAAATAATACCTGCTCTGTGGTGGTCCAGTGGGGGTCCTGAGTCCTGACCATTGACTAACAGGGTGAAAGCAGGTTAAAAACGTATTTAGAGAAATAGATGGACTACAGTCAGTAATTGTAGAACTACAAAGTGCTTCTATATGGTAAGTGGAGCTGATAAAATAAACACTGAGTGTAGAAACAAGGAGGTGGTTTTAATGTTATGGCTGATCAGGGTATATTTTATATTGTCAACTTTACAGTCCCATGGTTACTTTCTCTACCCTTTATGACTTGACGCGTCCACGTCTTTTTAACACCAATAGGCAATCAATGCTTGATTTTTGCATAGAACGCACATCTGGAACAACAGCACAAATGCTTGAGGGTAATCCACACCCTCCGTCATCATGTTAGTACTGTTTACCTCCATTGTGCAACACCCACCATTGATGATGCATCCTTGGCTACCAAAAACTGATGGAAACGTGAGCTGGTTCTTTTAAAAGCACCAAGGTTCTAGGAAGCCTGAACGGAACCAGTTCAAGAACCAGAATTCTTTTGGTCAAAGCGGGCTACAAGTGCAATACATATTTAATAGTCATCTCCAGTGCACATTTTTTAACATCTTTTTATGTCTATATTATACACTGCCTGCCCAAAAAAAAAAGGTCACACCCTCTAATATTTGGTTGGACCGCCTTTAGCTTTGATTACGACACGCATTCGCTGTGGCATCGTTTCCACAAGCTTCTGCAATGTCACAACATTTATTTCTGTCCAGAGTTGCATTAATTTTTCCCCAAGATCTTGTATTGATGATGGGAGATTTGGACCACTGCACAAAGTCTTCTCCAGCACATCCTAAAGATTCTCAATGGGGTTCAGGTCTGGACTCTGTGGTGGCCAATCCATGTGTGAAAATGATGTCTCATGCTCCCTGAACCACTCTTTCACAATCTGAGCCCGATGAATCCTGGCATTGTCATCTTGGAATATGCCCGTGCCATCAGGGAAGAAAAAATCCATTGATGGAATAACCTGGTGGTTCAGTATATTCAGGTAGTCAGCTGACCTCATTCTTTGGGCACGTAACGTTGCTGAACCTAGACCTGACCGATTGCAGCAACCCCAGATCATAGCACTGCCCCCACAGGCTTGAACGGTAGGCACTAGGCATGATGGGTGCATCACTTCAGCCGCCTCTCTTCTTACCCTGATGCGCCCATCACTCTGGAACAGAGTCCAATCTTTATGCTCCCTAGCAAATTGTAGCCGTTTTTGCCGGTTAGCCTCACTGACAAGTGGTTTTCTTAAGGCTACACAGCTGTTTAGTCCCAATCCCTTGAGTTTCCTTCGCATTGTGCATGTGGAAATGCTCTTACTTTCACTATTAAACATATCCCTGAGTTCTACTGTAGTTTTTCTACCATCTGATTTCACCAAACGTTTAAGTGATCGCCGATCACGATCATTCAAGATTTTTTTCCGACCACATTCTTTCCTCGAAGATGATGTTTCCCCCACTGTCCTTCCACTTTTTAATAATGCGTTGAACAGTTCTTAACTCGATTTTAGTCATTTCAGCTTCTCCTTAGATGTTTTCTCTGCTTGATGCATGATAATAATCTGACCCTTCTGAAACAGATTAACACAGGATGTGTCTTTCCACATGGTTGTTTAACAAATGAGAAGCTACTCACTGCATCAGTTAGGGTTAAATAACTTGTTGCCAGCTGAAACATAATCACCCATGCAGTAATTATCCAATGGAAGGCTCTTACCTATTTTGCTTAGTTAAATCCAGGTGGTGACCTTTTTATTGGCCAGGCAGTGTATGTTTATATATGGTATACCTTTCTTATATTTTTATTGACCTAAAATATGCTGACACCTGCACCAATAGAAATTCCTTGTACACCTGGTACTTGGCGAATAAAGACTCTGATTCTAAGTTAATATAAACTGCCAAAGTTTGCATCAGTAGCTTGTACATTCATGTTGAACATAACATGTACAAACGTTGCTGCCGTCATAAAAAAATTAGCAGCAAGTTCAGGAACACGTCAAAGTTAATTCCTGAGTATCTAACATGGCATCTAACCATTTCATAGAGTAAAAAAATCGTTCCCAGGCCAAGAGTAACATAAGCGGAAGCCTTGCTGGTATGTCTGTGTGTATAACTAAGAGCAGATTCACGCTAGGCAGATAGCGCTAAGCACACAGGGACGGAGACGCTGACCTTTCATCCCGTCACAGCTAATCTGTGGGTCAAAACATGTTTTATAGTTCAGTGCTCGTGATGTTAGGAACAGAAGAGTTGTTGTTGTACTCGAAAGGAAAATAAAATAATGGCATCCAAAGTAAATCAGATTTGAACCAATGAAAGTGATGGAACACTGCCGCTTTTAACATGTCACACATGGATAGTAGGCAAACAAGTAGTCCAATGGCGTGGAGCAGCCTCGTCCTCCCCAATCAGGAGCAGGGACCAGCATTAGTGAGAGGATGATTGACGGGCAGAAATTGGATGCGCTAAAGTGGGAGAAAAGGGGGGGGGAATGCATGTGCCATAATTTTACATCCCCAAATCAGAGAAAGTTGGGACAGTATTGACTTTTATTTGATTGCAGACAGTTTGAACCCAAGATATTTCATGTTTTGTCTGCTCAACTTCATTTCATTTGTTAATATACCTCCATTCCTGCATTTCAGGCCTGTAACACATTCCAAAAAAGTTGGGACGGGGGCAATTCCGGGCTAGTAATGATTTGAACAAACTAAACAATGATGTGATTCCAAACAGGTGATGTCAACAGGTGATTGTAATCATGGTTTGGTACAAAAGCAGCATCCAGGAATGGCTGAGTCTTTGATGAGCAAAGATGATCGGAGCATCTCCATTTTGTCAACAAATGTGTGAGAAAATTATTGAAATGTTTAAAAACAATGTACCTCAAAGAAAGATTGGAAGGCCGCTCAGGTGGTGCAGCGGCAAAAAGCACACGCTGCAACCAGAGCTGGATCTCGAATACATAATACATGGTATCGAATGCAGCTCTGCCTTACCGGCTCGAGGCTGAGTGGCTACATGAACAACGATTGGCCGGTTGTTCAGTTGGGGGGGTGGGACAAGGGGCCAGAAGTGGGTTTTTCTCTGTCAGAATGGTGCAGTCACGACCTCTGCCGGCTGATTAGAGGCGCCTGCACAAGAGATGAGGAATGAGTGCTCTTAGGGTGTGTCTCTCCGCATGCAACGCTAGGTGGCGCCACACTCGTCAATGTGTAGGTGGCAAGATGCATACGGCTTGCTGCTCATATGTCGGAGAGGATGTGGGTTAACTTCGATCTCCTCGGTCAGGGCAGGGTTCGGCATGTGTAGGGAACATAAACCAATTGTCTAAGTCACTGTCTAGTGCACTAGGTAGGGAACATAAATCCGTGATCTGATATACAATCTAGTGAACTGTGTAGGAAACATAAACCAATCGTCTAATACACTATCTAGTGCACTATGTAAGGAACACAAATCATCATCTAGTTATACTTTCTAGTGCACTATGTAGTGAATAAGAATGCGTTATCTAATACACTATCTAGTGCACTATGTAGGGAACATAAACCAATTGTCTATCATATCACAGATTTATGTTCCCTACCTAGTGCACTAGATAGTGACTTAGACAATTGGTTTATGTTCCCTACACATTGCACTGGATTGTATAAGTCACTTTCTAGTGCACTAGGTAGGGAACATAAATCCGTGATATGATACACAATCCAGTGCAATGTGTAGGGAACATAAACCGATTGTCTAAGTCACTATCTAGTGCACTAGGTAGGGAACATAAATCCGTGATATGATATTCAATCCAGTGCAATGTGTAGGGAACATAAACCGATTGTCTAAGTCACTATCTAGTGCACTAGGTAGGGAACATAAATCCGTGATATGATATACAATCCAGTGCACTGTGTAGGGAACATAAACCAATTGTCTAAGTCACTATCTAGTGCACTATGTAGTACACATTAATGTGTTTGTGACGCGAACAGTTAGCTTAGTAACTCAGTTAGCAGCTCCTAAAAGTTCTGTTATCACCCATATCCTTTGGTGTGTGCGAGAGGTTTTTTAGCTTTTGTTTTTTGGGGGGGTGCTTGGGGGATCGGGGTCGAGGTGCGGGGGTACCTCCCTGAAATAAGTTTGCCTGCCTCAAGGGCCCAGAGCCGGGATTCAAACCACTGTTCCCATGGTCTCAACTAAATATTGTATACTGGGTGTGTAAACGTGTAATCAGATGACGGCATCTGGCACACAGCAGTGGACACACCCTTGTAGTCAGTGTTACAGTGAGTAAGAAGACATGGACAAGCCCTTAATATTCAATATTTGTCCAAATGGAGACAACTTTTCCAGTCTGCACACCACAATAAACCTCCTGCACCCTTTCTGTTTCGGAACGAGTCTACATTGTCTCTTCTCCAGGCTTCCTGAAATTGGTCACAGGACGTTCCAGTGACATTTGTGTATTCATGGAAGAACAGTGAACTTCCTGCCGTCGCTCTCCGAGGTAACGAGGGGAAGGGAGAGCGGGACCTCTGCCCCGTTCCTTACCCGCTCGGCCTCAGAGGCATTCCTAAGCCAGGGAGGAGGGATTCCTAAACGCTGCTTCCTGCCAAACAGCGATCCTTCTTAATCGATCTTTGGCTCCAAAAATAGTCCATTCCTTTCGATCCCACACTCACGCGGACATTTCCATCTCCTGGACTTTCCAACGGGGAACAGGTCCGACGCTCATTTCCTGTTGGCGGCTGGGGAATGTGAGCTATGGTTTATGCAGCAGTGGAGCAGCAGACCTAGCTTTTTAGGACCTTGTTGACCTGGATCATTCCTGTCCATGATACAGGCAACACGTATTTATTATTAAAGATGATTAATTATTAGGGATGTTCCAGTTCAACTGTTCTCTCGGTTAGTGACATGAACTTAATTCTTAATTTACTGCCCACAATCATTTTAAGCACTAGGCATCACTAGCTTGACTGATTCAGACATATAGACCCATACAGATGTTCGTATTATTTGGTGGACTAAGCAATCATCTAGCACAAAGCGTCAAATGCGTGAGGGTGGTGTCGTCTACAAATACATTAAATCCAATCAGTTAGGGTCCTCTGTGTTGTACTGGACAACCAGCTGACCTTCTCTATTCATGTAGCTAACATGACAAGATCAATAAAGTGCTCAGTGATGTACGTATCATATAGGTGTATCTAATAAAGTGCTCAATAAGGTGCAATGTAAGACGGTCCTAGCAATCATTTTGCACTATACTTCAGTGTAACAGACTTTTCTGTGGTGTAGTGTGCCAACAGTGGGTCTGTTCGAAAACCTAATGAGCTAGAGTGAAAGTAGAGAGGATTCTAATCAAACTTATAAGGCAGATTATTTAGACACACTACCTAGGCTCAGGCTATTTAAACCAATAGACTGAGGCAGCACAACCCGTTAGTATGCCAGCTATCTCCCTCTGTGTACCCAAAATGGTTAAATTGTCACTGAGAAGCCCGAATTTGCAAATAAATGACACTTGTACACCTTTATACAAATTAAAACTCAATAAGAATTTATTTACATTTGAAAAGAACTCATTGTTCAGCATTCAGAAATCTTTGGCCACACAGAATGCTGGGATTGCATTCACTGCTAAAGAAGCATTGGATGCTCCCTCATTATTCAGACAGTTTATCACCTTGAATTAAGGCACCTCAGTAGGCAGCATGTTAAGGCATCTAGGAATTCGAACAGGCTACTTCTCCGGAGCGTGTGTAGAATGACGTAAAATGCTGTTTATGTGGAGAGAACACTAGGTTTTTCGGACAGACCCAATGATGTATGTGTTTATGGAATCCCTAAAGAGACAAATGCACTCAATACATAATCAATGGAAAAGTGTGCTTCTCTACACACGAGATCATCTCTCTGTAGTATGTGCTCAAAATAACAAGCCTTTAAAGCATTTTGCTCCTCATAGATTGTCTATGTACAGTTTTTTTTTCTTTATAAACTCAGCAAACTCTAAAGACGCTCAGTTACACTAGCAATCGGTTAGAAAAAATGTCCAAGATGTCAAATGTAAAGTAGCTGAAAACGCGACTCAAGTAACGGAGTTTGGAAAACTACCAACCAATTGTGTGGATGCGGGGGTGAACGACATCTCAGTATCAAGCCCTCTGATTGGCTTAGTTATGTAACCGAGCGTCGTAGTGATGCACTTGCTTAATAAAGAAATAAATACACAGTATATTCACAAATTGTCGGGAGCAGAACACTTTATTAACTTCTTCTGTTACGGTACCGAATAGCGGACAGCTAGAGTCATCGCGTTAGCCAAGCACGCTATTACATGCACTATGGAAGCCCCAAAGGGTCAAAACACACTCACTTCGCGTAGAAACGTCCATCAAACCATTGTCACAATACAACCACAGAAAAGTTTGTTACAGTTACAACACGCATACAAGTACGGTGGCTCATATGAAACAAACCAGATATCATTTAAACAAACGATCTACAATTACTACCAATTTGATACGGCACCTAAAAAATAAACACTCAGTCGAATACAGCAAGTTTATTATTATATGATGAGAAGAGGAACCGGCTGTCCGCTAACACGGCAGTGATGCTGATTTTCCTCAAAAAGAACCTTCACTTCATTTTGAGTGTTCTAGTTTTACTACTACAATGCTGCACTAAGTTTGTTTACTTTTATTTTGTTAAAATAAAAGAACATTAAGCAATAGCTTGGATGCAGGCAATTTTTTTCCTACAGCACTGCAGAGCTATTCAGTTGTTAAACATATACATTGAATTAATTTGAATAACTGTAATGTACTTGAAGTGTGCACTGTGTGAACAGTATTATCTAGTTCTTATCTAGACAATATCTAGAAAATACAAGTATCGGTTTGAGACTCGGTATCGGATCGGGATCAAAATTAATGATCGGGAACAAAAAAACGTGATCGGGACATCCCTACTCATCACACTACTCGATCAGTCAGATATCAGTGTTTTTTGTCATTTAAAATGAAAGTATTTATCAACGAATGTATCTCAATGTTTTACTTTCTTTACAAACCTCCGAGAGATTATCACCAAAGCTGGAAGCAGCCTGAACCACCGCGACCCTGAACGGGATAAAACAGGAGCAGAACTTAAACCTACAATGAAATAAAACTCCTAGCTGGGTCTGTGTGCTTACTGGCTGACGCTCTTGGTTGGCCACCATCCGAAAAGAGACAGCCTCCCCCCCCCCCCCCTCCCTCCCCATCCTAATTTACGATCACGGCATTGCCGTTTGTCTTCCGAGACAAAAGCAGCCGAGTCCATCTCCCGCCGTTTAGTAAGACCCACAGATCAGGCCACGTGCTGCCCGTGTCATGTGGGCGAACACGACCGCTCTACGGACTCGCGCCGGCCCCGCGTCACCCGCCCGACACCGCACACACTGCAGAACAAAGACGCAGCTCTGGTTCCTGTTTGTGTGCTCCAGATGGGTTCTTACTTATTTGGGACTCGGAGTACGTTCCAGGAAACCCATCGATGGGTGAGAACCCAAATGTGGCTTTGGGCCCGCGGTCATTCTGCTGCCAAATTCCGGAGAAGAACATGGGACTGGGTGGAGCTCAACAGATGTATGTAATTGCCGTCGTATCAGATCGTCTTTCATTACAGAGCTGGGACACAAAAAGGCCCGAATCAGAGGCCACAAAGTACAAACAGTGAGCTTTAAATAAGCCTCTTATGATAGATATGCACAGGAAACAGTATCCCAGTGTCCCTGTGATAGACGTTAGATGAAATATCATTAAAACCATGACTGTGGAAAATGTCTGATTATATTTCAGAAATAAATATTTCTAACATTTAAACAACCCCAGAAATAAAAGGGTCTTGTTTGACTAATAAATGGGGCACAGAGCAACAGGTTGGTTACAGTCAGAAACAAAACAATAGATTGGGTGATAACTGGCAATGTCTCAGGGAAGAATGACTGGTAGCAGAATTATCTCACCACCACTGCAACAGTGACTTTTATTTTGTGGTGGTGTTCCCAGTACAGGAGGTGGAGGAATACAAAGGTTATAGTGCTAATCCGTCACATTACAACATCTGGTGGGTGAAAACGGTGTTGTCACAGTGACACGGTTGCCAAATTGCAGTCGAAAGTTCCATATATCTGAATTGGGACGATGGATTGGAATATACTGCTAGCTAGGGCTGCACGATATTGGAAAAAACTGACACTGCGATTTTTTTTTTCCTGCGATATATATTGCGATATTAAAAAAATGCAGGAATTTTCACCACATTATTAATAATGCATGTATCTTACTCTGAATAAGGGGCTCATCTGTGAAAAAGGGTGGTTGCTACAAGGGCTACAAAAGATTATGACAAGCTACATCTTTGTACTCGGTTGAAACTGAGCATTAAACTAAGAAAGCTTCAATATCACATGAGGGAATTAACAGGATTGACAAAATGGGTCATTTAATATTTTATTTCACAATCAAAACCTCTTCAAGTAGTAAACATTATTTAAAAAAAACTATACAAACAAAAGAGCAGCTATACACCTGTTCCAAATCCGAGATGCCTTACTAAGCTCACTACTGAGGCATCTTAATATTTCAATGTTATTTTGACTCAAGAACGAGTGAGAATCGGAAGCGTCCTTAGTGATGAAGGCAATCCCAGAATTCATTGCGGCATCTCTTCTCTCACAGAAAAATAATCATGGCTGACGGTGCGGACAAAGTTATTTTCAAACGTAAATAAAAGTTTTTATTTTCAGGTTTGGGCTTGTCAGCAAATGTAACCGTTTTCTGTACACGAATCGAGATGTTATATTGACATGTTAGCGCTGTCCCACCACATTCTATTGGTTTTAATGGCAAGATGCTAAATGCTTAACGCGAAACCCGATGGAATCGCTAAGTAGCGTGTTCAAATAACCTGCCCTATAAGTCAATGACTTATTAGAATCCTCTCTACTGAGGCAGCTACCTGTGTAGGTAGTAAGACAGCGAGGCGGCTCACTAGGTTTTCGAACACACTGGTAGATACGTCATGGAAAATGAGAACGGTGGGAATTTTCGTTTTGTGTCAAGCAGCAAAAAAGTTGTAGCATGACGTATTTGATTTAATTTGCATTAAGTGACATCGCACGTCCTGCGATGTGACTATTGCGCATGCACACATCGCGATGACTATGCTGAGACGATATATCGTGCAGCCCTACTGCTAACTATTTCATATTTTAGTTGAAGCTTAGTATATTTTAGTATAGTAATAAATAGGGCTGCAACGATTAGTCGACATAATCGATAATGTCGACTATAAACATTTGTCGACGTGGAATGTCATTGTCGACGCGTCGTTATTATTGCAACACACTAAAGGGACTGCAGGGGGTGCAGCATCGCTTCCATGGCGCAGCGGGGAGTTTATGAAGACAGACCGGCAAAGCTAGAGAGACCGAAACTTTCTAAAGTATTTTAGGAGCATTTCAGCCCAAAGAAACGAGCTGAACGCAGACACTACAGAGCAGAGTTGTGGTTTCACGCCAGCACTACGGTGAAACGCCAGCACCCTGCAGCCGTGATGACCAGCGTTATTCTGCACAGGTACGTTTTTACACCGCTTTGTGCTTTAACCAACGTAGTTAATGTTTGTTAATGCTTGAGTACTTGTCGGAAAACTTCCTAAGAGTTCGATATTTTTCAGGTTTGTTAGCTAGCTAACGCATTAAGTGCAATAGTTAATCAGTCATTTATATGAGTAACGTTATATAAATTAATTATAGCCTAACGTTACCCTGTCTCGTCTTCCATATTTTTTGCTCTCGTTAATGAGAGCATTCATTCTAAATAATAAGCCTCATCCACTTAATGATAGCTAGTTAGCTCAGCAGATAATTCAGTTAAGATATTTAAGCTGTTATGGTTTAGTTGGCATAGCCAGTACACTATTTGTAATAAACTATGATACATAGCCTTCAGTTTGTGATAACGAATACAGCTTTCTCTTTTGCTCTTTCTATTAATAGCACTAAGCAATGGAGTGTGGATGTGATGAGAAGATGTTCATGCACCCCTCAAATGGCTGAGGTCTTCACAGACAGCATTCACATGTTTCTCAACCACGTGTTATAAATGTTTTTGACTTCCAGAGTGATAACTTCTGAAACATGACAGATTCTAATGCTGTCCAAAGCTTTCTTATTTCATTGATTGTGTATTAATGTTTCAAATATATTTAATTAAACTATCAAGCTTAAGTTTCATATTCATGTTTCATGGGTCATTATTTTAATTTGATATTGGAACTTAAATAACATAACAGAGTTTTGTTATGTTAAGGCAGAGATGGAGGGTATGACATAAATAATCGTTGACTAGTCGAAAAAATAATCGTCAGATTAGTCGACTACTAAAATAATCGTTAGTTGCAGCCCTAGTAATAAGTTATTTCTTCCTATTGTGTTTCGTTTTAAGAGCACAAAACTTAGGAAGAATGGAAAACGGTACAAAGGACTAAATAAGCAACATTCATATACTGTACTGTATTTATATGGCTTATGTAATTCAATATACATACAATTATTGTGTCAAGTTGTCCAAATAAGTGGACTGGAAAACTTTAGAAGATGAAATTCTTTATGAATTCAGCAAAGGTTTGTAGATAATATGCCGATAATATCCACATAAAACCAGTGGGAAGAATAATAATCAGTACAGAGCTGATGGAATTTCAGTACACGGTTAAACCTAATCTAATTAAAGTGATCTGTTGAGTGATTTAGTCGTAGCACAGGGGGATTTCAACCCAACCGCCAGTTCTCCAAAACAAACCAATGAACCCAGTAGAAGTACAGAGTGCTGTTGGCCTAAAGGTAAGCAAGCAATTCCGGCTTTGTTTGTTGGTAAAACCCAAAAATAGAACAACTCTGGTATGAAAGGGTGCTGGAGCCGGCCTTTCACTATCCCTGGTGCTTTAAAATCCCACTCTCCATGTGCTTTCTGTCTCAAGTTCTCTGAGATTCCATTCCGTTTCTACAAATGTGGGATTGTTCGAATGCTGTGTTCACATGTCAGACGTCTTCAGGACCGCAATCGCTTCTGGGGTCGGAAAGGACGAGCCGTGTAGAAGTAACACTGGAAAGGCTTGATAGTGCAGAAACGTCAGACCCGTGAGAGCGTGTGTCATTCAGCGACACGTTAATCAGCTTCTCGTAAATCACACAAGAAGAGCCTGTTCGTGCAATACAATCAGGAGACTCCAGCAGTGAGGCTCAGAGAAACACGAGAAATCTGCCAACCCTAATTACAATAAAACATATTACACAAAGATAAGATAAGATAAGATAATCCTTTATTAGTCCCACAGTGGGGAAATTCACATCGTTGCAGCAGCGAAGGGATAGTACAGCACTCAAAAGAATAAAAAGATTAACAATAAGAAGAACAATGTATAATAATAATAAGTCAGGAAAAAATATTTACAAATAATTGCACATGGGAAAAATATTGCACATTGTAATAATTTCACATGGGGAAAAAAGTTGGACATAGTTATGAATAATTTAAAGTGTGTGTGTGATCTGCCTGGAGCAGTGCTGGTTATACAGTCTAACAGCAGCAGGAAGGAAAGACCTGCTGTACCGCTCTTTCCCACATTTGGGGTGAAGCAGTCTGTCACTGAAGGAGCTGCCCAGTGCTGCAAGAGTCTCATGCATGGGGTGGGAGTCGTTCTCCAGCATGGATGCCAGCTTGGGTAACATCCTTCTGTCTCCCACCGCCTGCACTGGGTCTAAGGGGCTCCCCGGGACAGAGCCGGCACTCTTAATAGGTTTGTTCAGTCTCTTCCTGTCCGCTGTGGAGATGCTACTGCCCCAGGATACCACTCCATAAAAGATGGCTGATGCCACCACTGTGTCAAAGAAAGTCCTCAGGAGTGCCCCCCATACTCCAAATGACCTCAGTCGCCTAAGCAGGTAGAGTCGAACGCGCTACTTAGCGATTCCATCGGGTTTCAGCGTTTAGCATTTAGCATCTTGCCATTAAAACCAATAGAATGAGGTGGGACAGCGCTAACATGTCAATATAACGTCCCGATTTGTGTACAGAAAATGGATAATTATTTATTTACGTTTGAAAATAACTTTGTCCGCACCGTCAGCCATGTTTATTTTTCTGTGAGAGAAGAGATACCGCAATGAATTCTGGGATTACCTTGATCACTAAGGACGCTTCTGATTCTCACTCGTTCTTGAGTCACATTGAAATAACATTGAAATATTAAGATGCCTCAGTAGTGAGCTTAGTAAGGCATCTCGGATTTGGAACAGGTGTATAGCTGCTCTTTTGTTTGTATAGTTTTTTTTAAATAATGTTTACTACTTGAAGAGGTTTTGATTGTGAAATAAAATATTAAATGACCCATTTTGTCAATCCTGTTAATTCCCTCATGTGATATTGAAGCTTTCTTAGTTTAATGCTCAGTTTCAACCGAGTACAAAGATGTAGCTTGTCATAATCTTTTGTAGCCCTTTTAGGAACCACCCTTTTTCACAGATGAGCCCCTTATTCAGAGTAAGATACATGCATTATTAATATTTTTTTTTAATATCGCAATATATATCGCAGGAAGAAAAAAAATCGCAATGTCAGTTTTTTCCAATATCGTGCAGCACTAGTCAGAATATGCGCCTTCAGCCCAGAAAACAGTGAACAAAATGAAAACATAAGCATCAAAAACGTCCTTCTTGCGACTAAACCCAATGCCAGACCACCTTAACAGCACATTGCTTTTGTGCTCCCATTATGGCACCGCTCGGTCAGCACCACCCACTCACCCAGGACGGCGTGAGCGAGGCAGTCAAACACTTCATCTCGTTCATCTAGGGAGGAGTGGCCCTGGCAGTGGAATGAACATCCTCCTTAAACACACCACCTAATTAAGCTGTGTGTTTAGACCTAGCTGGGACCGAGCTCGTCTGGAGTAATGGTAAGAGCCGTGCTGCTGATAAGCTTCAGGGATTCAAAGTCCGGGCCAAGGCTGAGAAATACAGAAGACCCATGGCATTATGTGAACCATATCAGCACACGCTTAGTGCCGGGCACAAGCCAGGATAAGCAAGAGAGTTGTGTCAGGAAGGACATCCGGCGTACAAAACCGTGCCAAATCAAATATGCCGATAAATGAGCTGCTCTGGTGAAGCCTAAATGGAGCAGCTGAAAGGAATCATTCATTTATTGTGTTTACTAGTACAGATTTGGCTTTACTGTTCTTGAACGGACTGTCTACAACCAACTATCTGTATCTCTCACTCAGAATGACGTGTCGGTTCCTCCTCTACAACATCGAGAAGATATCGTCCATTTCTCTCCATAGAAGCCACTCAGATTCTTGTCCAATCACTTGGATTCACACAGTTGGACTACTGCAACTCCCTCCTGGCAGGAGCTCCCATGTCCACTATTAAACCTCTGCAATTCATCCAAAATGCAGCTGCTCGCCTGGTTTCTAACCAATCTAAACACTGCCACATCACCAGCCCCAAGCTACCTTCAAGGTCTAATCAAACCCCGCTCTGTACCACGCAACCTCCCAGCCACTAGTCCTGCTCGACTTGAACCTCCACCCAGAACTTGAGGAAGACCAGTATCAAGGCCCTTCTCTGGACTTGCTTCCCGTGTCTGTATGAACATCTGAGTCTCTCGCTGCCATCAAAAGACGATTAAAACCCAACCTATTTACTGAGCACTTAAGCACACATGCACTTACTAATGCTCTTATTTATTTCTTGCATAAAAAAAAAAACATTCTTGGTTCTAACAGGATTTTCAGCAGATTTGTATTCTTGGACTGTTGTCTACTTAAACTAGAGTAAGGTAATGTTCACTATTAAAGCACTTTTGTGAGTCTCTCTGAATTAGAGCATCAGCTGAATGTCGAAAATGTAAATGTAAATAACGTAGTATGCATCAGTGCTGCTAACTGTACTGATCCAGAGCCGCTTTTTAGTAGAGATGTACCGATCGGGGTTTTTGGCAACGATTTCGATCTCCGATCTCCTTTCAGGGCGATCGGCCTGATTTTTTACGCAAAATTAGCAGTAAATAAACAAAGTAAATCAAACAAATACAGCCAATACTGTAATGATTCTATTTAGACTAGGGGTTTTCAACCTGCGCGAGTGCC
Organism: Trichomycterus rosablanca; assembly: GCF_030014385.1. NCBI lineage: Eukaryota > Metazoa > Chordata > Actinopteri > Siluriformes > Trichomycteridae > Trichomycterus > Trichomycterus rosablanca. Next base: position 19,126,008 of record NC_086007.1, read on the forward strand.
TGACCATGGCATTGGGAGATTTTTTTTTTACTTCTAAAACTAAAGCAATTCATTTTTTCACCCACAGGAGACATATTTCATTAGTCTAACTGACCACACACACGCACACACACACACACACACGCGCAGGTTTAATGTTATCCAGTTCAGTCTGAAAAAACCTTAAAAATAGGGCTCACAGTGAAGATAAACCGGTGACAAAAGCAACGGCGTGTGTGTCTTTAAGAGAGATGATCTGTTCACAGTATCGATATAAGTGATTCAGGAGTCGATTCATTTTATGAGAAGCGTAAGTTTCTCTTCTCAGTTATCTCTCCGTGTTTACTGTTATTAATTAATGTTGTGGTTTTAAATAAACACCAGATACTACAGAACATTCTGTGTGACTCTCTTACATTAAAAAGCTTAATTAAAAAGCTTAATTAAACCACTATTACCACAGATCTGTAACCGAGTCAGAGAGCAGACCGAGAGCAGATGATCCTGAACTAATGAATTTAGTAATTAATAAACTTTTGCCTCTGATTAGCTCTGTAACGTTTTCTGTTGTCATCTACATCAAAAGCAAGAACCGCTTACGATTTACCAAAGTGAACCACGAATTTATATAATGTGCTCATAGAATCGAATCAGATGGGATCGGGTTGAATTATCCTTTTAAAGTAAATATTTCAATCAGGAAAATTGCATCGTATGTATGATGCACAACGTTAATTTTTTTATTTTAGATTGTGAAATGCGATGGTTGACGAATGGTGATGCGATGGTTGGCGCTTTGTAGCTCAAAGTCTGGATCAATCCACTGAGCTGTTAAGCTTAACATGGAGGTGATCTTTACATATCACGCGATCGTATCTGCTGAATTTAGGAAATATCGACCGATCGCATATTTTGATTAAAAATCGGCCGATTTCGATACATAGCCGATCGATCCTTCCATCTCTACTTTTTAGAATTCCTGTTATGTAACAAACATGATGCAATTCATACAGATTATGGTAGTTTGATCTGCTCGGTTTTGTGGTCTAATCATGGTATGGGTGTTAATTATTTCATGTCGTTTATTTCTCATTTGAAACTGACCAGATGGGGTCATTACAACAATTACAACCTGATCGCAACACCTTTCACACTACATGATTTTGAGTCGTCGACAGGTCCAGATATTTAACATGCTAGATATTTTTTATCTGAGATATTTTTCTGCGAGTGCTCAGTGAGCTGCTCAGGTCGAGTCGTTAAAAAGTTCCCAGCCCCAAGCGAACGCCGATTTGCCTCCAAGCTGGCACATCTTGGCGACATGTTGGCGAGCAAAAATCAGGGCAAAAATCATGTAGTGTGAACTAGGCATTACCAAAACAGAGGCTCTTATATGGATATGGAGTAAAATGTACCAAAAATATTAACTTAATATAAACAAACTTCATTTTATCAGACAGTTCAGCCAGTATTGATCCATTTTGGGAAACATGCTGCATCCGGCGCAGATGTGGCGGACAGAGATCAGGCTTTTAATGAAGGAGTATTGCTTAACAGCTGGAGAGGGAACACAGGGTCATAAGTGAACTTCTATATTTATTATTTCTGTGCTGAAGTGGAAAAAAAGGTATAATACAGGACGATCATTCACTCTGAAAAGCAAGTAGTTATAAATATTGTATATTTCAAATGAGAACCAGTTGACACTGACCACTGAAGTGACGGGTAGATGAACCTGTGGAAAACGCACCAGCATGAACAGCAAGCGAACAGAAAACAGGAGGAACTTACGTCTAAAGCGTCCCGCCGCGGCCCGTCCGTGTTTCTGAGCCAGCAGCGACTCAGCTCGCTCAGCTCCAGAATGGGCTGCACCTTCAGCCGCACCGAATCCCCCGACTGCCTGATCATCTCCACGATCTCGTCCCTGCTCTTGCTTTCCACGTTGCGTCCGTTGATCTCCACAAGACGATCTCCGGGCACCAGCCCCAGCGCCAGGTCCTTGGTGCCGGCACCGGGCTCTGCGAAGTGCACCACGCGGCGGTACACGGTGCCGTCGGCTGCCCGGTCCAGCATCATAGTGCGGCGAAGGGAGAAGCCGAAATCGCCCGTGTTACGCCGCTGTAGCTCCAGCTCGCGAGTCTGAGGGGTCGGCGGAGGAACGACGACGGGAAGGCGCAGACTAGCCGGGAAGGTTTTCTCCACTAATTCTGGGAGGTGAACCTTCTTCCCGTTAGATATCTGCTGCTGAAAGCTTTGCTTCCACTGCAGGTCCATGATCTTAGTCTCGACCTGAGGTGACGGGGCAGCGGAGTTCTGGCCCGACGGTGTAGAACCTTCTGAAAAGCTCTCCTCCTTGCTCCTCTGCGAGAAGGAAAAGCGCTTCATTATCTGACTCATCTGCGAGCTGTGAGATGCCAGAGAGCCGAACTTAGCAGCCCGTTCCCGCACGGAGGTGCCGTAGTCTCCCTTCAGGTCGTCGCTGGAGCTGGCGGCACTGAGCTGCTCGAAGTCGAGCACCACGCTGCTGCGGTTGCTGAGACCGTCCGACTCGATGTCGTTGAGGCCGATCTCTGTGCTGCTGGCCACTTTGATGGGAATGGGGTTGGAGATTTCCGGCTTGTTGCGCGAGTCGCGCTTTGAGCTGCGGTTCAGGTTGAAGAAGCCGCGCCTCATGCTCATCTCGTCCAGGCTGCGCAGCTCGGCGGCGGACATGCGTTCCCGCTTGTCTTTCTTCTCCTTCTTCCGGATCCCATCCTTCTCCTTGTCTTTTTTCATCAGGTTGAACATGGTTTGGATTTTAAAACGGCACGCTGCACAGATGTGGTCCTGAGGGTTTTTCCATACAGATGCAGGGTGGCTGGTTTAATTCCAGAATGGCTTAATTCATGCAGCCTAAAATAAACAAACAAAAAAAAACACAATTAGATAGAACATCTGAAATGGGAAAGGGCATTTCCATGCAAAACTTCACCTAATTAAGAAGCGCCCAGGTGGTGCAGCGGGATATTTTGCTAGCACAGGGGTCTTTAACCTGTGGGGTGCGCCCCACCTGGCATGACATAACGAGATTTTTTACTCCTAAAACTAAAGCAATTCATTTTTCACCCACAGCAGACACATTTGATTAGTCTCGCTGACCACGCACACACGCACGTTTAATGTTATCCAGTTCTGTCTGAAAAAAGGACCGTTGGCTAGCAAAACTTAAAAACAGGGCTAACAGTGAAGATAAACCTGTGACAAAAACAATAACTGCTGTTATAGTACGTGTGTGTGTGTGTGTGTTTGTGTGTGTCTTTAAGAAAGGTGTATATGGGAAGATGTGCTCTGTTCACAATATCGCTATAAGTGATTCAGGAGTCGATTCGTATGAAGCGAAGCTTGTGTACGTCCAAAGTTTCTCTTCTCGGTCAGCTCTCCATTTTTACTGTTATTAATAAATGCTGCAGTTTCAAATAAACACCAGCTACTACAGAACAGCTTGTGTGACTCGCTTTCCTTACTGGTGGGAGGCTTAAATAAACTGGCTATTACCACAGAGCGGTAGTCAAGCAAGTACCGCTTACGATTTACGACTAGCTGTAACTGAACCACGAATTTCTATAATGTGCTCACAAAAACAGGCTCAGCTGTCGCATTGTATTATCTTTTTAAAGTAAATATTTCAATCAGCAATATTGCATCGTGTGTATCTAACATTAATTATTTAATTTAGGCTTGTCAAGACCTTTCACGGTGGTTTCTGTCCGAGGGTTGATGGGGGTTGGGGGCAGGGCCGGAGTGGGCCCCTTTTTCAGCCCGGGAGTTTCATGCCCAAACCCGGCCCACTTTTTCCAAATTTGAATAAATGAAACAGCAGCTAGCTCTTACAATGACTTTTTATTGGGTATAAGTTCAGGTGTATGTTGGTAAGTTAACAGAAAACACTTGACAAACATGTTTAATTCGAATTTAAATCAGATAAAGATTTAAAAGGTAAAAAATGTGATAAAGATGAAAAAGTATTTACATTTGTACATGAGCAATAAGTTGAAATAAAAATTAAAATTGCATTTGTCTTTTCAACAGAGAGGTGCTCTATTGTTAGGTTTACCCTAAACTCTTAAGTAGCTTCACTATTTAGTAGGCTACCTACAGCATCAAAAGCCTCCTAAGCAGTGCACTTTATTAATAACGGTGTCATTGTCTATAGACATGAGACATGGCTTATCTGCTGCTCTGAGGTAAAAAAAAACATTTCATTAAGGGTTAGTCTATTTTGCTGAATAACATAACATGCTTAAAGTTTTTTTTGTTTTTAACAATTTAGCCTATATTATGATGGTGTAAAATTGATAGTGATTTAGGTTATTTGTCTTCATTTGTTAAAATAAAATAGGCTATCGTGCTGACATCTTTCTGAATGTCTGAACAATTTTACATACATCATGTATATTCTCTACGTTATATTTTACATTACAAATAACTATCTTAGTTTAAATAAATCTGTTAGACTATCCTCTACCTGTCCCTTCAGTAGTCATGGATCATCAGTACAGCAGCGTCGGAACAAAAACATTCCATTAATGAGTTAGGCTATTTAATATATCACACTTCAAATTATGTTTATTATTTTCAGCTTGAAACTGGATATTTGTGATTAATGGTGTGTATTTGGGTTCTACAAAATAAACTATGCTAAGTTGACTTGGCAGTGTTGCGCAATACCGGCTGCATGGGGTCTGTCCTCTGGAAAACATGTCTGTTAATTTGGCACATTTGGCAGCATCTTCTTCCATTGCCTTTCTTTTTTCTAACCTGGTCTTTTCGGCTCCACCTGGCCTCTTCCTGCCCTCCATCACCACCGACTTGTGCTATTCTGTTGCTATATTTACTTTTACCGGCGCTCCAGAAAAGACGCCTCATGGGCCAAACCAACTTAAACATTTGGGAGGGGGGATTCCCTCAGATGGTAGAACCCATCTAATCTACTGCGATGTAGGGGCTGTGCTGTCAGATGAATGAGAATGAATGCAAGAATAAGATTCGATAAGTGACAGATAAGTGTCAAAATTATTTTTCCCAACCGGCCCAAACTTGAGACTGACATGAGCCGGCCCATCGGGAATCCTCCCGAATCTCCCGATTAGCCACTCCGGGCTTGGTTGGGGGCAGCGTGAGTTCAAGGTCGGCACACGAAAGGGGGTGCGTGTCCAAAAAGGTTGAAAACCCCTGCGCTAGCACACCAGCGCTGGGATTCTGAACTCCCTGCAACAATTGTGGACCAAGTAATTTGGGGATTACCATCCTGTTACCATTTCTGATACGGCTCGCAAGGTATTTTAGAAATAAAAAAGTTGGCCACTATTAAGCAGGTTTCAAAAAACTGCTTGAACTGTCTAAACTCTGGGTGGCGCTATTGCATAAAAGTACCCGGTTGACCTACCGCCTGGGCAGCTATTTTTCAGTATGCAAACACGGCACACTGCAGTCCGATAATCTATCCCATAATTCAACTGCTGCTGCAAAGGTGTTCGAAGCAGAAGTGGAAATCAGATGGCTAACTATCCCAGATGCCTCCAAGCCCAGAGAACTTGATGTCGCTTCTATATATGGTTAATATAAAGCTTCTTTTTGCCCAGTAAAGTTTTAAGTGGCATTTGTGAATGTAACTCTATATTGTAGGACTTGACAACGGTTTGCCGAAGTAATCCCTCACCCATGTGGTTCAATCAGATATTGATGAATGACGTTTCTTGATGCATTGTTCAACTTAGGCTTGTGTCCTTGCTCATTACGTACTCAAATTCCTTCAGATTTCCAGAATATTTTAATGCTATTATGAACTGTACAGGGAGAAATATGCAAACCCCAGACTTGTTTGGTGATCCCTGGATTATTTATGCCTATTTGTACCAACTTACTCTCAGCATAAGATGAGTTTGGATGGTTTTTCTTTCCAACCTTGTTTCATGTCTGGTACTTATGCACGATTGTTTGTACAGACTAATCTTGGGATGTTACATTGATTAGAAAGCTACAGTTGAAGTTCTACTTTTAAACTGTAATATCTGTGGCTAAATCCAATAGGTCCAGTCAAACCAGCTCTATTTAGATGGGCACAGAAGACAACAGCCGTAGTCCATCATTACTAACAAGGAATTAGGACTCCTAGCCATAAAGTTCCATTATAGGCGAACTAAACCACCATATTATTCAGAATTATTCATCGTATGAAGCTGATGTATGATGTGAAACACTTCTCATAAGTCATCATGAATTTATATGTCAAGTCTATAAGACTGGAACCGTCCAGACGTGTTCAACTATTTGAAAAATAAACATCTAATCAAGCACTGGGAATAAATCTATTCAGCCACAGACAGCAGTGTAACGTCAAAAAAGTGCAAGATTAATGATGACAATAATAATAGGCTAATAATAACATTATGAGTTCTCATTCAACCGCTTAGGGGAGTTATGAAAGCCACAGGCCTCCAAATAACAGCTTTAACATTCAGAGTTTCCCACCAGTGGGAGACCCCAACATCCCAAAAGAAAAAAGTTCCATTAACAAGGGAGCCAAATTCCTCCCGGGGGGGGACAGGAAGTAATTCCTCCACAATTAAAACTGGCCTAAGAGAGAATGGCGTATAAAGAGTTCAGTGTAAGAACTTTATAATGCTGTATCAGGACCAACTACTTCCATTAGATCGGTTCGATTTAAACCACAGGCTGTTAAACTTCAACCTTAGTGAAGCTTTGAGACTCCAAAAAAGTACCAAGTTGTGTTTTTAGATCTGATCTTTATCCCCCATATGGACCCTGTAGTCCATGGACAATCACTATAGCACCCATTTTATTAATAACAGATCAAATCTCACAATAAAGTGTTTACATGCACACTATAGTCAGATTAATCTGAACATGACAACAATTCCTTTGGATTTACATGTACTACAGCAGAGACTTTCAAACCCTGGGTAGTGACCCTTGGATGAGTCGCGAGCCAAAGAAATGGGTCGCATAGAAAAATATTAAGAATTTAATAAACAAATTAACAAATAAACAAAATAAACAAACCTGCATGAAGTTGTACACAAACACCCCCTTGTGGAGGCTTTACGTGACATCTGGTAAACCACAGTATGACTGGATTGCCACCATATTTATTAATTAAGTATACAGTGGTACCTTGTAACTCGACGTCCCCTAAACTCGAAATCTTTAAATCTCAACGCTTTTCATAGAGAAATTTGTACGATTAAACTCGACGTGTGTTACTTCAAATAAATCAGCATTAAAAATCCCGAAAAAAGGTCAATATTTGATAATGCTTTGCTATCATTGCAAAATGAAAGCACGGGGGTAAACAGCAGCACCGCGACCCAATCGCTCTTGAACCTGGCTTCTTTTCCATTAGTTTTTAAACCAACCCATGTTTGCTGGATGTGATCTGAGAACTGGTGGAAAGAAAATGCTTCATAAAACTCTGTGGACTGAAAAAGGAGCACAGTCTGACGTCAGGAACTCAGCTGTTCTGCAGGAGAGGAGCTTAAACTGCTCAAATATTTTTGTTTGCTTAAACGAATCTTCTGTTTTTGGTGTGGACGAACCGCTTTGATAAAACAGTGTAGACTAAACAGGATGGCGCGCTTATTGCTAACACTGAAGACGAAAACATTCAGAAATATTATCTAACCACGGAGGATAAAGTAACTCAGAGGAACGTCACCATCGTTAATCTGCAGTGTTGTTCTTCTGACAGGTAAACAATTATTTACATTACACTGGGACAGTCACAGTCATACGTACGACACCTTCACACGTTATAATGTAAATACTGGCCCGTCAACATGGCGGCAGAGACTGTTTGGTGATGCTTCAGGTTTGAATTATGATGTGTTGATGTACTAGGTGCGTTCAGACAGTCTGTGTTTGTGACTATTCAACCAGTAGGCTAATTATTCCAGATGAGTCCAAGCCCAGAGAACTTCATGTCACTTCTATACATGGTTAACATAAGGCTTCTTTTTGCACAGTAAAGTTTCAAGTGGCATTTGTGCATGTAACTGTATATTGTAGCAGCGGTAAAAAAAAACACACGCTGGAACCAGAGATGGGATCTCGAATACATCGTATCGAATCTCAGCTCTGCCTGCCGGCTAGGGCTGAGCGGCCACACGAACAACGATTGGCCTGTTGTTCAGATATGAGCGGGACTAAGCCGGATGTAGCACTTGACAAAGGTTTGCCAAAATACGAGGGTTCTTCAAAAAGTTTCTTCACTTTTTACTCTATTTACAAATGACATAAATTTTTTACACAGTCACTTTCCGATGCATTTTTCCAATTTTTTAATGCCATCAGCAAAAAAAAAAAAAAAAAAAAAAAAAAAAAAAAACGTTTTTGGTTGAGCGTGTAGCCACTAATGCACCTTTCCCTTAAAGCTTCCTTGAGCGGTCCAAAAAAGTGGAAATCAGATGGCTGCTAAATCCGGACTATAAGCTCTCTCTCAGTCTCTCAGACACGACCAATTACTGCTCCTCCCACCTCACAGTTTCCAGTCAAAATATAACAGTGTGGAAACTTTTTGAAAATCCATCATAATTCCTTGCCCATGTGGTTATATCAGCAATTAATGAATGACGATTCTTGATGCAGTGACGTCTGAGGGATCGAAGATCACATGTTCAGCTTAGGTTTGCACCCTTGGTCTTTACGTACTGAAATTCCTCCAGATTCCTTGAATGGTTTAATGATATTATGCACTGTAGAGGGAGAAATATGCAAATCGCTTCCGATCTTATTTGAGAAAATTACTGAAATGTTACAAACAACATGAAGATTCTGTGCCTGTCTTAGCTCCTCAAAAACTCAGCATTTTGTGGATACTGCTTTTGTTCCAAATCATGATTACAATCACATCATTTAGTTTCATTTTAACCTCATTTCTAACTCTAAATTTCCGCCGTCCCAACATTTTTAAAAATGTGTTGCAGGCCTAAAATTCTGGGAAAGTAATGAATTGTACCAAGATACTTGTTTCTACTCCCACTATACACAATAAAATCATACAAAACAACTATATACACTGATCAGCCATAATATTAAAACCACCTCCTTGTTTCTACACTTACTGTAAATTTTATCAGCTCCACTTACCATATAGAAGCACTTTGTAGTTCTACAATTACTGACTGTAGTCCATCTGTTTCTCTACATACCTTTTTAACCTGCTTTCATGCTGTTCTTCAATGGTCAGGACCCCCACAGGACCACCACAGAGCAGGTATTATTTAGGTGGTGGATCATTCTCAGCACTGCAGTGACAATGACATGGTGGTGGTGTGTTAGTGTGTGTTGTGCTGGTATGAGTGGATCAGACACAGCAGCGCTGCTGGAGTTTTTAAATACCGTGTCCACGCACTGTCCACTCTATTAGACACTCCTACCTAGTTGGTCCACCTTGTAGATGCAAAGTCAGAGACGATGGCTCATCTATTGCTGCTGTTTGAGTTGGTCATCTTCTAGATCAGGGGTGGGCAATTAAATTTTGCAAGGGGCCACATAAGAAACTGGGACTGTTGTGGAGGGCCGGACCAATAAGGTGAACTTAATTCTGCTCAATATTAATTTGATCTCTTTATAAAAAGCAGTAAATTGTACAGTTCTGATAATCTGTTACTGTTAAGATGTTACAATCAGAAGAAGTAAGCAGAGTAAAAACATCAACATTATTTCACTATTTAATCAACTAATTTTTCAAAAACAAATGTGAACAAAATGTGCAGGTTTTTAAACTTTACACTATTTTGTTTGGAGTCTAATCACCTCATTTGCTGTTTTTCAGTCCTTTGTTATTGTTGGATATTCTTTTAAAAATCACAAAGCTGGTCCTGACTGCTTCAGTTCTGGATGTGTCAAACTTTACAAACAGTCCGTGTTGGTTTTGGAGTTTAGTTAGTGAAGCTTCAGGTGTGACGCTCCGCATCGTTCATGTTCTTGTATTTCTCTGTTTAGTACCGTAACAGCGAATTAAAGCCTAAATTATCCTTAAACAGCATTACTCCTGACTTCAGTTAATAAATAATTCAGAAGTTCGTGTCTTGTTAAAACTCGACCGTCAATCAAACTCAGTTCTGTTCGCCGACACATTAGGGTGAAGCTGGATACACTCGCACACACGTAAATCCAAACTTGCGGAAATTTAAAGAAATAGCGCTCCCGTCAAAAACAATCCTGTTATATTGCATGTGTGATGTGCATTTATTTACGTCTGATTTATAATTGCCACGAACCTCATGCGGGCCGGTTGTGGATGTCTCGTGGGCCGGATGTACAATGCCCAGGTCTGTTCTAGACCTTCATCAGTGGTCACAGGACGCTGCCCACGGGGCGCTGTTGGATGGATGTTTTTGGTTGGTGGACAATTCTCAGTCCAGCAGTGACAGTGAGGTGTTTAAAAAACTCCATCAGCACTCATACCAGCACAACACACACTAACACACCACCACCATGTCATGCTCTGTAGTGGTCCTGGGAGAGTCCTGACCATTGAAGAACAGCATGAAAGGGGGCTAACAAAGCATGCAGAGAAACAGATGGACTACAGTCAGTAATTGTAGAACTACAAAGTGCTTCTATATGGTAAGTGGAGCTGATAAAATGGACAGTGAGTGTAGAAACAAGGAGGTGGTTTTAATGTTATGGCTGAACGATGCATAAAGCTGCAGTCTGCTGCAGGCATCTTCATCTTGTTGAAATACAAATATGCAAACAGTAGCAAGGGTACGCAAATTCCTTTAACGGATTTTCAGCGTGCTCCTACTGTGTGTGATGTCTTCAACTCTATGTTCAAATATCAGCTGTTCACTAAAAGACCCACAGCTTTGATCAAACAATGAATTATTTAATAGTCACGGTATAATTTACCTTCTTCTGATCGCATTAGAAATAAATCTTTAAATAATAGTCAAGGAAGTCCACAAGGGAGTCTGCCATGTTGTTGTTTGTGAATAGTGAAGCCAGGAATAGAGTAGAAGGCTCTTGGAGACGTGTTTATTGTGGCTAGTGGGGGAATCTCAACAAGACATCCTTCTCCTGTTTCATTGTGTTCTGCACATAATCCCATGTTATTTGCAATAATCTTGGGAGAGTGGTAGCCTAGTAAGTAGAGCAATGGGCTATCAATTCAAAGGTTGATCGCTCGAATCCCGGCTCTGCCACGGGGCCACTTAACCGTCTCGGTTCCATTGGTGACTGACCCTGCGCTCTGACCCCAGCTTCCAAACAAACTAGAGTATGCGAAAAATGCATTTTGTTATACTGCACACCTGTATATGCATCTACGACAAATGCATTCTGTTCTAATCTAAAAAAGAAAAATAATATTAATATTATTACTTATTGCATCTTAAAGCTTTCAAGATAGAGTTTCAAGTACTAGTCTATCCCTAAACAATAAGTCAAACAATGTATCCCTCTAAATAAATAAATACATTTATCAACAGACCATGCCACTGTGCTCAAAACTAGAGATGCATGAGTACCGATGCCCTGATTTTCGCTCGGCGACTGGTCGGCGCTAGATTTGCCGGCTCGGGAGAAACTCGGCGTTCGCTCGGCGATCGAAACTCTGCTCTCGATCGCTATGTGTGAACTACTCAACAACTCGATCCGACCGGCTCGCCGAGCGCTCGGCGACCGGATCGAGTTTTCTAGCACGTCAGATATCTGATCTGAGATGTGCGACTGGGAATGAGTGACATGTCGAACAGCCAATGAGAACGCAGGATACGGAGTGAGGGGAAACGCAGGAGAGGAGTGTAAACAGGTGGGACAGGGGGATAATATAGTTTATATCAGAATACATCGGCACACACACACGTTTTACAGTATTTCTGACCTGATCGTTCTCTACAAAACATAACAACAAAACACCAACATTGCAAAAATATTTATTAACCTCCAACTCATTAACTCCATTAACTCATTAACTCCATCATTCTAAATAGGTATAGGTATTGGTATTGGTATTGGTATCGGCAAGTACAAAAATACATGTACTTGTACTCGGTTGGGAAAAATGGTACTGATGCATCCCTACTCAAAACCTGATCAATAAAGCAGACCTGATGTGATGAGTCTGTTATTACAGAGCTCCAGTGGCCCGCACAGAACCCTGACCTCAACCTCTGATGAACTGGAATGTCGATTTCCAGCCAGTCCTTTTTGTGTAGCATCAGTGCTGACCTCAAAAGCTGTGATTATATGGACACACTCCAATAGCTTCCATTTAGACTTCCACATAGGGATGGAGAGGAGGCTGTTGTGGGTAAAAAGGGGACCAACTCTAGAATGGTCTACTATCTCTTGATCATCAAGTATAAGTGTGCACACCTTTTTCCATGATCTATAAAGATTTATACTGTAATCTCAGAATCAGAATCACTTTATTCGATACACATGAAGAGAAGGGTAAATACAATATAAAAACAATGAGAAGAATCAGAATATAAAATAAAGAATTAAGGAGACAAGACGATGAAATTAAGAAGATAAGAATATTTATACCTACGCATATCAGAATAGAAATATAGTATACAACTATTATAGACAGAATATAGCAGAATGATAAATGAATTAATGCCTTTATGGTCACATACACACTAAAATGGTAAAAAGAGATTTTTTTATATACATAAAATATATATATACCGATCAGCCATGACATTAAAACCACCTCCTTGTTTCTACACTCACTGTCCATTTTATCAGCTCCACTTACCATATAGAAGCACTTTTTAGTTCTACAATTACTGACTGTAGTCGATCTGTATCTCTGCATGCTTTGTTAGCCCCCTTTCATGCTGTTCTTCAATAGTCAGGACCCCCACAGGACCACCACAGAGCAGGTATTATCTGGGTTTTGGATCATTCTCAGCACTGATGTGACACTGACATGGTGGTGGTGTGTTAGTGTGTGTTGTGCTGGTATGATTGGATCAGACACAGCAGCGCTGATGGAGTTTTTAAACACCTCACTGCCCCTGCTGGACTGAGAACAGTCCACAAACCAAAAACATCCAGTCAACAGCACCACGTGGGCAGCGTCTAATGACCACTGATGAAGGTCTAGAAGATGACCAACTCAAACAGCAGCAATAGATGAGCCATCGTCTCTCACTTCACATCTACAAGGTGGACCGACTAGGTAGGAGTGTCTAATAGAGTGGACAGTGAGTGGACACGGTGTTTAAAAACTCCAGCAGCAATGCTGTGTCTGATCCACTCATACCAGCACAACACACACTAACACACCACCACCATGTCACTGTCACTGCAGTGCTGAGAATGATCCACCACCCAAATAATATCTGCTCTGTGGTGAAACAGGGTGAAAGGGGGCTAACAAAGTATGTAGAGAAATAAATGGACTACAGTCAATAATTGTAGAACTACAAAGTGCTTCTATATGGTAAGTGAAGCTGATAAAATGGACAGTGTGTGTTTTAATGTTATGGCTAATCAGTGTGTATATATTGAACCCAGTAAGGTACAATAATAAATACATTATATGTATGTATGTATGTATATATTTATGTACTGTATATTTATATATATATATATTCAACGATATACACATGACTATAGGCACGGTGGCTAAGTGGGTAGCACTGTCGCCTCACAGCAAGAAGGTCCTGGGTTTGATCCCCAGGTGGGGCGGTCTGGGTCCTTTTTGTGTGGAGTTTGCATGTTCTCCCCGTGTCTGCGTGGGTTTACTCCGGGAGCTCCGGTTTCCTCCCACAGTCCAAAAACATGCAAGTGAGGTAAATTGGAGACACAAAATTGTCCATGACTGTGTTCGATATAACCTTTGTGAACTGATGAACCTTGTGTGAAGATAAACTACCGTTTCCTGTCATGAATGTAACCAAAAGTGTAAAACATGACGTTAAAATCCTAATAAACAAATAAACCCATGACTATATATACATATCATGTATATATCATTGTATATATACAGGGGTTGGACAATGAAACTGAAACACCTGGTTTTAGACCACAATAATTTATTAGTATGGTGTAGGGCCTCCTTTTGCGGCCAATACAGCGTCAATTCGTCTTGGAAATGACATATACAAGTCCTGCACAGTGGTCAGAGGGATTTTAAGCCATTCTTCTTGCAGGATAGTGGCCAGGTCACTACGTGATGCTGGTGGAGGAAAACGTTTCCTGACTCGCTTCTCCAAAACACCCCAAAGTGGCTCAATAATATTTAGATCTGGTGACTGTGCAGGCCATGGGAGATGTTCAACTTCACTTTCATGTTCATCAAACCAATCTTTCACCGGTCTTGCTGTGTGTATTGGTGCATTGTCATCCTGATACACGGCACCGCCATTGGATGCACATGGTCCTCCAGAATGGTTCGGTAGTCCTTGGCAGTGACGCGCCCATCTAGCACAAGTATTGGGCCAAGGGAATGCCATGATATGGCAGCCCAAACCATCACTGATCCACCCCCATGCTTCACTCTGGGCATGCAACAGTCTGGGTGGTACGCTTCTTTGGGGCTTCTCCACACCGTAACTCTCCCGGATGTGGGGAAAACAGTAAAGTATGTGGTATGCTGACATTACCCTGGATACCGTGGCTCTTGATACATCACAAAGACTTGCTGTCTTGGTCACAGAGGGGTCCCTGAGGGGTTGGACAATGAAACTGAAACACCTGTCATTTTAGTGTGGGAGGTTTCATGGCTAAATTGGACCAGTCTGGTGGCCAATCTTCATTAATTGCACATTGCACCAGTAAGAGCAGAGTGTGAAGGTTCAATTAGCAGGGTAAGAGCACAGTTTTGCTCAAAATATTGCAATGCACACAACATTATGGATGACATACCAGAGTTCAAAAGAGGACAAATTGTTGGTGCACGTCTTGCTGGCGCATCTGTGACCAAGACAGCAAGTCTTTGTGATGTATCAAGAGCCACGGTATCCAGGGTAATGTCAGCATACCACCAAGAAGGACAAACCACATCCGACAGGATTAACTGTGGACGCAAGAGGAAGCTGTCTGAAAGGGATGTTCGGGTGCTAACCCGGATTGTATCCAAAAAACATAAAACCACGGCTGCCCAAATCACGGCAGAATTAAATGTGCACCTCGACTCTCCTGTTTCCACCAGAACTGTCCGTCGGGAGCTCCACAGGGTCAATATACACGGCCGGGCTGCTATAGCCAAACCTTTGGTCACTCGTGCCAATGCCAAACGTCGGTTTCAATGGTGCAAGGAGCGCAAATCTTGGGCTGTGGACAATGTGAAACATGTATTGTTCTCTGATGAGTCCACCTTTACTGTTTTCCCCACATCCGGGAGAGTTACGGTGTGGAGAAGCCCCAAAGAAGCGTACCACCCAGACTGTTGCATGCCCAGAGTGAAGCATGGGGGTGGATCAGTGATGGTTTGGGCTGCCATATCATGGCATTCCCTTGACCCAATACTTGTGCTAGATGGGCGCATCACTGCCAAGGACTACCAAACCATTCTGGAGGACCATGTGCATCCAATGGCGGTGCCATGTGTCAGGATGACAATGCACCAATACACACAGCAAGACCGGTGAAAGATTGGTTTGATGAACATGAAAGTGAAGTTGAACATCTCCCATGGCCTGCACAGTCACCAGATCTAAATATTATTGAGCCACTTTGGGGTGTTTTGGAGAAGCGAGTCCGGAAAAGTTTTCCTTCACCAGCATCACATAGTGACCTGGCCACTATCCTGCAAGAAGAATGGCTTAAAATCCCTCTGACCACTGTGCAGGACTTGTATATGTCATTTCCAAGACGAATTGACGCTGTATTGGCCGCAAAAGGAGGCCCTACACCATACTAATAAATTATTGTGGTCTAAAACCAGGTGTTTCAGTTATTTTGTCCAACCCCTGTATGTATGTATGTATATATATATATATATATATATATATATATGTATATGTATATGTATATGTATATATATATATATATATATATATATATATATATACATTATTATATAATGTATATAATGTATATATTATTATACTTTACTACATGTGTCTATATATATATATATACACAATGATATACACATGACTATATAAACATATCATGTATATATCATTGTGTGTATATATATATATATATATATATATATATATATATATATATATATATATATATATATATATATATACATATATATATATATATAATGTATATAATGTATATATCATTATACTTTACTGTAAACTGGCAGAGTGTAAGACAGAACAGTAGAAAATCCAGAGCTAAGCCATGTTATTAGCTTCTCAGTTAGCCATGCCGGGGTGTTGAAACACAGGGATTAACATTTTCTCACGCCGCGTTATATAAAGTGATTTTAATCCTGTTTCGTAACTACAATAAATAAAAAAGATACAGTTTTAAACACTCACTGCTGTTAGCCCGCAAGCTAATAGCGTTTAGCCGGACTACCAGCCAGTCTGTCCTTTCTTTGGCACAATAATATCCAGGAGCAGACCGCTGTTCCACCCGAGAACACATCACATCACCCACAGATCTGCAGTAACAACACAGCGTTTATTTACCGCATTAAACCCGGAGCATGCAGAATATAAGAGCACTGAGGCGGTACTCACCGTTACGTGATGAGGGTTCTGTTCTCTGTGTGTGTGTGTGTGTGTGTTCAGGCTGATGTGTGGAACAGTAGATGGGTGCAGCTCTGCACTGGAAAGCAGCTGCTGTTGGAAGTGTGTGTGTGTGTGTGTGTGTGCGCGCGGGATAAAGGCGGTTGGTCTGTTGACGGGCTCATGTTGCTCACTAACACAGAACGATGTGGCGGCATCTGCTGGTCAGATCATGAAACTGCAAACAAAACGACAACACCAGTAGCACTTGTTGTTGATGCACGCTCAATAATCCAGGTACACAAATCCACAAAAAGAAGGCACTAAGGTCTTACTCAGGGACACCTCCTCAGTCATTGGTTCAGATATGTGGACGACACCTGGGTTAAAATAAAATCCGAGGAAGTACCACATTTCACGGACCACATCAACTCGGTGGACAGACACATCAAGTTCACAAGGGAGGATGCAAGCAACAATAGTTTAGCCTTCTTAGACTGTGAAATTGCTATTCAAGATAGGGGCCGTTTGAAAGTAAACGTGTACCGCAAACCAACACACAGACCAGTACTCAAGGTTTGACTCCCATCATCCATTGGAGCACAACCTAGGAGTCATCAGGACGCTGCACCACCGGGCAAACAGCATCCCAACAGACACTACGGGCGAGGATAGAGAGAAATCTCATGTCAAGAAGGCCCTGGGTGAATGTGGTTATCCCAACTGGGCATTCGTGAAAGCGGGAAAAATGCCCAAACACGGCTCCAGTGGATCGAAGGGAGGAGAAGGACAGATTTGGCCCGCGGGTCTTAGGGCACCCCTGCACTAAAAGAACCATGGTTTATAGAGAACCGAAATGCGTTTCAGTGGCATAACTACAGGGGGGGGGCAGGTGCACTGGGGTCCATGGCAGGGGGGCCCTCCACGACATGAACTCAACCACTCACCTCATTTAATTTAATTTAATTTCACCCACCTTTAATTCATTCTGATCAGCTATCAGCATGCAGTAAATATAAATATATATATATATATATATATATATATATATATATATATATATATATATATATATATATATATATATATATATATATATATATGAATTTGTTGAGGGGGCCCAAAAAATTTTTTTGCACTGGGGCCCATGAGCTCCTAGTTACGCCACTGCCGTGTTTCCACCAGTTTTTGGGAACCAAGCCTGCGTCATCAATGGTGGGTGTTACACAGCGAAAGTAATCATGATGGTGGAGCATGTAGATTAACTGTGGGGATTTGTGCTGTTGTTACAGATGTTTGTTTTTACGTAAAAAGCATCGCTCAGCCGTTGGTGATAAGAAGACGTAGACGTGTTTGTTGCAGTTGTTGTTTTCTTTAGTACATTGACGTGAGAAGCGGTTTGAGCTTCGCTTTCACTGCAACTCTCGGTGTAAATAGCCGATTTGCTCAGCGCTCAACTTGAGCAATAAAACATCATTAAAGTTCCACGACACAAACAAACATTAGTGGAAAATAACCATCAAATCCAGTATAAAAGCTACACATGTGTCTGTGTTTACCTGAATTTACTTCACGTGTGGTGTTTATGCAGCTCGGGGTTCTGAATCCGCAAATAACTAAATAAAGCATAACGTGGCTTAATGTACTAGAAGCAGTGGTGTATAAAGTACCGGAAGGCCATACTTGAGTAAAAGTACAAGTATCTTACCAGAAATTTACTTTCATAGAAGTAAAAGTCACCTTTTAAAATATTACTTGAGTAAAAGTCTAAAAGTATCTGATGTTTAATGGACTTAAGTATTACAAGTAATTTAATATTAAATGTACTTAAGTATTAAAAGTAGAAGTAAAAGTAAATGCTGTTAGTATAAACTGAAGCGGTCATTTAGAAAAATATAAGTAATCCCTCACCCATGTGGTTATATCAGCTATTGTTGAGTGGCGGTTCTTGATGCAGTGCCGTCTGAGGGATTGAAGATCACGGGCATTTAGCTTAAGCTTGCACCCTTGGCCTTTAAGCACTGAAATTCCTCCCGATTCCTTGAATCGTTTAATGATATTATGCACTGTAGAGGGAGAAATATGCAAATCCCTCATTTCAATAATTTTTTTTTCGCATTTGTTGACAAACTGGAGATCCTCTGATCATATTTGCTCATCAAAGACTCAGCCTTTCCTGGATGCTGCTTTTGTACCAAACAATGATTACAATCACCTGTTGACATCACCTGTTTGGAATCACATCATTATTTAGTTTTTCCACCTCATTACTAGCCCTAAGTTGCTCCGTCCCAGTTTTTTTTTGGAATATGTTGCAGGCCTGAAATGCAGGAATGGAGGTAAATTAACAAATTAAATGAAGTTAAAAATGGAGATTAAACATGAAATATATTGGGTTCAAACTGTCTGCAATCAAATGAAAGTCAAAGTAAATGTAAGGAACACTGCATTTTTATTTTATTTACATTTTCCATACTTTCCATACCATACAAGTGCATAACAAGTGCAATAGGTTAATTATAGACTCAAAAGAACAAAATGAAGTAAGTCAAAGTCTTAACCTGATCCCCACTGACATGCTGTAGCAGGACCTTAATGTTCAGTTTATTCTCAAAAAATCATGTAATGTAGCTGAATTAAAGCATTTCTTCAAATAAGTATGAGAAAAAACTCTACAGTGATGTGAAAGATCTTCACTTATCACAAGCATTCGGTTGTAGTTGTTGCTGTTTAATATGGCATCATAGTTATTTATTTTGGTGAGGCACTTACCCCAAATCAGAAAAAGTTGGGACAGTATGAAAAACGCAAATAAAATAAAAACACATGCACAAATTACATGCACAAATGCCACTTAAAACTAAAAAGAACTTAAAAAGAAGCCTTATGTTAACCATGTCCAGAAGCTGCGTCGACTTCTCTGGGCTCGAAGGCATATAGGATGGACCATCACACAGTGGAAACATGTATTGTGGTCAGATGAATCTGCATTCCAGGTCTTTTTTGGACAAATGGATGTCGTGTGCTCCGGACCAAAGGCGAAAAGGACCATCCAGACTGTTATCAGCAACAAGTCCAAAAGCCAGGGTCTGTCATGGTATGGGGCTGTGTCAGTGCCCTTGGCAAAGGTCATTAACACTCCTGTGATGGCAGCATTAATGCAGAAAAGTACACTGAGATCTTAGAGCAGGGGTGTCAAACTCATTTTCACCGAGGGCCACATCAGCATTATTGTAACGTATTCTGCTGTGATTGCAGTCTGTTGTTTTTCTTGGAGGCTGAATTCTGCATTTATATTTTCCTCCTTTACCACAGACACGGCCTCATAACACAAGAGACGCACTGGTTTCTCTTCCTGAAGCACAAACTTGTTTTCACTTTCATTACATTTCCTCCTTCTGCTTAATTTTCTTACTTATCTTCTTGTACATTTTGGGATTGTGTGTAAATATTTCTTAACATCTACTGGTGGGATGAGGTCACTTTTCAGGTCACAAAATCAGCATGCATTTTATGTAGGATTTTACAGTGTTTTTAAATACAATCCTTCTGCCCTCACTAATAGTTTATCCCCCTTTCCCAGCTAGACAGACAGACAGACAGACAGACAGACAGACAGCTAGCTCTCTTCAGAATACAGTCGGTTTATTTGCTTCCCAGCTGTGTGATACACTGTGTGCATCAAAATGAAGTAAAAATACAAACAATAAAAACAATAAAGAACTTAATACAGTAAAAGCACACAGCTGTAGGCAAGTGTTACATCTGGTACAATATGAGATTTAACCAAACGTAAAATAGCGCTAATGAGTTAGCATTTAGTGTAAAGATACTAATTGCTATAGTAACGGTAACAATTGTATTTAATTACGGTAAATTTGTAACTAAAACGCTGTGATATACTCACTAAACATTTACTAACAACTGAGAATATAAGCGCCACTACTTACAGACGATGCTTCTGTATTATACTGCAAGATAATTATTTGTATTTATTTATTATTGTTTACATTACTGACTACGCTACCCCGCGTTCTCTTGCAGTAAAAGTCACATGGCTTCTCAGCCAAGGTTAAAGTTAGTTGCCATGACTACGATGTCACCGGTTGCCGCTTTAAAGGCGCAGGAGTCCCGTTAAATTATAAATTTGTTTTGCACTTCTCGGCCACCGTAGTACGGACTCGAACCATCACAACAATCTCACAACAATCATACAGTCATTTAAGTTCTCGCGGGCCACATTAAACAACGTGGCGGGCCGGATCTGGCCCGCGGGCCGTGAGTTTGACACCCCTGTCTTAGAGCAACATATGCTGCCTTCAAGACGTCATCTTTTCCAGGAATGTCCATGCATTTTTCAACAAGACAATGCAAAACCCCATGCTGCACACATTACAAAGGCATGGCTGCGAAACAAGAGGGTACGGGTACTGGACTGGTCTGCCTGCAGTCCTGACCTGTCCTCAATAGAGAATGTGTGGAGGATTTTGGATTAAAAAATGTGACAACAACGACCCCGTACTGTTGCACATCTTAAGACCAGGGGCGGCTCGTTCCTTAGGGCGATCGGGCGACGCACCACCAAAGGGCGAAAGGGAAGAAATTTCTCTATCACATTCAACCAGTGTTAAACTCCGTATTTTTATCAATGGGAGAGAAATGCTACAGATTGTACTGAGACAGGGCGATATATATGAAACAGAAGGAAACTGCTGCTACCGTGGGAATTAGAAAGCGTTTGGTTATTATTGTAAGTAGTATTCACTTTTAGTCTTAGTAACGCCATGTGTGCACAGGCATATCAGCATAACAACCTGTTCTTACTTCAATGTTTGAGTAGCGCAGTGGGCAGAGCGCATCACACTTATTTTTCCGCCCTAGGTTCGAATCCGGCTTAGGGTGAAAGTAAAGTAACACAAACAGAGCCGGCACTTTTCTCACTGCCCCCTAAGCAACGCAGTCCAGAACCGGGGCTGCATGTCAGTGTGAAGATGGATTATGTAAAAATATTGTTTGCACTACTGAGAAAAAATGTTACATGATGTTCTTTATGTTGTTTTGCCTAAAATATGGTTCTGATTTATTATTATAAAGAATAAAAATAATAAATGTTAAGCAGCCTAAATAAAACATTTTGATAATGTTCCTATGACTGTGTAAGACCCGTTATATTTTTTTATAGGTGCAACCCTAACTGCTCCCGCTCAGGTAAACACCCGCCATACCACCCCCCACCCTATGCCTTCCACCAACCCGCCAGCCCAGGGTGTTCCTTATTTCCAGTTCTGAAAGTTGGCAAGCCTAATGGGAGCAGCTAGTGATCTCGTCAACATGACTACCATTACCTCAGGATCTGCTGCACCTAAAATAAAATGCTGATGAAGACTGAATTAAATTGTTAGTGTGAAAGCTTTACTTAATTTTATAATTAATGGTAAAGCTGGTGTCTCTCCATGTTCAAAGTTATTTGTGAGGGCAAACTGACAGATGACTTAATTATGTTAATTATGATGTTAATTATTTAAGCTTTAATTTACCCATTGAACGGGTCACCTTGGCCATCATCGCGACAATTGGCCATCATCCCCCCCCCCCCCCCCCCGAGAGATTTGGCAGGAGCCGCCACTGCTTAAGACGTGTTTTACGAAGCTACACTAAAGAAACGCTAAATCACTTGGTATCCTCGGTGCCAAAACGTATTTTAAGTGTGATGAAAAAGAAATGGCAACATTACAAAGTGGTAAATGCTTTACTGTCCCAACTTTTTTTGGAATGAAAAGCAGGAATGGATGTTTATTAATAAATGAAATGAAGTTGAGCAGATAAAACATGAAATATCTCAGGTTCATCCTGTCTGCAATCAAATAAAAGTCAAAGTAAATGTAAGAAACTCTGTGTTTTTTTTATTATTTGCATTTTCCATGGTGTCCCAACTCTTTCTAATTTGGGGTTGTACTTTTTACACAGCTCTTTTTGTCTTTGTTTTTGTTTTTTTCATTTGTCTCTTTTTCATCTTTCTTCCTCTTTTCTTTGTTTTCTCTCTGTCTGTAACATTTTGTTTTATAAATTCCTGTTATAATTGTCATACGGAGAGTTTACAGTGGGTACAGGTCAGGAGAAAAGTGGGAGAAAAGTCTAATATTATACGGAAAACTGTTTTTGTGACATGGGTCGTGTGAAGCTAGATTACATTTTTACAGACTACTTCTGGTCAAGATTGCAGTGGGCCTGGTACTGGAAATACTGGACATAAGGCAGGAATACACCTTGGACATAAAGCATAAATCCTTCACAGTGTAAAACACAATCACACATTCTCATAAAAAAATATCGTAGTGTATTACACAGATTAGGCATAACATTATGACCACCTTCCTAATATTGTGTTGGTCCCCCTTTCGCTGCCAAAACAGCCCTGACCCGTCAAGGCATGGACTCCACTAGACCCCTGAATGGGTGCTGTGGTATCTGGCACCAAGATGTTAGCAGCAGATCCTTTAACTCCTGTAAGCTGTAGGGGCAGCTGTAGCCTAGTGGTTAAGGTACTGGTCCAGTAATCAGAAGGTTGCCGGTTCAAGCCTCACCACTGCCAGGTTGCCACTGTTGGGCCCTTGAGCAAGGCCCTTAATCCTCAATTGCTTAGATTGTATACTATCACAGTACTGTAAGTCACTTTGGATAAAAGCGTCTGCTAAATGCTGAAAATGTAAATGTAAAGTTGCAAGGTTGGGCCCCATGGATCGGACTTGTTTGTCCAGCACATCCCACAGATGTTCAATTGGATTGGGTAACCAGACCAGGTCACCTTCTTCCATTGCTCTGTGGTCCAGTTCTGATGCTCACATGCCCATTGTTGGCTCTTCCGCCAGTGGACAGGGGTCAGCGTGGGCACCCTGACTGGTCTGCGGCTTTGCAGCCCCATACGCAACAAACTGTGATACACTGCACAGCATTAATTTCTTCAGCAATTTGAGCTACAGCAGCTCGTCTGTTGGATCGGACCACACGGGCCAGCCTTCGCTCCCCACGTGCATCAATGAGCCTTGGTCGCCCATGACCCTGTCGCCGGTTTACCACTGTTCCTTCCTTGGACCACTTTTGATAGATACTGAACACTGCAGACCGGGAACACCCCACAAGAGCTGTAGTTTTGGAGATGCTCTGACCCAGTCGTCTAGCCACAATACTTACACTTGTCCATTTTTCCTGCTTTGAGGATAAAATGTTCTCTTGCTGCCTAATATATCCCACCCACTAACAGGTGCCGTGATGAAGAGATAATCAGTGTTTTACACTTCACCTGTCACTGGTCAAAATGTTATGCCTGGTTGGTATATTTTGACATGGCTGATAATAGAATGTAATCTCGGTAAAATATCAAACTAGTAATTACAAATATTTTAGATTAGGAATCTTACAAGTCTCTTGTATTTATTGTACTGTTTTTATCTGCACTGTGTTTACTGTGTTGTTTTGCACTTCTGTGTGTTCTGTGTTGCACCCTGACCTGGTCCCGGAGGAACATATTGTATAAAGCTGAAATGACAAGAAAGCCTCTCTTGACTCTCTCTTGACTCTCTTATGTGAATGAATATAACATCTTGCATTTGTGACTGTACTGATGGACTGTGTTTACTGACATGCCTTTTTTAAGTATTTCCAAATGTATCCCATGAGGTTATATTCATTGCAACAGCATATCAGCATGTCAAACATGAAGAGTAATAATATACTATCTATTCTTGTATCATTACTGTAAATAAACATTGTTATGGCATTTTAAAGGTTAAATAATTTGCAAATTATTAATACATAATCAATTGATTTCATATGTGTTCTCAATGAAATCTTATAATAATAATAATAATGAACCATTGTGTTGACCTGTAGTCATGTAACCTACGGTATAATATAAAGGCTAACAAAACCATACATCACATGATAGTAAAACTTGAAAAAAGGTACTTAAAAGTAATCATTTAACTCTTATTAGTGATGTTTTTAGTGGCAAAACCACTTGGATACTTTAATTTTGGTTTAATAAGTGGCGGATTGGTATGAGATTTATTTTCTTTATGCATTGTCTCCCCTTTTTCTTTGCATCATGCTTCCTCTCCACCAATGCCGATTCCCGCTCTGATTGAGGAGAACGAAGCTAACCCAAGCCCCCTCTGACACGTGGGGAGCGTGCCGTATGCATCTTATCACCTACACTTTGACGAGTGCAGTGCAGTGCAGCTCAGCGTTGTGTACGGAGAGACACACCCTGAGAGCACTCTTTCCTCATCTCTGTGCAGGCGCCATCAATCAGCCAGCAGAGGTCATGGGAGAGAGACCCCATCCGGCTTAATTCCGCCCATATCTGAACAACAGGCCAATCGTTGTTCATGTGGCCGCTCAGCCTTAGCCGGCAGGCAGAGCTGAGATTCGATACGATGTATTCGAGATCCCAGCTCTGATTCCAGAGTGTTTTTTTTTGCCGCCTACATTTGAACTTACCTTGAATCTGTAGTACAACATTCTAGCCTTTTTGTTTTGCTTTTTAAGTAATAAGGATTGTATCAGAATCACAATCACTTTATTTTGCCTTTATTTACGCATATAAGGAATTTGTCCTGATGAGTGCACACATGTACAGTATGTAACAAACTTAACACACCAGACAAAAAACAGACTGTTAACAAGCATTGTTTTGGAGTTAAGTGTTTTGAGGCACACACATTTACATTCCATTTACATTTTAGGCACTTAGCAGACACTTTTATTTAAAGCGACTTACACTACTCTGACAGTATATTGTTTAAGCAATTAAGGGTTAGGGACCTTGCACGAAGGCCCATTAGTGGCAACCTAGCAGTGGTGAGACTTTAACCAGTGACCATTTGATTACTAGTCCAGTACCTTAACTGCTAGGCTACAACATTTAATGTTTCATCAGGTTTTTAAGATTTTTTAATTATCATTATTATTTATTAGGATTTTAAGGTCATGTTTTACACTTTGGTTACATTCATGACAGGAAATGTAGTTACTGGTTACACAAGATTCAGGGCGGGACGGTGGCTAAGTGGGTAGCAAGATGGTCCTGGGTTCAATCCCCAGGTGGGGCGGTTTGCATGTTTTCCCCGTGTCTGCATGGGTTTACTCCGGGTGCTCCGATTTCCTCCCACAGTCCAAAGACGTGCAAGTGAGGTGAACTGGAGACACTAAATTGTCCATGACTGTATTTAATATAACCTTGAGAACTGATGAATCTTGTGTAATGAGTAACTACCGTTCCTGTCATGAATGTAACCAAAGTGTAAAACATGACGTTAAAATCCTAATAAACAAACAAACAAACAAACAAACACAAGATTGAACAGTTCACAAGTTTAATGTCATGGACAATTTATATCTGTAATTCACATCATTTGCATGTCTTTGGTCTGTGGGAGGAAAACAGAGCTCCCAGAGGAAACCCATGTGGACACAGGGAGAACATGCAAACTCCAAACAGAAAGGACCCGGACCACACCACCTGGGGATCGAACCCAGTTGTTGTGAGGCGACAGTGCTACCCACTAAGCCGCTGTTCCACCCAATTATCATTATTAATCAATTTTAATTATTACAACCAATTCAGTAGTGACCGGTCAAGCTTTAAACTGTAACGTCATCTTAGATTTCGGCTAGTCTTTGCATATTAGGGGTTGTTTGATGAGCACTGAGGTGTGGGTGTGTCAGGTACATCAAACAGCTACACTATATGGACAAAAATATTGGGACACCCCTTCTATTCATATGAATTCAGCCACAACAATTCCTAATATAAAGAAAATTATACTGCATGCTTCCAGCTTTGCAGCAAAGGTTTAAGGAGGGCTATTTTCTGTTCCAGCATGATTGTGCCGCTGTGCACAAAGCAAGGTCTATAAAGACATGAAGAAAAGCTCGATCTGAAAAAATTCCAGTGGCCTGCACAGAGCCCTGACCTCAGCCCCACTGAACAGCTTTGGAATGAACTGGAAGATCTATTAAAGGCTTTCTTGACCAACATCAGTGCTCAGCCATACACATGCTCTTTGAGAAGCCTTCTCAAAAGAGTGGCTGTTGTTATAGCCGAAAAGATCACATAGATCACCTAGAGTCACTTTATTGTAACACCAATTGATGTCCAACAAGCTCACGATAAGATTTTGATCATATAGTGTATTTTTCATAAACCAAAAACGTTACTCTTGTAAAAGATCATTCAAACATATTTATATCACGTTTTTATATAGATAACCTTGCATTTCTAATAATTAAATGCTTTAGCTGATAGGTATATTTGTAGTTATCATTATATCAGTGCACGCACTCCACACTCTTGATGTATGAAATAAGTTAAGCATAACTTAACATATATAATTAATAAAATGGGCGGTACGGTGGCTCGGTAGGTAGCACTGTTGCCTCACAGCAAGAAGGTCCTGGGTTTGATCACCAGTCCGGGTCCTTTCTGTGCGGAGTTTGCATGTTCTCCCCGTGTCTGCGTGGGTTTTCTCCAGGAGCTCCCGTTTCCTCCCACAGTCTGAAAACATGCAGTCAGGTTAATTGGAGACACTGAATTGCCCTATAGGTGAGTAGGTGAATGTGTGTGTGTGTGTGTGTGTCTGCCCTGCGATGGACTGGCGCCCCGTCCAGGGTGTTACTGTGTGCCTTGCGCCCATTGAAAGCTGGGATAGGACCCTAATTGGATAAGCGGTTAAGAAAGTGAGTGAGTGAGTAACTTACAACATAGTCTGTTGGGGAAAAATAATGATACATCAACTTAAACTATGACTACGGCTGATGGAATCTTTCTCTTTACTAGCAGGTCTCCCGTGCCATTTCAGAGTTCGCTCGTTTCTATGTTTTCTTCATCTTCTTTTAAAGGCATCTTTAGTGGTGATGTTTACTATCCTAAAGTCTTTGGTGATCTGCTCAATCCATCTTCCTCTCTGCCTCTTTCCTTCTGGGTTGTAATGGAGGACACTCATTGCCATTAATTATTTATAATTAATGATAATTAAGTAATTATTTATCATTAGCACCTGCACTTTACACAACTGTCATACATATATATATGTATGTGAGACCACAGGGCATTCCAGTAATCCATGTTCTTGGACTGCTTGTCTTCAGCAAACTGTTTGCGGGCTTTCTTGTGCGTCAGCTTCCTTCTGGGATGACGACCATGCAGACCGAGTTGATGCAGTGTGCGGCGTATGGTCTGAGCACTGACAGGCTGACCTCCCACGTCTTCAACCTCTGCAGCAATGCTGGCAGCACTCATGTGTCTATTTTTTAAAGCCAACCTCTGGATATGACGCCGAACACGTGGACTCAACTTCTTTGGTCGACCCTGGCGAAGCCTGTTCCGAGTGGAACCTGTCCTGGAAAACCGCTGTATGACCTTGGCCACCATGCTGTAGCTCAGTTTCAGGGTGTTAGCAATCTTCTTATAGCCCAGGCCATCTTTGTGGAGAGCAACAATTCTATTTCTCACATCCTCAGAGAGTTCTTTGCCATGAGGTGCCATGTTGAATATCCAGTGGCCAGTATGAGAGAATTGTACCCAAAACACCAAATTTAACAGCCCTGCTCCCCATTTACACCTGGGACCTTGACACATGACACCAGGGAGGGACAACGACACATTTGGGCACAATTTGGACATGTTCACTGTGGGGTGTACTCACTTATGTTGCCAGCTATTTAGACATTAATGGCTGTGTGTTGAGTTATTTTCAGAAGACAGTAAATCTACACTATCTATGTCTATAGTGTTGTCCCATGAAAAGATATAATGAAATATTTGCAGAAATGTGAGGGGTGTACTCACTTTTGTGATACACTGTATATATGTATAGTTATTAGATATTTTTCACCATCCTTATATAGTTATAGTTACAGCTGTATAGTTATTATTTACACATTTTTATTACTATTACTGTTATTACTAATATAAATATATACCTAACTAATGTTATTATTATTACTGTTATAATTATAATGTATACCTAACTAATCTTTATTGTTATTACTATTATTATTATAATACATACCCATTTTCGAAGACGAGTTCGTTCAGAATCAGCTACTTATCACAAATCGACTGACTCGATTTTGTTAACTCCCGTAGCATCAATGCATTTGCCTGTAGAAGCTGAGCGTCTATTCACTTCAACGGGACTGCATGGAACGGTTTTTTTCATTGCTTCGAAACTCGCCGGTCATTGGATAAATGCCACGATTTTGTCCCACCCCCGGACGATGAGCGTCTCTGGGGGTGAATGGAGCTGTGGGCAGGAGATCTACACGTCACTTAATCACTGGGAGCCTCAGTCCCATCGCGGATTTTGCGATTGAAGTCGAAAGACAAACTGCAACCCATTTCTTGGTATTTGCTTGGTGAAATTACTTGACCATTTCCATTGTTCATTGTGTAAATAAAACACACTCATAGTATTTGTTTCAGGACACTGGTCAAGTCCCTGGAAAAGACGCCTACTTGGTACAATAGGATCACAGGCCATTTTCTTGAAAAGGAACGGAGGGCAGAATTTATGTATAAATAAATTGACAAATTTTATGATGTAAGCCGACAATGAGCTTTCCCTCTTTGAAAGACCAGCAGCCGCCACTGAATTCCATATATGTAAATAGCTATAGTTATAACTTTATATTCATATGTTTACTGATATTCTCAGTTTTTTTGCACAATGCTACTGTTTGCACTTCTGGTAGATGCTAACTACATTTCGTTGCCTTGTACCTGTACTGAGCAATGACAGTAAAGTTGAATCTGTCTGTCTGTCTGTCTGTCTGTCTGTCTGTCTATCTATCTATCTATCTATCTATCTATCTATCTATCTATCTATCTATCTATCTATCTATCTATCTATCTATCTATCTATCTATCTATCTATCTATCTATCTATCTATCTATCTATCTATCTATCTATCTATCCATCCATCCATCTACTGTATTAAAGAAATGTCACTGTGCATGACATGGCCATAGATACTGAGCAGAGCTACTGGGTGGATCACTGTCTTGCAAATTTCTGCCCGGAGGTTACTTTAATATTCTTGTCTCATAATAATTCAGTGACTCATCACCTACTCAGCCATGCAGCGGTGACTCTTGTTCATGTGTCTGGCATAGTGTCGTCATTCCAGGTAACGAAAGATACAAGGCACTTAATATGCATAGCTTTGGGTAAAGCTTGTCAATTTTGACAGAGATGTTTTTAAAGTGTTTATAAATTTGAGTCATAGCCCATTTTTCATTCAGTGTTTAAAGTCATGTCAGACCTGCTTAATGAGCATCATGTCATCTACAAACAAAATTGGCCAGTGGTTGGCATCCAGATGTCCCTGGTCACTATGTCCATGCGCAGGATGAACAGTAAGGGTGATGGTTGATCCTTGGTAAAAAAAACAATGGTGATAGGAAATGGTGATGATGTCCTGCTGTGTACTATACTGTGCTTGTGACATTGCATTATAGATGTTGTGATAAACGCACATATTCTTTTGGGATGCGGGGAGATCTGACTGCTCTCCAGATGTCAGACATGGTCAATTGTTTTTTCTAAGACCAGGAATGCCCAGTGGACACTTTTGTGTGTAGTGAGAATGGCATCAGTCGACCAGGATTTCAGCTTGCCAAGCATCTTTCACACCTTTGCTCTGGTCTGGACTTGCTTTGCTTGTGGTCTGGACTTTGCTGTTTTCCATCTTCCATTTTTGTACTGGTCCTTTAGTGGGCTGAACTCTGGAGAATGTTTGGTGCAGAATTCCTCATTGCAGACTTTTGCAGAGTAGTCTCTCCAGCATTGCTGGATAAATGGGGGGTCTCGCTGTGCTTGGTGGGCAGTCGAGGGACACAATGTTTTGGGCCAATTTGACAAACTTTGTCCATGTGTTACATCATTTTGCTCCTAATGCCATGTCCAGCTGGTCATACAATTCATGGCAATAGCTGTTCTTTGCACCAGCTACAGGTTGTTTTGCTAATGCTATTAAAGTCTTGAACTGGCAGAGATCAGTTTCATGATCCCCCTTGACATGGGTTATGTTATTATTCTTATGCTTTCAGCAAGGATGACAAAACATAGTGTTCTTGCTCATTAAACAATTTGATGAACCCATGATGAAGATATATAATCTTCGTTCTACCTGATTTTAGTTGATGCAGTTGGTTTACTTCTGGTGAACTGGTGGTGGGATCTTCCTCACCTTGGTCTTCAGTGAGATCCGCATCAACAACAATGTTTGAATCTTTTGTGGTCCTGTCCGTTGACCTTTGCACTATTGATTATCCAGTACATACATAACAGTCTAAGAACAAAACTATACAATAATACTGGACATTAACTGTGGTGTACATTTCATGTAATTTTAATTAAAACATCATGATAACACACCATCATACACTATATTGCCAAAAGTATTCGCTCGTCTGCCTTCACACGCATATGAACTTGAGTGATGTCCCATTCTTAATCTATAGGGTTTAATATGATGTCGGCCCACCCTTTGCAGCTATAACAGCTTCAACTCTTCCGGGAAGGCTTTCCACAAGGTTTAGGAGTGTGTTTATGGGAATTTTTGACCGTTCTTCCAGAAGCGCATTTGTGAGGTCAGACACTGATGTTGGACGAGAAGGCCTGGCTCACAGTCTCCGCTCTAGTTCATTACAAAGGTGTTCTATCGGGTTGAAGTCAGGACAGTCAAGTTCTTCCACTAAACTCGCTCATCCATGTCTTTATGGAGCTTGCTTTGTGCACTGGTGCGCAGTCATGTTAGAACAAACTTGGAGAGCATGAAATTGTCCAAAATCTCTTGCTATGCTGAAGCATTAAGAGTTCCTTTCACTGGAACTAAAGGGCCCGAGCCCAACTCCTGAAAAACACCCCCACACCATAATCCCCCCTCCACCAAACTCTACACTCGGCACAATGCAGTCAGACAAGAACCGTTCTCCTGGCAACCGCCAAACCCAGACTCATTCATCGGATTGCCAGACGGAGAAGCGTGATCCGTCACTCCAGAGAACACGTCTCCACTGCTCTAGAGTCCAGTAGTGGCGTGCTTTACACCACTGCATCCGACGCTTTGCGTTGCGCTTGGTGATGTAAGGCTTGGATGCGGCTGCTCGGCCATGGAAACCCATTCCATGAAGCTCTCTACGCACAGTTCTTCAGCTAATCTGAAGGCCACATGAAGTTTGGAGGTCTGTAGCGATCGACTCTGCAGAAAGTCGGCGACCTCGGCGCACTATGCGCCTCAGCATCCGCCGACCCCGCTCTGTCATTTTACGTGGCTACCACTTCGTGGCCGAGTTGCTGTCGTTCCCGATCGCTTCCACTTTGTTATAATAGCACTGACAGTCGACCGTGGAATATTTAGTAGCGAGGAAATTTCACGACCGGACTTGTTGCACAGGTGGCATCCTATCACTGAGCTGACATTCTTTTACAAATGTTTGTAGAAGCAGTCTGCATGCCTAGGTGCTTGGTTTTATACAACTGTGGCCATGGAAGTGATCGGAACACCTGAATTCCATGATTTGGATGGGTGAGTGAATACTTTTGGCAATATAGTGTACATCCAGTATGAAATGTAACAGACTTAGCTCTGAGCTAGCACGGGCGCAGCAGAGTAAATGTAGGTTTTGTGGGAGGAGTTTAAGCTGCGGATGACGTTCCGCTGCTGTACGTCATCACGTAGAGTTTAATAAATGCTTGGGTGCAGTGAGTGAACCATCCAGACAGAAGAGATTTTAAACATGATATTCTAACGCGTTCACCATCAAAACAACAAGGACAGCGCTCTGGTTCTATTCGCCCTGTGTTTTCGGAGAACTCAGGTGTATGAGGAGCGACAGAGGAGCAAGTTTTACCTTAATAAGGTAGCATAGGAAGGGCGAGTGAAAAGGGGGGCTGTAGCTGGATATTGGAGAAGGAAAACAACATGGCCGCTGTGGAGCTGGAGTGGATCCCTGAGACTCTGTACAACACCGCTATATCAGCTGTAGTGGATAATTACAGTCGAGCGCGCCGAGACATCCGCTCTCTTCCAGAAAATATACAATTCGATGTTTATTACAAGGTAAACACGAGCTGTTCATGAACTGCCATTAAACACTTGAATAATTTTACTAGCTAACATTATTAGCCTAGCTTGAGAGTCTGTGTTAACGTTCGTTTGATTTGCAGGATTAGCTAACGTCAGCTAGCTACAGCAATACTTATTAGTTAATTCAGCGCAACTTTGTTTATAAAATATATGTTTAATTTATAAGAAAATATAAGCTTATATAATTAACTGGCTTTCTGCATTTCGGTTGTAATGTTAGGTTAATTTGGTAACTTCACTTCGCTACCTAGTGTCAGGCTGTATCTCAAACAGCATACTAGCGTACTAATTAGTGTGTCAAATTAGTGTACATTTAGCAATGGCGCGCATACTATTTAGTGCGTAGTGTGTAGGTTAGGATGCACAGATTGAGCCACTGATCACTAACGACCAAACTGCTGTCATTGCTGCTACAGTTATAAATGTGTAAGATTCACGTCAATTACAGTGCAAACGTAATAGATCACTATTATTATTGATCATGTAGACGTCAAACTCAATGTAGATGTTGAGACAGAGGGCGTTGGGGAAAGCTCACCCATCTGTGCAGGCAACCATCGCAAAGAGGCGTATTGACATGACAAGTTTACATTAAAGTTAAGGTGGCTAAGTGGGTATCACTGTCGCCTTACAGCAAGAAGGTCCTGGGTTCGATCTCCAGGTGGGGCGGTCCTGGTCCTTTCTGTGTGGAGTTTGCATGCCCCCCCCCCCCCCCCCCCCCCCCCCGTTCTGCGTGGGTTTCCTCCGGGTGCTCCGGTTTCCTCCCACAGTCCAAAGACATGCAAGTGAGGTGAATTGGAGATACAAAATTGTCCATGACTGTTCGATATAACCTTGTGAATGTATGAACCTTGTGTATTGAGTAACTACCGTTTCTGTCATGAATGTAATCCTAATAAACGAACAAACAAACAAACATCGAAGTTAACTTTCAAAACAAAGGTTCAGTAATATGGTATAGCATAAATCAAATAACGGTTACATGACTTTTCATTGTTGTCATGATACACAAGAACTTACTTATTCATGAATGTACAATAATATCTGCTGTATAACAGTATGCTATTGATATCCCAATACATTACTCTGCCTAGGGCTGCCAGTGCACCAGTAACTCCATTGTTGCTCACTGTATGCTGTGATGTATAAAAATTTTATAAAAAAATTATCATATAGTGTATATTTTTTATCGAAAATTGTATAATCAAGTGATGTATAAAAATTGCACACCGTGAGCTGTATATAAATGTATGGATTAAACGATGTCTCGATGCAAAAAATTTGAATCGCGAATTTTTAGTAATCAAATTTCTGCAGGAATCGTTTCAGCCCTAAATTGCACCAAATAAACTTCTGTAATCTTTAAGTGAAATTATTCAAAATAAATTAATAAGTTACACTGCTATTTATACGTAATAGCCGAAATGCATTGCATAGTGACACAGATAGTTGCACTAGGGCTGCAACTATCGATTAATTTTGTAATCGAGTATTCTATCGATTATTCCAGCGATTAATCGAGTAATCGGATAAGAAATACTTTTGCTTTAATAAAGAGCAAAAATAAATACGTATAAGATTAAATAAGACGTGTCTCTCAAAACAAACTGTACATTTTTATTTCTTGTGTACAGGACAGTTTAAAGAGAACATTTTGATATGCAAAAACAAATACATCAAAAATAAATCAAATACTTTTATAATGTATACAGGCAACCTAAAACTAAGGCATAAATAATAATAAACAATAATACATGAACATTACCTCTAATTTGTGCAACTTTTAGAACTAAAGGTTTCAACTACATAACATAAAGTTTTAATATTTTTTAATACATTTTTTCCAGCTTAAAATGATCCCAAACCTTCTGTGGTTTTCTCTGTCCAGTCTCGTCTGTTCGCCCCTCACTTTTTTCTCTCTCCATTCTGTAGTCCGCGCCATCAAATCTCGGCCGCGTCCTAAATCGCACTTCTATACTGAACAGTACGCGATGAGCGGCGAGCGTGTCCAAAAAGCGTAGTATTCATCGAACTGTACGTGAAAAGTACCCGGATTAAGTCCTGTTAAGCAATGTTTAAGTGTGAGATTTCGGACGCAGCCCTCGGCTTCTTCACGTCACCTGACCACAGCGTGAACGCGTTGTGCAAAAGTGCGAAGCACCGTGAGCTGTATATAAATGTATGGATTAAACGATGCCTCGATGCGAAAAATTTTAATCAATAATTTTTAGTAATCGAATTACTCGAGTTTCTGGAGGAATCGTTTCAGCCCTAAATTGCACTAAATGAACTTCTGTAATCTTTAAGTAAAATTATTCAAAATAAATTAATAAGTTACACTGCTATTTATACATAATAGCTGAAATGCATTGCATAGTGACAGTGTTCAGGTATTACATGTCATATTGCTCAGTTTCTTGTGGACTTTGCATGTTCTCCCCGTGTCTGCGTGGGTTTCCTCTGGGAGCTCCGGTTTCCTCCCACAGTCCAAAGACATGCAAGTGACGTGAATAGGAGATACAAAATTGTCCATGACTGTGTTTGAAATTAAACTTGTGAACTGATAAATCTTGTGTAATGAGTAACTACTGATTCTGTCATGAATGTAACCAAAGTGTAAAACATGACGTTAAAATCCTAATAAATAAATAAATATTGCTCAATTTCTGAGGAGGAAAACCTGCTTCTTACTAGATAACTACCAAGAACTTCCCTAATAGCGATGTTTATAATAAATATTCAGTACAGGGATGTGTGAGAGAGCAAAATTAACCATCTGATAGACTCTGTTCACAGGTAAACATTTCAGTTCACTGGTTATACCGTGATATGGTAGATTGTTTACTGTGAAGTTTGCTGTAAACAGCTGCTTTATGTAACTGTCATATCAGAGAAATTAGTAAAGAAGGTAGATTATTAGGTAGATATTTCTTGGCTGCATTTAAAATAAACATGAATTGTTTGCAGGGCTTTGCAAGTATGTCATGTCAGTTTGGTTTTGTTCTTACATTTCTGAGCAGAAAAATAGACACTGACACTCATGACACTTTGGCACAAATAACTATTTTAGGATGTAAACCGGTAGTGATGCAATGTCCCGTATACTATTCTAGAGGATTTTAGCTGTGTCACTTAACTCTTAACTTATCCATGTCAGATATTTAACAATGTTTACATAGATTTTGCATATTTAGTTCAACATGGGAGTGTGATGCCACACCCTAGCTGCCCACCAGATGGTCAATATGTCTGTCTTGGATAACTATCTTGCAAACAGTAAAACAAGCCTAAAACTGTCAGCTTTTCGATCATAGAAGTTTAGTTTAATTTCATAGTGAACAGATCACAAATTCCTTAATGCTGCCGGGCATTTCACACTTACTTACGATTCAAACAAGCAGTTCAAACAGTGTGATGTTTACAGTATTGACAGAGTTAAAATAAAATAGCCTAATAAAAATATTAATTATGTAATTAACCCTTTGATGCACAACCTGGGTCAAAAGTGACCCAACTGAGTTTTTATTTTCTACATCTTTGCAATAAATTAATTTTGTCATTCAAGCTTCCATGAGTTCCTCAATTAACTTGTTTTTGATCATCACAAATCCTTATTTCAGTTTTATATTTTTTACTTTTTTTAATAAAAATCATTTTTGTATCACTACCCTTCTAATGCACAACATGGGTCAAAAATGACCCTTATGTATTCACTATGGAATCTGACAGAAACTACTGATTTGTAAGTGTTTGTAGTCAAAAACATATCTACTGATCTTTTGAAAGACAACCAAAGATTAGGCTCTTGAATCTTGAATATGTCCAATACTATTTGCTTGCTAGCTGTTTACATATTCTAGTATAGATAGCTTTTATTAGCTAAGACAGCAAATACATGAATAACTGACAAATGTGCATATGAAAATATTCTTGAATGGATGAATATGGGTCACTTTTGACTAGTGATCGACCGATTAATCGGCCGGCCGATTAATCGGGCCGATTTTTGGCATTTTTTAGATAATCGGCATCGGCCGATATATGTGCGCACAAGGCTGATATTTAAACATTGCCTCCGTCAGCTCAGTGACTGTATACAGTCATTGGTCTGGCTGTTGTTAGAGCGCCCCGTGTGTCCATTTTGCCACTCTCCAGGCAGACATCAGTGAATGCACAAGAACAAGGACTGTAATCCTCCAGCCTGGAGGTTTAAGCATGTTTGTTCATTCTTAAAAACAAAAAGATACTGCTATCTGCTTGTGTATGTTAAGTGCACTGAAACCTTTGAAATAATTTGTATTTTATTTAAAGTTTTTATTTTTTTTATTTAATTTTTTGAACGGCCAAAAGAGCAAACAAGAATATACAGTGATAAATAAATGTTTATTTAAGATCATTAATTCTGTTTTGTTTTATTATTATTATTATTATTATTGTATTTTTTAGTTGTAAAAAAATGGTATAATCGGCTTTATATATCGGCCATCGGCCACTTCTTTCGTCTAAATATCGGTATCGGCATCGGCCATTAAAAAACCCATATCGGTCGATCACTACTTTTGATCCATGTTGTGCATTAGAAGGGGTTTGCTTAGCTTGTGCATCAAAGGGTTAAATACTGTTCTGTTATCCATAAAGCTAGTACATTGCAGATGGCTGTCTTGTAAGCTTTTACTTCCATATCCTGCTTTGCACATTTTGCCAATTTGGTGTAATTCTTGTTTTTGTTACCCTCTTTGTTCAGAATCACTCCAAACTAGGATGTAAACATACTTCTGGTTAGAGCAGAAATCTGCCAAATGGTCATTATGTGAATTCCAGAGACCTTTGTGGTATTTCTTGCCATATCCTCCACCATGATATTTCATAATAGAACAAATCTAACTGTATTTGCGGTCATGTTTAGTGTCAACAAATTCTTAATGTGGACTAAATTGGTCTATAGTTTGTATTGTAGTGATATACTATCATTATAATAATTTGCAATATACTGTACGGTGAGCCAAGAGACTTCTTAAACTCTTATTAAAGTCCTCTAAAACTCTAAACTTACTCCCCCCATGGATTGTGTCACCTTTTTTACAGTTTTTAATCCACATCTTTTTGGGCAGGGTGTCATAAAGACTATCTTGAAATTGGAGCAGAGAGATAGGCGTGAATACTGTTGCACAAGATACATATTGTCATTGTGTTTCTGTTTCTAAGTAGCCTTTTTGTTCCTCCCTCTAGTTTCTGGTTACATTACTTTCCCAAGGGAAAGGGCCAGTTGTCTGCTTTGTGCCACAGGGCATCGACTTATCAGTTTTGCATTTCTTTTTTTTTTTTTTTTCAGCTTTACCAGCAAGGCCGGCTTTGCCAGTTGGGGGGAGAGTTCTGTGAGCTTGAAGTCTTCGCTAAAGTCCTGCGAGCCTCTGACAAAAGGTATTTGACACATAGACACAGCATTCAGATATTACGGACAAGCATTGGCTTGTCTGAGGGTGGTGAGTGTCAGAGAGGATTCCTCATAACTGCTGCAATTTTGATATCTGCTGGCTAATTAATGGCGCCCGCACAATGAGTTGGGGGGATAGTGGAGAAGGGTGTGCAGGGCTCTAGAGTGCGACCAATTTGGTCGCACATGCGACCTAATTTCTCAATGGTGCGACTAAAAAAAATCTCAGGTCGCACCGGTGCGACCAGGCATCCGAGGGAAAAAAAAAAAACAACAGACACACATTAGGCCAATAACATGGTCTAAACCAATCAGAGATAGCGAAGGGCGGGACATTATTGTAGCGGTGATATGTGAGCGACATTCAGCTCAGCCAATCAGAATGCAGCACCAGGTTTCTACATGTGCGTTCGGACGTTCTGCCGTAAGTTTAGTTTTGTATATGAGACTCGCCGGATGTCCCCAGAATGAAAGTTCGGGTTCTGGAGCTCGGCGGTGTAAAGTGTTGTAACGCTCACTGAAGTCCTGACTAAACAGTTAAAGTGACTCGACCCTGTCGTGTGCCTTTATTCCCACACCTCCACCACCGCACAGCAAAAGACCCGCAGCATCCCCACCGGACAGCGGCTAGGTGAGCCGACCCTCTACAGTAGCAAGGGGCTAATGCTAGCGGTAAAGTGTGGCGATAGTGAAAGTAAAAACACGACAATATTTTCGTTAAGTAAAATATAAAAATAACTAAAAGACCATAATATATTACAATACATGTAGTCAAAATACGCAGTGAGTGCACCGCAAGCGATTTTGGGAATCTGTGTAAAAGATGCAGTAAAGCCGATAATATAATGCACTGCATTTAAGATTACACTCTAACACTCTAGAGCCCCATACACACACACAAACATATACATATAATTTTAAATATACACACACACATAAATAGATATACACACATACATACACATTTACTCTTTTATAATTTTTATAAGTGTGCTATAATTAGTCTATAATACTATAATTAACTGTATTAACTGTATAATTACTACAGTATATTAACTGTAAAGAGCATGGGAAGACCATGGCCGGCAATAGTATATTTGTGACTGGTTCTAATACATTTCGAATTGAAAGGCTGAAAAAGCCCAATGCATCTATAAAACACATTACATGCCGCGATAAATGCACTGCCCAAGTGTCCCCTCTCCCCACTGCCTTTCAGTGGCAGGCAGTAGCAAACAGATCATCAGACAAGGCCATGTTGACCAGAATGTTAGTTATTTACAAGTCAATATTGCCTGTGTGGACAGTGATTTAAAAAAAAGAAAAGTGAACCTGTAAAACTGCTGTGTTAAATGCGATGCGGTCGAAAATTTGGGTGCACCTAACTTTTGTGCTGGTGCACCTAAGAAAAAAAGTTAGGCGCACCAGTGCAACCAGTGCAAAAAGTTAGTCTAGAGCCCTGGTGTGTGATCTCCATATGAACCTGTATGAGTCTGCAGATGTACATTTAGCAGGCGCCTTTTATCCAAAGCGTCTTACATTACAGTTACAGTATACAGTCTGAGCAACTGAGGGTTAAGGGCCTTGCTCAGGGGCACAACAGCAGCAACCTAGCAGTGGTGGTGCTTGAACCAGCAACCTTTGGATTACAAGTCCTGCGCCTTAACCACTAGGCTACGGCTTGCCCTATGTAGATGTAGAAGAAGTGAAATGCGATCAGATGATTGGATACAACTACTGTAGATTGGGGGAAAATGCAACAGAAAAAAAGAGTACAGTTTTGTAGGTGGAGGGTAGGTTATGATTTGCTCTTGTATTATGCATTTTACAAACCACTTGTCTAGACTGTCAGTCAGCTAGACTTGGCGTGTGCCCAAATGAGTAGTTACATACCCAATAATTAAAAAAAAAAGGCAAGTGACAAAGTGAGCAACTCAGAATGGGCATAAAGAAAGTTGAAAAGTATCATGTGTTCAGCTTGAAGCGGCTTATACTTGCTTTGCCAGGTTCCACACAGAGCTTTTCCATGTGCTAACACAGCACATTTGAATAATATACACAAATGTTTCATAATGATTTACTTCATGCACCATGCTATTCTCTTTGTGTCTTTTAAGCACATTTTAACTTTATACCCCAGTATTTACGGAAATCAACGTACAGCACATACCATACTTGCTTGAATGTTTCCTAGCTCTTTAAATTGCAATCAAATCATTTTTAATAACTTGACAAGCTATTAGCACAACTCGCACAACTAGAATTTTTAACTAATCTGGACTTTTCAGAATCAGATTTATTGGCCAAGTATGTAGATACACACAAGGAAGTTGGTTCTGGCTGATGGTATCTCTCTGGTATAAATACAGTATACAGGCAATGTATACATTAAACATGAAAAATATAGAAACTATAAGACTATATACAGGCAATATATAGAAAATGTATGGACGTGTGCATGTATGTATTACAGTATGTATTCAGTGACCTATGTATGCACATAAGCAGAGGTACACAATATCTGGTAACACACCAATACAGTTCACATATTCTTGCTTGGATTGTGGTTGGGTAATTCCATAAGCCTTATTTTTGCCTGATTTTGCCATTCCAAAAGCAGCTTTGTGCATGTTTTGGATCACTAGAATTCCCAACGGTGTCCAAGACATGCAGGGTAGTCTGATATTTAATCCACTTTCTCTAATGCGTTATTTCCAATGACGGCAAAACAGCCCCAGATCATTATACCACCACCACTGTGCTTGACAATAGGTCCAGTCGTGTTGGGTTAAATGCCTCGTCGGTTTCCTTCAAACATCAATTCAAATCAAACATTCAAACTCCATTGAGGTCTCAAGGTGCAGGTTTTGCAGCAGTGGCTTCTGTTTTGCACTACAGTTGTTCCACCCCAACATATCCCACCAGTATTGCTGATCTTAAAACCGACTGATGGTCTGTTTGAGCAAATATTGTATTACAACATAATTAAACCACTGGGAACTTAATTTGCTTTATTTGTGATATGTTGAATTAAACACCCCCAGAGATTGCATTCAAAGTGTGTTGCAACCATGCTGAAGACTAAGAAGCTGTAACAAATACTATAAGAGGAGATTATTTCATTGTATTAAAATGCAATGAGGGCAATGAGTGTAAGAAGATTTCAGTGACCTTGAACATTCCAACAGACGGGAGTATTGTCTGGAAGTTCCAAACGTATTGTGTATAACTAGACAAAAACTCTCCATTACAGCAGAGGACTTAAAGGATGACCTGATGTGCACTGGGACAAATTATAAGTGGGATTTAAAGAAAGCAGTACTGAAGAGCACTGATGATCGGGATTGGATAATAGTGCACATGGACATTTGTGTAGCACTGTCGCCTCACAGCAAGAAGGTTCTTGGTTCGATCACCAGGTTGGGCGGTCCGGGTCCTTTCTGTGTGGAGTTTGCATGATCTCCCTGTGTCTGTGTGGGTTTCTTTCTGGCGCTCTGGTTTCCTCTCACAGTCCAAAGACATGCAGTTAGGTTAATTGGAGATACTAAATTGTCCATGACTGGGTTTGACATTAAACTTGTGAACTGATCAATCTTGTGTAATGAGTAACTACCATTACTCATACCAAGTGTGTAAAACATGATGTTAAAATCCTAATAAATAAATAAATACATTACATTTAAACTTAAATTACAATTTCAAAAGAACTCAAATTTGACAATTTTATCACTAAACATTCTTTCTCTGTTTCCGGAGAATTCTTGTTGTGAGTTTTCATTACAGTCTATACATATTACCATGATATCTTTTTAAATATTTCTGATTGCAACTGTATATTTAACACCAATGAAAAATTGTTTTAGTTGTTCATGTTAGTTTTTTGTTACTTTGTCATATGAGCTTGTTCCTGGACAAGTCACTATAAATACAAGTATCTTTTTAATAACATAATTATGTTTTTTTCTTGTCTCCTTCTAGGCATCTCTTGCACCACTGTTTCCAGGCACTAATGGATCACGGTGTGAAAGTGGCTTCAATCCTGGCCAACTCCTTCAGCCGTAGATGCTCGTACATCGCAGAGTCAGATGCTCACGTTAAAGAGAAAGCCATTCAGTTTGGCTTTGTTTTAGGTCAGCAGCTTTTCACTTGTCTGATTGTTGTTTGACCTGGTTTGTACTGTTTGTGAGACTAAAACTGGTAGCAACTGCTCTCTCTTCCTGTCAGGTGGCTTTCTGTCAGATGCTGGCTGGTATGGAGATGCAGAGAAAGTCTTTCTTTCCTGCCTCCAGCTGTGCATGCTACACGATGAGGTTCTGCACTGGTATCGTGCGTTGGAGTGCTGTGTGAGGTGAGGCTGAGTGTAGTTATTGATTTAAGAATTTAAATTGTAATTAACTTAAAGTTAGGGCTGGGCGATTTTGCAAAAAATAAAAATCTCGATTATTTTAAAATTATTACCGACTGTCGATTACGATTTCGATTTTTTTGTTCTTGTATAATGCAATTGAAAAAAGACTCAAATTTCTTTTTGCTTTTTAATTTAAAAGACTGCAGAAGTGAAAAATAGGAACAGCACCACCTATAATGATCATTTCAAGAGACTCAAACTTTATAACGATATAACAATAATTAAAACAAAATAGAAATCTTAATTAGCGATATCTTTTATAAGAATAGCTCACAAACAACTCTTACTTTAAATATTGTGCAGCAGAACCTCCTTACATTAGGAAAAGTGCAAAACTACAAAAAGTTCTTTACAGGTTTCTTAAAAGGAACACAAGCCTGTGAAGTGAGTCTGTATCAGTATCTAGGCTGGGGGGAGGGCATCAAGTAGTCACTCTGCTCAGCTTTGATTTTGTCCTCTTGTGACTCTGCGGGGTGGATGGAGGGGGCAAGTGCTGCTTCTAACAATATAGACTACAATTCCCATGCTCCCACGGACTGTCACGTGACTAGCACATGTCCCCGGTCAGTCAATCCTGATCGGGCTCATCTGCTCCGGAGTTGTGATTCAGTTCGGTTGTGTTTGATTCAATGAATCTTATTTGAACTCTGTTTGTGTGTCTCGTTTTGCCGATCGTGTTTGAGTTTACTGTTTTAGTTTTCGCTGGTTTTGGACTCTACCTGATTTTGTACACTGTTTTTGCCCTTTTGATATAAAACTTTCCCTGATTTACAGGGGTTGGACAATGAAACTGAAACACCTGGTTTTAGACCATAATAATTTATTAGTATGATGTAGGGCCTCCTTTTGCGGCCAATACAGCGTCAATTCGTCTTGGAAATGACATATACAAGTCCTGCACAGTGGTCAGAGGGATTTTAAGCCATTCTTCTTGCAGGATAGTGGCCAGGTCACTACGTGATGCTGGTGGAGGAAAACGTTTCCTGACTCGCTTCTCCAAAACACCCCAAAGTGGCTCAATAATATTTAGATCTGGTGACTGTGCAGGCCATGGGAGATGTTCAACTTCACTTTCATGTTCATCAAACCAATCTTTCACCAGTCTTGCTGTGTGTATTGGTGCATTGTCATCCTGATACACGGCACCGCCTTCAGGATACAATGTTTGAACCATTGGATGCACATGGTCCTCCAGAATGGTTCGGTAGTCCTTGGCAGTGACGCGCCCATCTAGCACAAGTATTGGGCCAAGGGAATGCCATGATATGGCAGCCCAAACCATCACTGATCCACCCCCATGCTTCACTCTGGGCATGCAACAGTCTGGGTGGTACGCTTCTTTGAGGCTTCTCCACACCGTAACTCTCCCGGATGTGGGGAAAACAGTAAAGGTGGACTCATCAGAGAACAATACATGTTTCACTTTGTCCACAACCCAAGATTTGCGCTCCTTGCACCATTGAAACCGACGTTTGGCATTGGCACGAGTGACCAAAGGTTTGGCTATAGCAGCCCGGCCGTGTATATTGACCCTGTGGAGCTCCCGACGGACAGTTCTGGTGGAAACAGGAAAGTTGAGGTGCACATTTAATTCTGCCGTGATTTGGGCAGCCGTGGTTTTATGTTTTTTGGATACAATCCGGGTTAGCACCCGAACATCCCTTTCAGACAGCTTCCTCTTGCGTCCACAGTTAATCCTGTTGGATGTGGTTTGTCCTTCTTGGTGGTATGCTGACATTACCCTGGATACCGTGTCTCTTGATACATCACAAAGACTTGCTGTCTTGGTCACAGATGCGCCAGCAAGACGTGCACCAACAATTTGTCCTCTTTTGAACTCTGGTATGTCACCCATAATGTTGTGTGCATTGCAATATTTTGAGCAAAACTGTGCTCTTACCCTGCTAATTGAACCTTCACACTCTGCTCTTACTGGTGCAATGTGCAATTAATGAAGATTGGACACCAGACTGGTCCAATTTAGCCATGAAACCTCCCACACTAAAATGACAGGTGTTTCAGTTTCATTGTCCAACCCCTGTATATTCCGTGAGCGTCTGGTCAGTTTCTGCCTCGTGACATGTTGGTATTTTA
The DNA here is from genome assembly GCF_030014385.1 of Trichomycterus rosablanca. NCBI lineage: Eukaryota > Metazoa > Chordata > Actinopteri > Siluriformes > Trichomycteridae > Trichomycterus > Trichomycterus rosablanca. Next base: position 19,170,730 of record NC_086007.1, read on the forward strand.
ATTAAAAGATAAAGTATGTAAACAATCGCGATTGTCACATTTCTAACATCGGGTAAAAGCGTTCATGCGAATTAACCGAATTAATCGTGAAAATCGCCCAGCCCTACTTGAAGTATATTATTGTGTCCACCTATTCTTGTTTGTTCATAATGTTTGTATTCGGTCAGGTTGCTGCACGTACGCAATGGCAACTGCAAATATCACCTCGGAGAGGAGACCTTCAAACTAGCCCAGTCTTACATGGACAAACTAGCCAAACATGGACACCATGCAAACAAGGCTGCGCTTTACGGAGAACTTTGTGCTCTGCTTTTCGCTAAAAGCCACTATGATGAGGTAAGGACCTGGACTTTCAGGAATTATGTTTAACTATGGGTAACTGGCTGTTGTAGCTTCACTTTCTTTTTCTTTGTCTTTTAGGCATACCGGTGGTGTATAGAGGCCATGAAAGAGATCACCGTCGGCCTGCCAGTAAAAGTGGTAGTCGATGTCCTAAGACAAGCCTCTAAGGTAATTCTTTAGCACTAATTATTTTTATTCACAACTGAATTGAATTATAAATATGAGTGATGTAAAAACAGCTGCAGCAGCATTTGAGTTATGTCTCTATGTTATGTCTCCTGCAGGCATGCGTTGTTAAACGGGAGTTCAGGAAAGCTGAACAGCTGATAAAACATGCAGTATTTCTAGCACGGTGAGTCACTTTTGCTCAGGGAATGATGACCTGTGGTTTGTCTACCAGTTAATTTGGATTTCTGATTTGCATGCACTTTATTGGTCGGTTAAAATAGTATTTGAGTTAATAACAGCTATAACAGGGTAATAGAATATGTGCTGTTGTTTAGGGCTGCAACTAATGATTTTTTGTAATTAAATAGTTACAAAGAACCATTACAACACTTATGATGCAGTTATGCACTGAAATATTACAAACCCTATTTCCAAAGTTGGGACACTTTGTAAAAAAAACCCAATAAAAACAAAAATCTGTGTTTTGGTAATTGTATACTTTTGTAACTGTAGCTTTCATGTAACTTACAGAAATATAAAGAAATTACAGTGTTTTGGCTGACCCTCTTACTCAAGTTGGGATGGGGCAAAATAAAAGTAAAAAGTTTCTAAATGTTCTACAGTGAGTATGTGAATTGGTAAGAGGGTGTCATGATTGGGTGTAAAGGGAGCATCTACCAAGGGCTCAGTAATGGCAAGGAAACATAAGTTCCTCACACTGAATACAACCCATATTGTGAGTTGTATTCAGTTCAGAAAGAACATTTCTCAGAGCAAAATTGCAAATAAGTAACGTCTATCACTGTCTACCGTGAATAATATTGTGAAAAGATTCTAGAGATATCACAGTTTGTGTGGGGCAAGGCTGGTTGAATGTGATGTATGATCTATGCTGAATTTGTCTGAGCTTTTAGACTTCAGACAGCATTGTGATAAAAAACTAGTCATGCCGCTGTTATGAATCCAAGCCCATGTTGCCCATTGTTATTTAATACAGTTTACATCTCCATCAAGTAATGCTAAGTAATGTAAAAAAAATGTACATTTTTATGCTATAAGATTTACTTTAAAAGTTATCTTCATTTTATGTCAATGAGAGGGTACAAATAAAATCGTAATTGATGGCTCAGGTATTTAAGAGGAATCTAGTTTGTGTATTGGTGTTCATGTGTGGTATGTGGGTCCATTTTTCAGGGAACATTTTGGACAGAAGCACCCAAAGTACTCCGATACGCTGCTTGATTATGGATTTTACCTACTAAACGTGGATAATATCTGTCAGTCTGTTGCCATTTATCAGGTAGGTTTAATATCAATTTATGAACAGTTTTAAAGAACAGAACTTGCAGAAGAAGTCATGGTTTGTTGTTAAATTGATGTTGTTTTTTTGTGTGTGATTTTAGACTGCACTCGATATTCGGCAGTCTGTGTTCGGAGGGAAAAATATCCATGTGGCGACGGCACACGAGGACCTGGCATACTCCTCTTATGTGCACCAGTACAGCTCTGGAAAATTCAGCAATGCACTGTGAGTAACCCGCTCCACTTCTGGACCTGTTGTGTACAATGATCTTATATTTTCTGCAGTTCTCTGTTGTTGTGAAAGTGTTTGAGAAATATTTGGTAGGTCAGAGGAGAAACATGTAAGAATGTGCTATTTCATTCTGTGTAATGCTTTTCTCAAAATGTTGGGTGCTTTGGCGAAAAAACACAATTATTTACAAACACTGTTCAAGACATGGAATGTTCCTTGGGGATTTCTGATCTAGTAGCTCATAGTGCGTGTTTATGAAGCATGCACACAGACTGTCCTGGTCTTTAACCCAGTTACAGTGTTCTGTCAGAAAGGGGAAGCTTTTTTTGTTCATGGAAGTGTGATGTAGCTTGGTGGTCTTACTCAAGACTCGTGCTGTTGTGTTTAGATTTCATGCAGAGCGTGCCATAGACATCATAACTCACATTCTCCCTGAGGATCATCTACTACTTGCTTCTTCCAAGAGAGTCAAAGGTGAGAGAAGCACTCACAGCACTATTCATTCACTCGTTTACAGTCCAGTGTCTGTTTGTCAACACAAAACTATATTACATATCACATTAGCTGTAGTAATTGTGGTCCCAGCTGTTTCCCAGGCATGTTGGCAGATGTACGTGAAAACACCGAGCACTTTGTTCACTCCATTAGGTTCAGCAATTGCACTTTATGGACTAGTTTTGTGTACTATCCCTTTCACTAGCCTTGATCCTAGAGGAGATTGCCATCGACTGCCATAATAAAGAGACAGAAGAGCGACTCCTGCAAGAGGCACATGACCTGCACCTGTCCTCCCTCCAGCTTGCCAAAAAAGCCTTTGGCGAGTTCAACGTCCAGACGGCAAAACACTATGGCAACCTGGGGCGCCTCTACCAGTCAATGCGCAAGTTTAAGGTAACAAGTTTGATTTTTATTGTATTTATTTATTTATTTTTAATCAGCCATGAAAAACATACACACTTTGACAAGATTTTACAGCCATAAAAATAAAGAATAGCCCAAAATTTAAAGACAACACTAAATAATAAGCAGACAAAAACATACTACCTATATACACAATATGGCAAGAATTTTGCAGCCATAAAAAAGCCAACAGACAGAAGCATACTATCTTAAACATACATGTTAAACATGGCCATAAAATCCAAATAAATAAATAATTAGACAAATAGACAAATTATTTGGACACCTGACTAGAAGCTTGTTAGACATCCCATTTAAATAAACAAATTATAATAAAATAGTGACGTATGTGATCATTTTAGCTATAACGGCCACTCTTCTGATAAGACTTTTTCACAAGACTTTGAATTATGTCTGTGGGAATTTGTGCCCATTCTTTTAAAAAGAGAATGGCCAGTGATCAGAAGTTCTCACACATAGCCGTATCGCGAACAGACAGACACGCTTTGCTCCGTGTGACCCTTGTACCAGTCCTGGAGACTGCATATCACAGTGGAGACGAGATTTACCCCAGTGTCAGGAATAAACCTAAAATACATTATGGAAAACATACAGACCAAGTTATCTACACTAGATGTAGAACAGGCCATTTCAGATTGACACACCAACACTTAATAGCAGGAGAAGACCCCACAATGCAAAGAATGTCAGACGCCCATCACCATAAAACGCATCCTGCCTGAATGCCTAAAGTACAACAGAGCAAGACAAATACTACACATGCTCTAAACCAGGGGTCATCAAACTACGGCCCGTGGGCCGTATACGGCCCGATGCTTTAATTTGACCGGCCCCTTTAACCACAGCAGCAATACATGTTGTCTGGCCACTGTTCATCTTCGAACTCACAGTATTATAACGGGGGGGAAAAATAACAGAGGAAACAAAAAATGGCCACATGGAGTCTCAGCAGATTATACGGCAGCGATCCAACGTGTGGCGCTCCAAGCATGAGTGGAGTGATTGGCGCATCAATAGAGAGATGAGTGACCGCAGCCACTGAACTGTGTTGCGAAGCAGTTAAGTGGGATTTCGTTATGAAAATCCTCGTGTCCTGTGTTAAGTTCATTAAAGCTAATGCTCTTAACTACAGGCAGTTTCAGGAATTCTTGTCTGAGCTGAAGATGTGCTTTACTGAGATCCGCCGGCTGAGTCGGGGCGAGTTTTGAAATGTTTTAATGACCTGCTCCCGGAGATCAACGCATTTATGCATCCAAAATAAAAACTCAAGCACATTGTTTAATTTTTATGCTTCTCTTTCCATTGTGAGCTCCCCGATCTCATTAAAACATGCACTCAAAGTAACTACCGTTTTCGGGAGCATCTGCATCTGTGAGCAGACTTTTTCGAAGTTGAAACACCTTAAATCTCCAACCGGATGCAGTCAGACTGCTAAATTGCTCCACCCCTCATGTACTGTCTATTCACCAGTTACCTTAAACACCTGTGACCTGGTTCTGCCTTTTTCTGCTGATATAGTTCGAATCATGCACTTTAGATCCACATAAAGCTGCTGTAATTCCTGTGCAATACTTGAATGTAAATGTAAATATTTAAAATTCCTATCTTAGTTATTTCTTCTAGTCTTTTTAAGTCCTAAGTTTTATTTTTACTTAACTTGGTTTTCTTGCTATTTATATTTTATATATTATTATGTTTACACGCACCGAGACCTGAGTAAGTGCATTTCGTTCTAATCATGTACATGGTTTTGAATGACAATAAAGCTGAGTTTGAGTCTGAGTCAGATCCAGACTCACTGATCAACATTTATTAGCTATTATGACTGGCAGTAACAAATATGGAACCTGATGCTTACTCTCGTCAGGCACAAGTAGGCTCACAGTTCACACTGATTTTTTTAAGGAAACACTGTATGAGGAAGGATAATGGAAATTATTAAAATAAATAACATTTCTGCCTTATCATTATGAACTACAATTATACAAAGCACAGACAATACATCCAGTATACATAGTAAATAGCTTTTTTGGGTGTGTTTACTATTTCACCTGCGGTCCGGCCCCCTGAAACACTGAAGAACAGTAATCTGGCCTTTTGTTTAAAAAGTTTGAGGACCCCTGCTCTAAACATTAAAAGAAACCCTCACTCAAGATAATGCAGTAAAATCCTCAATTTTCTTAATAATATAAGACTGAAAACACATAATACAAGACCAATCAAATCTAGCATAGAATGATTCCAGCCATAAATATCACAAATGTAATGTAATGGCCTTATAAAAACAAACAAACAAATGAACACATTGCAATGGAAAGAGACTGCTTCTAAACTTCCCTCTCTTAAATACGCTGTGCGAGGTTGGTTGCTCTGCTGAGATTGATGATCTTGATTTTAAGTAGAACATTTGGTCCTTATTAACATTAAAATTTCAGTCTGTGTTTGTCTTATGGGTTTGTTTGTTGTTGCTGTTGTTGTAGGAGGCTGAGGAGATGCACATCAAGGCCATCCAGATTAAAGAGCAACTACTAGGACAGGAAGACTACGAGGTAGCTCTGTCTGTGGGCCACCTGGCCTCCCTTTACAACTACGACATGAACCAGTATGATGATGCTGAACGTCTCTACCTCCGCTCCATTGCCATTGGTGAAACACTTTACCTCTTTCTGTCTGTGTTATTGATTTATGATGGGTCATTCTTGGTTTTTAGGTTAGCTGCATGGTTTGCCCTTTTAGGTAGAAACTGTGGGTCTGTCTGAAAACCTAGTGAGCTTTTTACATGGACTGCATTTTACATTGTCCTATTAGATGCCTTAAATGCTGCCTACTAAGGTGCCTTATTTCAAAGCTATAAACTGACTACCAAGGGAGCATTCAGTGCATCCTTAGGCCAGGGTCTTTCAAAAATTTTTTAAGTGACCCACATCTCTCTCTCTCTCTCTGTACAATCTGGTCACATTGTGGTTTACAGGATGTAACATAAAGCCTCCACAAGCGGGTGTTTATGTACGAGTTCATTTAATTATTATAATTTTTCTCTGTTGGGAAAAACCCTGCCTTAGGCAATCCCAGCATTCAGTGCAGCGCAACTCTTTTCTCACAAAAAATTCGAAATATGCTGGACGAATGTGGAGCAACTATAAATAAATAAATATAAATAAATTCTCTTTTTTTTTTTTTTTTTATGCATTTTCTCCCCATTTTCCTCCTGATTTAGCGCACTCAATTTTTGTCTTCCGCTGCTAAGAGATACCAGATTGCATCCGAGGAGAGCACGTCTCTTCTCCTCTCGCCCCTGCATTCTACACAGGCGTCTCTTCCGCCAATCACAGCGTACACAGCGTATGAAGACCCACCCACACATTATGCCCACCAGACGGCGCCCAGCCGACCAGTGGCAACACCGAGGAGTTCAGAAACTCGGTGCTGGTGTGCTGCGCCACCTGGGCGCGCCCGTCGTTGATTTTTAATTTGTATAAAGATGTACAGCTGTAATTCATTTGCAAATTCAGGCTTGTCTGTGACCATTTGATCTTTTTCGGTACACTGAGGTAGATGATCGCTGGCATGCTAGCTGGTCGTGCTGCCTCAGCCCATGGGTTTGAATGGCCTGAGGCAAACTGTGTTAGCTTAGTAATCAAAACTGAACACTCCTAAAATTCCTGTCATTAACAAAACTGAAGCAATACATATAAATGAACATACAGTACAGGCCAAAAGTTTGGACACACCAGCCAAAAGTTTGGACACACCTTCTCTTCAATGTTTTTTCTTGATTATTTTTATTTTCTACATTGTAGATTAATACTGAAGACATCCAAACTATGAAGAATTATGTAGTGAACCAAAAAGTGTTAAACAAACCAGAATATGTTTTATATTTTACCAACTCTACCTCTGCACAACCCAACTGATGGTCTCAAACACATTAAAAAAGCAACAAATTCCAAAAATTCACTCTAGACAAGGCACAAACATTCATTGAAAACCATTCCAGGTGGAAACCTAATAAAGCTGGTTGAGAATTTCAAAGAGTGTGCAAATCTGTCATTAAAGCAAAAGATGGCTACTTTAAAGAATCTAAAATATAAAACATATTCTGGTTTGTTTAACACTTTTTTGTTTACTACATAATTCCATATGTGTTCCTTCATAGTTTGGATGTCTTTAGTATTAATCTACAATGTAGAAAATTTAAAAAAAAATTAAGAAAAACCACAGGAATGAGAAGGTGTGTCCAAACTTTTGGCCTGTACTGTACATAGACAACAGACATAACTTCTCTAAGTCAAATGGCAGACATGAACTGAACACTAACTAACTAACTAACTAATCAAAACTGCGGTGATGTTATCGCCGTAATCGCTAAGTCATGCGTCTAAATAATCTGTTATATAAGTTACAGCATACTAGGTTTTCAGACAGACCCAGCATGTAACATTATTTACAGTCTGTCAAATCTCTAACAGTGTTTTATTTATACATAAATTCTTACACATCTGAGACAGTACAGTTCCAACATTTATGCTGTGTGTGTGTATGTAGGTAAAAAGCTATTTGGAGAAGGCTACAGTGGACTTGAGTACGATTACAGAGGCCTGATCAAGCTTTACAACTCGCTGGGGAACTTCGAGAAAGTGTTTGAATACCACAACATCTTGACCAACTGGAACCGATTGAGAGACAGACAGTACGCGGTAGCAGACGCTCTGGAGGACGTCAACACGAGCCCCCAGGTCACGAACGAAGTGGTGCAGTCCTTCCTGTTATCAAACAGCCAGATTGCAGGACGCTCCTGTATGGGCTAATCCGGAGCTCATCGTTCCACATCGTTATCGTTTGATTTATTCAAACCAAAGGGACCGGATCCTAAACTGAAGTAATCTACCACATCAGCTAGCACCATAACTGTTTACCGTACTGAATACTGGAGAAGTCTTGGTATTTTTTTCCAGTACACGCAACACTCTTATAAACCTTAAAAAAGCAGCTCGCTTTCCTCCACAGGATCCTTAGACTTCAGGGGGTCTGACTATTTATCTGACTCGCGAAAAAGACGGCGCAAAACCGAGTGTTACTTATTGACATGTAAATGCCTGCTATGATTCTGTCTCATTTCAATGTCTGAAATGTACTCTGTACACATATCCTGGAAGTGCGGCCTACGCCCTGGGACAGAACGAAGCACTAAAACCATTGTTGGAAACAGACACAGACACGGGCACTTGAGTAAAGTTAAGAAGGTTGTCGCTTTTTTTGTGTAATGCAGAGCCCTGCATTAATAGTTTCACGTGTGTGTGTGTTCTGTTCGGCGAGTGTGAGGAGCTTTGTGTTACCATTACTGGTTTTCTTTTTTTTGTCATCGTCATAAAATAATGAAAGGAATGAATTTTATGGACCAGTGGACGATTGTTGAGTTACATGGACATTTTGTTATTTTCTGTTTTGTGTATCCATGCATATTAGTTTGGCCATATTTTCATTTTAAAAAAGCCAATATGCAAACTGTGCTCTAACCGTTAGATGTATGATTGTGAATGGATGAGCCAAAATTACCGATTAAAACCGAAGGTGAGACCATGACTGCACTTATGAGTGAGTAGAGTAGACCGGAACATGCATCCACTCACTACACAAACAGCCCCACAACACACATAGAACTGAATGAGTGTGTGTGTGCGCGTGTGTGTTGTGCGACTCGCTCCAGCTTTAATGAGGCTCATGGAAATAAAGCTGATTACAGCAACTGGCTATGTGAGTAGGCGCTGCTACAGAGCACCCAGTTGTTTGTAGATTAAGACTGAGCAATGTCATGGTGATGAGCAACTTGTCCATCATGGCACTATACTCTTGTATTTTAGGCCTAGAACCTTCATCCTTGTTTTTTATAAATGGGGTGTCTTTTTATTTTGAAATCCAAAACCAAGCAAGGCCCTTCATAGACCACTGAAGTCGTGTCGTCATTTTGTAGTCCACGCCATGTTGTTATGCCCATATTTGGTAACCCGGGTCTAACAGAAATTTTGAATGGGGAAAAATGAATGAAGATTTCGCAAATTGCCTCTCTCGCATCCTGTAGTCATAAAAAATGTTCCAGAGCTGTTACATTTTGTTTTATGGAGATTCTTCTGTCTTATCACTGGATCCTCTGAATTATGAAGTCGGTAAAGAGTCAAAATATGAATATTGCTACATGTAAGCTAATGCTACTGCGCACTGAATTGACGTCACCAGACTGGAAGCCTCTTACATTTTTCTTTTATAAGCCTCTTAAGTAACCGCACGAAGCAGCGCGATTCACCAGTGTAACAGTGGAGTGATATCCACAAGTTTTCCTTTATATTTTTAGTAGCTAGCTACATTAAAGTAGAAAGCAAGGATGGTCGGGTGTTACGCCTTTGGTTGTACTTAACAAAAGCGGGCCGCTCTTTCCGGCAATTCGATTGGTGTAGTTCAGTGACGTCTAATTAATGAGCAGTAGCATTAGCTTTCGTGTAGCATTATTAGTATTACGATCCTTTAAAAACTTCAGAATTCAGAGGATCCAGCGATGTACAGGAGAAAAATGTACACAGGACAAAACGTACAGGGTTCTGAACATGTTTATTTAGCACAGGATGCGTTAGAGTACCCCGTTAATTTTTGGGTCTCCAAATATGGGCATAACGAGGACTACAGAATGACGCGCGACTTCAGTGGTCTATTGAAGAAATGATCCAGTTTTTCTGTTTATGCATTTTCCCCTTCATCTCGTCATATCCAACTACCCAGCTATATCACTCCTCAGTCCTGCCGACCCCTACCCTGACCATCTTCCATACGTGTTGTAGCCAACGCCTTGATTTCACCTGTCGACGATGAGCTTCACATGTTCTCCCCATGTCCGCGTGGGTTTCCTCCGGGTGCTCCGGTTTCCTCCCACAGTCCGAAAACATGCCACCAGGCTAATTGGAAACACTGAATTGTCCTATAGATACCTAGCCGCTAGATGCACAAACCAGTGCATCGTAGTGCCGGTCCCAAGCCCGGATGAATAGGGAGGGTTGTCTCAGGAAGGGCATCCGGCGTAAAAACTGTGCCGAATCCCGCCGGCGACCCCTAACTGGAAGATGCCGACCCCGTAATCGAAAAACGGGACAAAAGCTGAGGAAGAAGAAAAAGAGTATGATTAGCTTCACACAGTGAGCTGCCATAATCACAGCAGTAATGAGGAATCCCTTTGCCCCGCCCTCCCTCGGACATTGCTAATTATGTCTGTGTAGGCTGTCTTCCGGGTGATAGCAGAGCTGAAATTTAAACTTGCATAATTCACTCTTCGAATGTTATTTCTTGTGCCATTTGTTCAATACAGCAAACAATAGTAAACTTTACAGCTTGTCATTTTAAACGTACTTTGAGATTCGGGGTTCAAATCTAAGCAGTGCTATTGGTCAGCCAGGCACCAGGGCGGCACGGTGGCTAAGTGGGTCCTGGGTTCTATCTGTCTGGAGTTTGCATGCCCCCCCCCGAGTGTGTTCGATATAACCTTAAGTAAACTGATGAACCTTGTGTAATGAGTTAGTACCGTTCCTGTCATGAATGTAACCAAAGTGTAAAACATGACGTTAAAATCCTAATAAACAAACAAACAAACAGCCGGGCACCTACACAGGCATGATTGACTATATCTGGGGGAAGGTGGGGTGACCAAAGTCGTTCGATGGATTGGCATCCTTTCTGGGATGTTCCTGCTTTGTGCTCTGCCACAACCCTGACCAGGATAAAGCTGTTGATAAAAAAGATTTATATAAATTCAGTGTAAACTCATTATTTTTGTGACCATACACCAGGCAAGGTCCCTCATTACGTTTGTCCTAATTGATTTTACTCATTATGCTGTTTCCTTATATTTTATAATTACACAGTCTGATGTAAAGGTGGTCTTTACATATTTGATTATGGAACAGGGCAATTAGTGGCTGATTGCTTCATTCCATTCCAGTCATCTAAAGGAAATAAGATTAGAGTGTTATAATTATTGGGATGGGTCTCAGTTCTGTTTATATGTATCCTGTGTGTTTTTACACCTGTGTTTTATTTAGATCTCAGTTTGGGAGTGTGAACAGCGTCTAAATTTCCCAGCAGTTATATCTAAACTAAGCTTGCATTAACGTTTAATAACGGCCCTTAAAATTTTTTTCCTTGGTATAGGAAAAATGTCCAGTTAGCTGTTTGTGGGATGATCTGATCTTGAAACGGCACTTATCTGGAGTGTGTACGTGAGGACGTGGAATTTGTAAGTGAACAGAGGACACTAGTCTAAACTTAGACCCCGTCCCCCTATGCTTTCAGTAAGGATTTTCATCCTCAGTGCTGCCGACCCCTACCCTGACCATTTTCGATATGTGTGTTATAGCCAACGCTTTGATTTCACCTGTCGATGATGAGCTTCACACCGAGAGCCGTGCCACGTACTAAAAGTCACGGACTGATCTCTTATTTTCTGCGCCTTTGACCTGCCAACAGAGGCCGTAATTGCAGCAGTATTGATGAATCAATTCACCCTGTCCACCCTTAGACATAGCCAATCATGTCACTCTTTGAATGTTATTTCTTGTGCCATTTGTTCAATATAACACACAATTTTGTACTGGGAACAGAACCTAAACCTTTCAGGCTTTCAGTCATTTTAAACGTACTTTGAGATTTGCGGTTAAAATCTGAGTGGTGCAACTGGTCGGCCGGGCACCTACACAGCCATGATTGACTATATCTGAAGGAAGGTGGGGTGACCAAAGACCACCGCTTCTTTTCCACCTGCTAGAGGCGGGGTCTCACAGACCGCAACGTCTCGAATGAAGAGCCTAAATTGTCGTCTGTGATCAACCACCTTTTTGTTTCCTCGTCCGCCAGCAGAGGCCGCAATCGCAGCAGCGACGGAGAATCCCTGTTTGGACGTTGTCCATGTAGATGTCTATCTTGGATCTCGGTAGTGGTGAGTTAGTACATTAGATCACTTCCCAAGCATTTAGGTCAGGGGTTTCTTTTGCTATAGATACAAACCCTTGCTATATAATTACAAAATAATTCAAATATTCGCTTGTTCAGCTATTTTAAACATGCAAGGTCACCTGGGCTGTTTGAATACACTAATTTTAGCTTCGTTTCTGGAAAACACTCCCTGACGTGTGATTAAATGGTTTCGCCGCTTCATACTGACAATTAAAGGGAATCAAAATGTTGTTGAGTTTGCTTTGTTTACACATAAAAATGGATTAATGGGTTGTTCAGACTCGACCAATAAAACCAAGTGGTGATTTTAAACTACTATTGTTTTTTCTTCGTCATAATTACACCTAAAAGTATGTGGACATCTTGTTTAATTATGGACCAGGTATTTCAGCTACACCCAAAATAAATTACATGCTTCTAACTTTGTTGCAGAAGTGTCAGAAAGGCTGTGACGTCCACAAACACCTTCCATAATAAGTTTGATGTGTAGAAACACCAGTGGACTGCACAGAACCATTACCCTAACCCGACAGAACTCTTGAATTGACGCGGCAATTTACGAGCCCGAGCTTCTCATCCAACATCACCGCCTGATTTCACAAATGCTCTTTTGACTGAATGGGCACACATTCTTAGATGACACACACCACAATTCTGGTAAAAGCTTTTCCAGATGAAAGGAGGCTTTTAACAGCTGTTATTGTGGATGTTATAGTGAATTCACACTTCACTGCCCATCGTTTTAAAATATCTCCAACAAGCTCCTGTTGAAGCGCCCACAGACTTTTGACGGTGCAGAGTTTGAAAAGGCACACAACTGGGTCTATAAAAGCCCAGAATTTATACAGTATTACCAGGCCATGAAGTACGATGAAATTATACCCACATGGGTGAGGGATTACTTTGGCAAACCTTTGTCAAGCACTACAATACAGAGTTACATGCACAAATGCCACTTAAAACTTTACTGTGCAAAAAAGAAGCTTTTTGTTAACCATGTCCAGAAGCGACATCGATTTCTCTGGTCTCGGAGGCATCTAGGATGGACCATCACACAGTGGAAATGTGTATTGTGGTCAGATGAATCAGCATTCCAGGTCTTTTTTAGAAATGCTGTGTGCTTCGAACCAAAGATGAAAAGGACCATCCAGACTTATCAGCAACAAGTCCAAAAGCCAGGGTCTGTCATGGTATGGGGCGGTGTCAGTGCCCTTGGCAAAGGTCATTTACACTTCTGTGATGGCAGCAATAATGCAGAAAAGTACACTGAGATCTTAGAGCAACATGTGCTGTATTTTTCAACAAGACGATGCAAAACCACATGCTGCACACATTACAAAGGCATGGCTACGGAAGAAGGGGGTACGGGTACTGGACTGGCCTGCCTGCAGTCCTGACCCTTTATCCAAAACAACTTTATCACATTAAACAGCCAAAAGTAAGTCACCAGCGTTCTCATTATGGCAATATCTTTCATCTGTGTAAACTAAGAGCTTTAACAGCTCAGTGGTTGGATACTTCTGCAAATAGGCATTTTCTGGTATCACATAAAACCAAGTCATGAACTGTAAGAACCATTCTTTTACAATATCACACAACCAAACAAATCTAATGGCTTTTAATTAAGGGGATTTAAAACTTGCAATGCAGTACTGATGGATACATAGTCCAACCAACCTAAAATCTAGTGGCCTGTTCAGAGTCTTGATCATAACCCCACTGGGATGAATTTTAATGTCAACTTTACATTAGGGCACTCAGTGGCCAATTGGACATCTACATAGAGACATGTTTGGTTATGACATCAGTGTTTTGGTAGGGGGAATTCATGACAAAGGCCCTAATGTGAGACAAGCCTTTATGTTCTTCATAGTCAGCAGTTGATTTCACCTGCAAAATACAATTTTGCCCAGTATGTTACTAATTGTGACGACATAAATGCTGACAAAGCCTGTAGGTACCAATAATGTCACCCTTGTCTGTATGTTTTTGTTATTGGATGATGGGTGATAGATAAACTGGTTTGACTACAGTAGGTAGTACTAGATTCCAACACAGAAGTTCACTGCCAGATAACTGCCAGAACATAAAACAATCACTGAGATGTTGAAAAGGTTTCTGCTTCTAACATTTAATATTCTCTCAGACTTAAATAATCAGACCATTTCAGCCTACAGGCTACAGTCTGCCTTGTACGTAGTGCCACAGCTACTCGAGTTATTGTTTTTAGACTACAGAAGGAATTTTGTAGTGGAAGCAGATGCCCACTAGAGGGCGTCAAAGGGTACGTGAGAAACAGGACCACAACATAGAGCTTCAATCTGATGAGATGGAAAACACACCATTGCTATTAAACTAATCAATCACCAGATTTATACACATTAATTATCCTTATGTTCTTTCAGTCAACGTTTTAACAACATCACCTTTATTAGAAGCTTAAAAGAGTAAAGCCTAAATCATTGGTACCCAGCTACCCACCATACAGGGACTACTATAAACTGTGCCTGGGCAGGCTGTAACCCTGCTAAACTCTACCACACCACTTTAAAAGTATCACTGCACTTTGAACCACACTGAACTATTTGCAAATTTGCACATGGCACTATTGCACTACTTACACCAGCTGAACAATAATGTATATACTGTATATATCTGCTAAACGTACACACTCTGTTTATTCTAATTCATTCCTCATGCATCTAGCCACTTTAGTCACCTTCCATTACTCTGTAATTATATAGTAGTCTACACAGTGTACAATCAACATTATCTGTTTAATATCAACATTATCTGTCTAATATTCTCAACTTATGTCTCCTCATATCACTTATCTGGTCACTTCTGCACTTTAACTGTAATATATGTACAACCCAAAATCAGAAAAAGTTGGGACGGCATGGAAAAAGCAAATAATAAAAAAACACAGTGTTCCTTACATTTACATTTCATTGCAGACAGGATGAACCTGAGCTATTTCAAGTTTTATCTGCTCAACTTCATTTCATTTATTAATAAACATCCATTCCTGCATTTCAGGCCTGCAACACATTCCAAAAAAAGTTTGGATAGTAAAGCATTTACCACTTTGTAATGTTGCCGTTCCTTTTCACCACACTTAAAAGACGTTTTGGCACCGAGGATACCAAGTGATTTAGTGTTTCAGCTTTTATTTTGTCTCATTCTTCCTGCAAACACGTCTTAAGATGTGCTACAGTACGGAGTCATCGTTGTTGCATTTTTCCTTTCAAAATCCTCCACACATTCTCTATTGGTGACAGGTCAGGACTGCAGGCAGGCCAGTCTAGTACCCGTACCCTCTTCCGCAGACATGCCTTTGTAATGTGTGCAGCATGTGGTTTTGCATTGTCTTGTTGAAAAATGCATGGACGTCCCTGGAAAACATGACGTCTTGAAGGCAGCATATGTCGCTCTAAGATCTCGGTGTACTTTTCTGCATTAATGCTGCCATCACAGAAGTGTAAATGACCTTTGCCAAGGGCACTGACACGATCCATTTTTTCCAAAAAAGACCTGGAATGCTGATTCATCTGACCACAATACATGTTTCCACAATGTGATGGTCCATCCTAGATGCCTCTGAGCCCAGAGAAGTCAATGAGCTTCTGGACATGGTTAACATAAGGCTTCTTTTTTGCACAGTAAAGTTTTAAGTGGCATTTGTGCATGTAACTCTGTATTGTAGTGCTTGACAAAGGTTTACTAAAGTAATCCCTCACCCATGTGGTTATATCAGCTATTGTTGAGTGGCAGTTCTTGATGCAGTGCCATCTGAGGGATCCAAGATCACGGCCGTTCAGCTTAAGCTTGCGCCCCTGGCTTTTATGCACTGACATTCCTCCTGGTTCCTTGAATCGTTTAATGATATTATGCACTGTAGAGGGAGAAACATGCAAATCCCTTCCAATCTTTCTTTGAGGTGCATTGTTTGTAAACATTTCAATCATTTTCTCACACATTTGTTGACCAACTGGAGATGCTCCGATCATATTTGCTCATCAAAGACTCAGCCTTTCCTGGATGCTGCTTTTGTACCAAACCATGATTACAATCACCTGTTGACATCACCTGTTTGGAATCACATCATTATTTAGTTTTTTCACCTCATTACTAGCCCTAAATTGCCCCTGTCCTTTTTTTTGGAATGTGTCCTGAAATGCAGGAATGGAAGGTATAATTAACACATGAAATGAAGTTGAGCAGATAAAACATGAAATATCTTGGGTTCAAACTGTCTGCAATCAAATAAAAGTCAAAGTTAATCTAAGAAACACTGCATTTTCCATACTGTCCCAACCTTTTCTGATTTGGGGTTTAAATAATCTCTGTCTTGCACTTCTGGTTAGATGCTACTGCATTTCATTGGCTCTGTACTTGTTTACTCTGCATAATGACAATAAAGTTGAATCTAATCTAATCTAATCTAATCTAATAATGAAAAAAACTCTTAACGTAGAGTGGGGGGCCAAAAGTCTGACACCACTAAAATGCCTCTATTTAACATTTTTCTTGAATTTAATACAATGTTTGTTTTATTCCAAATCCTATAAATGGTGACTTTTACTATAGGTGAAGAATGGCTGCAATTTTATTGACTTAAATAAGCTCATGATGATTAGATCAAATTGATAATCTCATATTTGTCTGAGTCTGCACAATGAAAGATAAAACTCAAGTTAAATCTGACCTTTTGAACAATTGAAGTAACATGTTTAGCTTATAAATGTGCTTACTTGCTTTTCTGTAGAGCAAAACACTAATTCTAATTCTGAAATGAGATGACTTTGAATCAAACTGTTATGCTTATCATATGGGTTATGAAGGGCAGCACGGTGGCTCCGTGGGTAGCACTGTCGCCTCACAGTAAGAGGGTCCTGGGTTCGATTCCCAGGTGGATTCCCAGGTCACAAACTGACTGACTGATATTTTCCTCCAGAATTTTCTGATAGAGAGCAGAATTTGTAATTCCATCAATTATGGTAAGTTGTCCAGGTCCTGCAGAAGAAAAGCAACCCCAAAACATCATACTACCAACTCCATGTTAGATTGTTGATATGATGAACTTTTGGCGAGATGCAGTGTTTTATTTATCAAGTTCTACTGTTGCTTAATCTGTCCATTTTATCCCAAATGTCTGTAGGGCCATCTTGCGGATTGTTGGCAGATGTAAAATGAGCCTTTGTGTTATTTTTGGTCAGCAGTGATTTGTGTTTTGCAACTGTCCAATGAATAGCATTTTTGCCCTATGTCTTTTTATTGTGAATGTACAGTATGTATGTACATTGACCTTAACTGGTGCAAGTGTGTCCTGCAGTTCTTGAGATCAGTAGTTCTCAACCTTTTTTATGTTGTTGATGCACTAACTGATGCACTCATAATCCTAGATATCTAACTAACAACTATATGCTTTAAAATCTATCTCAGTCATTTATAGTGGAAGGGCTTTCCCCCTTTACACCCTAATAAAACTTAAAACCATTATTTTTCTGACCAGTGATATGTTGTTGGGACCTTTAAAATGAATTTTAAGGCAGTAAACCAATACTGGAATGAATTGTGCTTCAAAACTTGCTGATGCTACTCTCTAGGGATCACTAGATATAAAATCACACATCAGACTTTTTCCTCACTTCTAAAACACTACACATTTTCTCTCTTCAAATATTAGATATACAAACCCTGTTTCCAGAAGTTGTGAGATTTTATAAAATGCAATAAAAACTGGAATCTTTTAATTTAGTAATTCTCTTGAGCCTTTATTTAACTGACCAAAGAACAAAAGGCACTGTGCAATAGAAAGTATCCTGACCAGCAGTATCACAGTCTGGTATGGGAACTGCGCTGTTGCGAACCGCAAGGCACTGCAACGAGTGGTAAAAACGGCCCAGCGCATCACAGGGACTCCACTTCCACCCATTGAGGGCATCCAGAGGAAACCTTGTCTGCGTCGAGCTCGCAGCATTCTTAAGGATTCCTCCCACCCTGCACACAGACTATTTGCCCTTCTGCCCTCTGGCAGGTGCTTCAGGAGAACCCCCCCCCCCACACACACACACCTCTCTTCCTGGCAAGGTTGCACTACAATCCTTTTTACCCTTTTTCTGCTAGGTATATCATTGGTACATACCTCACACCTCATTTGTACATAAATTCCATATATACCGTATACATCTGTTTACCATGTCCTATATATACATTCCCCTATCATGTCCATAGCACCATAATCTGTAGCACTTTAACCTGCATAGCACCTTAATCTGCACCTTAATCTGTATATTGTTTTTAGCTTTATATCTTGTTTATAGTACATTCAGTAATATATTAAACTTCATAGATCTTGTTCATACCACTACTATTTACCTACTGTAAATAATGTATATCATAGTTACCGTATATCCTACACTTTTTTTTTTGCTTATTGCACTTCTGGTGAGATGCTAAACTGCATTTCGTTGCCTTGTACTAGTACAAGTGTAATGACAATAAAGTTGAATCTAATCTAAAAGAATGACTTTTAATGTTTTGGCATGTTATCACTTTCATTTAAAGCCTGCAATACATAAAGAAAACCTGGTCTGAGCAAAATAAGAGCATAAATGTATTGAATATTTAAGTTACTTAGTTTTAAAATAGTTCACCATTAGCAGATGGATTGTGAGGTTATCATTGGGTATTAAAGGAGGACTGACCAAAGGCTCATGTAAAAACATTTCTCAACGCAAGGTTAAAAAAATATTTAGACCTTTCAGTATCTGCTATACAAATTACTACGAAATCCAGAAAATTCTCAGTCCATGTAGGGCAAGACTAGAAACCACTGTTGAATGTGCATGACATTAAAGCCATAAAGATAGGCACAGATAAGTTCCTTTTAACTGACAGTCACCTGCACCTTGTTCAGACATCCCAAGTGTCCCGGAAGTTCCGGGAGTCTCCCGTATATACATAACGGCTCCCTGATGTCCACAAGTCAGATAAAATCTCCCGGAATCTAGAACGTGCGGCCAAGAGCGACACACACACACACACACACACACACACACACACAGGCGACACAGACTTTATTCCCGATCGCATATTAAATCCGTTATCTGATATACAATCTAGCGCACTGTGTAGGGAACATAAATCAATTGTCTAATATACTGTCTAGTGCACTATGTAGGGTACACAAATCTGTTATCTGATATACAATTTAGTGCACTATGTAGGGAACATAATTAATTATGTAATACACTACCTAGTGCACTATGTAGGGAACATAATTATGTAATACACTATGTAGTGCACTATGTAGGGAACATAATTAATTATGTAATACACTATCTAGTGCACTATGTAGAGAACATAATTAATTATGTAATACACTTTCTAGTGCACTATGTAGTAAACATGAATGCGTTATCTAATACACTATCTAGTGCACTATGTAGGGAACATAAATCCATGATCTGATATACAATCTAGTGCACTGTGTAGGGAACATAAACCAATTGTCTAATTCACTATCTAGTGCACTACGTAGGGAACATAAATTCATATCTAAAATACTATCTAGTGCACTACGTAGGGAACCTAAATCCGTTAACTAATACGCTACCTATGTAGAATTATGTAAGAAATATAAGTGTATTATCTAGTACACTATCTAGTGCACTAAGTAAGAAACATAATTTTTTTTCTAATATACAATCTAGTGCACTATGTAGGGAACATAAATCTATTATCTTTCTACTAATAGATCTAGTGCACTGTGTAGTACACATTAATGTGTTTGTGACGCGAACAGTTAGCTTAGTAGCTCAGTTAGCAGCTCCTAAAGGTTCTGTTATCACCCATATCCTTTTTTTTTTTTTTTTGGGCTTGGGGGGGTTGGGGTCGAGGTCCGGGTCCGGGGGTACCTCCCTGAAATGAGTTTTTGCAACTTGGGATGTCTGCTTGTTAAGCGTAAATTCACTCCAGGTGGAAGTGTTCTTATTAATCACTGTTTCTCTACCTCTGATTTGCCAGCTCCTCTGTTTGAAACCTTATTTTCTCTTGAAAGGCTGGCCGTCATGCCAGGCTTGTCCAATTTGGTTTGGTTTTCTGCTGGTGTAGGATGCCAGCATACTTTGTGTCCTTCTGGGAATTCTTGGGCATCATGACAGAACTACCCTGAATGAGCAAGCTTCCCAGAGCCGGAGTGTTGACCGTTTACTGAAGCATACTCCAAGTTTGGAACTACACTGGTCACAGCCTGCACCAGTTGGTGGTGCCACATGTACTTTTATTTATTTCCTCTTCTTTCTTGAACTTGGTTGCTGTTGGTGCTTTAAGCTGCTTGCAATATTATGGCAATCAGATTTAATTACTGTGCTACCCCTATTCTATCCACTTTCTCTGTTGACATGGCTTGACATGTTTTGTCTTTCAATTGTCACTTTGTGTTATTTTGGCCACTGCTTTTATTATTTTGCTTTTTAGCCACAGTATTGTTCTACCTTAGTTAAGCATTCTGCAAATTGGGTTCACTGTCAACTCCTACAGGTGCAGTGCTATATCTGGCGCCTTAGTGGCGGGCAATACCTAAAAAATCGTCATACTATTGTGAGAAATATAGCCACACAGGCTTGGGAGTACTTCAGAAAACCGTTATCACTTTTCACAGTCCACCCTTTCCAAGATATGAAATCTAATACTAATCAGCAACGAGAGACATACAGCAGTTATATGCAGAAATGTTTTTGCTATTGAAAATGACAGCACGTCATGAAGAATCAGTCAATGGTGACTGCTGAGAAGAGAGGTGATATAAAACAGTAGTAAACATGTCTCTGTCCCAGCTTTTTTGAGTGTGTTGCTAGCATTACATTCTAAGTTTGTTAATATTTACAGAATACAATGAAGCTAGTCAGTGAAAATGTGGGAATTGTTTTCGTCATACTTTTGTCAGTTAGGTCTAAACCATTTAAAAGTCAAAGATTCTTGTTTGTATTCAATTTTACAAACGGTCTACACCTTTTAAAAAATGGGGTTTGTAAATCAAGTAAAAGCTCACTATTCAATAAGTTTTCCTACATGACCTTCTGTTTTCAGTAACGTTTACATATAAACTGAACACACTGTTTATACTCACATTTCTAGTCCAACTGTGATGATTTTTTTTCTGTTATACAATTCAATACCAGATGATTTCTATTTTAGTCAGATATATTGCTAACAGGTACATGAGCTCAATCGTCTAGACATACAATCTTATTAGACAAACATTTGCAGAACTTTTAATGAGAAACTTTTACTGTGGTTCTGTCATAGCCACATTTCTAACAAGTCAGTTACTGTGGTTTGCCGGCTTACTAGCACAGTGGTCAGCCACACAAGTTCACAGAACTGCCAGTTGCAGTAAAATGTGTTTTCTTAGATAAGAAGTTAAAGTTAAAACATGTTGTGTGTAAAACTGGTAAATTAAATATACAATGGCAAAAACGTGGCTATGGACAAGACTATGTCCAAAACTATGGGCATTATTTGTGTTTATACCAGCCTTCATTCCTCTGTAATGTCTTGCCACATGACCAAAAAGAACACAAAGGCTCATTGCTCATTTGCTAAAAACATCTAGGTGACCCCCCTCACTTTTGGGATAATATTTTGTAGACTGATGAATCAAAAGTAAAAAATTTTGGAACACATGGGTCCTGTTACATCTGGTGTAAAGCTAACAGCACATTCCACCATAAGAACATCATAAACGAGTCAAACGAGGTGGTGGTATAGTGATGATCTGGGACTGCTTTCCTTCTGCAAAACCTGAACAACTTGGAACCATGAATTCTGCTCTCTATCAGAAAACCCTGAAGGAAAACGTCTAGTAGTTTTTAACCTAAAGCTCAAAGGCAGTTGTGTTATGCAGCAGGGCACTGATCTAAAGGGCACAAGCAAGCTTACCTATGAATTTCTCAAAAGAAACTAAATTAAGGTTTTGGAGTGACCAAGTCAAAGTCCAGACTTTAATTTCATTTAGATGCTGTGTCTAGACCTTAAACAAGCACTTAGTGCTCAAAAGCCCTTTAATGTAGTCGAAGTGAACCAATTCTGTAAAGAAGAGTGGGCCAAAATTCTCCCACAGCGATGTACACGACTTATTATAAGTTAGTGCAAATGTTTGATTGCTGTTTAGGGGGGCAATTACTTTTTCACAAAAAATTGCAAGGTAGTAATGAAATAGTAATCAAAAAAATTGATTAAGTAGTAATTGCAACATTCAATGGGAGAAAGCCGTCTAAACAAACAAGCTGCTTCAACAGTTGAAGCCACTGACATGTTTCTGTGCAAAGGACCAGCATACACCATATCTCTTCAGATAAACAAGGGAAAGGAAATACTGTACAGATCTATTTTTGTTGTTTTCTGTGCAAAATTGTTCACATCTTTTGGGCACTCATGAAGCTGATGTGTTATCATTAAGAACAACATGTACTTTTATTTAAGGTGACCATATTTTGGCTTTCAAAAAAGAGGACACTTGGGTTAGAGTGGCAGCATGGGCAGACAGGCACCTGTACTGGGTGGAATGTTGGGTTCAAGTAGTGGAGGTTGGATTGGCAAAGTAATTTAATGTAATTGGTAGCACCATGGTAATGTGTGTAAAGTAGGGGTTTAAATATTTGACAAATGCATCAATGACAATGCAACAATGTCATTGAACTTTAATACATGAACAGACAACTAACATAAAAGACAACTAACAAATGCCTTTATGGTCAGATAATTTTATTCCTTTCCATTCAGCGTTTTGCCCTAAACAATAATAATAACAAATAAAATAGTTCATCAGTAGAGCTATTTGGACAGAATGTGGCGCTATCACGGCGTTGACAATAACCTCTATCTTAATATGGTCATTTGGAAATGTTATGCTATTTCAGAATCAGGGAAAGACTTTTTTTTAACAAGGCAGACGTGCAGTCTATTGATCTGTAACTGTTGTGATGCTTCGTGGTGTGAAATGCAAGAAGTCCCTCTGCAGCAGTGACAGCATCTTCTGTCAGCATCTACTCGGTCTCACAAAATAGTTTATTTACCTGATCATCTTTCTTTAGCTCATGTCTTTAACTGGAGCGTTTTTCTAAATTAGCACCTTTATTTGACACCGACATGTACGTGCCAACATTGCAGATCATGCATTCTGCTTCCCAAGAATCCTGACAGACGAAAACACAGATTTTTTCCTGTAATTTCGTCTGTGAATTTTCAACCAGGACCTAAAAAGAAAGGTGAAATCTTTGAAAGCAAAAACACACAAAGAATAGAGCATGTAGACTACAACAGTTGAATCCTAGACAGTCTAAAAAAGAGGACATGTCTGGGAAAAAGAGGACGTATGCTCACCCTATTTCATCCATAGCAACTTATAGTTGTGACTAAAAACAATGCAAACAATTGCGAGTTAAGGGCCTAGCTCAAGGGCCCAACAGTCCAATGGTGTTAAGGCTTGAACCACTGATCTTTCAATCAATAGTCTGGTACCTTAACTAGTGAAATACTACATTTTGTAGGGTAAAATTAAATCTCTGGTAGCATGAGTTTCTAACAGTAAAAGCAAAGGCGCTTATGAACTTATTTGCAGTGGCAGCTCCTGCCAAATCTCTCAGGTGGGGCAATTGTTGCGATGATGGCCAAGGTGACCCGTTGAATGGGTAAATTAAAGCTTAAATAATTAACATCTAAAGTCATCTGTCAGTTTGCCCTCACAAATAACTTTGAACATGGAGAGAGACCAGCTTTACCATTAATCATAAAATGAAGTAAAGCCTTCAGACTAACAATTTAATTCAGTCTTCATCAGATAGCATTTTATTTTAAGTGCAGCAGATCCAGAATAAAGATCGGCATCGGGGGCTGATGTGCAATGAATAAAGAAGTACAATTAAACAATTGGGAGATACAATAAGTGCAATCACAATTCACAATTTAAAAATTACATTACTTAATGTAATTTACTTGTAACTTATATGATTTTCCCCCCTTTGTAGATGCTTGATTGTTTAAATTTGGTCTGGGTGGCCCTAATTCTTTAGTTGCTAATTTATCCTGATTACTACGATGACTGAACGGCATTTCCCTTAATGACACGATGGAGTTCTGAGGTGAGGTGATGAGAACTGAGGTGATGGTGGTCATGGTGACGAGATTGCGACACCAGGTTACGTGTGACCCAAGCACGTAAGTGCGAGCCCTCCCGGAACCCATTCAGAATGTATTGCAGCGCCTGCAGTTTAAAAAAAGAGCCTTAACATGAGAGTCTAATTCACAACAAATTTGATAAGAAAATGTTTATTTTGCGAATGTAAAAATAATGCATTCAATGAGAAAGAAATCCATTAATGTTTTTTATATCCAGCTGTTTTAACATCTGCACTAACAGACCACGTGCTCCAACCAGAGACAGTAAGCATAAAAATAACTAATCGGCGCGTTTATCAGCTGACTAGGGTAGATTTAATGGCTGTGTTCAAAAATGCTCACTGTATAAAACACTGTACACTGCGTATGGTGTAAAATACGTGATTTTACATCTAACGTAGTGCACACTTGTATGAAGTTCGCTGTTGTTTGGACGTCCACCGAGATCACGTGCTACAGCGTGGAGGCGTCGGCACCAAGCGGAGGCGCGTCATCCGTTGACAACAGAAGCCGGAGTTCGGAGAGAGTCCGTCAGTACACCTGAGCGTTCAGAGTAGTACAGACTGGCGCACACGACAGCGCCGGGGCTGCACACAACCGTGTCATATTCGACTGAAATGAGGTCAACATGGGCGCCAAAGAGTCGCGGATAGGCTTCCTTTCATATGACGAGGCCGTCAGACGAGGTAACCGCTTTCGCTTTGCCGTTAATCACAGATTGCGGCTGTCCTGTCCGTCTGTTAGCATTAGCTGGTTAGCCCGTGAAGCGGACCAAACTCGGGTTGCGTCCCAAACCGCACACTTCTGTACTACACAGGGTGCGAAATTAGTAAACAGTCTGTGGTGTTCTTTCGGATTTGTACTCACTATTAAGTATGGGAATGCGCGTTCGGGACGCGGCCAGGTTCGCCAATCCTGGCTGACAGGATTTAACGGGTAGAGTTAATTGTCAGACTGGTTGTCAGATTGCTGGACCGCTAGCTGCTAGTGTTTGTTGTCAGTACAGGACGTGGGACGTGTTTTTGACATTTTTTTGACATGTTTTAATCCAGAAAGACGTAAATGTAAAAGTGTTAAATACCTCATGTCAGAGTAAACATGTTTATGTGCCTGTTCGGACTGCTCTAGGAATCCTGCATTACTCGTGTTGACATGTTCTTAATCACTAGTTTTGACTGGTGCATTTAATGATGATACACTGGGTCTATTTCTGAGTGTCATTTCTTTCTAGTTTAACCACCAAAGCCTTGATTACACTGGATAACAAAGTTCTGTTTCCTTGAATTTTTTTGTAGATTGTGACAGACCCATTTGAGCTGAACACAAATGTAGTTTCTGATTGTCTGTATCACATATACATTTTGAGAAACATGAGATTAAGTTTTATTGATTGTAACACACTTAAATGTAGCATGTGTCATTAGTTCAACTGAGCTAAAGTGTTTTGCTGCTGATTTTAGTTTCTACTCAACATCTGGTGCATCTCGTATTAGTGTCCAGCAATCGTCAGCCAGCACTGACGGATTCCAGTGGCCTTGGTAACATTTCTCCATTGTGGCGATCAGTGGCGGAGCCAGACAGTTTTCATAGGGGTGGCCAGACTGACACCATTGCTCACACAGGGGCACAGAGACTGTCTGATACCTTATTTTTTATGTGGCAAGTTGCTGTGGATCTAGTAGTGTTTTGGTCACTCACTCATTTACCTATACAGGCAGTGAGTGCCATGTAGAATTACATCAAGCCTAGCATAATAAGCTTTTTTGTTTTTTCTCATTTTCCCTGACAAGTGAAAAACTAAAATATAGCCTATAACCTTAACATTATGAGAAAGAATTTCACTCATAATACAATGCAATACTTAATTATTTGGCTGCCAACTTGTGTGTACTGATGAGACTTATTTGAACCCCAGAACATGCTAGCGTGAATGCATGGAAAACAAATTTAATAAATTTTCTTTCAAGAATATGATTGACTGACCAACACTGTTAAGCCAAATCAGCATTGAAAATTGACTTTACATTTAATAGCCTTCTACAATGCTGGGGCTTCTTAAAACTGAATATTTTCTCTTAAATAGAAGTGTTATTCAACTAAACCGCTCAGGTGGCGCAGCGGTAAAAAGACACGCTGCAACCAGAGCTGGATTCTGAGTACATCATTTCGAATCCAGCTCTGCCTCCCCGGTTCGAGGCCGGGCGGCTGTATGAGCAACGATTGGCCGGTTGCTCAGTTGGGGGGGGTGGGACGAAGAACCGGATGTGGGTCTCTCTCTGTCAGAATGCGATTACGACCTCTGCCGGCTGAATAGAGGCGCCTGCACAGGAGATGAGGAAGAGTGCCCTTAGGGTGCGTCTCTCCGCATGCGACGCTAGGTGGCGCCACACTCGTCTGTGTGTGGGTGGCAAAGATGCATCCGGCCGCTGCCCATGTTTCGGAGGGGATGTGGGTTAGCTTCGATCTCCTTGGTCAGGGTAGGGTTCGGCATAGACGGAGAGGAAGCACGATGCAAATTGAACAATTGGATGCGCTAAAGGGGGAGAAAAAGGGGGAAAAAAAAGAAGTGTTATTTAACGGGGGGGCACGGGGGGGCACCCCCTGGCTCCGCCCCTGGTGGCAATGTCTTGGTGAAAGCATTCGCCATTCTCATCACTTACTGCACCAAGATTACCACCCCACCTGGGGATCGAACCCAGGACCTTCTTGCTGTGAGGCGACAGTGCTACCCACCGAGCCCCGGTTGAGCCAGACTGCATGTTAAACCTTTCACATGCGCATCTGTGAGTAAGCTTTTTTGCTTTGTATCGTACTCCAGTATAAAGGTAAAACTAATGTTCTGAGGAAAAGCTTTATTACACCCGCTGCATCTCTAGTCATTATAATTAGCATGTTTAGTTATAGGGCTTGTAATGTAATGAGGTGTTCGCTACTGACTGTTTAAAATGTACATTCAGAAGCTGAACTGGTTCTGCTCACAGTGTTTATGTTTATTTTACTGCCAAGTTCCCTAAGTTACGGATATTTTCATTAAACAAAGCGTGTAGACTTGTTGATATGAAGCTCGATGTTGTGTGTTGTGTTTCAGTAAGAAGCTACAGGCTTCTTCTGGTTATCGGATAAGGGAAATTGTCAAAAGTATTCGCTCGTCTGCCTTCACACGCGTATGAACTTGAGTGACGTCCAGTTCTTAATCCATAGGGTTTAATATGATGTCGGCCCACCCTTTGCAGCTATAACAGCTTCAACTCTTCTGGGAAGGCTTTCCACAAGGTTTAGGAGTGTGTTCATGGGAATTTTGACCATTCTTCCAGAAGCGCATTTGTGAGGTCAGACACTGATGTTGGGCGAGAAGGCCTGGCTCACAGTCTCCGTTCTCTAATTCATCCCAAAGGTGTTCTATCGGGTTGAGGCAGGCCAGTCCAGTTCTTCCACACCAAACTCGCTCATCCACATCCATGTTGGAACAGGAAGGGGCCATCCCCAAACTGTTCCCACAAAGTCAGGAGCATGAAATTGTCCAAAATCTCTTGGTACGCTGAAGCATTAAGAGTTCCTTTCACTGGAACTAATGGGCCGAGCCCAACTCCTGAAAAACAACCCCACACCATAATCCCCCCTCCACCAAACTTTACACTCGGCACAATGCAGTCAGACAAGTACTGTTCTCCTGGCAACCGCCAAACCTGCCAGACAAGGAAGCGTGATCCGTCACCCCAGAGAACACGTCTCCACTGCTCTAGAGTCCAGTAGCGGCGTGCTTTACACCACTGCATCCGACGCTTTGCATTGCGCTTGGTGATGTAAGGCTTGGACGCAGCTGCTCGGCCATGGAAACCCATTCCATGAAGCTCTCTACACACTGTTCTTCAGCTAATCTGAAGGCCACATGAAGTTTGGAGGTCTGTAGCGATCGACTCTGTAGAAAGTTGGCGACCTCTGCGCACTATGCGCCTCGGCATCCGCCGACCCCGCTCTGTCATTTTACGTGGCTAACACTTCGTGGCCGAGTTGCTGTCGTTCCCAGTCGCTTCCACTTTGTTATAATAGCACTGACAGTCGACTGTGGAATATTTAGTAGTGAGGGAATTTCATGACCGGACTTGTTGCACAGGTGGCATCCTGTCACGGTACCACGCTGGAATTCACTGAGCTCCTGAGAGAGACCCATTCTTTCACTAATGTTTGTAGAAGCAGTCTGCATGCCTAGGTGCTTGGTTTTATACACCTGTGGCCATGGAAGTGATCGGAACAAGTTAGTGAGTACTTCTGGTATATAGTGTATCAGCCAGTTGACCTAGAGCCAAGTGCATTCTCATAGATCATGTTATATGTTGTTACTTTTCGGGCTACTTACATTGCAAAACCTTGCAAACAGTTAGATTTAGATACAATTAGATATAATCTCTCCACCCTGCAACTGTCTCTAATCCACAGGCAGTAATTAATCAGCCTGTAAACCACACCATGTGCAATATAATTCCCCTAATTAAAATAGGATGACTGTCATCGACAGTGTGGGTCATAAGGATGCCCAGGTCAATATTTTTTATCCCAGTCTTAATCCTTAGCTTAAACATTGAGTACAGACTGTTACTGATATTGATCCCGTATTTACAAACCCCATTTCCTAAAAAACAGTAAATGAAATAGTATTTCATAAAACAGTATACAAGAATCTGTTATTTGTTCATTCTCATGAACCCAGGTCAATGTTTTATCCCAGTCTTGATCCTTATCATAAACATTAAGTACAGACTGGTACTGATATTGATTCCATATTTACAATCCACCTTTGTTAGTATACAAGAATCTGTTATTTGCCTTCAACACACTTAAAAACTTGACACAGGGCAAAATAAGACAATACGACAATAAGCAGGTGAACTGGTAACAGGTGAAACTTCCATTGTTGGTTATAAAAAGGACCTTTTCTTAGCAAAGACGGGTCGTGGCTCGTTACTTTGTGCCTAAGAGGACTGCAATCGCACCAGATTGAAAATATTTTAGGTCTTTCACCAGCTACTGGACATAATGCTGTGAAAAGATTCAGGGAATCCAGTAAAATCTTAGTCTATGTAAAAAAAAAAAACACTGTTAAATGTGCATGACCTTTTGAGCCTTCAGGTGACAGTACATATAGGCTTGGAAGTACAGTACTTCCAAAAACAATTATTACTTAACACAGGCTGCCGCTATACATCAGTTCTATTCTACGTGCTCAGGCTCATCTCAGATAGACCTAATGACAGTAGAAATACGCTGTGGTCAGATGAGCCCACTTATCAGCCTGTTTTGGGGCAAAATGGACATTAACTTCTCTGTTACCCCTTTTCCACTGATGTGAATTTTCCACCACTAACTGGTGGAAATGCGTGCCGGTTCTCTAAAAAAACAACAAGGTTTGTGTGTGAAAGCCCAAACAGAACCGGTTTGGTGGAAAAGCGTTATGTGTTGAAGACGAATTGGACCGTGCAGACTGTTTTCAATAAAAGGTGCAAAAGCCAAAATCTGGGATGGTATGAGGGGTGCATTAGTGCCCACGTCATGGGTGACTTGCATACGTGTGAAGGTACCGTTGACACGGAGGCGTGTATTAGGATTTTATAGACAAATATGCCATCAAAGTCAAGAGCAATGCCAGGACTTATTCTGCATGTTAGACGTGTGTTGCTATGTATATAAAGTGTGTGAGTGCTTGACTGGCCTGCCTGCAGTCTAAATCTATTGAAAATGTATGGGTCATCATGAAGAAGGAAGGAATTAGACAATAGACATCATGGACTGTTAAGCAACAGATGTCTTGTATCTAACAAGAATGGGCAAAAAATTCCACTTCCACTTCCAGGCACCAAACAATTAAGATTAAAGATTAAAGCAGAGCTGGCACATGCACACTAAGGGTGGGTTGGATGTGTTTCAAATCAGTGTGCTTATTCTAAAACAGATTGTAGCTGCGCCTTCTATTAGATTCGTCAGCTGTTGAAAATAATCGATCAATGATTTCTTTGTTGGTTAATCGTTTAATCATTAACATCCATAATTAATCATTTTTCCCTTGTTTCATAGACTTTAAAGTGAGCGATTACAGATTTGAGACTCATGCACAGGGACTTTAAGAGAAGGAAACTACACAATAGGAACACTGTGGAAGAAATTCCAAGTGCTGTCAGTTCTACAGGGAAATGGAATTGTATATTTGTTCTGCTTTAGTAATAGTACCTTGATGTCAGGTACTTTTGACATCCCTATTTCCGTATCGCATTACTGTCTGTATTTGTTGTTTTCTTTAAAGTACAGGTTTTATCACCGCTACTAGTGCACCATTGAATTGTTGTATCTGTTACTTTTTGAAAGTGATGGTCAGATCCATTATAGCTCCAAGCAAACTACAAGAGGTTGTTTTTTCCCTATTTTATCGAGTATCAGTGATGATTTGTCGAGTACTAAAACAAGTAAGGTGCTCGAGACCCAGGCAGATTTTGTGCTTTGTAGTCAGACGGGTGGTAACAGAGATCCAAATATAAAATGTGTTACTGCCTCTGTGCAACGACTGCCTCTCGAGCAGATTAGATGTGATGAAGCTGCCAACCGAAAGATATTGTGATATGAAACTGATATAGTAGTTTTCTTA
The DNA here is from genome assembly GCF_030014385.1 of Trichomycterus rosablanca. Taxonomy (NCBI): domain Eukaryota; kingdom Metazoa; phylum Chordata; class Actinopteri; order Siluriformes; family Trichomycteridae; genus Trichomycterus; species Trichomycterus rosablanca. Next base: position 19,201,506 of record NC_086007.1, read on the forward strand.
ATGTCCTGTTCAGGATGCATTATTTTTGGAGGAAGTGTTGCTTTAATCTGTCAGAGCATTAGATTGAAATCCGTATTCTTCTGATAATATACACTACAGGGTGAGTCAAAAGTCACAGGACACTCTTTTATTTCAGAAACGAAAGGGAAAATGACATATCTGAATACCCCAGCAAGTAATGGGTGAGGGGGGCTATCTTTTAGGCTATGTCCGGAACATGGCCGCCATCTTGAAAGCCGCCATATTGGATCAAGGGCAAGAGATATTGCGAATCTGATCGCGCCAATCGATTTCTGAGCAAATTCTGGTCTTCTTTGATATGCTACATGACCACCTTCCTATTGGAAAAACTTGCCCTTGGTCCAATATGGTGGCTTTCAAGATGGCGGCCATGTTCCGGACATAGCCTAAACTTGCTGGGGTATTCAGATATGTCATTTTCCCTTTTGTTTCTGAAATAAACAAGTGTCCTGCTGGTTAGACATCATTTTCCTAATCCATGACCATTCATTTGGGGTTTTGGGGTTAATCCCACTTTACATCTATAACAACCTCCAGTTTTTTGAGAAGGCATTTCACAGCCAAGATTTTGGACTGTATCTGTGTGTATTTCAGCCTTTTTAATCAGAAGAGCATTTGTAAGGTTAGGCAATGATTTTAGAACAAGGCCTGACACCCGATCAGAGTTCCATATAATCCTATACGTGATGATTGGGGTCGAGGTCAGGGCTCTGTGGCTCCAAACTCATCAAACCGTGTCTTTATGGACCATAATAAACGTAATTGACATTATGGTAGAGCTGGGTGGTATGACGGTACATTCGGTATGCCGGTATTGATTCCTCATAGCGTATGGATTTATCATATACTGCCACACCATAGCATAGTTAATACAACAGCTGTAAGCTTTAATAGGCAGCAAATCATGTAATTTTGTTCGCCGCTAGATTAGATACAGCTCACTTGTTAACCAGGTAGCGGTAGCATAACAGTGTTAACTAGAGATGGAAGGATCGATCGGCTGTGTATCGAAATCGGCCGATTTTTAATCAAAATATGCTATCGGCGATCGGTCGATATTTCCTAAATTCAGCAGATACGATCGCGTGATATGTAAAGATCACCTCCATGTTAAGCTCAGCTCAGTGGATTGATCCAGACTTCGAGCTACAAAGCGCCAACCATCGCATCACCATTCGTCAACCATCGCATTTCACAACCTGAAATAACATAATTAACGTCGTGCATCATACATACGATGCAATTTTGCTGATTGAAATATTTACTTTAAAAAGGTAATTCAACCCGATCCCATCTGATTCGATTCTATGAGCACATTATATAAATTTGTGGTTCACTTTGGTAAATCGTAAGCGGTTCTTACTTTTGATGTAGATGACAACAGAAAACGTTACAGAGCTAATCAGAGGCAAAAGTTTATTAATTACTAAATTGGTTAGTTCAGGATCATCTGCTCTGACTGACAGAAAACTTTTAGCTGCACAGGCAGAACGAGTCTGACTCGGTTACCGCTCTGTGGTAATAGCAGTTTAATTAAGCTTTTTAATTAAGCTTTTTAATGTAAGAGAGTCACACAAAATGTTCTGTAGTATCTGGTGTTTATTTAAAACCACGACATTAATTAATAACAGTAAACACAGAGAGATAACTGAGAAGAGAAACTTACGCTTCTCATAAAATGAATCGACTCCTGAATCACTTATATCGATACTGTGAACAGAGCGTCTCTCTTAAAGACACACACGCGGTTGCTTTTGTCACCGGTTTATCTTCACTGTGAGCCCTATTTTTAAGTTTTTTTCAGACTGAACTGGATAACAGAAACCTGTGTGTGTGTGTGTGTGTGTGTGTGTGTGTGTGTGTTTAGTTTTACTTCTAAAACTAAATTGCTTTAGTTTTAGAAGTAAAAAAAAAATCTCGCAATGCCATGGTCAGGCACTTGCCCCCCCCCCAGACAAGTACTCGCCCTCCACCCCCGAGGTAAAAATTGCACTAAAAACTGCAGGTTTTCTCGATATGGTGGAAAAAATAAACAAAAACAGCAAAGAAATGAGTCATGTCAGCAGTTTAAATATTGTTCCGACACAGATTAAAACACTATATACTGTACGGTTTGTCGGGGCACGGTTGTTGCAAAAAAGCAAACGGTTAAGGGGTAAAAATACTTCAGCGTAGATACACTATATTGCCAAAAGTATTTGCTCGCCTGCCTTCACACGCATATGAACTTGAGTGACGTCCCATTCTTAATCCATAGGGTTTAATATGATGTCGGCCCACCCTTTGCAGCTATAACAGCTTCAACTCTTCCGGGAAGGCTTTCCACAAGGTTTAGGAGTGTGTTTATGGGAATTTTTGACCATTCTTCCAGAAGCGCATTTGTGAGGTCAGACACTGATGTTGGATGAGAAGGCCTGGCTCACAGTCTCCACTCTAATTCATCCCAAAGGTGTTCTATCGGGTTGAGGTCAGGACTCTGTGCAGGCCAGTCAAGTTCTTCCACTAAACTCGCTCATCCACGTCTTTATGGAGCTTGCTTTGTGCACTGGTGCGCAGTCATGTTGGAACAGGAAGGGACCATCCCCAAACTGTTCCCACAAAGTCGGGAGCATGAAATTGTCCAAAATCTCTTGGTATACTGAAGCATTAAGAGTTCCGTTCACTGGAACTAAGGGGCCGAGCCCAACTCCTGAAAAACAACCCCACACCATAATCCCCCCTCCACCAAACTTTACACTCGGCACAATGCAGTCAGACAAGTACCGTTCTCCTGGCAACCGCCAAACCTGCCAGACAAGGAAGCGTTATCCGTCACCCCAGAGAACACGTCTCCACTGCTCTAGAGTCCAGTAGCGGCGTGCTTTACACCACTGCATCCGACGCTTTGCATTGCGCTTGGTGATGTAAGGCTTGGATGCAGCTGCTCGGCCATGGAAACCCGTTCCATGAAGCTCTCTACACGCTGTTCTTCAGCTAATCTGAAGGCCACATCAAGTTTGGAGGTCTGTAGCGATTGACTCTGCGCACTATGCGCCTCAGCATCCGCCGACCCGCTCTGTCATTTTACGTGGCTAACACTTCGTGGCCGAGTTGCTGTCGTTCCCAGTCGCTTCCACTTTGTTATAATAGCACTGACAGTCGACTGTGGAATATTTAGTAGTGAGGAAATTTCACGACTGGACTTGTTGCACAGTTGGCATCGTGTCACGGTACCACGCTGGAATTCACTGAGCTCCTGAGAGAGACCCATTCTTTCACTAATGTTTGTAGAAGCAGTCTGCATGCCTAGGTGCTTGGTTTTAGTGATCGGAACACCTGAATTCAATGATTTGGATGGGTGAGTGAATACTTTTGGCAATATAGTTGACCTGTGATCATGTTGTAGAATCAGTGGAGTCATACCTCAGTATAACGGTATAACTGTGTACTTTATCAGTGGTGACTGCGAGACTGCAAACGTTGTTTTATTTGTCAAAGGGAGAGCTAACAGTAATTGTATAATACTTAAATATTATATTAATAATAAACATTGTATATATTGCACCTGTTTTACATGTACTGATTCCATCATATATTGTATCATTTTGTGGGGCCAAGCAAACCTTATAGTACTTAAAACCTTTATTATATACATGGTGAAATAAACATGTTTTATATTTATATTCTACAGACATATAAAAATAAAACATACCGTGATATACTGTTAAACTGCCAGAATATTAAAAAATACCATGATACAAATTTTTGCTCATACCGCCCAGCCCTACATATGGCTAATGGTTCAAATAAGGATATTGCATAAGGGTCGCTTAGAGAAGACTGATGGAGTAACAGTGTACCTAAGGATTGTGGTTAGTACGAGCGGAGCTGCTTAATCAGACCTGACGTTTGCAAACCAGAAGGAAGACACATTTGGTCTGGCTCCACCTTGATGAATCAGCAGGATTCCGCTGTTGGTTTGCATTTATTTGCATCTAGTCTGTAGCGAGCTCGGACCGGAGATTTACATTACTGTCATTGTGACGACGGACCTGATGGAAAGTGACCGCATTATTCCACTCCAGAGACTTTAACTTGTGTTTTTGGTCTTTGCTGTCTTAGTTTTTTGGACAGTAGGTATGTTTGTTTTTTTTTCTCAGTAAAAGAGGCTATATAAAAATACCTAAACCCCACAAATATCTGATTTTTTTGAATTGATGATCAGTGGTGTATAGTAACGAAGTAATAATACTTCGTTACAGTACTTCAGTAGTTTTTTGAAGTATTTGCACTTTACTGGAGTATAAAAATTTTCGCCAACTTTCACTTTTACTCCACGACATTTTCTAAAGAAATTGTGTACTTTTACTCCGATACATTCTCTGTATGTAAATTCGTTACTCGTTACTACAGAATGAAGGTAAATGATGTGAGATGTGTGACGGACTGCACGCTGGTTTGGTGAATCTGCGCTTGTAAGTTAGACGGTGGTTAAACACATTAATGCGCATGTGCAAACGTTCTCTAAAAGCTATCGGAGTTTTCTAAAAGTGCGTCGTTCACCCAAAGAAACGCAAATATGGACATTTCAGAAGCTCCCCGTCCAACACACTGATGTAAGTTAACAATGATTAACAAAGTAAAGCTGCAGCATATTTCCATATTATTTCCATATTTCCATATTATTAACATTAACATTGTTCAGATATCTACCTACCATTTTTACCGATTACATTCGAACCACAAATAAAACGTTTCACTAAATTTGTTTGGAGTTCATTGACTGCAAAACTCATGAAGACACGTCCATTATTTTTAAAAACTCACCTGCGGACAAATATTTCCTCAGATAACTTCAGTATTAGACCAGTAGAGGAGAGATTCATGGTGCTGAGGAACATGCAGCACGTATTTAACCCTTTAATCATCTCAACAAGAACTCAACTTATCCAACTTATTATTAATGATTTTTCAGCTGTTGGCTTCAAGTTAGAAATGGTGTTTTCATAAAGTAAGAATACCAATATTTTTTTAGTTTAACACATGCCAATCAGTGAGTAGATACAGCCCCCAAAGAATATTATTTAAATACAGCTTATTTTACTCAAATATTTTATTTAAAATAATGGTTGAACAGATCATTAAAGGGATAAAAGTGCCACACGTTTTGTTAAACTCTCTTGAGTTTTGCTTTAAATTAATTATGCCAAAATTATTTTTTTGTTATTGAAATATACTACCCAAATAAAAAAATGGGACAGTATAGAAAATGCAAATAAAATAGATGCAGTGTTTCTTACATTTACATCTAGCTAGTAATAAGTTAAAAAAACAACTAAATGATGACGTGAATTTAAACAGGTGATGTCAACAGTTGATTATGATCATGAATTGGCACAAAAACAGGTTAATTGTTAAGGTGGTTTACAGGCTTAAAAGAACAATCTTTATATTTAAAATGACCGCTTCCATTTATACCAACAGCATTTACTTTTACTTCTACTTTTGATACTTAAGTACATTAAACATCAGATACTTTTAGACTTTTACTCAAGTAATATTCTAAAAGGTGACTTTTACTTCTATCAAAGTAAATTTCTGGTGAGATACTTGTACTTTTACTCAAGTATGGCCTTCCGGTACTTTATACACCACTGCTGATGATGCAGGTTGCTAATTGTTTTTTAGCACAGTCAGATGCCTTACGATTTCAGGCAGGCATGGCATCACCAACTCTTGTTCAAAATTATGAAATTGTCAATTCTGAGTAGTGTACTACAGGGTACCTGGACACAGATTTGCTTGGTCATGTTTCCAACAGACAGGAATGTACAGGCACGGCTGAATTAAACTCAGTTCTCTTCTTATTGTGTGTGTGATCTGGCTGCCAACCATGCCAGCACATAGAAGAGTGTGGCTAAGTAGCTAAGCCTAGTAGCTAGTCAGCAAGGAAGAAAAACCCAAATGTAGTGAAAAATGAATTGTAATGGCTTTTTACCATGATGCTAAAGTCATTAAGTGAATATGACACTTTAGAAGAAAACATAATGGCTCTGTCTGAAAAAAACTAGTGCTGCCCTGCTGCCTACTGCCTACCTAGGCAGTTGCCTAAATAAAGAGGATTCTAATAAGACATGGAACATATTATATAGGCAGGTTATTTAGACACACTACTTAGACAGCGATTACATTGATTACGTCACTGCAGTTTTCGCTTACTAAGCTAACACAGTTAGCCTCAGGCCATTCAAACCAATGGGCTGCGGCGGCACAACTTGCTAGCATGCCAGCTAACATCTCCCTCCGTGTACCGAAAACGGTTAAATTGTCACTAACAAGCCCACATTTGCAAATAAATGACACTTGTACACCTTTATACAACAAACTCCATTCGTTGCTCCTCATTCGTCCATCATATTTGTTATTTTCTGTGAGAAAAGTTGTGCTGCACTGGATGCTGGGATTGACTTCACCGCTAATGAAGCATCTGATGCTCCCTCGTTGTTCAATCAGAATATCACTCAGAAATAAGGCACCTTAGTAGGCAGCATTTTAAGGTATCTAAGCATTTAGACAGATTTCTTCTCAGGAGTGCGAGTACAATGATGTAAAATGCTGTTTGCCCTGTGCACGTCTAGCCAAGAGAACGATTAAGACCAATATGTGTATCTGTACGAGACAGTCAGCAACGGTGTGTCTGAGGTTCACTGTGCACTAGTAGTTTGCATAGTACTGTGTTGATACTGATCTTATTTCCTCCATATTTGCATTAAGTAAACAGCTGTTGGTTTGTTTGGTATTTATATTTGGATTAATTTTCCTGTTTAGGGTGTTTAATGCCAATTTGAAGCTGACCACCTAAAATAGACCACTCTTATTATAAAGTGTTTGGACATGAGTTGTAGGGCTAGGATGTACAGACAATGTCCATTGTACAGGATATGAATTATACATGGAATGTAGGGATGTAACGATACACTCTGCCCACGATGCGATACGATTCACGATACTGAGTTCACGATACGATTTTTTTCCCGATTTTTTTTTTAACAAAATGAAATTAAAGACGAATGATGACAGTTTCCTTTCATTTCTCTTCAAAAAATAAAATAGAATACTGTCTGCGCGCTTATCTTTTATTTATCTAAATAAACAACAATCAAAACAATGCTGCACATTTTCCCCTCACATTTCACATTGTGTAAAAAAAACTGAAATGAAAATTTAAAACAAATCCCACATTTAATAAACTAAGATTTTGCCTGTGCTCCCTCCAAGCTTGGTAAAGTGCTGTAAAGTAAAGTGCTGTAAAGTAAAGTGCTGGCATTACAGTATGGCTAAAGTGCGGGCGTGATGGAAGCTGGTTCTGGACATGATGCTCCTGCACCTCTTGCTGCTCGGCAGCTACGAGTACAGACAGTGGCTTGGGTGGGCGGAGTCTTTTATAATCCTCCTGGTCTTCCTCAGGCAGCGGCTGGTGAATTGGTCAAGTCAAATTTGTGTGTATAGCGCTTTTTACAACAGACGTTGTCTCAAAGCAACTTTGACCGAAAACCGAAACCCCTCCTGTTAAACCAGCGGTCCCCAACCTTTTTTGCACCATATAAGATATCATTTCACGGATCGGCAGGGGTGGGGGGATTTAAAATAGAGTAACAGTACTACTCACAAATGATGGAAATCAGTGGGAACTCTGAGCTTTTTTTGCTGCAACAAGACACTCCCACCTAGGGGTGATGGGAGACAATTACACCCGAACTATGTTGGAAATGGAAGCATACCCCTTTTCCACCGACGCGGAACGGAGCCAGTTCCGGTTCCCGAACTTGATTTTGAACCGGTTCCGCATGTTTCCACCGGAAAAAAGAGGTTCCAGACAGCGAACTAGCGGGCCAATCTGGCACCACAGAATACTTGGTTTTTCAGCCCGAACCGTGACGTCACCTGTGGGCGTGTCATTTTGTACAGCATAGCGACAGCAACAATGGCGTCAGCTGGTGTCTCGTATGGAGCTTAATGCTGCATTTTTACCTTTTAAAGTTCACCTGATTACATTTTGAGCCAGTTTGCCGCTGATATTTTCAAAGCGCCCTAAAAAAGGTGATTTGTGTGATATGACGTGATAAAAGTGACCCGGACAGAACGAAAAACGCTTGTTGTGACAAATAAAGCGTGAAGCTTTTTCAACTCCCCGAGCTGCATAAACACACGTGAAGTAAATTTTTATAAATTTTTTTTTTTTTTAAATAATTTAGCACGTCCAGTTTCATCCCGTCAATCATCCTCTCACTAATGCCGGTCCCTGCTCCTGATCGGGGCTGACGAGGCCGCTCCACGCCTCCTCCGACACGTGCACAGCCAATCGACCGTCTTATCACCCACACTTGACGAGTGCAGCGCGGCAGAGCACCGTGCACGGAGGATCACACACTCCACCGCGCCCCCTCCCGTCTCCATGCAGGCGCCACCGACCAGCCAGCAGAGGGCGCAACCGCCCCAGTCCTGAGAGAGTATCCCCTCCGGTCTCAAATCCCGCCCCCCCACCTGAACCACATGCCAATTGTTGTTCATATAGCCGCCCAGCCTCGACCGGTGAAGGCAGAGCTGGATTCGAAACGACGCACCTTCGAGATCCAGCTCTGGTTGCAGCGCGCTGATCGATGCTTTTTACATAAAAACGAACATCTGTACTAGCAGCACAAATGCTCGCACATAATCTACGCCCACTGATGATGACGCAGGCTTGGTTCTCAAAAACTGGTGGAAACGCGGGTCAGTTCTCTACAGAACACCAAGGTTCGAAGAAACCCGAACAGAACCGGTTCAAGAACCATGGTTTTTTTGGTGGAAAAGGGGTAGCAGTGTTTTCTAGTCTTTGTAGCTATCTCTAATTACAGTCAAGCTGGATCTACACATCTACACACAATCACCAATAATTACAGAGTGAAAACAGTGTTTAGAAAAGATGCAATTTTATTTTACTGCAAAAATGGTTTATTTAGATGTTACATATCTGTACACACCCTTAGCCTAATACTTGGTTGTTGCACCTTTGGCAGCAATTACAGCTTCAATGCGTCTTGGGAAAGAAGCTACGACCGTGGCACACTTGTTTCTGGACATTTTTGCCCATTCCTCTTGGCATATCCTTACAAGCTCAGTCAGCTTGGATGGGGAGCGTCGGTACACAGCCATTTTCAGCTCCTTCCACAGATGTTCCATTGGATTCAGGTCTGGGCTCTGGCTGGGCCACTCAAGGACATTCACAGACTTTCTCAGAAGCCACTCCTTTGTTCTCTTGGCTGTGTGCTTCGGGTCGTTGTCATGTTGGAAGGTAAACAGTCCCAGTCTGAGACCCAGAGCGCTCTGGAGCAGATTTTCTTCAAGGATCTCGATGTACTTAGCTGCATTCATCTTTCCCTATATCAGGACTAGTCGCCCGGGTCACGGTGCTGAAAAACATCCCCACGTCATGATGCTACCACCGCCATGCTTCACTGTAGGGATTGCATTAGCCAGGTGATGAGCGGTGCCTGGTTTCCTCCAGAGGTGACGCTTGGTATTCAGGCCAAAAAGTTCAATTGTGGTTTCATCAGACCCGACCAGAGAATCTTGTTTCTCATGGTTTGAGAGTCCTCTAGGTGCCTTTTGGCAAACTCCAAGCGGGCTGTGATGTGCCGTCTGGCCACTCTACCATAAAGGCGTGATTTGTGGAGTGCTGCCTGGATTGGATGGTTGATCTTTTGGTAGGTTCTCCCATCTCCACAAGGACACGCTGGAGCTCTGTCAGAGTATCCCTCGGATTCCTGCTCACCTCCCTGGCCAAGGCCCGTCCTCCCCGATCGCTCAGTTTGGCCGGACTTCTTCCATTTACGTTTGATGGTGGCCGCTGTGCTCTTTGGGACATGTGAAGCTGCAGCAATGTTTCTGTACCCTTGTCCAGATCTATTCCTTGACACAATCCTGTTTCTGAGGTCTGCAGATAATTCCTTTGACCCCATGGCTTGGAGTTTGCTCTGATATGCACTGTCATCTGTGGGACCTTATATATATATAGGCAGGTGTTGGCAATCCCCAATCATGTCCAATCAATCGAATTGACCACAGGTGGACTCCAATAAAATTGTAGAAACATCTCAAGCAGTATCAGTGAAAACGAAATGCACCTCAGCTCACTTTTGGGTGTCATACTGTATTAAAGGGTGTGCACATTTGTGTACATATGATATTTTACATTTTTATTTTTAATAAATTAGCACAAATGCCTGAAAACCTGCGTTCACTTTCTCATTGTGGGTATTTTGTGTAGAGTTTTGTGACAAAAAATTAACTCAAGCTATTATAGAATGAGTCTGTAATGTAACAAAAGGTGGAGAAGGTGAAAGGGGTGTGCAGACTTTCCGGCTTGACTGTATTTATTCTTTCTGTGCGGCCCGGTAATAAATGACCGGTCCGTGGCCCGGTGGTTGGGGACCATCTGAGATCAGAATTACATAAACCGATTAAACTGAAATGGAAATATGGTTAGCACTTATGAGTAATTGATATGGCAATAACCACTGCATGTTCCTACTCACATGCACAAGTTGACCGACCTAAATATCCGGTGTTCTCGTGCTCGTTTCACACACCCCTGCTGGATGAGCACTCAATTTTGTGTTGCAATTGCTAGCTACAGTGCATTTCTGCTGTTATTACTGTTCGTGTCTAGGTAAGGAATGGTGTTATTTACCAGTTAACAGTTTTAAACGGCCTTATTTGAATTGAGAGTGGCACAGCAGATCTCTTTCTCATGTGAGTGGTACAGAGAGTTCAGAGTGCTGAATTCTGACTTACTTTTATCCACCCTTATTGCGCCCAATGATTGGGTAGCACTGTCGCCTCACAGCGAGAAGGTCCTGGGTTCAATCCCACAGGTGGGGCGGTCCGGGTCCTTTCTGTGTGGAGTTCTGTCCGGGTTCTCTGGTTTCCTCCCACTGTCCAAAAACATGCAGCTAGGCTAACTGGAGACGCTGAATCGTCCTATAGGTGCCCAGCCGCAAGGATGCATAAACCAGTGCGTTGTAGTGCCGGTCCCAAGCCCGGATAAATAGGGAGGGTCGTGTCAGGCAGGGCATCCGGCGTAAGAACTGTGCCAATCAATAACGCGGATCCCGAAAAATAGGTTGCGCCCAATGCTTCATGGTAAACCACAACTCTAACCAGGTTAAAATGGTGTTAAACTATGAAAATAAAATGAAATAAAACAAAGTGATGTGGATATTTGGCATCATGCTCTTGTAAAATGTGAAAGGCTGATTATTATCTAATAATAGCGATACTAATCTTTTTTAATATAATGACTCTATCTTTATTGTTGATTAGCGCATGTACAAACCCCTGGGGATATGAATAAAGCAACACATAAAAGACATAAACCTCAATCCAGCTGCAATTGCACAGACACCCACTAACACTATACCAGCATGGGAATACAGGAGACCGAAAATGATCCTACATCACACATCATCTTCTTCCTCGGCCTTTGTCCCGGTCGGTTGCGGGGTCGGCTCTCGGCGGGTCGTGATCCGCATCGATTTGGCAAAATTTTTACGCCGGATGCCCTTCCTGACACGACCCTCCCTATTTATCCGGCACTACAGCGCACTGGTTTGTGCACTTTAGCGGCTAGGTACCTATAGGACAATTCAGTGTCTCCAGTTATCCTAGCTGCATGTCTTTGGACTGTGTGAGGAACATGCAAACTCCGCACAGAAAGGACCCGGACCGCCCCACCTGGGGATCGAACCCAGGACCTTCTTGCTGTGAGGCGACAGTGCTACCCACTTAGCCACCGTGCCACCCATCCTACACATCACACATACCCCACCCACTGACGTAGGGCTGGACGATATGGCTCAAATTTATATCACAATATAACTCCTAATTTCGGTCGATACGATATAATTCTGATATCGATATGAATAATACAAATGTCAGAAAAACTGCCAAAAACACCAAAATTGGATGGCGGTACCCGCAAACCTCTTTTCTGGTTTCTGGCAAGAAATACAAGCTGAATACACCACTGCATTAGTCCTTCCTCTCTTATCAGCTATTTCATCTGCTTCTTTTTCAACTGTGGACAGTGGCGGAGCCAGACAATTTTCATAGGGGTGGCCAAACTGAGACCATTGCTCACAGGGGTGGCACAGAAACTGTCTGAGACCTTATTTTTTGTGAAAAACTAAAATATAGCCTATAACCTTAACATTATGAGGAAGAATTTCAAAGATATTCCTTTGCAATACTTAATCATTTGACTGCAAACTTGTGTGTACTGATGAGACTCATCTGAACCCCAGAACGTGCTAGCGTGAATGCATGGAAAACAAATTTTAATTTTCTTTAAAGAATATGATACATTCTGACCAACACTATTAAGCCAAATCAGCATTGAAAATTGATTTTACTTTTAATAGCCTTCTACAATGCTGGGGCTTCTTAAAACTGAATATTCTCTTTTCAATAGAAGTGTTATTTAAATGCTATTAAATTGTTTTTCAAAAAAAAAAAAACTCGCCCAATTTGGAGGAAAACCGCCCAATCTGGCAACACTGGAACGCGCAGAGTCCGTTCATGCCTTTACTCGTAGCGCGCAACAACTAATATTAGTTGTATTAGTACTCACTAGTATTAGTACTCAGTAGTAGTACTTTTTCTGTAATAGTGTTGGTGGTTGACGTTTATGCTGAGTGTATTACTGCACTATTTTGGTGGAGAACTACTTGCTTGCGCTGTTGAATTGCGTCCCTGTGGGAACACCTGCGAGCAAAAATGAAAACTGATATAATACGTAATATATATCGTTCGAATTTGTTTAAAAATCATATCACCGTTATTGAAACATTTTCTATCGTGATATATATATCGATATCGAATTATTGTCCAGCACTACACTGACGAATCTAAAATAACAACCACCGAATCACAGCTGCAATCAGCACAGATCAACACAAGAGAAAACAAACCTCCCTGTCCTCACCTCTGTATTCTCAGCATCCTGATACATGCAGACTCCAAATCATGCCTTCAGGCACTAAACACCCCCACATCCGAGCACCCCGTGAGAATCAGAATACAGAGCATCATAAAATAGCTCACAGATGAAAAGTGTGATATTAGACTATGCTGGGTACCAGTTCTATACAGTATTGTTGAGGAATTTGAGGATTATTTCTGTATTATCCTATGTGGTGGTTTCTTTTTAATGTTTTGGGCATGGGTCATTTTTGTCTTTAGTATATGTTGTAAAGTGATGGGTGTCCGACATTCAGTCTCCTCCTCGTATTAGATGTTGGTGTATCTGAAATGGCTACTTCTAGTGTAGATACACTATATTGCCAAAAGTATTCACTCACCCATCCAAATCATTGAATTCAGGAGTTCCGATCACTAAAACCAAGCACTTAGGCATGCAGACTGCTTCAACAAACATTTGTGAAAGAATGGGTCGCTCTCAGGAGCTCAGTGAATTCCAGCGTGGTACCGTGATAGGATGCCACCTGTGCAACAAGTCCGGTCGTGAAATTTCCTCGCTACTAAATATTCCACAGTCGACTGTCAGTGCTATTATAACAAAGTGGAAGCGACTGGGAACGACAGCAACTCGGCCACGAAGTGGTAGCCACGTAAAATGACAGAGCGGGTCGGCGGATGCTGAGGCACATAGTGCGCAGAGTCAATCGCTACAGACCTCCAAACTTCATGTGGCCTTCAGATTAGCTGAAGAACAGCGTGTAGAGAGCTTCATGGAACGGGTTTCCATGGCCGAGCAGCTGCATCCAAGCCTTACATCACCAAGCGCAATGCAAAGCGTCGGATGCAGTGGTGTAAAGCACGCCGCTACTGGACTCTAGAGCAGTGGAGACGTGTTCTCTGGAGTCACGGATCACGCTTCTCCGTCTGCCAATCCGATCTGGGTTTGGCGGTTGCCAGGAGAACGGTACTTGTCTGACTTCATTGTGCCAAGTGTAGAGTTTGGTGGAGGGGGGATTATGGTGTGGGGTTATTTTTCAGGAGTTGGGCTCGGTCCCTTAGTTCCAGTGAAAGGAACTCTTAATGCTTCAGCATAGCAGGAGATTTTGGACAATTTCATGCTCCCGACTTTGTGGGAACAGTTTGGGGATGGTCCCTTCCTGTTCCAACATGACTGCGCACCAGTGCACCGGTCCATAAACACGTGGATGAGCGAGTTTGGTGTGGAAGAACTGGACTGGCCTGAACAGAGTCCCGACCTCAACCCGATAGAACACCTTTGGGATGAATTAGAGTGGAGACTGTGAGCCAGGCCTTCTCGTCCAACATCAGTGTCTGACCTCACAAACGCGCTTCTGGAAGAATGGTCAAAAATTCCCATAAACACACTCCTAAACCTTGTGGAAAGCCTTCCCAGAAGAGTTGCAGCTGTTATAGCTGCAAAGGGTGGGCCGACATCATATTAAACCCTATGGATTAAGAATGGGACGTCACTCAAGTTCATACGCGTGTGAAGGATATATAGTGCATCATAAACGACTACATTAAAATAAATGGCAACTTAAATGGAACTACCAAACTAACAATAAATCATACAACATTCACCCTAACGTCAGAAATAAACCAAAAATACACTAATGAAGATGTACAGATCAGATTATTTACTCTAGATGACGATCAGGCCATTCCAGACTCACCAACACCTAATATGAGGAGACAAACTTAAATCCTAAACTAGCTTGAGTGACTGCACCCAAACCGATAGGACATTTGGTGTTGCGTAGAGTAGCAGAGTCTCGCCCGTGCTGTTGGTAAACCAGAGGACAATGCCGTCTTTCTGTAAGCCACAGCGTGTCCGTGCCGTAACACAATACACCCTTTTCCAACGGCACCTCGTCCTCTCCTCCCACCTCTTATGCGGTCTGTGAATAGTTCAGCCCTGCAAAACCATCTCATTGTGTTCTGCTGTTTATTCTGTTATGAATTCATGAATACACAAAAAAAAAAAACACGAGAAGAACCTGAGGGAGTGAAAACCCCAGGAGTGACGTGCTGACAGACAGAGCAGGGTGGAGATACGGGGAACTTCATGATGATTTTTTATGGAACGTGTACGGGGTTCCTTTTGAACGAGAACGCTTTACTTTGATTGGTTAGGTCTGCCCACAGCTAGGGCTGTGTGATATGACTAAAAACAGTCATATCTCAATTAGGGCTGGGCGATATTGCAATTGATATTGATTCTTGAACTCTTGATTCTCGATCGCGATTTTTTTTTTTTGCTTGTTCTTGTATAATCTTCTTCTTCTTCTTTTCCTTGGCCTTTGTCCCGTTCGGTTGCGGGGTCGGCTCTCGGCGGATCACGATCCGTGCATCGATTTGGCAAAATTTTTACGCCGGATGCCCTTCCCTATTTTATCCGGGCTTGGGACCGGCACTACGATGCACTGGTTTGTGCATCTAGCGGCTAGGTATCTATAGGACAATTCAGTGTTTCCAATTAGCCTGGTGGCATGTTTTTGGACTGCGGGAGGAAACCGGAGCACCCGGCGGAAACCCACGCGGACACGGGGAGAACATGCAAACTCCGCACAGAAAGGACCCGGACCGCCCCACCTGGGGATCGAACCCAGGACCTACTTATTGTGAGGCGACAGTGCTACCCACTAAGCCACCGTGCCGCCCCCTTGTTCTTGTATAATGCAATTGAAAAAAGACTCAAATTTCTTTTTTTTTTTTTTCTTTTTTTTTGCATTTTAATTTAAAAGACTGCAGAAGTGCAAAAATAGTAACATCACTAACGTTAATTATTCTTTTAAGGAACTCAAACTTTATAACAATAACAATAGTAGGGAAGGCCGTAGCCTATTGGTTAGGGTACTGGACTAGTAATCAGATGATCACTGGTTCAAGCCCCACCACTGCCAGGTTGCTGCTGTTGGGCCCTTGAGCAAGGCCTTTAACCCTCAATTGCTCAGACTGTATACTGTACTGTAAGTCGCTTTGGATAAAGGCGTCTGCTAAATGCTGAAAATGTAAATGTGAATAACAATATAACAATAATTAATAATAATTAAAACAAAATAGACATCTTAATTAGTTATATCCTTTATAAGAATAGCTCACAAACAACTCACTTTAAATAATGTGCAGCAGAACCTCCTTACATTAAGAAAAGTGCAAAACAAAGTTCTTTACAGGTTTCTTAAAAGGAACACGAGCCTGTTTACTGTTTCCACCATATGAATGAGTCTGTATCAGTATCTATGCTAGGGGACATTGAGTAAGCACTCAGCTCAGCTTTGATTTAGTTTTCTTGTGACTGGGAGATGGATGGAGGGGGCACATTCTGCTTCTAACAATATTGACTACAGTTCCCATGCTCCCATGGACTCGCACGTCACTCTCTCCTGATCGCGAGCTCACCGTTTCCGGAGTTTTGATTCAGTTCGGCTGTGTTCGGTTCCATGCGCATCTTATTTAAACACTTTTGTTTGTGTGTCTCGTGGTGAAGTTTTGCCGATCGTGTTTGCGTTAGGGCTGCAACTAACGATTATTTTAGTAGTCGACTAATCTGACGATTATTTTTTTCGATTAGTCGACTAGTCAACGATTATTTGTGTCATACCCTCCATCTCTGCCTTAACATAACAAAACTCTTATGTTATTTAAGTTCCAATATCAAATGAAAATAATGACCCATGAAACATGAATATGAAACTTAAGCTTGATAGTTTAATTAAATATATTTGAAACATTAATACACAATCACAATAAAAAAACCTTGCAGTTCCTTTAGTGTGTTGCAATAATAACGACGCGTCGACAATGAAATTCCACATCGACAAATTTTTATCGTTATCGATTATGTCGACTAATCGTTGCAGCCCTAGTTTGCGTGCCTTATTTCTGAATCTAACCATTACCGTGTATGACACTTGTTGTCCTCCGTTTACCGTTTTTGCTGTTTTGGTTTTCGCTGCCGGTCTGTTTATCCTCTGGTTTTGGACTCTGCCTTTTTGATATTAAACTTTCCTTGATTTATATTCAGCGAGCTTCTGGTCAGTTTCTGCCCCGTGACATGATAGTATTTTAATTAAAATATAAAGTATGTAAACAATCGCGATTGTCACATTTCTAACATCGGGTGAAAACGGTCATTCGAATTAACCGAATTAATCGTGAAAATCGCCCAGCCCTAATCTCAATATGCTTTTAAGAAGTGGCAATATACGATACGATATCATGTAAACGTAAAGTACAAAGCAGGTCACTGCCTGTATTTTAGCTTATAGTTTATAAGTTATCTTAAAATAATAAATGTTGTGACATTGCAGAAGCTTGTGGAAACGATGCCACAGCGAATGCGTTCCGTAATCAAAGCTAAAGGCTTTTTTTTGGCCAGGCAGTGTATTTTGTATTATTACAGGCTGTACTTGTATTCATATTGACAATTTATATTAAACAAACCAGCAGAATCTTACAATCACATTTCTGCTGTCCGTTTTACTTCAAATAAATGAGCATTAAAAAAAAATCCCGAAAAAGTTCAATATTTGATAATGCTTTGCTATCATTGCAAAAAAGAGCACTGAGCTTCTGTTAGGAACATAATCCACTAGTTTTTTCTTATTGGAGGCCATCTTGCATGTTTTCAGAATATTTCCAGAATATATAAATCAGTTTCCAACTGTGTTTGTCCACTTAACTAATGAAAACCGTTTTAGATCATTTAATCTCTCGGGTGTTGCGGTTAAATTCATTCACTAAGCTGTCACTTACACAACAACCAATGAAGAGAGAGATTCCGCCCAAAATCTGAATTTGCAAGCTCTGATTGGTTTGTACATCTGATTCTCTTTAACAAATGAACCGGAGTTGTTTACGCACCTCAGAGTGAGCAAAACGAATGAATCTTTACCATAGATAAGAGCGCAGTTTCCTATCTATATATATTAGTTATCAAGGTTATATATATATATATATATATATATATATATACAGTGTATCACAAAAGTGAGTACACCCCTCACATTTCTGCAAATATTTTATTATATCTTTTCATGGGACAACACTATAGACATCAAACTTGGATATAACTTAGAGTAGTCAGTGTACAACTTGTATAGCAGTGTAGATTTACTGTCTTCTGAAAATAACTCAACACACAGCCATTAATGTCTAAATGGCTGGCAACATAAGTGAGTACACCCCACAGTGAACATGTCCAAATTGTGCCCAAAGTGTCAATATTTTGTGTGACCACCATTATTATCCAGCACTGCCTTAACCCTCCTGGGCATGGAATTCACCAGAGCTGCACAGGTTGCTACTGGAATCCTCTTCCACTCCTCCATGATGACATCACGGAGCTGGTGGATGTTAGACACCTTGAACTCCTCCACCTTCCAATTGAGGATGCGCCACAGGTGCTCAATTGGTTTTAGTCTATCACCTTTACCTTCAGCTTCCTCAGCAAGGCAGTTGTCATCTTGGAGGTTGTGTTTGGGGTCGTTATCCTGTTGGAAAACTGCCATGAGGCAGGGGAGGGGATCATGCTCTGTTTCAGAATGTCACAGTACATGTTGGAATTCATGTTTCCCTCAATGAACTGCAGCTCCCCAGTGCCAGCAACACTCATGCAGCCCAAGACCATGATGCTACCAAGTCTTCAACCTCTGCAGCAATGCTGGCAGCACTCATGTGTCTATTTTTTAAAGCCAACCTCTGGATATGACGCCGAACACGTGGACTCAACTTCTTTGGTCGACCCTGGCGAAGCCTGTTCCGAGTGGAACCTGTCTTGGAAAACCGCTGTATGACCTTGGCCACCATGCTGTAGCTCAGTTTCAGGGTGTTAGCAATCTTCTTATAGCCCAGGCCATGTTTGTGGAGAGCAACAATTGTATTTCTCACATCCTCAGAGAGTTTTTTGCCATGAGGTGCCATGTTGAATATCCAGTGGCCAGTATGAGAGAATTGTACCCAAAACACCAAATTTAACAGCCCTGCTCCCCATTTACATCTGGGACCTTGACACATGACACCAGGGAGGGACAACGACACAATTGGGCACAATTTGGACATGTTCACTGTGGGGTGTACTCACTTATGTTGCCAGCTATTTAGACATTAATGGCTGTGTGTTGAGTTATTTTCAGAAGACAGTAAATCTACACTGCTATACAAGCTGTTCACTGACTACTCTAAGTTATATCCAAGTTTCATGTCTATAGTGTTGTCCCATGAAAAGATATAATGAAATATTTGCAGAAATGTGAGGGGTGTACTCACTTTTGTGATACACTGTATATACAGTGTATCACAAAAGTAAGTACACCCCTCACATTTCTGCAGATATTTAAGTATATCTTTTCATGGGACAACACTGACAAAATGACACTGACACAATGAAAAGTAGTCTGTGTGCAGCTTATATAACAGTGTAAATTTATTCTTCCCTCAAAATAACTCAATATACAGCCATTAATGTCTAAACCACCGACAACAAAAGTGAGTACACCCCTAAGAGACTACACCCCTAAATGTCCAAATTGAGCACTGCTTGTCATTTTCCCTCCAAAATGTCATGTGACTCGTTAGTGTTACTAGGTCTCAGGTGTGCATAGGGAGCAGGTGTGTTCAATTTAGTAGTACAGCTCTCACACTGGTCACTGAAAGTTCCAACATGGCACCTCATGGCAAAGAAATCTCTGAGGATCTTAAAAGACGAATTGTTGCACTACATGAAGATGGCCAAGGCTACAAGAAGATTGCCAACACCCTGAAACTGAGCTGCAGCACAGTGGCCAAGATCATCCAGCGTTTTAAAAGAGCAGGGTCCACTCAGAACAGACCTCGCGTTGGTCGTCCAAAGAAGCTGAGTGCACGTGCTCAGCGTCACATCCAACTGCTGTCTTTGAAAGATAGGCGCAGCAGTGCTGTCAGCATTGCTGCAGAGATTGAAAAGGTGGGGGGTCAGCCTGTCAGTGCTCAGACCATACGCCGCACACTACATCAAATTGGTCTGCATGGCTGTCACCCCAGAAGAAAGCCTCTTCTGAAGTCTCTACACAAGAAAGCCCGCAAACAGTTTGCTGAAGACATGTCAACAAAGGACATGGATTACTGGAACCATGTCCTATGGTCTGATGAGACCAAGATTAATTTGTTTGGTTCAGATGGTCTCAAGCATGTGTGGCGGCAATCAGGTGAGGAGTACAAAGATAAGTGTGTCATGCCTACGGTCAAGCATGGTGGTGGGAATGCCATGGTCTGGGGCTGCATGAGTGCAGCAGGTGTTGGGGAGTTACATTTCATTGAGGGACACATGAACTCCAATATGTACTGTGAAATACTGAAGCAGAGCATGATCCCCTCCCTCCGGAAACTGGGTCGCAGGGCAGTGTTCCAGCATGATAATGACCCCAAACACACCTCTAAGACGACCACTGCTTTATTGAAGAGGCTGAGGGTAAAGGTGATGGGCTGGCCAAGCATGTCTCCAGACCTAAACCCAATAGAACATATTTGGGGCATCCTCAAGCGGAAGGTGGAGGAGCGCAAAGTCTCGAATATCCGCCAGCTCCGTGATGTCGTCATGGAGGAGTGGAAAAGCATTCCAGTGGCAACCTGTGAAGCTCTGGTAAACTCCATGCCCAGGAGAGTTAAGGCAGTTCTGGGAAATAATGGTGGCCACACAAAATATTGACACTTCAGGAACTTTCACTAAGGGGTGTACTCACTTTTGTTGTCGGTGGTTTAGACATTAATGGCTGTATATTGAGTTATTTTGATAAATTTACACTGTTATATAAGCTGCACACAGACTACTTTTCATTGTGTCAAAGTGTCATTTTGTCAGTGTTGTCCTATGAAAAAATATACTTAAATATCTGCAGAAATGTGAGGGGTGTACTCACTTTTGTGATACACTGTATATATACAGTCGAATCCGGTTAATCGGACCACATCGGGACGCGATCGTTTTGGTCCTAATAACCGGCTGGTCCGATTACACGAACATGCCCTATGTTACAAGACGGGACGTGCTATAATTTATGTAACATATTAAATGTTTATTAAACCTTTATTGTGCGATATACACGTATAGCGAACGTACAAACAAGAACTACTGTTGCTTACGAACTTTGTTCATTAAAAAATAAATTTGCAAACAAGTTTTTCGAAACGATCTACAACACAATGTATAGGTACTCAGCATGCGAAGCATAATAAAAAAAAAAGTTCTTACTAAATTCCATCTTGTTTACGCTTGACTTCATTTCGCCGAAAAGCGGAGATGCAGATGGATCCAATAACCACGCTGCTGGCTACTGGGTGCTTCGTTGTGGGAAAGAAAGTGGTGGGCGTGTTCACCTCCCGCTGGTTTTGCTCTTGTCAACACAACTTTTCGGATTTCCTGACCTTTGATAAAAGTATAAATTCTCCCGGGGAGCCCAGGAATCCTCCCATATCTCGCTGACCCGCTTTGTATCCCCTCTAAGTGGCGACTTGTGGCTTCTTTTTCTTATTCGCTCTCACGTTCTTTGGTCCGATTAAACGGAATTTTGGTCCAAATAAGCGAATAACATTACACGTACATAATAGGATTTGTTTCGGTACTTTAGGATTCGGTCCGAATAAGCGGCTGGTCCGATTAACCGGTGGTCCAATTAACCGGATTCGACTGTATATATATATATATATTCCTGTCTATATATAAGTACTATCGAATATAACGATATTCGCGATTATACCGCCCAGCCCTACTTCTAGACATGTCCGCAGATGTCCGTGCACATTCTCAACTTGCCGTGTGTTTCATTTCAGATATCCGACTATCCACCAAACCTTTTGTTTACACTTTGTACATTACGAGCCATACTTGGAATTCTGGGAAACTAGGTCATGTTTGTGAGGCTGGAATTAGTTCCTGCTAAAATCCGCCGCATTCTGAAGACTTAAGTCAACAGATATGCCGGAGTGTTATGGGAGCAGCAGTGGTGACATCTTTGATAGTGGCGGAACGCAGAGGAAATCAAAGGCACGGAACCGAGTCTAACAGTCGGTTTATGTGGGTGTGCCTGTCGTCTTCTAAGTGATGAACCGTCAGCGGCGTTCTCAGCAGGAAACCTTCCCTCATGTTTTATTATCTTCTCCAGCGACGTTCTGCTTCAGCGTTCATGTGAGCCTAATTAGCCCCAATTTTAAAGGATTCTGAAGGAAACCGATATTTTAATAACGCTCGGCTGTGTTCATATTAAATCGTTCCTTTCTGTGCGGTGATTCTTGAGGTCGTCCGTCCACTGGATTGATGTCAGCTCTCGGTTCAGCCGGTCATGTTTAACGTCCTTTAATAATACGCCTGCAGTCGTCTCGGCCCGGAGCGCACTTCTCGCTCCTCTCTACGTCAGACGTCCTTTCGACTTTGGGTTTGATAAGATCGTGCGGTACAGAATTTCAGGAATCATCAGCTGCTGAAATTACTCTCCTGATTCAATCCGCCGTGACTCTCGAGCTGTAGGTTTTTCTTTTGCTTTATGCATACTTGAGCAGCTCTGCAGTCTGGTGTTATGGCTGGAAATAAACTGCCATGGAAACCGGTCTTATGATTCGCTTAGCACTTTAGCAATTCTCGCACCGCAGCCTGGATATTTGCCAGAGCAAACTGTTTAATTGACCCTTAATGACTCGTTTACTGAGGAAATTCTATCACAGGGTAATTTTCTGCTTTGTGTGCAGCATTGTTACTCAGAGGTTTTGCTTTGTACTCTTGTCATGTTGAATATTTTACTCTGGCTTTAACAGGGGAATAGTTTAGGTAAGGGCTGTCCACATTTTTGCAGCTTTCCTCCCAATCTAGTCGTATTCAATCACCCGATTGCATTGCGCTTCCTCTCTACTGATGCTGATCTCCACTTCTGATTGAGGAGAGCGAGACTGACACACGCCTCCTCCGACACGTGCAGTGCACGAGGCGAGTTCATATGCGGATCAGCTTTGTGTCTGGAGAGCCACACCCTGATCAACGCAACATCCATCAACCAGACAGCAGAGGTCGTAAATTGCATCAGTTTTGAGCAACCCTATCCGGCTTCCCACTCTGTATTAGCGACAGCCAATCGTTGTTCATGTGTCGTTCATGTCAGCTCTGGTGTGCTAGTGTGTTTTACCGCTGTGCCACCTGAGCCCCAATCCCCCCCCCCCCAATCTAGTCGTGTCCAATTACCCTGAATGCGTCCTCTATACTGATTCGACCCTTCACCGCTGACTGAGGACGCCTATCAACTGACATGCGCCCCCCTCCGGCATGTACGGTCAGTACAGACTGCATTTTTCACCCGCACGAGTCGAGTTCATACACTTGACGGGCACTGTGTACGAAGGGCCACACCCCCATCAGCATTATTCCTCAGCCCTCTGCAGGCGCCATCAGTCAGCCAGCAGGGGCCGCAGTCGCACCAGTTATGAGGACCTACGATCCGACTTTCTTACCCTCTAACCCTGAACAACAGCCAATCGCTGTTCATGCTGTCGCCCAGCCCAGTCGGAAAGGCAGAGCTGAGATTCGATACGATGTATTCGAAACCCCAACTCTGGTGCGCTACCTGCGCCACCTGAACGGCCCTGAAATATGTAGTTCTTAAATTATTTAAACTTTGAAGGTTAGAATTTTCTGAAACCTCTTTAAAGCAAATGAATGTAAGAAAACACAGGTGCAAAAGAGTGGACGGTCATCGTTGATTGGTCACTGTTGTCAACAAAACTGTGTGCTTAATATAATGCCGGGTTTTAATTTTTGTTTCCACAGAAGCGTTTTATTCCTCTCACTAGGTCATGAAAGTTTGATTTCCTCATGACTTCATACCAGAAGAATATCTCGCTCACACAAGATAGTTAATGTTTGGCAAGAAAGACGATTATTAACCTTGATCATTGAGTTGATGAAGCTGTATGCCAGGAATAAACGATGCATTATGATTAAAAAGATGTGCCAGTAGCATTATATAAGAGTGGTGCCGGCTACCCGGTGTCCTCAGGAAGGTTTTACTCACTCTGCAGATGACCGAGTGGTCTCCTGAGGCAGACTGCATCTCCATGACTTGGCACAGACAGAATCAGGGTTCAGTCTAAGCCTCTGTTCTACCCTATAAAACACTACAGGTACAGAGTTAAAGTAAATGAATCTTGCTCACTCGGCTAATGTGAATGTAAATTTAAGGTGGACTTTGTCTGGTGGCTTGACCTTAGTGGTTAATGCAGAATCTGTGCTGCTCATGTAACCGGAGGACGCCACAGCAGTAGAAATAAAACAGTAATGACAAATGCCAGGAAAGTACTAGCAGTGTGGGGACAGGTTGGTTAGGGACATCCCTCTATAAGGGGTTCTATAAGGGTCCATAATTTACTGCATTGTTGGGTCAATCAAGCCATATAGTCCAGTGAACTGTCTCCGCAATCAAATGTAAGCCAGACATAGATTAGGGCAAGCATTTAACGTTGAACTTATGTCGACTACTTTTTTCACTTGCACGAGGCGAGTTCATATGGGGCAGGGGTGTCAAACTCACGGCCCGCGGGCCAGATCTGGCCCGCCACGTCATTTCATGTGGCCCGCGAGAGCTTAAACGACTGTACGATTGTTGTGATGGTTCGAGTCGTTACAGAGACGCGCTTATAATTTAATGGGACTCCTGCGCCTTTAGGCGGCAACCGTTGGCATCGTAGTCATGGCAACTAACTTTGACCTTCGCTGAGAAGCCATGTGACTTTTACGGCAAAAGAATGCGGGTAGTAATGTAAACAATAATAATAAATATAAATAATTATCTTGCAGTATAATACAGAAGCATCGTCTGTAAGTAGTGGCGTTTATATTCTCAGTTGTTTGTAAATGTTTAGTGAGTATATCACAGCGTTTTAGTTACAAATTTACCGTAATTAAATACAGTTGTTACCGTTACTATAGCAATTAGTATCTTTACACAAAATGCTAACTCATTAGCACTATTTT
Source organism: Trichomycterus rosablanca (assembly GCF_030014385.1). Classification (NCBI taxonomy): domain Eukaryota; kingdom Metazoa; phylum Chordata; class Actinopteri; order Siluriformes; family Trichomycteridae; genus Trichomycterus; species Trichomycterus rosablanca. Next base: position 19,226,539 of record NC_086007.1, read on the forward strand.
AAGTTTGGTTAAATCTCATATTGTACCAGATGTAACACTTGACTACAGCTGTGTGCTTTTACTGTATTAAGTTCTTTATTGTTTTTGTTGTTTGTATTTTTACTTCATTCTTGTGCACACAGTGTATCACACAGCTGGGAAGCAAATAAAACCGACTGTATTCTGAAGAGAGCTGTCTGTCTGTCTGTCTAGCTGAGCAAGGGGGATAAACTATTAGTGAGGGCAGAACAATTGTCTTACAATACACTGTAAAATCCTACATTAACTGCATCTCTCAAAATGCATGCTGATTTTGTGACCTGCAAAGTGACACATCCCGCCAGTAGATGATGTTAAGAAATATTTACACATAATCCCAAAATGTACAAGAAGATAATTAAGAAAATTAAGCAGAAGGAGGAAATGTAATGAAAGTGAAAACAAGTTTGTCCTTCAGGAAGAGAAACCAGTGCGTCTCTTGTGTTATGAGGCTGTGTCTGTGGTAAAGCAGGACAATATAAATGCAGAATTCAGCCTCCAAGAAAAACAACAGACTGCAATCACAGCAGAATACGTTACAATAGGCCCTTTGAGGGCCACAATAATGCTGATGTGGCCCTCGGTGAAAATGAGTTTGACACCCCTGATATAGGGGATCAGTATTGCATGTGGAGAGTTACGCACTGATCTCCATTATCCCCCGTCATTTAACATGTGCCATCGAACAGCCGGCAGAGGTCGTCATCGCAGCAGTTATGAGGAATCCTCTCCAGGAGTCCTATCTGCGGACAAACCGATCATTGTGTGTACAGACGTGTTACTGCTGCACCATCCATTCGCCCATGAATTACCTTCTCTGACACGTTTCTATGACATATAATACTTGACTTTACACATACTGTAATCAGTTTTGGCTATATTGTACACCTACAGTGGACAAGGTGGGAACGTTCCATCTATTGCAAAGCCTCACACCTCACTCTGACTCGCACCCAGGGAAAAGTCTGACGCTGTCCCGTGTCGGGCGAGGTGAGGTGTACGCTAGTCTGCAACCACTTTCAGTCAATATAGAAGAAGGTTGCATTTATCATGTGTACAGTGGTGTTCAAAAAAATAGCAGTGATTTTAAAAAAGTGAATAAAGCACAAAATCATTATAATAACTTTTATTTCCTTAAAAGCAAATGCACTGAAAATACTACACTTTCAATTCTAAATCAAAACATTAACAAAGTGTAGCCAGTTTGTGTTCATCCTTTACAGAAAGTTAAGAAAAATTAATATTAGGCTGTTAAAAAAAATAGCAGTGCCAGCATTTTTCTTTAAAAACAAACTCAAAAAATTTATCTATGAACTGAAATAAATGTTGCTTTAAATTACTGAACTAATATTCAGTGGCATAACAATTGTTTCCGAGATCTGTGTTGCATGGAGTCGACCAACTTCTGGCACGTCTGACCAGGTATTCCAGTCCAGGATGATTAGACGACATTCCACAGTTCTTCTGCAATTTTGGGTTTTGCCTAAAAAAACGTGTTTCAGATATCAGAACACAAGTTCTCTATGGCAGGGGTTTTCAACCTTTTTAGGCATGCGCCCCCCTTCGTGTGCCGAGCACGACTTGCGCCGCCCCTCACACTGCACCCCCCCCCTCCCCTTGGTGGAACAGCACTCGGTCGCGTGTACCAAGCGCTGCTTCCGCCACGCCCCCCTCCCCTGGATAAGGCACGGCTTCCGCCACGCGCCCCTCCCCTTAGTGGACCACGGCTCAATCGCGGATGCCTGCCGCGTCCTCCGCCAGTCTCATGTGCCACCGGTTCATAATAATAATCTCGTAGTGCCACGCCCCCTCGGGCAAGTACTCCCCACAGGTTGAAGACCCCTGCTCTATGGGATTGAGGTCAGGGGATTGAGCTGGCCACTCTATTACCTCAATCATGTTTGTCTGTAACCAAGATGTTTTGGGTCATTGTCATGTTGAAACACCCATTTTAAGGACATTTCTTCTTCAACATAGGGCAACATGATCTCCTCAAGTATTCTGATATATTTAAACTGATCCATGATCCCTTGTATGCGATAAATAGGCGTAACACCATGGTATGAGAAACATCCCCATATCATCATTTTGTACCACCATGCTTTACTGTCTTCACAGTGTACTGTGGCTTGAATTCAGTGCTCGAGGGTCGTCTGACATAGGGCCACTAGGCCATTTCTTTTTGGAGCAGTCAATGTGTTCCTTGGCAAATTTGAACCCATTCAGGACGTGTCTTTTTCTTAACAACGGGACTTTGCTGTTAAATTGGCTTCACTTAACTGTACTCACTGGTAACTTCAGATGTTCCTTGATCTTTCTGGAGGTGATCACTGGCTGAGTATTTGCCATTTTGGCTAATCTTCGATCCTTTCAAACAGTAGTTCCACGCTTCCTTCTGCGTCTTTCAGGTTTTGGTTGTCACTTCAAGGCATTTGAGATCATTTTAGCTGAGCAGAATATAATCTGCTGCACTTCTCTGTATGTTTTTTCCCTCTACAATCAACTTTGTAATCAAAGTACGCTGTTCATCAGAACAATGTCTGGAACAACCCATTTTACCCAGTATTTCAAAAGGAAATGTGCTATGACCAACCTGTGCAACATTTGCCACCCTCCTGAATTAAATAAGGGCCAAAATTTCAAAAAGTTTTTCTGCAGAATGAATGCTATTATTTTTAACAACCCCCTTTCAATCAATGATTCGATTACCCAGAATGAGCGGCATGCATGTCCTAATTGTTGGGTTTGTTTTGTTTTTATTACTCTACTACACTTTCAAGTAGGGCTGCACGATATTGGAAAAACTGACATTGTGTTTTTTTTTCTTCATGCGATATATATTGCGATATTATATATATACAGTGTATCACAAAAGTGAGTACACCCCTCACATTTCTGCAGATATTTAAGTATATCTTTTCATGGGACAACACTGACAAAATGACACTTTTACACAATGAAAAGTAGTCTGTGTGCAGCTTATATAACAGTGTAAATGTATTCTTCCCTCAAAATAACTCAATATACAGCCATTAATGTCTAAACCACCGGCAACAAAAGTCAGTACACCCCCAAGAGACTACAACCCTAAATGTCCAAATTGAGCACTGCTTGTCATTTTCCCTCCAAAATGTCATGTGACTCGTTAGTGTTACTAGGTCTCAGGTGTGCATAGGGAGCAGGTGTGTTCAATTTAGTAGTACAGCTCTCACACTCTCTCATACTGGTCACTGAAAGTTCCAACATGGCACCTCATGGCAAAGAACTCTCTGAGGATCTTAAAAGACGAATTGTTGCGCTACATGAAGATGGCCAAGGCTACAAGAAGATTGCCAACACCCTGAAACTGAGCTGCAGCACAGTGGCCAAGATCATCCAGCGTTTTAAAAGAGCAGGGTCCACTCAGAACAGACAGAACAGTTGGTCGTCCAAAGAAGCAGAGTGCACGTGCTCAGCGTCACATCCAACTGCTGTCTTTGAAAGATAGGCGCAGGAGTGCTGTCAGCATTGCTGCAGAGATTGAAAAGGTGGGGGGTCAGCCTGTCAGGGCTCAGACCATACGCCGCACACTACATCAAATTGGTTTGCATGGCTGTCACCCCAGAAGGAAGCCTCTTCTGAAGTCTCTACACAAGAAAGCCCGCAAACAGTTTGCTGAAGACATGTCAACAAAGGACATGGATTACTGGAACCATGTCCTATGGTCTGATGAGACCAAGATTAATTTGTTTGGTTCAGATGGTCTCAAGCATGTGTGGCGGCAATCAGGTGAGGAGTACAAAGATAAGTGTGTCATGCCTACAGTCAAGCATGGTGGTGGGAATGCCATGGTCTGGGGCTGCATGAGTGCAGCAGGTGTTGGGGAGTTACATTTCATTGAGGGACACATGAACTCCAAGATGTACTGTGAAATACTGAAGCAGAGCATGATCCCCTCCCTCCGGAAACTGGGTCGCAGGGCAGTGTTCCAGCATGATAATGACCCCAAACACACCTCTAAGACGACCACTACTTTATTGAAGAGGCTGAGGGTAAAGGTGATGGACTGGCCAAGCATGTCTCCAGACCTAAACCCAATAGAACATCTCAAGCGGAAGGTGGAGGAGCGCAAAGTCTCGAATATCCGCCAGCTCCGTGATGTCGTCATGGAGGAGTGGAAAAGCATTCCAGTGGCAACCTGTGAAGCTCTGGTAAACTCCATGCCCAGGAGAGTTAAGGCAGTTCTGGGAAATAATGGTGGCCACACAAAATATTGACACTTCAGGAACTTTCACTAAGGGGTGTACTCACTTTTGTTGCCGGTGGTTTAGACATTAATGGCTGTATATTGAGTTATTTTGAGGGAAGAATAAATTTACACTGTTATATAAGCTGCACACAGACTACTTTTCATTGTGTCAAAGTGTCATTTTGTCAGTGTTGTCCCATGAAAAGATATACTTAAATATCTGAATAAATGTGAGGGGTGTACTCACTTTTGTGATACACTGTATATATATAGATATAATATTAATAATGCATGTATCTTACTCTGAATAATGGGCTCATCTGTGAAAAAGGTTGGTTCCTTATGACAAGCTACATCTTTATACTCGGTTGAAACTGAGCATTAAACTAAGAAAGCTTCAATATCACATGAGGGAATTAACAGGATTGACAAAATGGGTCATTTAATATTTTATTTCACAATCAAAACCTCCAAGTAGTAAACATTATTAAAAAAAAAAACTATACAAACAAAAGAGCAGCTATACACCTGTTCGAAATCCGAGATGCCTTACTAAGCTCACTACTGAGGCATCTTAATATTTCCATGTTATTTCAATGTGACTCAAGAACGAGTGAGAATCAGAAGCGTCCTTAGTGATGAAGGCAATCCCAGGATTCATTGCGGCATCTCTTCTCTCGCAGAAAAATAAACATGGCTGACGGTGCGGACAAAGTTATTTTCAAACGTAAATAAATAATTATCGATTTTTAACGAATGTTTTTATTTTCAGGTTTGGGCTCGTCAGCAAATGTAACAGTTTTCTGTACACGAATCGAGATGTTATATTGACATGTTAGCGCTGTCCCACCTCATTCTATTGGTTTTAATGGCAAGATGCTAAATGCTAAACGCGGAACCCGATGAAATCGCTAAGTAGCGCGTTCGAATAACCTGCCTTATAAAAGTTAATGACTTATTAGAATCCTCTCTACTGAGGCAGCTGCCTGTGTAGGTAGTAAGACAGCGAGGCGGCTCACTAGGTTTTCGAACACACTGGTAGATACGTCATGGAAAATGAGAACGGTGTGAATTTTCGTTTTGTGTCAAAGTTGTAGCATGACGTATTTGATTTAATTTGCATTAAGTGACATCGCACGTCCTGCGATGTGACTATTGCGCATGCACACATCGCGATGACGATGCTGAAACGATATATCGCGCAGCTCTACTTTCAAGTAAATCTTTTGCTATGTAAAAATATCACTTCTACTAAAAACAGTGATTTATCAGGTTAATGATGTTCCACATATCCCAGCTTGTTTGGAAGCTGGGGTCAGAGCGCAGGGTCAGCCATTGTACGGAGCCCCTGGAGCAGACAGGGTTAAGGGCCTTGCTTAAGGGCCCAACATTGGCAGTGGCTTCCCACTGATACCCTAAAGCTCTCCCCACTAGACTACCACTTATTATCTACTACTTTCTGCATAAATTGGAAATGACCAGAATTAGATAAAATAAAATAATAATAAAACAAACCTGGGTTAACATTATACCTGGAGGCTTTGCCAGTACTTACTGTCAGGTGATGAGAAGTGTCACAGATTTGGCTCTTGCAGCTACTGCAGTGTAGATAGATCATTAGAGCTGTGCTGTCACAAACCCTGCTGATATCTTCAATCGATCATACAGAAGGGATTTATTGCCATGTGAGAGAAATGAGAAAGTCTGGCTGAGAAGAGGTGTTCATTCATTCCTGACTCCAACACGACTTGATCAAAGTTTATAATTAAAAGTCACACCAGCCTAGAATTTTTTAAGCTAAATCTGACTCAGTGGCAAAACATGAATCGATAAACAGTCACTTCTGATTATTCCTGGTTTCTTATAAACACTTTATTCTTGTCTGGAGTGTAATGGGTGTGTGCCTCACTTAAACACTGGCCGTGAGTTGTTAGACCAGCAACACACTATATTATTATGTATACACCGATCAGCCATAACATTAAAACCACCTCCTGGTTTCTACACTTACTGTCCATTTTATCAGCTCCACTTACCACATAGAAGCACTTCGTAGTCCTACAATTACTGACTGTTAGCTCCCTTTCATGCTGTTCTTCAATGGTCAGGAAAAACTACAGCACTACAGAGCAGGTATTATTTAGGTGGTGGATCATTCTCAGCACTGCAGTGACACTGACATGGTGGTGGTGTGTTAGTGTGTGTTGTGCTGGTATGAGTGGATAAGATGCAGCAATGCGGCTGGAGTTTTGAAACACCTCACTGTCACTGCTGGACTGAGAATAGTCCACCAACCAAAAATATCCAGCCAACAGCGCCCTGTGACCACTGCTGAAGGTCTAGAAGATGACCGACTCAAACAGCAGCAATAGATGAGCGATCGTCTCTGACTTTACATCTACAAGGTGGACCAACTAGGTAGGAGTGTCTAATAGAGTGGACAGTGAGTGGACACGGTATTTAAAAACTCCAGCAGCGCTGCTGTGTCTGATCTACTTATAGGTTGCTCCCATGGTGAAAAGCAGGCTAAAAAAGTATGTAGAGAAACAGATGGACTACAGTCAGTATTTGTAGAACTACAAAGTGCGTCTATATGGTAAGTGGAGCTGATAAAATGGACAGTGAGTGTAGAAACAAGGAGGCTGGTTTCTCCAGGTGGCTTAGTGGGTAGCACTGTTGCCTCACAGCAAGAAGGTCCTGGTTTTGATCCCTAGATGGAGTGGGCCGGGTCCTTTCTTTGTGGAGTTTGCATGTTTTCCCTGTCTGTGTGGGTTTCCTCCGGGAGCTCCGGTTTACTCTCACAGTCCAAAGACATGCAAGTGAGGTGAATAGGAGATACAAAATTGTCCATGACTGTGTTCGATATTAAACACTTGAACTGATGAATCTTGTGTAACCAGTAATTATCTGTCTTGTCATGAATGTGACCAAAGTGTATAAAGTTCAAATCTTAATAAACAAATAAATATTACTTAGTTATAGACCTAATACCATATATGTAAATAGCTATAGTTAATTATTATACTATTCATAGATATGTAAGTTTACTGATGCTCTTTGTTTTGCGGAATATTGCTATTATTTGCACTACTGGTAGATGGTAACTGCATTTTGTTGCCTTGTAACTGTACTGAGCAATAAAGTTAAGTCTGTCCGTCCGTCCGTCCGTCCGTCCGTCCGTCCGTCCGTCTAATCTATCTATCTATCTATCTATCTATCTATCTATCTATCTATCTATCTATCTATCTATCTATCTATCTATCTATCTTGTTGTTGTATACTGTATCTTTCTATGCCTGACCATACTCCAGTCCACTAGATGGCGGAATAAAATCACATCGAGAACGAGGAAACGTACTATTTCACAGTTCACTAAATACCACGTCGTGTTTTTCTCCCAGTGCCATGGTTCTAATCTGCACTTCAATTAAACAATTCAGGCTTTCTGTGAAAGTGAGAGTCAGTTTCTGTCCATCATGTTTGTGCTTTGCTTCCGTCTATGTCATATAAACAATTCGTCACAGTACTTTGACATGGCTAGTGGCAAACGGGGGTCAAGATTTAATCCGAATCTGAACTTTGAGCAAAGTGGCAAGCTGTAAAAACCAAGCATCAAAGCAGTGAATATGGCAAGGTAGGTGCCATCACCCAACTCAGTAGGAATTACAATGGCACAGTCAGCGCAGTAGTGGCTTTGCTACGTATTATGTAAACGCAGCCGTACACATTCACGCACTCGCTCCCACCCAAGGCCAATTTCAGAGTAGCCAATCCAAGTTTGTGCATGTTTTGGGAGAAGATCAGAGTACCCACAAAAAAAGCAGACATGCTAGGAACATACCAGACACCCTTTGGGCAGTGACTGAAGGTGAGAATTAGAGATGCTCTGATCGATCGGACAGGGACCGGGAAACGGTCATATAAACGATTCTGTGCCGGGCACATTTACATGTGCGTGCACACACATGCACACGACGAAAGTAAGCAGAAGAGGAACGATTTCGAAAACATTTAAAACAATGAATTTAATAAGACATTTTAAACAGCACCACCTCGCTGAACATGTGCAATTTGACGAAGCGTTTAATCTAAAGCTAGCGAGAGAGCGCAGGCCCAGGCACCGGCCAACAGACCCTGCTCTCTTTCTTTTGCGATGACGAGATGTAAGCAATAACGAGGTAAATCGTGGAATTCACAGCACTGTATAACCAACCGTTTTCTGTAGTCGAGGACACAGGCTTTAGAAATTCAGTACAATTAGTATTACTGTATATATGTTTAGTATTACTATGTATTTACTTCACTGTGTGGTGGTTTCACTTTTAAACTTGTGTTATGCATCTCGGGGTGCTGAGAATCAGCTTTTCTGGGAGAGTCGAAAAAGCTTAACGTAAAAATAAAGCTTATTGTGGCTTAATGTACTACAAGTCGACATAGGAACACTAAATGTCTCTCTGTTATTACTGGTTATAAGTGCTCTGTACTGCTGAAATTCATATGTCGTTGTTTTAGTACAACAAGCCAAATTAAGCTTTATTTTTCACGTTGTGTTCGTACTTTCTGGGTTGCTTTTACCACATCATATCAAACATTGAAGACCATTGAAGAACAGGGTGTGACGTCTCGCTTTCTAACCTGCTCATTTGCTCTTCAGAAGCTGCCGTGCTGCTGGAGCAGACCGAGTGTGGTGCTGGAATATTCCGAGTTAGGTGCGATGTCACGGTCATATGCATGTTACACTTTGGATCCTGTTGCATGGCAACCTAAAAAGTCAGCTATTGTTGTGTGGTTAGTAACATACACGATATGGACACCTGACCATGAGCTTTTTGGCATTCCACTCGTACCCGCCTCTTCCTGTCGGCTATTATGTTGGTCTGCTGTTTCTAGTGTGCACTAGTGTTCACTTTGGCCTCCTTTGTTATCAGAATGTTTCTTGTAGTGCAAAGTCCACTCTGTCTTAGCTGCCAGGTAGGCGTGAGGGCATGAAACGTCAACGTTATGCCAAGCTCTGGTCCTGGGAACACTCACAACCTACTTTATTGTTTAATATCCTTGGCCAATCTATGCCTGAGAATAGTCCACCAAAGAAAAATATCCAGTCAACAGCGCCCCGTGATCAGCGTCCTGTGACCACTGATGAAGGTCTAGAAGATGACCAACTCAAACAGCAGCAATAGATGAGCCATCGTCTCTGACTTTACATCTACAAGGTGGACCGACTAGGTAGGAGTGTCTAATAGAGTGGACAGTGAGTGGACACGGTGTTTAAAAACTCCAGCAGCACTGCTGTGTCTGATCCGCTCATACCAGCACAACACACACTAACACACCACCACCATGTCAGTGTCAGTGCAGTGCTGAGAATGATCCACCACCTAAATAATACCTGCTCTGTGGTGGTCCTGACCATTGAAGAACAGCATGAAAGGGGGCTAACAAAGCATGCAGAGAAACAGATGGACTACAGTCAGTAATTGTAGAACTATAAAGTGCTTCTATATAGTAAGTGGAGCTGATAAAATGCACACTGAGTGTAGAAACAAGGAGGTGGTTTTAATGTTATGGCTGATCAGTGTATATGACAAATAAAGGCATTCTATTTATTTTGACTAACCGATTGCTAACTGAATTGCTGTAGGATTGCTACATTTACATTTACATTTACAGCATTCAGCAGACACTTTTATCCAAAGCGACTTACACAACGAGCGAAACACAATGAGCAATTGAGGGTTAAGGGCCTTGCTCAGGGACCCAACAGTGGCAACTTGGTGGTGGCGGGGCTTGAACCGGCAACCTTCTGTTTACTAGTCCAGTACCTTAACCACTGAGCTATCTATCACTGGCCCTCATAGTGCAGATTAACCAGTAAACGTGTGGCAAAAAAAATTACAAACCTTGGCCGCTCAGGCGGCGCAGCGGTAAAAACACATGCTGGAACCAGAGCTGGGATCTCGAATACATCGTATCAAATCTCAGCTCTGCCTACCGGCTAAGGCTGAGCGTCCACGCGATCAACGATTGGCCTGTTGTTCAGATATGGGCGGGATTAAGCCGGATAGGGTCTCTCTCTCATAACTAATGCAATTACGACCTCTGCTGGCTGATTGATGGCGCCTGCACAGAGATGAGAAAAGAGTTCTTTCAGGGTGTGTCTCTCCGTACACAGTGCTGAGCTGCACTGCACTCGTCAAGGTGTAGGTGATGAGATGCATACGGCACGCTGCCCACGTGTCGGAGGGGGCGTGGGTTAGCTCCGTTCTCCTCAATCAGAGCGGGGATCGGCATCGGTGGAGAGGAAGCACGACGCAATCGGGCGATTAGACGCGCTAAAAAGGGAGAAAAAGGGAGAAAATGCATAAATAATAATAATTAAAAAAATCACAAAGCATTAATTTTGAATTTCACAAGTGTATATTACACAGGAAACAGCTCATTTCACTCTCCGTGATGCGTTTTTTTACAGCCGTGAATTAGTTAGGGCGTTAGTTATAGCCTCTCATAAACGAACGTTTTAAAAACAGTACCCGGAAACTGTAACGTTTAAAAGTGTGTGTGTACCCAGGCGTGTGCAATTAAGAAAATAAACGCTGACTCTAGCTTATCATAACTCCCCGAGCCTTGAGAGCGGCGGCATGCTTATTGCTCCGACCTTTCATCAGAACACATTTACAAACTCAGACGCTCTGAGATCTGATTGCTTTCTTATCTAGATATAAAGAACGAAGCTCTCGCTGCCTGTTCGTGTTTAATGACTGGCTCTAGAAGCATTCCAGGACTCATTACATTCTGAGAATTTCATTATCGATGGCTGGTAAATCATGCGAACGTGAAGGATTAATAATGCGACTTCTATATTGCCGGTTTGAAGTGTTGGTTGGCCTATGATACCATCACAATAAAAAAATAAAGTACCTCTGTGCTTGCCACGGTGCTCAAAGTTCACCTGACTGAACTTTTATTATTATTATTTTATTTACGCATCTTCTCCCCTTTTTAAAGCTACACGTGGGCAGCGTGCCGTATGCATCTCATCACCTACACTTTGACGAGTGCAGTGCAGCTCAGCACTGTGTACGGAGAGACACACCCTGACAGCACTTTTTTTCTCATCTCTGCGCAGGCGCCATCAATCAGCCAGCAGATGTCGTAATTGCATCAGTTATAAGAGAGAGAGGCCCTATCCGGCTTAATCCCACTCATATCTGAACAACAGGCCGATCGTTGTTCGTGTGGCCGCTCAGCCTAGCCAGCAGGCAGAGCCGAGATTCGATACGATGTATTCGAGATCCAAGCTCTGGTTCCAGCATGTGTTTTTACCGCTGTGCCACCTGAATGAACTTTGACCCAGTTTGCCGTTGGTATTTTCAAAGCAACTTGAATGAGACTGGAACTGTTTGATATAATACAGTAAAAGTGACTTAGGTAGTACAAACGACACTTAGTGTTAACAAAGCTTAGAGAGATTTCATCAGTAGACCGAGGGATTTCATCAGTAGACAGAACTTATGAGCAGTAATAATTAAGCCTTTTATTACAACCCCAAATCAGAAAAAGTTGGGACAGTATGGAAAAAGCAAATAATAAACAAAACACAGAGTTTCTTACATTTACTTTGACTTATTTGATTGCAGACAGGATGAACCTGAGATATTTCATTTTTTATCTGCTCAACTTTATTTCATTTATTAATAAACATCCATTCCTGCATTTCAGACCTGCAACACATTCCAAAAAAAGTTGGGACAGTAAAGCATTTACCACTTTGTAATGTTGCCATTCCTGTTCACCACACTTAAAAGACGTTTTGGCACCGAGGAGACCAAGTGATTTAGTGTTTCAGGTTTTATTGTGTGCCATTCTTCCTGCAAACACGTCTTAAGATGTGCAACAGTACGGGGTCATCTTTGTCACATTTTTCGTTTCAAAATCCTCCACACATTCTCTATTGGGAAGAGATCAGGACTGCAGGCAGGCCAGTCCAGTACCCGTACCCTCTTCTTCCACAGCCATGCCTTGGTAATGTGTGCAGCGTGTGGAAAAATACATGGACGTCCCTGGAAAACATGACGTCTTGAAGGCAGCACATGTTGCTCTAAGATCTCAATGTACTTTTCTGCATTATTGCCGCCATCACAGAAGTGTAAATGACCTTTGCCAAGGGCACTGACACAGCCCCATACCATGACGGCCCCTGGCTTTTGGACTGTGGTCCAGAGCACACGGTGTCCATTTTTTCCATAAAAGACCTGGAATGCTGATTCATCTGACTACAATACACGATTCCACTGTGTGATGGTCCATCCTAGATGCCTCCGAGCCCAGTGATGTTGACGCCCGCTTCTGGACATGGTTAACATAAGGCTTCTTTTTTGCACAGTAAAGTATTAAGTGGCATTTGTGCATGTAACTCTGTATTGTAATGCTTGACAAAGGTTTGCCAAAATAATCCCTCACCCATGTGGTTATATCAGCTATTGTTGAGTGGCAGTTCTTGATGCAGTGCCGTCTGAGGGATCGAAGCGGCAATTTGCACCAATTAAGGCTCACGGTGAGCGAAGCGCAAAACACATCTCATGTGAATGCACTAAAGAAAGTAACAATGGCAACAAACATGAGGAACGGGGTCGCCACAAGTCTTTATGCTAGAGTCCGAGTCAAGTCACAAGTCTTTATGCTAGAGTCCGAGTCAAGTCACAAGTCTTTATGCTAGAGTCCGAGTGAGTCTTCAGGCTAGAGTCCGAGTCGAGTCACGAGTCTTCAGGCTAGAGTCCGAGTCGAGTCACGAGTCTTTATGCTAGAGTCCGAGTCGAGTCACGAGTCTTCAGGCTAGAGTCCGAGTCGAGTCACGAGTCTTTATGCTAGAGTCCGAGTCGAGTCACGAGTCTTCAGGCTAGAGTCCGAGTCGAGTCACGAGTCTTCGGGCTAGAGTCCGAATCGAGTCACAAGTCAATATAATAAACACAAAACATATATTGGCCGTTTTACTTAGTGCTTTTACTTTCCTAGGTACCACTTAAAAGCTTAAACTGACGTTTTGTTTTCATTGCAAATTACGGCACAGCGGCCAAAATCCAAAACACAGCAAAAAATCCATAATCACTGCTTACCTTAGCTTCTGTTCAGGATGCTATAAAATGTATAACCGTGTGTCTCATTAGGAATATAATCCGTTATTTTTTAAATGTGCTTATAATTAAAAACCTCCAAACCTTTCTCGGTTGTGAAGTAAAACACGAACTTGTTAGAAAGCCAATCAAGCGTTTCATTGACAATCATCTGTGTGATGCTGAAAACTGATGTAAATAACAGCATTTCTTACTAAACATTAAAATCAGAGGGCCTGATTGGTTCAGAAAGCGGTCTTTCAATCATTAGCGCCAATTCTGTAGGAGCGTTCCATTCACATTATCTGTTACTTTGAAGTGCACTAAGTAGGGTATTCCACCATTGTAAGTAGGGAGCGACGCTTCATCACTACGCCGAAAGCCGGCTGGAACATTTACCCATTGCGCGCGTTGTGGGTTAAGACGGCCGGAGCGTTATTAGAGAACAGAAAATGACACGATCAGAATGATGTTGGATCATCACACATAACTAATGTTGCTGACTTTTGTTGTCCACAAGTCGTTTTTTGCGAATCACGAGTCGAGTCTAAGCCATTTAAAATGAGTCTGAGTCGAGTCTGAAGTCGCTATGTGTGCAGACTTGAGTCCCCATCTCTGCTTGGAGGTAATCTGCGTGCGCCGCCATGTTGTTACTACGTTTTAATTACGTTGTGCAACACCCACCATTAAGGACGCATTCTTGGCTCCCAAAAACTGGTGGAATTGCAGGCAGGTTCTGTAAAAAGCACAAAGGTTCTAAAGAGCCCAAACGGAACCAGTTCAAGAACCAGAGTTCTACTGGTCAAAAAAGCAAAAATTTAAACTACTTTGTGATAACAGATTGGGAGAAAGAGCTTTTCCTGCTCCAGCATGATTGCGTCCTTGTGAAAAAAGTGGCAAATTTGGTCCAAAAGGATTCCAACGGCCCGCACAGAGCCCACTGGGATGAATTGGAAGTCGATTATGAGCCACGCCTTCTTGTCCACCCTTAGACCTTGACTTCCAAAATGCTCTTTTGAATGGACACACATTTATGCTATAGCAAAGGTGGGCTTTAACTTCATGTTGAGATTTTGTCCCTTGATTCTTTTTTTTATATACCTGAAAGGCACGAGAGCTCCTAAAAAAAAAAAAAGGATGTTATGATGACTGGATTTTATTTGCATGATATATTTACCCAGAGAACCTATTTCAGATTCAAACGATGAGAAAAATATAAATCAACCAGCTTTACCCTGAATCACCCTGAATGTGTTCAGTTGCAGCTCTTGTTGTCATTTATAATAGAGAAGTGGAAGTATGTATCTACATCCAATCTTACCTCTGAGACTTTTTAATCTAGTTTATGCTGAAGTGGAACTTTAGGGATTCTGGGATTTGGAGCCACTGTGGTAAAATTTTGTCATGGTGAGAAACTTGCAGTAGGACAGATGTACTGTAGTGTAGCACAGATTCATTCACAGATTGTAAGTCACCATTCAGGATCAGGTGGGTGAACAGATTTGAATCAGAACCATCTCAGGGTAAACAACAGAAGATTTTTTTTACAGCGAAAGAATAAAGTGGCTTTATTAATTTAATTGGGAATTAAATCTTACATTTACATTTTTGGCATTTAGCAGTTTCTTTTATCCAAAGCGACTTACAGTTTACAATCTAAGCAATTGAGGGTTAAGGACCTTGCTCAAGGGCCCAACAGTGGCAACCTGGCAGCGGTGAGGCTTGAACCGGCAACCTTCTGATTACTGGACCAGTACCTTAACCACTAGGCTACAATGTCCCCCATCTTAATAAAGAGCTACAAAGCCACGGCAGGTAGGGGTGTAACGATACACTCTGCTCTCGATTCGATTCACGATGCTGAGTTCACGATTCGATTTTCTCACGATATTTTAAACAAATGTGAATGAAGAAAATGATTAAATTTTTTCTGAAGTGTAAACAGTGCAAAACAATGCACATTTAAAAAAATAATAATTAAAGGTAATTACCAAGAACAGAGGTTTAACATTGTAAACAAAATGCTCTATTGTGGCTTCACTATCTTGTGAGTGAAAACATTCATTTATTTATTTTTTTTGAGTACTTTAAGTACTTTCTTCCTCGCAGGCAGTGGACGGAGCCTTTCTCTATGATCGCGCTGTAGGTGTTGCATCATATTTGTAGTGTTTGCCGTTATGTACGCCATGGTTTTCTTGCAGTATTTACAAATGGTTTTGCTTTTTTTGTCAGTTACCTTTTCGCCGTTTTTGTTTCGTTTTTGTCACGCCACACCTCAGATTTAAAACGGGACGGAGCGTCCTCAGTCTCAAATTCGCCTTCTCCGGTTTCCATTGCAAAACGGAAGAAGCTGTAAGCATGTGGGAGCGTGACGTATGACGTGCCTGTAGGGGTAGAACCAACGGGCGCCCTCTGGTGTTAAAACGATGCAATTTAATAAAATGGCATAAATTATAGGATGCACGTGCAATCGTCGATCTCCACGATGCGCATCGCTAAATTTTTGCATCGCGATGCATCGTGATACGATGAGGAAACGTAGGATTGCTTTCTAAATTGCAAACCCGCTTTCCAGCTCTGCACATTTTACAGCTCACTAGTGGCCATGCCATCATTTGCTCACAGTGGATTTAGGGTTGAATGAACAGTTCAGAGTTTTGGTGAAACAGTTACAATCAGTTTCTCTCCACCATGTCTGTGCTACCTTTTTTCCTTCATGTGAACAGTTTGTCTCATTTACGCAGCATTGAAAAGCTCAGGATCAAACTGGGACACAAAGCGCAGTGGCAAGCTGTAAAAAACGAGCGTCAAAGTGGTAAATCTGTGCCGAGGTTGCTCATCGGCGAGATAAGCGGAACCGCCTTAATCCATTGGATTTGATGCGTATCGTGTTCTAGATGGAAATTTTTGATCTGAGCGCGTATTAAGGATAAATAGCCGTACCCCGGAGCTGTACTAAAACATAGAAGTACTTAAAATATTATTGCTGCAGGTGAGGTGGTGTCCTATAGGGTGCATTATTTCACCTCCAAATCACTTCTACACCTTTTATAAGCTTTGTGGGTATTTAACTACTGACTGTAGCCCATCTGTTTTCCCAGACATGCTCTAAAATCTTCTCGAAAGCCTGCCGTCCCAAAAGATTTGTATCTGTTATAGCTGTGCAAGGTGCAAAACCAGGTTCATATTAATGCTGGTGGATTAAATTGGGCTTGCGAACAATTAGACAAATCAGTGGGTCTGTCTGAAAACCTAGTGAGCTGCCTTGCTTCCTGCTGCCTACTGCCTACCTAGGCAGCTGCTTAAGTAGAGAGAATTTTTCTAAGGCATTAAACTTATAAGGCAAATTGTTTAGACGCACTACTTAGACAGTGATTATGGGGATTACATTACCACAGTTTTTGCTTACTAAGTAGGGGTGGGCGATATGGCCTTTAAATAATATCACGATATTTTGGGATATTTTTGCGATAACGATATTCACTCAGGAAATCTAAGGTACAAATGTTACTAAATGTGCATTAAATTAAGCATCATTTCCAGTAGGGCTGGGCAATATGGCAAAAAAAACTCATATCTCAACTAGAGATGCATGAGTACCGATACCGGTATCGGGTATTTGCCCGATACCGCGCTCATTAACTTGTACTCGTACTCGCAAACGAGGCTCCGATACTAAACATCCGATACCGTGTGCCTAGTGCACGTTGCTGCGTTATGCCTGGTTCACACTACACGATTTTTGCCCAGATTTTCGCTCGGCGACCGGTCGGCGCTAGATTTGCCGGCTCGGGAGCAACTCTGAGTTCGCTTGGCGATCAAAACTCGGCTCTCGATCGCTACGTGTGAACTATCCAACAACTCGATCCGACCGGCTCGCCGAGCGCTCGGCGACCGGATCGAGTTTTCTAGCACGTCAGATATCTGATCTGAGATGTGCAACAGGGAATGAGTGACATGTCGAACAGCCAATGAGAACGCAGCATACGGTGTGAGGGGAAACGCAGGAGAGGAGTGTAAACAGGTGGGACAGGGGGATAATATAGTTTATATCAGAATACACCGGCACACACAGACGTTTTACAGTATTTCTGACCTGATCGTTCTCTACAAAACACCAACATTGCAAAAATATTTATTAACCTCCAACTCACTACAGAACAATCCATGCTATTCGTGTTGCCAAATCCACTCAGATTCATTTATTTTTCCTCCTTGATTTCATCACATCAGCGCACAAACACTTTGATCACTCGCTACTTGTTGACGTGCATTTTTGGACGTGGTATCATTAAACTTCTCGTCACTTCTCACGTGTGTTTTTGTTTTTAAAAAAAAAACGGTATTCTAAATAGGTATCGGTATCGGCAAGTACAAAAATACATGTATTTGTACTCGTACTCGGTTGGGAAAAAATGGTATTGATGCATCCCTAATTCCAATATACTTTTGAGAAGTGGCGATATCCGCCCAAAGTCTAAATTCGAAGCTCTGATTGGTTCATACATCTGAATCTCTTGAATCGGAGTTGTTTGCCCACAGAGTCAGCAACACGAACAAATCTTTACCACAGATGAGAGCACAGATTCCTGATTCGATTCCAATCAATAATTTGTCTGAAAAGAGTCGATTCTGACTCATTGACTCAGTGATTCAGTTTCAATGCTCATAAGCGGAATAAAGCGTTCCGCTTAGCGCTTTTGTGTTTTAAACGTTCTCAGAAGGTAACCTGTGTGGTAACCTGAGTATTCTGTTCTTTCTCTGACACAGTTTTCGTTCTCACATCATCCTCGGACTCACGCAGTGACCGACACTCCTCGTACTCACGCGGGTGCTGAAATAAAGTTGACGTGTTGCCACCGTTTGTCGTTACGGTATTTTTGCACGTTTTGTCCGACCTTCTTTATCAGAAAAACTTCCACACTAGTGACGTAGCTCGGCTTTTAGGGACTAGTTCGTCCTCGGTGCTAACTCCGGTTCTACTCTCTGTCCATTATTTCACTGTTACGCGCTTGAGAGCGAGTGAGGCGCGTTTGCTAACGATATCGCGATATGGCAAAACCATATCGAGTTTACAACTATACCTGTATTATCGTCAACGATATTACATCGCTAACACAGTTAGCTATTCAAACCAATGGGCTGAGGCGGCACAACCCGCCAGCATGCCAGCTAACTCGCCGCCAAATTTGCAAATTAAAAATCACTGAGAATGTTTTTACATTTGAATAGTTTCTCTGCATTAGATGCATCGTTATTCAGTCAGTATATCACTCAGAATTAAGGCACCTCAATAGGCAGCATTTTAAGGTATCTAAGAATTTAGACAGACTTCTTTTCGGCGGCGCATGTACGATGATGTGAAATGATGTTTACTAGGTTGAGTTCACTAGGTTTTCAGACAGACCCTCAGTGTACGCTGGTCAGCCGACGCAAAACCGAACTTGCCAACAGCGCATCGTGACTTGCTGCTGGTTTCGACACAGATGCGTACAGTGCTTACACGGCTATCTCTAGACTTAATTACGTATCTATGGAGAAATTAAAGTGTTCTGGTTCATTAGCGAGACCCTGAACACTGAGAAATCTGAGAACTCATGCCGACAAGTATATTAAGCATCGCCGAGCGTTACCCAACCAAACACACACGTCAAAGAGTTCTGTTATACCCATGCATGGTCACACACACTCATATACACAGATGGATCCAAACATCCAGAGCAAGTAGCAGCAGCAGTAACAGTAACAGACTAATACAACGATCAGCCATAACATTAAAACCACTTCCATTTTATCAGCTCCACTTACCATATAGAAGCACTTTGTAGTTCTACAATTACTGACTGTAGTCCATCTGTTTCTCTGCATGCTTTGTTAACCCCCTTTCATGCTGTTCTTCAATGGTCAGGACCCCCACAGAGCAGGTATTATTTAGGTGGTGGATCATTCTCAGCACTGCAGTGATACTGACATGGTGGTGGTGTGTTAGTGTGTGTTGTGCTGGTATGAGCAGATCTGACACAGCAATGCTGCTCGAGTTTTTAAGTACCGTGTCCACTCACTGTCCACTCTATTAGACACTCCTACCTAGTCGGTCCACCTTGTAGATGTAAAGGCAGAGACGATCGCTCATCTATTGCTGCTGTTTGAGTTGGTCATCTTCTAGACCTTCATCAGTGGTCACAGGACGCTGCCCACGGGGCGCTGTTGGCTGGATATTTTTGGTTGGTGGACTATTCTCAGTCCAGCAGTGACAGTGAGGTGTTTAAAAACTCCATCAGTGCTGCTGTGTCTGATCCACTCATACCAGCCCAACACACACTAACACACCACCACCATGTCAGTGTCACTGCAGTGCTGAGAATGATCCACCACCCAAATAATACCTGCTCTGTAGTGGTCCTGTGAGGGTCCTGACCATTGAAGAACAGCATGAAAGGGGGCTAACAAAGTATGTAGATAAACAGATGGACTACAGTCAGTAATTGTAGAACTGCAAAGTGCTTCTATATGGTAAGTGGAGCTGATAAAATGCACAGTGAGTGTAGAAACAAGGAGGTGGTTGTAATGTTATGGCTGATCGGTATATATACATACACTCAGAACGCACCACCCCCTGGAGAGCCTGTCTGTTCTGCTTGGTGCTGTTTCCAAACCAGGTTATGATGTTTACTGTGAGGATGTTTTTTAATAGTGCAGGTGTAGAAGTTGCGCAGTACCTTGGAGGGCAGTTTGAAGCTTCTTTGTCTTGCTGATGTTAACACCTGTGTTCCAGGTGTTCCAGGTGTTTATCTCCTCCAGGTTGGCCTTCTTATCGTTATCAGAGATCAGGCCCACCACAACAGTGTCGTCAGCAAACTTGACTATGGTGGTAGAGCCTGAAGTGGTCACACAGTCATAGGTGTACAATGAGTACACCAAGGGGGCTTAGGACACAGCCTTGAGGGGCACCAGGGCTGACGGTGAGGTACTGTATGTATGCGCTTACCAGATATGCTAATATGTACGCGCTTGCTCACTGTTTGTTTTCCAACTGTTTGATGGAACGCTTCATCACATCATTATGAAACCGATCATCACGGTCAGAGCAGCGTTTCCTTTCTACTACTGAGTCACTACTACTGTCACTCCATCACTGACACACGGCCACACACAGCTCTGCTCTACTGATTCTGAAATCTAAACAGCATGAAAAACATTCGCGTTAATGCTGCACAACACAATTAAGTATTAAGTGGGATCTTAAGACGTGTTTGCAGGAAGAACGGGACAAAATAAAAGTATTATAAACTAGGGATGTCGGCCGATCAAGGCATTTTTTAACTGATCGGAATCGGCTTTACTAAACCCGATCGTAATTCCGATCTTTTGTTTTACGTCAGCATGTCCGCTGTGTGGAAATACTTTAAATTGGAAAGTGAAACAAGTCCAGCAGCGACGTGTAATGTCTGCACTGTGAGCATTTCACGAGGCGGTAGTAGCAGAGCTGCGTTCATTACTGTAGAATTTTACTGTTTATATGGTGTGTGAGTCAAGGATCACTCCGGTTTACAAAACAACGTAGTGATGCACTCGTTTAATAAAGAAATAAATACACGATATATTCACATATTGTCGGGAGCAGAACACTTTATTAACTTCTTCTGTTACGGTACCGAATAGCGGACAGCTAGAGTCAAGCACGCGATTCCATGCACTATGGAAGCCCCAAAGGGTCAAAACACACTCACTTCGCATGGAAACGTCCATCAAACCATTGTCACAATACAAGCACTTTAAAAACTGGCTTTCCTTCATAACAAAAGAGCCTTTCCATTTTATTTTGGTATTCAGGTTTTACTGTAATGCTTTTAAGTAACTTTTTTTCTTATATTCAAGTTAAGCTGCTACACAGATTTCTGTTCATTTTTAGTGTATCACTGCATTAAACAGATTTTTTTCTTCGAATGTAAAGTTTAAAGTAAAACTGTAATTATCTCACTCATTTTGATTGATTTTGTAAAAATACAAAACATTAAGCCAATAGCTTGGATGCAGCATTTTTCCCTTCAGCACTGCAGAGCTATTTAGTTGTTAAACATATACACTGGATTAATTTGAATAACTGTAATGTACTTGAAGTGTGCACTGTGTGAACAGTATTATCCAGTTCTTATCTAGACAATATCTAGAAAATACAAGTATCGGTTTGAGACTCGGTATCGGATCGGGATCAAAATTAATAATCGGGATCGGTATCGGGAACAAAAAAAACGTGATCGGGACATCCCTAATATAAACATTAAATCTAAATCACTTGGTATCCTGGGTGCCAAAATGTCTTTTAAGTGTAGTGAAAAGGAATAGCAACATTACAAAGTGGTAAATGTCCTAATTTTTTTGGAATGTGTTGCAGGCAGAGGTGATTTAATGCACGGGGGCCCCCGAATAATTGAGGGCCTCGGATTGGCTGTTTTATTTTGTATTTATTTTCTTAGTTATTTTGGTTAATAAGAATGAGGAAGCTTACAAACCAATGATTTTGTAAATCATTTACACGTTATTCATATTTCTGACTGTTGAAAATGTTGTAATTCTGTTGTAATGCTGTAATGCTGTAATTCTGATTGGTGGTTTCAGTTAAGCGACGTGAACGTTAGCGCCAGAGCGGTAGAGAGAACAATCAGAGCGTCCTTGTTGAAACGCCACGAAGCCTCCCAACATGGAAACCCATTCCATGAAGCTCTCTACACACTGTTCTTAAGCTCATCTGAAGGCCACATGAAGTTTGGAGGTCTGTAGCGATTATCTCTGGAGAAAGTCGGCGACCTCTGCGCACTATGTGCCTCAGCATTTTACGTGGCTACCACTTCGTGGCTGAGCTGCTGTCGTTCCCGATCGCTTCCACTTTGTTATAATAGCACTGACAGTCGACTGTGTAACATTTAGTAGCGAGGAAATTTCACGACCGGACTTGTTGCACAGGTGGCGTCCTATCACTGAGCTGACATTCTTTTACAAATGTTTGTAGAAGCAGTCTGCATGCCTAAGTGCTTGGTTTTAGTGATCGGAACACCTGAATTCAATGATTTGGATTGGTGAGTGAACACTCTTGGCAATACAGTGTATTTATGAAGATTTATGTAGCCGTCTATTTGTAATCGCGCTCAAGAAATATCGATTTATTTCAGCTCCGCTTCATTAGTGTTTCAGGAATAGAAAAACCTCCTCAACTGGAAATCATTTCCCAGAGATAATCTGAGAGCTCATTAATCATCAGTTTAGATGTATTTTAATCTAAATGTTTGTTTCCAGTTACTGATGTGGAGCTCAAGCGGCTTAAAGATGCCTTCAAGAGGACCAGCGGCCTTTCCGCCTACATGACCCAGCAGTGCTTCTACAAGGAAGTACTGGGAGATGGAGTTCCACCCAAGGTTGCAGAGGTAATCCCAGCACATGACAACACTTTACTCACCACTGCTGGCCCTGAATTAGTCAGCTGTTCCACTGAGAGTTTGCCACCCTCACAGCTCAGCTTACTAGTTTTGTTTAGACCAGGGTTAGCCTCTCACCAGCTGGACCAGGGGTGGTGTAAATCTAATGGGAAGATTATTATACTTCTTTAAAGGGCAGTTATAACCTAGCAGTAATCGAAAGGTTGCTGGTTCAAGTAGGGCTGGGCGATTTTGCAAAAAAAAAAAAATCTCGATTATTTTTAAATTATTACCGATTCTCGATTACGATTTGCAATTGAAAAAAGACTCAAATTTCTTTTTTTTTTTTTTTTTTTTACATTTTAATTTAAAAGACTGCAGAAGTGCAAAAATAGTAACAGCACCACCGATAATTATCCTTTCAAGGAACTCAAACTTTATAACAATAACTGCATAACAATAATTAAAAATAATTACAATAATGTGCAGCAGATTCTCCTTACATTAAGAAGTGCACAACCACAAACTGTTCTTTACAGGTTTCTTAAAAGGAACACGAGCGTGTTTACTGTTTCCACCACTGAAGTGAGTCTGTATCAGTATCTACACTGGGGGGGCATCAAGTAAGCACTCAGCTCAGCTTTGATTTTGTCCTCTTGTGATGGGGGTGGGGGGGTGAATGGAGGTCTTAATTTCTGCTTCTAACAATATAGACTACAATTCCAATGCTCCCACGGACTGTCACGTGACTATCACATGTCCCCAGTCAGCCAATCCTGATCGCGCTCATCGGCTCCGGAGTTTTGATTCATTTCAGCTGTGTTCGATTCAGTGAATCGTAATTAACTCTTCACTCTACACTGTTTTTGCCTTTTTGATATTAAACTTCCCTTGATATATATTCCGCGAGCGTCTGCTCAGTTTCTGCCTCGTGACATGTTTGTATTTTAATGAAAATATAAAGTATGTAAACAATCGCGATGGTCACATTTCTAACATCGGGTGAAAACGTTCATTCAAATTAACCGAATTAATCGTGAAAATCGCCCAGCCCTAGGTTCAAGCCCCACCACTGACAGGTTGCCACTGTTTGGCCCTTGAGCCAACCACTTAACCTTTAATTGCTTGGATACTATACTGTCACAATACTGTAAGTCGCTTTGGATAAATGTAAATTAAACATTCCCTCTGAACTCAGTGAAAAAATATTGTCTAGTTTTCGCTTCTTTGAAGCTGCCATGTTCATCCAAAAACAAAAATACCTTGCAGGCCGTTTCAAAAATGGTAATGGACCCCAAATTGCCCGCAAGCCGTAGTTTGGACACCCCTGGTGTAAATGTTTTGTCAATATAATGACTCATGAGTCATTAGGGACTGTAGCAAAGCATTTCACCCAGGATTCTGTCTGATGTAACTTACTGCAATAATATTATACATACATAAATATGAATTATGCTTTTGGGTTTCGTTTTTGACAGACAGGACCATCTATTTATGCAGGCTATTATAAAATACAGAGTTTTTCCCTGATTAAGCAAAAAAAGATACAGTGTATCACAAAAGTGAGTACACCCCTCACATTTCTGCAAATATTTAATTATATCTTTTCATGGGACAACACTATAGACATGAAACTTGGATATAACTTAGAGTAGTCAGTGTACAACTTGTATAGCAGTGTAGATTTACTGTCTTCTGAAAATAACTCAACACACAGCCATTAATGTCTAAATAGCTGGCAACATAAGTGAGTACACCCCACAGTGAACATGTCCAAATTGTGCCCAAATGTGTCGTTGTCCCTTCCTGGTGTCATGTGTCAAGGTCCCAGGTGTAAATGGGGAGCAGGGCTGTTAAATTTGGTGTTTTGGGTACAATTCTCTCATACTGGCCACTGGATATTCAACATGGCACCTCATGGCAAAGAACTCTCTGAGGATGTGAGAAATAGAATTGTTGCTCTCCACAAAGATGGCCTGGGCTATAAGAAGATTGCTAACACCCTGAAACTGAGCTACAGCATGGTGGCCAAGGTCATACAGCGGTTTTCCAGGACAGGTTCCACTCGGAACAGGCTTCGCCAGGGTCGACCAAAGAAGTTGAGTCCACGTGTTCGGCGTCATATCCAGAGGTTGGCTTTAAAAAATAGACACATGAGTGCTGCCAGCATTGCTGCAGAGGTTGAAGACGTGGGAGGTCAGCCTGTCAGTGCTCAGACCATACACCGCACACTGCATCAACTCGGTCTGCATGGTCGTCATCCCAGAAGGAAGCTGACGCACAAGAAAGCCCGCAAACAGTTTGCTGAAGACAAGCAGTCCAAGAACATGGATTACTGGAATGCCCTGTGGTCTGACGAGACCAAGATAAACTTGTTTGGCTCAGATGGTGTCCAGCATGTGTGGCGGCGCCCTGGTGAGAAGTACCAAGACAACTGTATCTTGCCTACAGTCAAGCATGGTGGTGGTAGCATCATGGTCTTGGGCTGCACGAGTGTTGCTGGCACTGGGGAGCTGCAGTTCATTGAGGGAAACATGAATTCCAACATGTACTGTGACATTCTGAAACAGAGCATGATCCCCTCCCTTCGAAAACTGGGCCTCATGGCAGTTTTCCAACAGGATAACGACCCCAAACACAACCTCCAAGATGACAACTGCCTTGCTGAGGAAGCTGAAGGTAAAGGTGATGGACTAAACCCAATTGAGCACCTGTGGCGCATCCTCAAGTGGAAGGTGGAGGAGTTCAAGGTGTCTAACATCCACCAGCTCCGTGATGTCATCATGGAGGAGTGGAAGAGGATTCCAGTAGCAACCTGTGCAGCTCTGGTGAATTCCATGCCCAGGAGGGTTAAGGCAGTGCTGGATAATAATGGTGGTCACACAAAATATTGACACTTTGGGCACAATTTGGACATGTTCACTGTGGGGTGTACTCACTTATGTTGCCAGCCATTTAGACATTAATGGCTGTGTGTTGAGTTATTTTCAGAAGACAGTAAATCTACACTGCTATACAAGTTGTACACTGACTACTCTAAGTTATATCCAAGTTTTATTTCTATAGTGTTGTCCCATGAAAAGATATAATAAAATATTTGCAGAAATGTGAGGGGTGTACTCACTTTTGTGATACACTGTATATAAGATACACAGATCAGCCTTAACATTAAAACCACCTCCTTGTTTTTACACTCACTTTGTTGGTGCACTTTGTAGTTCTACAATTACTGACTGTAGTCCATCTGTTCTTCCATGGTCAGGACCCCCACAGGATCACCACAGAGCAGGTATTATTTAGGTTGTGGATGATTCTCGCCACTGCACTGACACTGACATGGTGGTGGTGTGTTAATGTGTGTTGTGCTGGTATGAGTGGATCAGACACAGCAATGCTGCTGGAGTTTTTAAACACCTCACTGTCCCTGCTGAACTGAGAATAGTCCACCAACCAAAAATATCCAGCCAACAGTGCCCCGTAGGCATCGTCCTGTGACCACTGATGAAGGTCTAGAACAGTGGTGGGCAAACTACTGAGCATTTACAAAATTGTCCTTCAGAGTAGGGCTTGCAAATTGAATCACTGAGTCAATGAGTCAGAAACGACTCTTCTCAAACGAATTATTAATTGGAATCGAATCAGGGAGCTGTGCTTTTATCTATGGTAAAGATTCATTCGTATTGCTCACTCTACAGTATTTCATTACAGTGTCGTTCTCAAACAACTCAGTGAATCAGTTCATTTGGTAAAGAGATTCAGTCGTGGTCCAGATGGCTGTATTAACCAATCAGAGCTTGGGGCAGTGTTAATTTTGACAGCAAATTTTGATTTTGTTTTAGTCATAGTCTTTTGACTAAAATGTCATTTAGTTTTAGTCGGAATTTAGTCATCTGAATTGTTTTAGTTTTAGTCTAGTTTTAGTCGACTAATTATCATAAGACTTTAGTCGACTAAATCTACAGTCGATTCAGTCGACTAAAATACATATTTGTTTGTTTGTTTGTTTATTAGGATTTTAACGTCATGTTTTTACACATTGGTTACATTCATGACAGGAACGGTAGTTACTCATTACACACAAGTTTATATCGAACACAGTCATGGACAATTTTAGTGTCTTCAATTCACCTCACTTGCACGTCTTTGGACTGTGGGAGGAAACCGGAGCACCCGGAGGAAACTCACGCAGACACGGGGAGAACATGCAAACTCCGCACAGAAAGGACCCGGACCGCCCCACCTGGGGTTCGAACCAGGACCTTCTTGCTGTGAGGCGACAGTGTTAACCACTTAGCCACCGTGCCGCCCTAAAATACATATAAAGGGTGTAAAATGTAAATGCTTTTTTATCACTTCCCTTGAATTATTTAAGTCATTATATACACTTACACAAAATGAAGCATTTTTTAACCAGTTATGGAATATTATTAATGTTTGAATGTGCAATACACACAAAACCAGATTTAACTTATTTCAAACATCTTTATTTACCTGACCTTGCTTATTAAGCATAACAATAACAAAATATTAATGACCAGTAAGCCTGCTCTGCCTGAATAATATATGCACTGTTTATAACAAATTGCATTTTACATTCTTTATAAAACTGGGTACCATAAAAGCAGCTGTGCCACACATGGTTTACACATCGTCTTGTTTTTCACGACGTCAAATGAGAAATGTGTCCATATATCGGCTCTCATCTTTCTCCCTGTTAACATTGTGGAGTTAATCTAGTTCCATGAGTAACGATAGTTCACAGTCTAGTCTGGTCTTTCCGGGTTTAGATCAAATGTGTGCGAGTGTGCTCTTAGCACCGTACTGCAAAAGATTAGTACTGATTGGATGGCTAATCGGCTTGTCCCGCCTCTCCTCATACGCTAAAGTAGTTATGATTGGATCTCTTCCTTACTTGTCCCTACCTTCCACAAAACTAAATCAGTTCTGATTGGATGTCGTCCCTGCCAAACATTTTCGTCTCGTTTTTATTCGTTGACGAAAGTGTCGATTCATTTCGTCATAGTTTTTATCTTTTTATGTTGTTTTTATTTAGTTTTCGTCTAGTTTTCGTCATGAAAAAAAGGTTCGTTGACGAAAACTATGACGAAAATCATTCGTCAACGAAATAAACACTGGCTTGGGGAGGAATTTCAATCTCTCTCAAATTTTAAAACCCGGTGTGGCCCTTCAGCCAAAAAGTGGAAGATGACCGACTCAAACAGCAGCAATAGCTGAGCCATCGTCTCTGACTTAACATCTACAAGGTGGACCAACTAGGTAGGAGTGTCTAATGGACAGTGAGTGGACGCGGTGTTTAAAAACTCCAGCAGCGCTGCTGTGTCTGATCCGCTCATACCAGCACAACACACACTAACACACCACCACCATGTCAGTGTCACTGCAGTGCTGAGAATGATCCACCACCTAAACATTACCTGCTCTGTGGTGGTTCTCACCATTGAAGTATGCAGAGAAACAGATGGATTACAGTCAGTAATTGAAAAGTTTAGACACCCCTGACATAGAGCGATGACGATCAGAAACTTGAAACTGTTTTGCTAATATCAGGGTCTGGCACAGAGACACGCTTCAGATGGAAGATTAAGATTTGATGAATTCTGTGCTTTAGGATCATATATTCTCCACATACAGTTGCAACTTAATGATGTTTCTCATTAGGACCGCAGCGAGCGCTCAGTTTTCCATGACGGAGAGCTTTTATATCTCTAATGCCCAGCCTTTAACGTTCAGATCGCATCCCTTAATGCCCAGGAGCTTGTAATTAGATCTGATGCATCTGTACGGTTGGCGATGGTGGTGTTGGGCAGCTTCAGTCAGGCTGGATTCTGTAGTCGATGCTTTAGTTTATATGCAGGGAGCTTTATGTTTGACGTGCTTTCCATTTTTTACTGTCTGGCTGAACATACACTACATTGCCAAAAGTATTTACTCACCCATACAAATCATTGAATTCAGATGTTCCGATCACTTTCATGGCCATAGGTGTATAAAACCAAGCACCTAGGCATGCAGACTGCTTCTACAAACATTGGTGAAAGAATGGGTCGCTCACTGGAGCTCAGTGAATTCCAGCATGGTACCATGATAGGATGCCATCTGTGCAACAAGTCCAGTTGTGAAATTTCCTCGCTACTAAATATTCAACAGTCGACTGTCAGTGGTATTATAACAAAGTGGAAGCGACTGGGAACGACAGCAACTCGGCCACGAAGTGGTAGCCACGTAAAATGACAGAGCGGGGGCCGCTCAGGTGGCGCAGCGGTAAAGTACGCTAGCTCACCAGAGTTGGGTTTCTAGATACATCGTATCGAAACTCTGCTGTACCTTTCCGACTGGGTTGGGCGGCAGTATTAACAACGTTTGGCTGTTGTTCAGGGTTAGGGGTAGAGTCGGAGCATAGGTCTTCATAACTGGTACGACTGCGGCCCCTGCTGGTTGACTGACGGTGCCTGCACAGGGCTGAGGGGGGTGTGACCCTCCGTGCGCGGTGTCTCTCGGTGTATGAACTCGGCTCGTGCAGGTGAAAAATGCCGGCTGTACTGACTGCGTGCCGGAGGGGGCGCAAGTCAGTTGAGTGGCGTCCTCAGTCAGCGGCAAAGGGTCGAATCAGTATAGAGGACGCATTCGGGGTAATTGGACACGATTAGAATGGGGATAAAAGTTTGGGGGAAAAAGTGGGAAAAAATGACAGAGCGGGGTCGGCGGATGCTGAGGCGCGTAGTGCGCAGAGGTCGCCGACTTTCTGCAGAGTCGATCGCTACAGACCTCCAAACTTCATGTGGCCTTCAGATTAGCTGAAGAACAGT
This sequence comes from Trichomycterus rosablanca, assembly GCF_030014385.1. Classification (NCBI taxonomy): domain Eukaryota; kingdom Metazoa; phylum Chordata; class Actinopteri; order Siluriformes; family Trichomycteridae; genus Trichomycterus; species Trichomycterus rosablanca. The sequence continues at coordinate 19,256,135 of NC_086007.1, forward strand.
GTGTAGAGCTTCATGGAATGAGCAGCTGCGTCAAAGCCTTACATCACCAAGCGCAATGCAAAGCGTCGAATGCAGTGGTGGAAAGCACGCCGCCACTGGACTCTAGAGCATCATTAATGAGAGAAACTGTTATAAGACGTAGACAGAAGAGAAGCACGGACATGCTTTACACGGGTGTCATTGGGTTTGACGTGCTTCCCTTTTTTTACTTTTTGGCTGAACGTAGCTCTACTGATTTGCTGAGAACATTAAGTTTTACTCACGTTTTAAAATGCAGTCGAGTAATAAATCAAATCAACCCGTAACGTCTTCATGTTCAGCACCGTCGCATCTCCAAACGTCAGTTCAGCTTCCTTTTATTGAGTTTTATTGTTGCGAATTCAGATTCCATTTCAGAAATGTTTTGCTCATAAAGCTGTCTCACAGAAGCAGGCTTTTCTTCCTTTAAGATCCTAGCACAGTCAACAGTTGTCATAGAAACCAGTTTCTAAAAGCTTATTTTGTTTTTATTTTTTATTTTTTTGGAGTGAAATGCCACGCATCAAGTTTCACATGGACATATTCAGAATAAACTCAGTTCTTTATCTGATATTATTCATTTATTATTCATTCATTCATTCATTCATTCATTGTCTGTTTTGCTGCTGCGATTCACCGGGCCAGTCCGTCACAGGGCAAACACACACACCCACACACAGTTAACCTGACTGCATGTCTTTGGACTGTGGGAGGAAACCGGAGCTCCTGGAAGAAACCCACACAGACACGGGGAGAACATGCGAACTCCACACAGAAAGGACCCGGACTGCTGTGACTGCTGGAATCAAACCCAGGACCTTCTTGCTGTGAGCCGACAGTGCTACCCACCGACCCACCGTGCCGGCCCTGCCTGGGCCCTACCTAGATGCCTCATTCTGAGTGATCTTTTTTTTTTTAATGCATTTTCTCCCCCTTCAGCGTGTCCAATTGCCCAATTTGCATCACGCCTCCTCTCTGCCTCGGCCGATCCCTGCCCTGACCGAGGAGATCGAAGCTAACCCACATCCCCTCCGTATGCATTCTCTCCATATGCATCTTGCCACCAACACATTGACGAGTGTGGCGCCACCCAGCGTTGCGTGCGGAGAGACACACCCTAAGAGCACTCCTTCCTCATCTCCGTGTAGGCGCCTCTAATCAGCCAGCAGAGGTCGTAACCGCCTCATTCTGACAGAGGGAGACCCACTTCCGACCTTAGTCCCGCCCATCTGAACAACAGGCCAATCGTTGTTCATTTAGCCGCTCAGCCTTGGTCGTACGACGTACTCGAGATCCAGCTCCGGTTGCAGCGTGTGCCCTTTACCGCTGCGCCACCTGAGCGGCTTATTCCGAGTGATGTTCTGACTTAATAATGAGGGAGCATCCTCGTTATTCATCCTCGTTCCTCAGCGCTGAAGGCGAATCGCAGCATTCAGAATTTAATCAACATCACTCAGACCTCTCAAATTTTGGTAAACAGTTTAAGTCTCAAATAGAGGTGTTTAGGAAATGGACGTACCAGCTTATTTTGAAGGCAATTCAGTGTACTGTCGTTAAAGCATATCGTTCAGCTCGTGTGCCCAGATTTCTTCTAATGCTTACAAAAATCATGTAGTCTAAACTGTAGCCTCGTCCGAAATCGCATACTTCCATACTCAATAGTGAGGAGGTCTGTTCAGACGCCAAGAGTACAAGGACTGTGAATATAAGTGATTCTGTTGTGGTAAAGAATCCCAGTAGTCCTGGTTAAGAATTTAACCCAGCTTGTATATATTGTATATATGTTGTATATAGTTTTGAGTAATTTGGAGCACCTGAAAATGAACACATCTGGTTGGAATATAAGTCTCTTTTGCAGTGGTTTTCCTCGCTCCTCTCCTTGACTGCTATGACTACGCAGTTAACAACATCACATACTTATCAGGCACGTGCACAGATAGACCCCTAGTGGGGGGCCAGTGATAGCTCAGTGGTTAAGGTACTGGACTAGTAAACAGAAGGTTGCCGGTTCAAGTCCCCCCACCACCAAGTTGCCACTTTTGGGTCCCTGAGCAAGGCCCTTAACCCTCAATTGCTCATTGTGTTTCGCTCATTGTGTAAGTCGCTTTGGATAAAAGCGTCTGCTAAATGCTGAAAATGTAAATGTATATGTAGTGGTGCTCAAGCACCTGCCCTTTTGCCCTGGATGAGAGAAGTGCCCTTTCTGCTGGAGCCCAATTTTTTTCTACATTCATCAATATTTAAAAATAAAGATTACCCTCTCTGTCATCAATTCCCCCCCAAACGTGTTTTGATATCTGACGTAGGGTTGGGCGATATTGCCGATTTTCATACCGTCATACCGTGTTCATAAAATGCCACGGTATACGGTATTACCGCGGGGGTAATGGGGGTGCGGACGTCTCTCTGTTAGTAATGGATCGTTCGCGAGCGATCCGATTCGATTGAACGGCTCTTTCAAATGAACCGAGTCGCATCTCTGGGAACCGTTATATACATGTTTTACATGTTCTTTTCATTTTTGTGCCGTTTTTATTGGCTGTAATACACCAATTCTGCTTCACATCAGTTCGGGGAATTAATCAGTCATAATAAAAGCTGTTTATTGTCGGAATTCAAATCCGAAATCCGAGTATCGCGAAGAGTGAGCGCGACACACACACACACACACACACACACACACACACACACACAGATAATATTATATTGTATAAACTTGCATGTAGGCAGTAAGACAGCAAGGCAGCTCCATAGGTGTTTGAACACACCCTATGTAGAGCGCTCCCTAGCTTTTGTGTTATCACCTCAAAAAGTGAGCACCCCCACAACCAATCAGTGAGCTCCAACCACCTACAACTCCCGCCCGTCCCTTATTGTGGATGCGCGCAGGTCTTAAAGTCTCCGTTTTCAAGGTGGACCTTAAGCAGAAATTTGGCGCTTCACATTTTTAAAATACCGTCACCATTTTTAAATACCGCGGTATATCGTAATACCGTCATACCGCCCAACCCTAATCTGACGGGCATTTATTTGAGTTCTTGTGAGAATTCTGCCCCGTTCAGTAAGTCACTCTTGATTATTATGCACAACATTAATTTATCTCATTTACAAATTTTGCAGCATAATGCCAAGAAAAGAAAGGTTACAAAAGCAGAAAGAAAAGGAAACTACAGCAAGCAGCTCAGGGTAGCAGCTCTCTTGTATCCTGGATTAGGCCATCTACCAGTAAAGCAAATGAGGGAGATGTACCAGTATCAGTTGTTTGGTTTTTAAAAAGCGTGCACAATATGGCCTTGTTTTTGCCTGTTTTTCAATTATTTATGCAATTTGATCATTTGAGTTATTTGATTAGATGTGTATTGATTGTGTTAACAAAAATAAATATATAAGTTAAATACCCTACTGTGTTTTTCTTTTTAATTTTATTAATAATTTTGGCGATGGGTGCCCTTTTTTTTTGGCTTGAGCACCTGCCCCCAAAAATTTCTGTGCACGTGCCTGATACTTATACAGCGATTACTGTGATCAGGTCACCTCAGATCTAGCTTACAGAGCTAACAAAGTTAGCCTCAGACTATTCAAACCAATGGGCTGAGGTGGCGCAGCCCTCTAGCATGCCAGCTTACATCTCTCTCCGTGTACCGAAATAGGTTAAATTGACAGAATGTGCGAATAAATGACACTTATACACCTTTATGCAAAAATCAGTGATAATTTATTTATATTTGAAAAGAACCATTAGGCCTGTAGCAGACAAAATCGGCCACTAGGGGTGGTGTCTTTAACACTGTAACACTGAACACGCCCTCTTTGGAACGCCACTGGGGTCCCCAGCAGTGGAAGACTGATTGGCTATGCTAAATTGGGAGAAAATGCATGAAATAATTAAATAAAAAGCTGTAAAACAGAGATAAAGAAGGGATTTATTTACCCTTTCCATGAGCTTCTTTTCTCTTTCGTCTGGGCACATTAAGAGTTAAATCAAGAGAATCTTTCGTCCACACCTGCACTACTGATGCCAGGCGAATCACTCTCTCCAAATGTACCCACCCAATTAGCACATCCGACGCAAACATCTGCTTGCCGAGAAACTGAGAAAAAACTTTTCCAGACACCCCTTGGTTCCACCTCCACTCTAAACAGTGAGGGTTGGTGTGGTAGGACCCGGGAACGTCGCTCCTCAGCCCGTCGGCGCAGGGCGGCCACCTCAGTCCTGACAGGTGGAGTCTGCAGCTCATTCCATCACCGTGATAAACGAGCGTGCCAGAGCTGAAGCGCTCTAATTTAGCCTGTCTGACAGCTGGCCGGCCAGCCAACAACACCTTCTTATTTCTAGCATCCCCTGGCGATTAACTTCATCAAATGCCTTCCATTTTTCCTTCCTCTTCAGTCTGAACTGAGAGCCGTCTCAGAAATGCTCACCTTCAGCGCTTTCGGCTTGTCTGATTAATGGACGTGTGTGATGTGGGATGTTTGTTGGAACCATGGCCACTAAGTCAGACAAGCATTTGTGATGCCAGTCACTGGAAAAGTCCTGGCTTGTGATATTCCAATTAATCCCAAAGGTGCTTAGTGAGGTTGAGGTTACGGCTCCATCCAAGCGGCCGCTCGGGTGGCGCAGCGGTAAAGTACGCTAGCGCACCAGAGTTGGGGTATCGAATACATCGTATCGAATCTCAGCTCTGCCTTTCCGACTGGGCTGGGCGGCTGCATGAACAACGACTGGCTGTTGTTCAGGGTTAGAGGGTAAGAAAGTCGGATCGTAGGTCCTCATGACTGGTGCGACCGCGGCCCCCGCTGGCTGACTGATGGCGCCTGCACAGGGCTGAGGAATAATGCTGATGGGGGTGTGGCCCTCCGTACACAGTGCCCGTCAAGTGTATGAAATCGACGCGTGCGGGTGAAAAATGCAGTCTGTACTGACCGTACGTGCCGGAGGGGGCGCATGTCAGTCGATAGGCGTCCCGAGTCAGCGGTGAAGGGTCGAATCAGTATAGAGGATGCGTTCAGGGTAATTGGACACGACTAGACTGTGTAGGCCATCCCTAAACTGTTTCCACAAAGTTGGAATCTTATTATTTATTGTGTAGAATTAATTTTACAGAACTATAATCCAAATGCACCCTCAGGTGGCACAACGGTACATTTTGCTAACCCACTACTGCTGGGATCCAGGGTTCGAATCCCCAGCTGCGCTATCGGCCTGTTGAGCGTGTATCGCCTATGTCTGAGATAGGATAAGCCCGAGACCCATCGATGGATTGCTATCCTGTGGGATGTTTGCTCTAGTGTACTCAGACTAGTGTTTTGAATCCCTCTCTTGTTTTTTTTACAGTGCAGAATTAGCTTTTGGTGAAACTTCCCTCGGAGACAGGAATATTCTGTGATATTCTGGCTGTACAGTGCAGCAACACACACACACACACACACAGCTTACTCAGCTTTCCTGGAAAGGTCTGCTTGAGATTGTACTTCTTTTTCATCCTCAGAACTGCTGTTAGCTTTATCACAGATGCACACACAGACATTAACACAGATCCACAGACACACACACTGACACACAAACACAGACAGATGCACAGATGCACACATGCACAGACATAGTCACAGAAGCACAGACACAAAAGCACAGACGCACACACAGACACAGAAGGTGCAGACACATGCACAAATGTACAGACCTACACAGACGTACAGACACGGACAAATGCACAGACGCACAAAAGCACAGCCGCACAGACGCACACAGAAGCACACACACACACACACACAGAAGATGCACACACGGACACATGCACATTTGCACAGACACATGCATAAATGCACAGACACATGCCCAAATGTACAGACCTACACAGACGCACATACAGACACATGCACAGATGCACACAGAAGCACAGACACACACACAGACAGAGAAGCACAGACACAGAAGCACAGACATGGTCACAGAAGCACAGACACAAAAGCACAGACGCACACACAGACACAGAAGCACAGACACAGTCACAGAAGCACAGACACAAAAGCACAGATGCACACACAGACACAGAAGGTGCAGACACATGCACAAATGTACAGACCTACACAGACGTGCACACATGGACAAATGCACAGACGCACACACAGAAGCACAGACGCACACAGACACAGAAGCACAGACACACAGAAGATGCACACACAGACATAGTCACAGAAGCACAGACACAAAAGCACAGACGCACACACAGACAGAAGGTGCAGACACATGCACAAATGTACAGACCTACACAGACGTGCACATACGGACAAATGCACAGACGCACAAAAACACAGACGCACACACAGAAGCACAGACGCACACAGACACAGAAGCACAGACACACACACACAGAAGATGCACACACAGACTCATGCACAGACATAGTCACAGAAGCACAGACACAAAAGCACAGACGTACACACAGACACAGAAGGTGCAGACACATGCACAAATGTACAGACCTACACAGACGTGCACACACAGACACGGACAAATGCACAGATGCACAAAAGCACAGACGCACACACAGAAGCACAGACGCACACAGACACAGAAGCACAGACACACACACGCACAGAAGATGCACACACAGACACATGCATAAATGCACAGACACATGCCCAAATGTACAGACAGTCATGGACAATTTAGTGTCTCCAATTCACCTCACTTGCATGTCTTTGGACAGTGGGAGGAAACCGGAGCCCCCGGAGTAAACCCACACAGAAAGGACCCAGACCGCCCCACCTGGGTATCGAACCCAGGACCTTCTTGCTGTGAGGTGACAGTGCTACACACTTAGTACAGAGCTCACTAGGTTTTCAGACTGAGTGTCTGACTCACGGTTGGATGCATTAGTGCTGCAGCAGAGAGGAACAGAGGTAGATAAGCAGGATTTTACCAGAACAGCCGTTCATTACGGACACTCCCAGCTAACCTCTCTGTGGCAAGTGACCATGACCTAAACCCTGAGACCCATCATCATCATCACCAGCATCATCATCATCAGCTCTCAACACCTTTCTGTGTTCAGTGAGCAAAGCCTGAGCCCCAGTAAGGTATATCAGCACTGCAGTCTCCTGCAGCCTAAACTCACCAGTACATCACAGCAGTTCATTATGGACTGTGTTTTATAGACACTCCCTGCCAACACACACACACACACACACTCACACCTTTCTGCCCAGTGACCATGACCTAAGCCCTGAGACCCATCATCACCACCATTATTTGTTCAGTGAACAAAGCCTGATTCCCAGTAAGGTATATCAGCACTGCAGTCTCCTGCAGCCTAAACTCACCAGTACATCACAGCAATTCATTATGGACTGTGTTTTATAGACACTCCCTGCCAACACACACACACACACACACACACACCTTTCTGCCCAGTGACCATGACCTAAGCCCTGGCGAGACACATCAGCACTGTACAGGAGAGGAAAGAGGTGGAGAATCTGACTCGTCCAGCACAACCTCACCAGTACAGCAGTTTATTATGGTCTGTCTTGGGGACAATCCTTGCCAACACACACACTTCTGTGCCCACTAAACATGACCTAAGCCCTGGCGAGATGCATCAGCAGATTGGAGAAAGAAAGATGTAGAGAAGCTGGCATACCAGTACAGCAGTTCATTATGGCCTGCCTAAACACTAACAGCCACACACACACACACACACACACACACACACAGACTTGTACCTTTCTGCCCAGTGACCATGACCAAGTCCTGGTAAGACACATCTGCACAGTAGGGGAGAGAAAAAAGGTGAAAAATACACATGTACAACACACCTGTACACCTTGTGCACATACAATGTCGTGCAAAAGTACACCCCCCCCCCCCCCCCCCCCCCCCACTCACTGTGTGTGATATTCTGGCTGTACAATGCACACACACACACACACACAGCTTACTCAGCTTTCCTGGAAAGGTCTGCTTGAGATTGTACTTCTTTTTCATCCTCAGAACTGCTGTTAGCTTTATCACAGATGCACACACAGACATAGACACAGATCCACAGACACACACACAGACAGATGCACAGATGCACACACTGACAATTGCACAGACGCACACACATGCACAGACACGCACAGACGCACACACAGACACACAAGCATAGGCGCACAGACGCGCACACAGCCAGAAGCACAGACATAGACACACACACGGTCACAAAAGCACAGACACAGAAGCACACACACACACACAGACAGAGAAGCACAGACGCAGACACACACAGACACAGAAGCACAGACACAAAAGCACAGATGCACACACAGAAGCAGAGACGCACACAGACACAGAAGCACAGACACAGACACAGACACAGACACAGAAGATGCACACACAGACACATGCACAGACACATGCCCAAATGTACAGACCTACACAGACGCACACACAGACACATGCACAGATTCACAGACGCAGAGAAGCACAGACGCACACACAGACACAGAAGCACAGACACAAAAGCGTAGACGCACACACAGAAGCACAGACACAGAGAAAAGAGGTGAAAAATACACATGTACAACACACCTGTACACCTTGTACACATACAATGTCGTGCAAAAGTTTTAAAGAGGCACGTCGGGCTGCTAACTAGGGTCCTTACACAGCATTAAAGACCCCACCCACTTATTAGCCAATTTTGTCTGCTGCAGGCACTGCCGATTGTGCCTGCTAGGGGGCACTTGGCCGACCCGTAGCGCCACCAAGTCAGGACTTCTACTACCAGGCTCCTTCACAACGCCCAATTTTGTTTCTTTTGAGCCGTTTAGAGATGGACCTGCTCTTGCGCTTTGTTTAGTTGTCTTGTTGTATAACCCAGTTGCTCGTAAGCGTCAGATCATGGACAATTAATATTGAAATGTGAGTGATTGACTAAAAAAGTGGGCCATTACTTCAAGGAAAGAGTTTGTCAGGTAATTAATCTATTTTGTGAGATTGGGTAAAACAGAAGATGATGTTACTGCTGCAGAGGGAGTTTTTGCATTTACAACCACGAAGCATCACAGCAGCTATATCTTATATCTTATTTTATCTTATATTTTATTTGTTGTTTTTTATTGTTTAAAGAGTAGCTGTTTATTTATTAAAGTTCAACAACATATTTGCATTATTGAGGCATTTGTTAAATATTTAATCTATGGTTATGAATGAAGTTGACCTACTAGGTAATACAGAAGTATATACATCAGCCATAACATTAAAACCACCTCATTGTTTATACATTCACTGTCAATTTTATCAGCTCTACTTACCATATAGAAGCACTTTGTAGTTCTACAATTACTGACTGTAGTCTGTCTGTTTCTCTGCACGCTTTGTTAGCCTGCTTTCACCCTGTTCTTAAATGGTCAGGACTCTCCCAGGACCACTACAGAGCAGGTATTATTTGGCTGCTGGATCATTCTCAGCACTGCAGTGACACTGACATGGTGGTGGTGTGTTAGTGTGTGGGATAAGACACAGCAGCACTGCTGAACACCTCAGTGTCACTGCTGGACTGAGAATAGTCCACCAACCAAAAATATCCAGCCAACAGCGTCCCGTGGGCAGCGTCTTGTGACCACTGCTGAAGGTCTAGAAGATGACCAACTCAAACAGCAGCAATAGATGAGCGATCTTCTCTGACTTTACATCTACAAGGTGGACCAATTAGCTAGGAGAGTCTAATAGAGTGGACAGTGAGTGGACACGGTGTTTAAAAACTCCAGCAGCACTGCTGTGTCTGATTCACTCATACCAGCACAACACACACTAACCACCACCATGTCATTGCTGAGAATGATCCACCAATAATACCTGCTCTGTGGTGGTCCTGTGGGGGGTCCTGACCATTAAGGAAAAGGGTGAAAGCAGGTTAAAAAGTATGTAAAGGAACAGATGGACTACAGTCAGTAATTGTAGAACTACAAAGTGCTTCTATATGGTAAGTGGAGCTGATAAAATGGACAGTAAGTGTAGAAACAAGGAGGTGGTTTTAATGTTATGGCTGATCAGTGTAGTTTGGTACGCTGCCAATTATTCAACTATTATTCTAAATGTTTCTATGTTTTTTTATTAGTCATTTTTGATTTACAGATTAATAAACAGGTTTATTAATGCGTATGAACTAAAATATTTTCTGTTTTCTGCAGGTGATCTGCAACTCATTTGGTGGCACCTCAAAAGGGCTTCACTTCAACAACCTCATCGTTGGCCTGGTTCTGTTGACAAGAGGACGGGATGAAGAAAAAGCCAAATGTGAGTGTACTTGCTTGCTGCTGCTGCTTTACCTGAACCCAAATGTTAGCTTGGAGAGGCAAGGCAAGTCAAGGCAAGTTTATTTGTATAGCATCTTTCATGCACAGTGGCAATTCAAAGTGATTTACATAAGGAAAAACATTTAGTTACAATTAAGACAACATGAAATTTAAACAAGAGATAAAAAATTAAGAACATGAAAAACCTAAAAGAAAATATAGTAAAATAAACCCTACAATTTAGGGAATATGAAATTAAAACGAGATAAAAAATTAAGAACATGAAAAACCTAAAAGAAAATATAGTAAAATAAACCCTACAATTTAGGGAATATGAAATTAAAACAAGAGAGATAAAAAATTAAGAACATGAAAAACTAAAAGAAAATATAGTAAAATAAACCCTACAATTTAGGGAATATGAAATTAAAACGAGAGATAAGCAATTCAGAACATAAAAACTAAAAGAAAATATAGTAAAATAAACCCTACAATTTAAGGAATATGAAATTAAAACAAGAGAGATAAGCAAAACTAAAAGAAAATATAGTAAAATAAACCCTACAATTTAGGGAATATGAAATTAAAACAAGAGAGATAAAAAATTAAGAACAGGAAAAACTAAAAGAAAATATAGTTAAATAAACTCTACAATTTAGGGAATATGAAATTAAAACGAGAGATAAGCAATTAAGAACATGAAAACTAAAAGAAAATATAGTAAAATAAACCCTACAATTTAGGGAATATGAAATTAAAACAAGAAAGATACACATTATTATAAGGGATTAATTATACATATTAACGGGGAAATTACAATACTAAATACTAAGACTATCCCACAGACTGACAGCAGACAAAGTAACTTTGTTTGTGGTTGTCCATCGAGTCCGATGATCACGTCCACTTCTGTCCTTCAACGGTGAGTTTTCTGATGGCTGTATAGTCCTATCCTGGACCCACAAGTCCTGTTACAGGTGGGACATGTGAATGTGGTGGTGATGTTACTGGCACCCATGGGTGTGTTTCTCCTCCTCATTCTCCTCTGTTGTCTCCTAGCTGTCCTTTAATCCTCCAATGCTTTGTACCCATCTGAGCACAGCTGCCGCCAGGTGTATCGGTCAGCAGCCAAGTGCTCCAGGTCCCCAGGCTTGATGTTGCACTTCTTTAGTACTGTTTTCAGTCGGTCTTTATAGTGCTTCTTTTGCCCTCCAGCAGAGCGCTGGCCATGTTCTAGTCGGCCATACAGCACCTTGCGAGTGTTGGGTGATAGTTGCCTCAATACTTATACAGCCGGATTTGCTGAGACAAAGTAACTTATACTACCGGTCGTCACCAATAGTACAGTGTTCCAGTTCTACTGCCACACAATGACGCTCATATAGCGATTTCGTCCATGGTGATATCTCTGTCTTACATAGACCTTACATTTACTGTTAATCCTTAAACTACGGGTCAGGTGGAACACACAGCGTCACCTTTTCTAGTACTATCACACAGCCTCGTCTGATTCCCACTGGGGTAGAACACACAGCATCACCTAGTGCTGATACAACACAGGTACTATGGGGCAAACGGTATCACACAGCCTCGCCTGATTCCCACCGGGGTGGAACACAGAGCATCACCTAGTACTGATACAACACAGGTACTATGGGGCAGACGGTATTGCACAGCCTCGTCTGATTCCCACCGAGGTGGAACACACAGCATCACCTAGTGCTGATACAACACAGGTACTATGGGGCAGACGGTATCACGTAGCCTCGTCTGATTCCCACCGGGGTGGAACACAGAGCATCACCTAGTACTGATACAACACAAGTACTATGGGGCAGACGGTTTTGCACAGCCTCGTCTGATTCCCACCGAGGTGGAACACACAGCATCACCTAGTGCTGATACAACACAGGTACTATGGGGCAGACGGTTTTGCACAGCCTCGTCTGATTCCCACCGAGGTGGAACACACAGCATCACCTAGTGCTGATACAACACAGGTACTATGGGGCAGACGGTATCACACAGCCTCGTCTGATTCCCACCGGGGTGGAACACAGAGCATCACCTAGTGCTGATACAACACAGGTACTATGGGGCAGACGGTATCACGTAACCTCATCTGATTCCCACCGGGGTGGAACACACAGCATCACCTAGTACTGATACAACACAGGTACTATGGGGCAGACGGTATCGCACAGCCTCGTCTGATTCCCACCGGGGTGGAACACACAGCATCACCTAGCGATACAACACAGGTACTACGGGGCAGACGGTATCACACAGCCTCGTCTGATTCTCACCGGGGTGGAACACACAGCATCACCTAGTACTGATACAACACAGGTACTACGGGGCAGACGGTATCGCACAGCCTCGTCTGATTAGGATAACTGTACCTACAACAAAGACTTTCTGAGCTGCTAATTTGATTTGCTGATTGAATGTTCACTGCAGCCAACATCATAATAGTAAAATAGTGTGGTTGAAAATACATGTCAGTAATTTTGCTTTAATAAGCAACGAGGGCATCTGTGCTTTTCTTATTTTGCATAACTCTCTGTATTGCACTGCACTCGTAGTTCGCAGTGGGTGTGCTAAGATCCGTTTGTAAAAATAGCAGCCCAGCAGCTCGTCTGAACTCGGCACATTCCCGTCCAAACTCTCTAACTTATTTTTCAAAACGAGCTTCACCGAGCTGTTGTGTCTCTTCCAGAAGTGCAGCTTCTCACAGCTTCTATACATAATCCGTATTGAAATAAATGAACGCTGTTCAGTGAGTTCTCCGCAGGCGTTTCTGCTTGACGTCGCCTCCCCGCAGCACAACGCTCACCCTGATCAGAATTCTGTATCTGTATCTTTTTCTTCAATTTTTTCTCACCCTCAGACATCTTCAGCCTGTTCGCCAGCGACTCGGGCAGCTACGTGGTGCGAGAGGAAGTCGAGAGCCGGATCAGCGCCGTCGACGGGGAGGTTCCGTCCTCGCTGAGGAAGTGCTTCTTAGAGGTCAGAGCATGTCCAGCTTGATTACATTCTGCAATTTATGGGTCGTAACTCCTTCCCCCTGCCAGTCAATATCGCCTAATCAGAGTGACTACGGCGGCACCTAGACTCAAGTTCTGCTCTTCCAATCAGCACCAGGCCAGAAGTCAGTCAGAGGCTGAGATTGAATGGGGGGGGGGGGAAGGAGGACTCCGCATGATCCGAAATTAAACAGATTTAAACAAAGAAACATGAAGGAGTGAGTGCGTGCAATCACCAATAACATCACAGCACTAATAATGTGATGGGATTGGCATCAACTTGGTGTGCTGTATTGCATCTGTACCAATTTTTAGTAGTTTTCTTTAAGTAAATAATCAAAGAAATCACATTATGTTTATAATATAGCCTTATTCCAAAATGGATTAAATTAATTTTTCCCTTTAAAATTCTATATATACACACACACACACACACACACACACACGCACACACACACGCACACACACACACACACACGCACACACACAGAAGTTTGTTTGTGAAGTTTGTTCTCAGGTTCTCACTCAGGTGAATCGTATTGAATCTTGGCTCTGCCTGCCGGCTGAGGCTGAGCGGCCAAATGAACGACGATTGGCCTGTTGCTCAGATAGGGGCGGGATTAAGCCGGATGGGGACTCTCTCTCAGACTAGTGCGATTACGACCTCTGCTGGCTGGTTGGTGGCGCCTGCACGGAGATGGGAAAGGAGTGCGGTAGAGGGTGTGGCTCTCTGTACACAGTGCTGTACTGCACTCAGGAGCAGGGACCAGCATTAGTGAGAGGATGATTGATGGGCAGAATCTGGATGCGCTAAAGTCGGAGAAAAAGGGAGAAAAAAAATAAAAATAAATAAATAAAAATAAATAAAAATTATATATACAGTGTATCACAAAAGTGAGTACACCCCTCACATTTCTGCAGATATTTAAGTATATCTTTTCATGGGACAACACTGACAAAATGACACTTTGACACAATGAAAAGTAGTCTGTGTGCAGCTTATATAACAGTGTAAATTTATTCTTCCCTCAAAATAACTCAATATACAGCCATTAATGTCTAAACCACCGGCAACAAAAGTGAGTACACCCCTAAGAGACTACACCCCTAAATGTCCAAATCACTGCTTGTCATTTTCCCTCCAAAATGTCATGTGACTCGTTAGTGTTACTAGGTCTCAGGTGTGCATAGGGAGCAGGTGTGTTCAATTTAGTAGTACAGCTCTCACACTCTCTCATACTGGTCACTGAAAGTTCCAACATGGCACCTCATGGCAAAGAACTCTCTAAGGATCTTAAAAGACGAATTGTTGTGCTACATGAAGATGGCCAAGGCTACAAGAAGATTGCCAACACCCTGTAACTGAGCTGCAGCACAGTGGCCAAGATCATCCAGCATTTTAAAAGAGCAGGGTCCACTCAGAACAGACCTCGTGTTGGTCGTCCAAAGAAGCTGAGTGCACGTGCTCAGCGTCACATCCAACTGCTGTCTTTGAAAGATAGGCGCAGGAGTGCTGTCAGCATTGCTGCAGAGATTGAAAAGGTGGGGGGTCAGCCTGTCAGTGCTCAGACCATACGCCGCACACTACATCAAAATGGTCTGCATGGCTGTCACCCCAGAAGGAAGCCTCTTCTGAAGTCTCTACACAAGAAAGCCCGCAAACAGTTTGCTGAAGACATGTCAACAAAGGACATGGATTACTGGAACCATGTCCTATGGTCTGATGAGACCAAGATTAATTTGTTTGGTTCAGATGGTCTCAAGCATGTGTGGCGGCAATCAGGTGAGGAGTACAAAGATAAGTGTGTCATGCCTACAGTCAAGCATGGTGGTGGGAATGCCATGGTCTGGGGCTGCATGAGTGCAGCAGGTGTTGGGGAGTTACATTTCATTGAGGGACACATGAACTCCAATATGTACTGTGAAATACTGAAGCAGAGCATGATCCCCTCCCTCCGGAAACTGGGTCGCAGGGCAGTGTTCCAGCATGATAATGACCCCAAACACACCTCTAAGATGACCACTGCTTTATTGAAGAGGCTGAGGGTAAAGGTGATGGACTGGCCAAGCATGTCTCCAGACCTAAACCCAATAGAACATCTTTGGGGCATCCTCAAGCGGAAGGTGGAGGAGCACAAAGTCTCGAATATCCGCCAGCTCCGTGATGTCGTCATGGAGGAGTGGAAAAGCATTCCACTGGCAACCTGTGAAGCTCTGGTAAACTCCATGCCCAGGAGAGTTAAGGCAGTTCTGGGAAATAATGGTGGCCACACAAAATATTGACACTTCAGGAACTTTCACTAAGGGGTGTACTCACTTTTGTTGCCAGTGGTTTAGACATTAATGGCTGTATATTGAGTTATTTTGAGGGAAGAATAAATTTGTCATTTTGTCAGTGTTGTCCCATGAAAAGATATACTTAAATATCTGCAGAAATGTGAGGGGTGTACTCACTTTTGTGATACTGTGTATATATATATACAGTGTATCACAAAAGTGAGTACACCCCTCACATTTCTGCAGATATTTAAGTATATCTTTTCATGGGACAACACTGACAAAATGACACTTTGACACAATGAAAAGTAGTCTGTGTGTAGCTTATATAACAGTGTAAATTTATTCTTCCCTCAAAATAACTCAATATACAGCCATTAATGTCTAAACCACCGGCAACAAAAGTGAGTACACCCCTTAGTGAAAGTTCCTGAAGTGTCAATATTTTGTGTGGCCATCATTATTTCCCAGAACTGCCTTAACTCTCCTGGGCATGGAGTTTACCAGAGCTTCACAGGTTGCCACTGGAATGCTTTTCCACTCCTCCATGACGACATCACGGAGCTGGCGGATATTCGAGACTTTGCGCTCCTCCACCTTCCGCTTGAGGATGCCCCAAAGATGTTCTATTGGGTTTAGGTTTGGAGACATGCTTGGCCAGTCCATCACCTTTACCCTCAGCCTCTTCAATAAAGCAGTGGTCGTCTTAGAGGTGTGTTTGGGGTCATTATCATGCTGGAACACTGCCCTGCGACCCAGTTTCCGGAGGGAGGGGATCGTGCTCTGCTTCAGTATTTCACAGTACATATTGGAGTTCATGTGTCCCTCAATGAAATGTAGCTCCCCAACACCTGCTGCACTCATGCAGCCCCAGACCATGGCATTCCCACCACCATGCTTGACTGTAGGCATGACACACTTATCTTTGTACTCCTCACCTGATTGCCGCCACACATGCTTGAGACCATCTGAACCAAACAAATTAATCTTGGTCTCATCAGACCATAGGACATGGTTCCAGTAATCCATGTCCTTTGTTGACATGTCTTCAGCAAACTGTTTGCGGGCTTTCTTGTGTAGAGACTTCAGAAGAGGCTTCCTTCTGGGGTGACAGCCATGCAGACCAATTTGATGTAGTGTGCGGCGTATGGTCTGAGCACTGACAGGCTGACCACTTACCTTTTCAATCTCTGCAGCAATGCTGACAGCACTCCTGCGCCTATCTTTCAAAGACAGCAGTTGGATGTGACGCTGAGCACGTGCACTCAGCTTCTTTGGACGACCAACTCGAGGTCTGTTCTGAGTGGACCCTGCTCTTTTAAAACGCTGGATAATCTTGGCCACTGTGCTGCAGCCCAGTTTCAGGGTGTTGGCAATCTTCTTGTAGCCTTGGCCATCTTCATGTAGCGCAACAATTCGTCTTTTAGGATCCTCAGAGAGTTCTTTGCCATGAGGTGCCATGTTGGAACTTTCAGTGACCAGTATGAGAGAGTGTGAGAGCTGTACTACTAAATTGAACACACCTGCTCCCTATGCACACCTGAGACCTAGTAACACTAACAAATCACATGACATTTTGGAGGGAAAATGACAAGCAGTGCTCAATTTGGACATTTAGGGGTGTAGTCTCTTGGGGGTGTACTCACTTTTGTTGCCGGTGGTTTAGACATTAATGGCTGTATATTGAGTTATTTTGAGGGAAGAATAAATTTACACTGTTATATAAGCTGCACACAGACTACTTTTCATTGTGTCAAAGTGTCATTTTGTCAGTGTTGTCCCATGAAAAGATATACTTAAATATCTGCAGAAATGTGAGGGGTGTACTCACTTTTGTGATACACTGTATATATATATATATATATATATATATATATATATATATATATATATATATATATATATATATATATATACAGTGCCTTGCAAAAGTATTCAGCCCCCTTGAACTTTTCAACCTTTTGCCACATTTCAGGCTTCAAACATAACGATATGAAATTGTAATTTTTTGTGAAGAATCACCAACAAGTGGGACACAATCGTGAAGTGGAAAGAAATTTATTGGATATTTTAAACTTTTTTTAGAAATAAAAAACTAAAAAGTGGGGCGTGCAATATTATTCAGCCCCTTTACTTTCAGTGCAGCAAACTCACTCCAGAAGTTCAGTGAGGATCTCTGAATGATCCAATGTTGACCTAAATGACTGATGGTGATAAATAGAATCCACCTGTGTGTAATCAAGTCTCCGTATAAATGCACCTGCTCTGTGACAGTCTCAGAGTTCTGTTTAAAGCGCAGAGAGCATCATGAAGACCAAGGAACACACCAGGCAGGTCCGAGATACTGTTGTGGAGAAGTTTAAAGCCGGATTTGGATACAAAAAGATTTCCCAAGCTTTAAACATCTCAAGGAGCACTGTGCAAGCGATCATATTGAAATGGAAGGAGTATCAGACCACTGCAAATCTACCAAGACCCGGCCGTCCCTCTAAACTTTCAGCTCAAACAAGGAGAAGACTGATCAGAGATGCAGCCAAGAGGCCCATGATCACTCTGAATGAACTGCAGAGATCTACAGCTGAGGTGGGAGACTCTGTCCATAGGACACAATCAGTCGTACACTGCACAAATCTGGCCTTTATGGAAGAGTGGCAAGAAGAAAGCCATTTCTCAAAGATATCTATAAAAAGTCACCTGGGAGACACACCAAACATGTGGAAGAAGGTGCTCTGGTCAGATGAAACCAAAATCGAACTTTTTGGCCACAATGCAAAACGTTATGTTTGGCGTAAAAGCAACACAGCTCATCACCCTGAACACACCATGCCCACTGTCAAACATGGTGGTGGCAGCATCATGGTTTGGGCCTGCTTTTCTTCAGCAGGGACAGGGAAGATGGTTAAAATTGATGGGAAGATGGATGGAGCCAAATACAGGACCATTCTGGAAGAAAACCTGTTGCAGTCTGCAAAAGACCTGAGACTGGGACGGAGATTTATCTTCCAACAAGACAATGATCCAAAACATAAAGCAAAATCTACAATGGAATGGTTCACAAATAAACGTATCCAGGAGTTAGAATGGCCAAGTCAAAGTCCAGACCTGAATCCCATCGAGAATCTGTGGAAAGAGCTGAAAACTGCTGTTCACAAACGCTCTCCATCCAACCTCACTGAGCTCGAGCTGTTTTGCAAGGAAGAATGGGCAAAAATGTCTGTCTCTCGATGTGCAAAACTGATAGAGACATACCCCAAGCGACTTGCAGCTGTAATCGCAGCAAAAGGTGGCGCTACAAAGTATTAACGCAAGGGGGCTGAATAATATTGCACGCCCCACTTTTCAGTTTTTTATTTCTAAAAAAAGTTTAAAATATCCAATAAATTTCGTTCCACTTCACGATTGTGTCCCACTTGTTGTTGATTCTTCACAAAAAATTACAATTTCATATCGTTATGTTTGAAGCCTGAAATGTGGCAAAAGGTTGAAAAGTTCAAGGGGGCTGAATACTTTTGCAAGGCACTGTATATATATATATATATATATATATATATATACAGTGTATCACAAAAGTGAGTACACCCCTCACATTTCTGCAAATATTTCATTATATCTTTTCATGGGACAACACTATAGACATGAAACTTGGATATAATTTAGAGTAGTCAGTGTACTACTTGTATAGCAGTGTAGATTTACTGTCTTCTGAAAATAACTCAACACACAGCCATTAATGTCTAAATAGCTGGCAACATAAGTGAGTACACCCCACAGTGAACATGTCCAAATTGTGCCCAAATGTGTAGTTGTCCCTCCCTGGTGTCATGTGTCAAGGTCCCAGGTGTAAATGGGGAGCAGGGCTGTTAAATTTGGTGTTTTGAGTACAATTCTCTCATACTGGCCACTGGATATTTAACATGGCACCTCATGGCAAAGAACTCTCTGAGGATGTGAGAAATATAATTGTTGCTCTCCACAAAGATGGCCTGGGCTATAAGAAGATTGCTAACACCCTGAAACTGAGCTACAGCATGGTGGCCAAGGTCATACAGCGGTTTTCCAGGACAGGTTCCACTCGGAACAGGCTTCGCCAGGGTCGACCAAAGAAGTTGAGTCCACGTGTTCGGCGTCATATCCAGAGGTTGGCTTTAAAAAATAGACACATGAGTGCTGCCAGCATTGCTGCAGAGGTTGAAGACGTGGGAGGTCAGCCTGTCAGTGCTCAGACCATACGCCGCACACTGCATCAACTCGGTCTGCATGGTCGTCATCCCAGAAGGAAGCTGACGCACAAGAAAGCCCGCAAACAGTTTGCTGAAGACAAGCAGTCCAAGAACATTGATTACTGGAATGCCCTGTGGTCTGACGAGACTTGTTTGGCTTAGATGGTGTCCAGCATGTGTGGCGGCGCCCTGGTGAGAAGTACCAAGACAACTGTATCTTGCCTACAGTCAAGCATGGAGGTGGTAGCATCATGGTCTTGGGCTGCATGAGTGTTGCTGGCACTGGGGAGCTGCAGTTCATTGAGGGAAACATGAATTCCAACATGTACTGTGACATTCTGAAACAGAGCATGATCCCCTCCCTTCGAAAACTGGGCCTCATGGCAGTTTTCCAACAGGATAACGACCCCAAACACAACCTCCAAGATGACAACTGCCTTGCTGAGGAAGCTGAAGGTAAAGGTGATGGACTAAACCCAATTGAGCACCTGTGGCGCATCCTCAAGTGGAAGGTGGAGGAGTTCAAGGTGTCTAACATCCACCAGCTCCGTGATGTCATCATGGAGGAGTGGAAGAGGATTCCAGTAGCAACCTGTGCAGCTCTGGTGAATTCCATGCCCAGGAGGGTTAAGGCAGTGCTGGATAATAATGGTGGTCACACAAAATATTGACACTTTGGGCACAATTTTGACATGTTCACTGTGGGGTGTACTCACTTATGTTGCCAGCTATTTAGACATTAATGGCTGTGTGTTGAGTTATTTTCAGAAGACAGTAAATCTACACTGCTATACAAGTTGTACACTGACTACTCTAAGTTATATCCAAGTTTTATTTCTATAGTGTTGTCCCATGAAAAGATATAATAAAATATTTGCAGAAATGTGAGGGGTGTACTCACTTTTGTGATACACTGTATATATATATATATATATATATAAAACATGTACAGAAGTATTCACAGCCTTTGCCATTACACTCAAAATTGGGCTCAGGTGCATCCTGTTTCCACTGATCATTCTTCAGTTTCTACAACTCGATTGGAGTCCACCTGTGGTAAATTCAGTTGATTCAAACCAATCTGACATGTAAAATGAATCGATATTCACTTTAAACAGCAGAGGGCACTGGCGCTATACACCTCGCCTGGTTGACGTCACTGGAGCTATACGCCTGGTTGCCAGATTCAGGGTTTTTCAAAATTGTTTTACATAGTTTGTACCTACCTCAGAAATAAAAGGGTATTCATTATTTAGATAAATGAAAGATAAGCACAAATACAGTATTTTTTTTTTTTTTTTTTTTTTTTTAAGAGAAATAATAAAATTAAAATTTGTCATAATTTGTCTTCAATTTCAGTTTAAAAAATCCGGAGAAAATCGTGTCGTAAACCCAGTTTCGTGAATCGCATCCCATCGTGGGTAGAGTGTATCATGACATCCCTAATGAACTGTATTTTAGTTTATACCAGAGAGATCTGGCAACGTTCATCATTTGCAGAAATGAGAAGCAAATAAATAATAAAGTGGCTTTTCATTAATACATGTTATTAGAGCTATGCAGCCATGACTAATGATTCCAGAACGAGGAAATGTAGGATTGCTATCTGAAATACAAACCCGCTCTCCACATTTCACACCCCACTAGTTTACATGCCGTCTCAAATTTCTTCTCACAATGCCATGCTAGATTTGAGGTTGAATGAACTGGAAACAATGAGAATCAGTTTCTCACCACCATGTCTGTGCGTCGCTTCTGTCTACATCATATAAATTTGTTTGTCTTGTTGGTCGTGCTTTGAAAAGGTCAGCGGCCTCATCATGATCGTTTGAGATGATGGCAGTTAATTGTCTGGTTCCACAACCTCACATATTACTATATAACCCCACATCATTATTCTCTGTCAAAGCCTTCAAACTCTAAACTCTTTGTTTTAGCCTTCTTTCACCCTGTTCTTCAATGGTCAGGTCTACAGGACCACCACAGAGCAGGTATTATCTGGGTGGTGGGTCATTCTCAGCACTGCAGTGACACTGACATGGTGGTGGTGTGTTAGTGTGTGTTGTGCTGGTATGAGTGGATAAGACACAGCAATGCTGCTGGAGTTTTTAAACACCTCACTGTCACTGCTGGACTGAGAATAGTCCACCAATCAAAAATATCCAGCCAACAGTGCCCTGTGGGCAGCGTCCTGTGACCACTGATGGTCTACAAGATGACCGAATCAAACAGCAGCAATAGATGAGCCATCGTCTCTGACTTCACATCTACAAGGTGGCCCAACTAGGTAGTAGTGTCTGATAGAGTGGACAGTGAGTGGACACGGTATTTATAAACTCCAGCAGCGCTGCAGTGTCTGATCCACTCATACCAGCACAACACACACTAACACACCACCACCATGTCATTGCTGAGAATGATTCACCACCTAAATAATACCTGCTCTGTGGTGGTCCTGTGGGGGTCCTGATCATTGAAAAACAGGGTAAAAGCAGGTTAAAAAGTATGTAGAGAAATAGATGGACTACATATGGTAAGTGGAGCTGATAAAATGGACAGTGAGTGTAGAAACAAGGACGTGGTTTTAATGTTATGGCTGATTGGTGTATATACACTGTCCAGTCACATTATTATGACTACTTCCTACTTTTTACAGCGCCAGTACGTAGCTCATGAGTTCAAGGTGTGTGATAGGCTATCAGCACACATATCTTTCGTTGCTGTCATGGGTAAAACGGGCGATTTATCAGAAAGGGATGATTACTGGCTTTCGTGCCAAGGCTGGCAGTATTTCTGTGGTGGAAGTGTATCGTGAGTGGACAAATGCCACCATTGTGAATAAGTGACGTGGAAACTGCAGAGCACCACATGCCATTGATATGAGAGGTGAACATCGGCTATAAGGGTGCGCGAGGGTGGACCGACACGTCTAACATTGGTTGGAAGAGCATGAACAAGACTTCCAAGTACCACGCTGGCCCCCTAATTCCCTAGACTTGAACCCAATTGAGCATCTGTGGGTCCACCTTGATCGTTGTGTTCGCTCTATAGATTCTCCCCCACGCACCCTCCAGCAGCTGTGGGATGCACTGCAGTCAGCATGGCTCCAGATACCTGTGATAACCTACCAGGACCCGTCCAGCTGCTGTCCGTGCTGCACATGGCGGTTATTCTGGATATTAGCTGCTGGTCATTATAATGTGACTCGACAGTAAATATATATATTTCCATGGTTTGCTGTCTTGTTCATATACACTGTATACACTGGTAAACCAGACCATTAGGACCAACTCCCTAATATGCTGTAAAAACAGCTCTGACCCCCTGACACATGGACTGGAGAAGAAGATAGAAGAAGAAGAAGAAGATATACTTTATTTGTCATATATACATATACAGATGTACAGTACAATGAAATTCTTTCTTCGCATAACCCAGCTTGTTTTGGGAGCTGGGGTCAGAGCGCAGGGTCAGCCACCTTACGGCGCCCCTGGAGCAGACAGGGTTAAGGGCCTTGCTCAAGGACCCAACAGTGGCTGCATAGCAGAGCCTGGATTTGAACCGCCAATCTTCCGGTTGATAGCCCAAAGCTCTACCCACTAGGCTACCACTGTCCCTTAAGTACTGTTGTATCTGGTACCAGGACATGCAGGGCTCACCGGTGCCATCTCCTCCACTGGTAAACAATGCACACGTACGTGCCAGGCCAAGAAAACAGAGTTAATCAGACCAGTTGACCTTCTTTCATTGCTTTGATGTCCAGTTTGATTCCTGCATGCATGCCAATTAGACACTTTGCCTGACCCGTGACTATGCAGCCTTATACACTGATCAGCCATAACATTAAAACCTCCTAATTTCTACACACATTATCCATTTTATCAGCTCCACTTACCATATAGAAGCACTTTGTAGTTCTACAATTACTGACTGTAGTCCATCTGTTTCTTTACATACTTTTTAGCCTGCTTTCACCCTGTTCTTCAATAGTCAGGACCACCACAGAGCAGGTATTATTTAGGTGGTGGATCATTCTCAGCACTGCCGTGACACTCACATGGTGGTGGTGTGTTAGTGTGTGTTGTGCTGGTATGAGTGAATCAGACACAGCAGCGCTGCTGGAGTTTTTAAATACACTCACTGTCCACTCTATTAGACACTCCTACCTAGTTGGTCCACCTTGTAGATGTAAAGTCAGAGCCAATAGCTCATCTATTGCTGTTGTTTGAGTTCGTCGTCTTCTAGACCTTCATCAGTGGTCACAGGACGCTGCCCACAGGGCGCTGTTGGCTGGATATTTTTGATTGGTGGACTATTCTCAGTCCAGCAGTGACACTGAGGTGTTTAAAAACTCCAGCAGCATTGCTGTGTCTGATCCACTCATACCAGCACAACACACACTAACACACCACCACCATGTCAGTGTCACTGCAGTACAACAGTGGCAACCTGGCAGAGTTGGGGCTTGAACCAGCAACCTTTCGATTACTAGTCCAGTACCTTAACCACTTAGCTACAACTGCCTCTAGTATTAAAATTATCTGTAGCCACGGTGTCGTTTTTTGTTTCTGGACTAGGTGCCACAGCGTTCTTGTGCTTACTCTTTAGACCACTGTTAGTGGGTACTCAAACCATGACTGCCTGTAAGCACCCCTTGCTTTTCAGGAACGCTTAACCCAGTCAGCTGATCATCATGATTTTATCTGCTGCATTCACCACGTGTACTACAAGTAACTACCATCAGCCCAACATTTAATACATCCCTCACTTAGACATGCACGATTTTAGGGGGTGGTAATATTATTAAGGCGCATCAGTGTGTATGTGTGTGTGTATTAATTTCATAATCATGACGTACAGTGGTTCTGACTAATCCTATCTTTTGATGTTAGGGTGAGAAGGTGAACTATGAGAAGTTCAAGAGTTGGCTCCTTCAGAACCGGGAGGCGTTTACTTTCTCCCGCTGGCTGCTGTCGGGCGGAGTATGCGTCACCCTGACCGATGACAGCGACACGCCAACCTTCTACCAGACGCTGGCTGGTGTCACACACTGTAAGTAGCGCCGCCCAGTACTGCTCCGTCTGCTGGGTTGATATGTTATTCATACTACACAACTTGATCTCTTGTAGTCAAGAGTCTTTTAAGTCCATGTGGTTTTCACACTACATGATTGATCTGTGATAGGGGGTCACACACTACACCATCTATCACCAGGAGGAATCTCAGACGAGTCTGTCTGGTCTCCCAAACTTCTTTTTGTCACGAAAACACACGCCAGAAGAGACAAGTGGTTTAATGATACCATGTCCACAAATATACATATACAGTGGACCCTTGACTTACGAATTTAATTGGTTCTGAAAGGCTGTTCTTACGTCAGAATGTTTATTAGTTAAACCTATTTTTCCTATAAGAAATAATGTAAATACTGTAGAATTAATTTGTGCCAGACCTCCCAAACCACCCCCCTTACCTGACCTCTCTAATGTCTTAAATGGTCTTTTTGTTATAAATACAAGTATATTTTCCCTTAAATCTTAAATTATAGAATAGACATTACTGTAATAAACAATAATAAACAACAATACACAGTAGTACTGTACTGTACATAAACACACATCACATTTCAGTACAGTACGTGTACTGTACCATACACCATAATACATTTCCTTCTTTTTATATAAATGTTTCTACCAGAAACAACAATAACTCTCATATTTCTCTATTATTTCCTTCTTTATTTCAATAGTGTTGTATTTTGTAGGTGTAATTGCATGAAAGAAAGAATACTTTACTGAGCCGAATTCCTTCTTCTCTCTCACTCACTGTCCCCGCTGTCTGGTACACAGTGATACACAGTGACAGCTACTGGTAGGAGTCAGAGTCAGAGTCAGAGAGGTTTTATTGTCATTTCGGCTACATACAAGTACATATTGAAACGAAACAGCGTTCCTCTAGGATCACGGTGTAACACGGTACAAAAAGTGCAAGACAATACAAAACAGTGCAAATACAACAATAATACAAAAAATCCTATAATAAATAACTACAAAAGATATTCCTAATTATCCCTAATCTAAACAAGTAATTAGAAGACAGGACTAAAGACAAGTGTTAGTACATGATGGTGAATAGATGGTACAATGGTTCATGAGGTAGTGACATGTTGTACATTAGCAGCAATTAGAGTAATTACACAACAACAAATAGTAATAGATTTTTTCATTTTCTCACCACTGCGCTTTCTCTGCTTATTCTTTGGGGCCATTTTAATATTGAATTTTACAAAATATAAAAAAAAAAACACAGTCCGCTGTCCGAATGTTCGCTCACTGTATATATATATATATATATATATATATATATATATATATATATATATATATATATATATATATATATATATATATATATATATATATATATATATATATATATATATATATATATATATATATATATATATATATATATATATATATATATATATAGAGAGAGAGAGAGAGAGAGAGAGAGAGAGAGAGAGAGAGAGAGAGAGAGAGAGAGAGAGAGAGAGGGTTGGAGTAAACTTGCTCGTGACGTCACGTGTTTCGCGAATTTCTGTTCATAATTCGAAGTTTGTTCGTCCGTTAAGTTGAAAAAGATTGTTCGTAACCCGAAATGTTTGTATGGTAAACCGTTCGTAACTCCAGGTTCTACTGTATTATGGTTTGGCGTAGACCAGGGGTGTCAAACTAATTTTCACCGAGGGCCACATCTGCATTATGGTGGCCCTCAAAGGGCCGATTGTAACGTATCCTGCTGTGATTGCAGTCTGCCTTTGAAGTCTTGGACAATTTGGTGTTTTTCTTGGAGGCTAAATTCTGTGTTTGGTGTCCAAAAGCCAAATTTATACTGTATATTTATAATGTATATCTACATTTATATTGTCCTCCTTTACCACAGACACGGCCTCAGAACACAAGAGATGTACCGGTCTTCCTTCTTGCAGCACAAACTCGTATTCACTTTCACATCTTTCATTACATTTCCTTCCTTCTGCTTCAATTTTCTCTTCTTGTACATGTTGGGATTATTTGTAAATATTTTTCAACATCATCTAGTGGTGGGATGTGGTCACTTTGCAGGTCACAAAATCGGTTGTCCGAGATGCAGTTTATGTACGATTTTACAGTGTATTTTAAGACAATTGTTCTGCCCTTGCTAAGAGTTTTTTCCCCCTTTCTCAGCTAGACAGACAGACAGCTCCCTCCAAAATACAGTTAGGTCGGTTTTATTTGCTTCCCAACTGTACACTGTGTGCATCAGAACAAATACAGAGTAAAACTACAAAATACGAACAATAAAAACAATAAAAAAACTTAGTACAGTACACGCACATAGCTGTAGTTAAGTGTTACATCTAGTACAATATGAAATTTAACCAAAGGTAAAATAGCGCTAATGGGTTAGCATTTTAACTCATAATGAGTAATTGCTATAGTAATGGTAACAACCGTATTTAATTACGGAATTATGGTAAATTTGTAACTGAAACGCTGTAACATATTTGCTAAACAGTTACAAACAACTGAGAATAGAAATGTCTACTACTAACAGGCGATGCTTTTGTATTGGATTGCAAGAGAATTAACTTCTGTTTATTAGTTGCCATGACTACAATGTCAATGGTTGCCGCTTAAAGGCGCAGGTGTCCCATTAAATTATAAGTACGTCTCTGTAACTACTCGAACCATCACAACAATCGTACGTCTTGTAAGCACTCGCGGGCCACATAAAACGACGTGGCGGGCCGGATTCGGAGTTTGACACCCCTGGCATAGACAAAGTCACAAATACTGTAAAGCTTGTGTGTGTGCCGATGTATTCTGATAGTAACTATCACTATGCACCTGTTTCACACATTTATACCTCCCCTGGGTTTCCCCTCATTCTGTATCCTTCGTTCTCATTGGCTGTAGTCTGACATCGTACTCGCTGCCAATTACAACCGGATCGCAGCACTTTTCACACTACATGATTTTGAGTCGCTGACCGGTCTGGATATTTAGCATGCTAGATATTGTTCTTGAGTCTGCGAGCGATCGATGAGCCGCTGGGATCGAGTTAAAGGTACAGGACTAGTAATCAGAAGGTCACCGGTTTAAGCCCCACATCGGCTTGGTTACTACCGCTGGGTCCTTGAGCAAGGCTCTTAACCTTCAATTGCTTGGATTGTATATGATCAAAGCATATGCTGTAAATGTAGTGTTTGTGGCACTTGTAGCCTAGCTGTTAAGGTACTGGACTAGTAAGCAGAAGGTTGCTGGTTCAAACCCCACCACTGCCAGGTTGCCACTGTTGGGCCCTCAAGCAAGACCCTTAACACTGAATTGCGTACACTGTATAATGTAAGTCGCTTTGGACCAAAGCGTCTGCTAAATGCCGAAAATGTAAACGAGTCATCGATTTTCGAGCCCCGAGCGAACGCCGATTTGCCTCCAAGGTGGCACATCCGGCAGGGACCCTCTGCGAGTAAAAATCAGGGCAAAACAGCTGATGCAATGTTGATGTTTCATGGGGTACAGGCTGATTTGCTTGCTTTCTTGGTTTGATTCTCAAACTGATGAAGTGGAAACTGTCCTTCCCTGTCAGAACACAGCCTGAGTTCCTCCCATCTCACTCATTCAGCCCCAGTGAATCCCTCTCCTCTGCGGAGAGGAGCGTCCGAGCGTGATGATAGTGAGTGACAGGCTCCACTTTCCACTGAACCGAGAGTAAATTATGCTGAACTCATGTACAGCCCTGTCGAGAGGAGGAAAGGGGGGCAAAGATATCACTCCACGGCTCCACGACTCTGCAGCTGTCACCGCCACCCAGCTCTCACCCACTCCTAACACTCAGAAGAAAATGACATTTGTTCTCCTTCGGGCACAAGCACTAGTCTGAGCAGTACTGTAGTCTTTATGAACCTGCTTATACAGTGGCTCTGTGCTTGTCCGGTCATGAATCAGTTATGTCTGCGGCCTAGAAGAAGTTTAGCATAGATTATTCGAACTACCGGTTGACCTCCGTCATCGGACTTCGATAATGCGATTCAGATGATTGATTTTTGATGGCCGCTGCTGAACTAATGCAATAAAAAATGGAATTTAAATCGGTTTAGTCCGCCCGCAGCCTCGATCTCCAGTGTATTAATCAGAGGCAGAGCTACGCAGTGTGGATTTGTGATTTAAAATGGTATCGATTATTTATCCGGAGTGAAAATCCTTATTTGGTGATTGACTGTTCCACACAGCCGGTTGATCGATAAACTGCTCTTTAAAACATTATTGGATTCTCATAGCTGTAGAGGTGCCTGAATTTTAAACACTGAAATGAATTGGACTGAGAGTTCAACCCGTCACTGCTCTGAGAAATTGAGATGCCTGAATCCTTTACTTCTATTATTTTTTTTATTTTTTTTATTTTTTTTACATGAACATGTTGCTATTGAAATACTGGCAATGTTTATGTGTTTGTTATTTTATTTTAAGAAATATAAAAAAAATATTAGGGCTTAGGACAGTAAGTACAGAATGGTGCATTTTGTTTTCACTTATACTGCTTGAGATGTTTCTACTATTTAATTGGAGTCCACCTGTAATAAATTCAATTGATTGGACTAGGGATGTCCCGATCCGATCAAGGCATTTTTTAACTGATCGGTATCGGATTCACTAAGGCCGATCCTAAACCCGATCCTTTGTTTTACGTCAGCATGTCCGCTGTGTGGAAATACTTTAAATTGGAAAGTGAAACAAGTCCAACAGTAAAGTGGAATGTCTGCAATGCGAGCGTTTCACGAGGCGGTAGGAGCAGAGCTGCGTTCATTAATGTAGAATTTTACTATTTATACGGTGTGTGAGTCGAGGATCACTCCGGGTTACAAAACAATAACTTTTAATCCGAGTATGAAAACTTCAGGACCATAACGTACAGCTTTTACGTGTTACAAGACTGAACGACATCTCAGTATCAAGCACTCTGATTGGCTTAGTTATGTAACCGAGCGTCGTAGTGATGCACTCGCTTAATAAAGAAATAAATACACGGTATATTCACAAATTGTCGGGAGCAGAACACTTTATTAACTTCTGTTACGGTACCGAATAGCGGACAGCTAGAGTCATCGTGTTAGCCAAGCACGCTATTCCATAATAGAAGCCCCAAAGAGTCAAAACACACTCACTTCACATAGAAACATCCATCAAACCATTGTCACAATACAACCACAGAAAAGTTTGTTACAGTTACAACACGCATACAAGTACGGTGGCTCATAAGAAACAAACCAGATATCATTTAACCAAACCGAACAGTGGCTACCGAATATTCAGCCGAATAGAGCGAGTTTGTTATTATATGATGAGAAGAGGAACCGGCTGTTCAAAATTAATGATTGGGATCGGGAACAATAAAACATCCCTAGATTGGACATGATTGGGGATTGCCAATAAGGTCCCACAGTTGACAGTGCATATCAGAGTAAACTCCAAGTCATGGGGTCAAAGGAATCATCTGCAGACCTCAGAAACAGGATTGTGTCAAGGAATAGATCTGGAGAAGGGTACAGAAACATTGCTGCAGCTTCACATGTCCCAAAGAGCACAGTGGCCACCATCAATTGACGTTTGGAACCACCAAAAATCTTCCTAGACCTGGCCGCCCGACCAAACTGAGCGATCGGGGAAGACGGGCCTTGGCCAGGGAGGTGAGCAGGAACCCGAGGGTCACTCTGACAGAGCTTCAGCGTGTCCTTGCGGAGATGGGAGAACCTATCAGAAGATCAACCATCCAGGCAGCACTCCACAAGTCATGCCTTTATGGTAGAGTGTCCAGATGGTAGCCATCTTTAGTAAAAGGCACATGACAGCCCGCTTGGATTCTCAAACCATAAGAAACAAGATTCTCTGGTCTGATGAAACCAAAGCGTCACATCTGGAGGAAACCAGGCACCGCTCATCACCTGGCTAACGCAATCCCTACAGTGAAGCATGGCGGTGGCAGCATCATGATGTGGGGATGTTTTTCAGCAGTGGGACCAGGGCGACTAGTCCTGATAAGAGGGAAAGATGAATGCAGCTAAGTACAACGACCCAAAGCACACAGCCAAGAGAACAAAAAAGTGGCTTCTGAGAAAGTCTGTGAATGTCCTTGAGTGGCCCAGCCAGAGCCCAGACCTGAATCCAATCGAACATCTGTGGAAGGAGCTGAAAATGGCCGTGTACCGACGCTCAGGAATGGTTTGAGGAGCTCAACAACGAGTTTGAGGTGTTGACTTGACCTCCAAATTCCCCAAATCACAATCAAATCGAGCATCTGTGGGATGTGCTGGACAAACAAGTCTGATCTATGGAGGCCTCACCTAACAACTTACAGGAGTTAAAGGATCTGCTGCTGACATCTTGGTGCCAGATACCACAGCACACCTTCAGAGGTCTAGTGCAGTCCATGCCTCGACGGGTCAGGGCTGTTTTGGCAGCAACAGGGGGACTAACATCTAATTGACGATGCCACTGAATTTACAGTATTACATCCAAGTCCATTGCTAACTGGTATTTAAAGTAAAATTTTAATTTAATATCTGTTTTAAACTTTTAGCTTTTAGTTTAGGAGGGTCTAGAGAAGAATTATTCAAACCCTAGCAGGATTATGCTAATGGCCCGGTTAACTCCAAATGGGGTTGGTTTGTCAATCAGGGACAAGGCTAGAAAGATTTTGCTCCGTGGTCGTGTCTAAAACCAATCAGAGAGTGAATCTGAGCTATACGCGGTAATCTGCCGCCTGCCCAAGATTATCCTCTTAACAAAACAAGGTGTGTGTGTGTAGCATAAGGCCTCCTGATCTTTGTGTCTTCACAAACCTTCCAGAATGTTCCTTACCGAATAACAGGCTTCAATGGATGGAGCACCAGGTGACCAGGTATCAAACAGGAGTTTAAGACGTTCTTCAGTAGGTTTGGATGGGTTGTGGTTTGTAGGGGAAATGCACCCTACTGTTTGGAGTTTACTCTGGTTTGCACCTCCAGCAGCCTAAACCGGGACGTCCTGTAGAATATGGTATGGTTCCGCTGTTGCCATTCCGACAGAATCGCACCTCAAGGTGGGTCTTAATGGACTTTGTTTTGATTGAACCATCATAACTCCTGGAGTTAAACGTATTTGACAGCTTTATTAGCAGTTAACACCTAATTATTACACTGTTATGTATTCATTAGTATCGAGCATCTCGTCCAGAGCGGCCGGGCCGTTTGCTTTAGGTGTGATAAACAATGTGGTTGAATAGAAATTGGCTCCGAGTCGAGTTATTTAACGCCAACCCTGCTATTAGCGCTAAGCTTACGGGTATCTGCTCGGCAATAGAAAACAGAATTATTCAGCTCGGTGTTGTGATCATGATTATTTATTGTGATTATTCCGCCGCTTCAGAATCACATTATGCTAATGGAAATTTAAGTCACGTACCTATTTAATGAAAAGCAGCACAGAAATGAGATATTTCACGTTGATATGTGCTAACTCATAATTTAGTGCCAAAAAGTTGATACCGACAAGTTTGTGGATTGATCAAAAAAAAAAAAAAGTAAATAGGTAGCAAGTGATGTCGTTTACAAGCAGAAATGGGTCCAGGTTATTTTTCATCCCTATAGTTTTGTTTCCTATCACACACTCGCAAGGCATTTAGGGAGTTTGCCATCTACAGTCACTAACATTATTGAAAGATCCAGAGAATCAGGAGACATCTCTATGCACAAAGACCAAGCCCAAATCCAATTTGATCTATTTGACCAATCATCTCTGGGTACTTTGCAAATTGGCTTCTTTTTTTTTTGCATCCCCCTCCCCAGTTTTCCTCTCAGTCTAGTCATATCC
This sequence comes from Trichomycterus rosablanca, assembly GCF_030014385.1. NCBI lineage: Eukaryota > Metazoa > Chordata > Actinopteri > Siluriformes > Trichomycteridae > Trichomycterus > Trichomycterus rosablanca. The sequence continues at coordinate 19,288,850 of NC_086007.1, forward strand.
AATTACCTAATTGCATTACTCTTCCTCTCTTCTGATATTGACCTCCACTCCTGACTGAGGAGAGCTTTAACTAACACACGCCCCCTCCGACACATGTGCAGCAGCCGACTGCATCTTTCTAACTGCAGTGTTTCCTCTAGACTTTTTTTTAGCACAGTGGCAGGCACCCTCAACCCCCCACACACCCACGGCCCCCATCCGGTGCAGCGCAGAATTAATTAAATAAAAGTTAGCTTTGACAGCACTGTTTTAAAGCTTAGAATCTAAGCAGGCTCCATTCATTAAGCAGTATGTGCATAAGCAATCAGCTTTGCATAAGCGATCAGCGCGGACCGTGACGTCATCTGTCACGGTGTAGAGGCTGTGAAACCGCTATTGTGCTGTTCTTTCATATTTTAAAAGTTCATCTGATTAAATTTTGATATTTTCAAAGCGATGAACTGTGTGATACGAGGCGGTGAAAGTGCTCTAGACAGTACGAACAACGCTTAACGTGACATTGTACTAAAACAATGACCGATTAATTTGGGCAGTACAGAGCACTTAGAACCAGTACAGAGCGCTTATAACCAGTAATAATGGAGAAAAATTTAGTGTCCCTGTGTGGTACTTTTAGTACTCCAAGTTACGCTTGTAACGCTTGTTTTACGTAAGCTTTTTTGATTCTCCAGAGAAGCCGATTTTCAAAACCCCGAGCTGCAGAACCACCACACAAAAGCTCTTGAGTCCATGAGAACAAATCACGCAATAATACAAGAACTGCTTAAACAGGACAAAGAACTATACAGCCGAGGATTTTCCATTGTCTACTGCTGGATTCCAAGTCATTGTGGTATAGAGGGAAATGAAAAAGCAGACAGCTTGGCAAAGGAAGCAAGAAACAAAGATATTGCTCGGAGAAACATCCCAAAGACTGATGCTTACCCAGAGATCAAAAACTACTGCAAAATAAAATGGCAAGAAGACTGGTCCACCAATCCTCAAAACAAACTGTATGAAATAACTCCAAACCTCAATATTAAACACAATCGAGATTTCTTAAATAGGCACGACCAGACAGTTATTACCAGGTCCCGAATCGGCCATACTGCCTTTACCCTCCGACACCTGCTGGTTGGCGAGCGGGCACCAACCTGTCAATTCTGTGGTACACCCCAAACAATCAAACATATTTTATTAGAATGTCCTACAGTTTCAGCCATCAGAGGCCATTTTTACAGGGTTGAGAACATAAAAGAACTGTTCGAGAAGATTTCTCCATCTAAAATTCTTAACTTTTTAGAAAGTCTAAATTTTAAACAAATGATCTGAGCATATTTTTTACTATTATTTTTTACTATTTATTTTCACGTTTTACTAAATTCTAATAGTAAGATCTAACAAATGCCTATGCCATAAAATAGCCAATGTGTTGCTAATATGGCAATAAACCCAAACAAACAAACAAACCACCACATAAGTTAAGCCAGTTAAATGCAGATACATGTGGAGCTTTTGGACTGGATTTAATGGTTATTTCACACAGATGTTTTTTCGTGTCGTGGAACTTTGCTGATGTTTTATCGCTCAAGCTGAGCGCTGAGCAAATCGGCTATTTGAGCCGAGGGTCGCGGTGAGCGAGAAGCGCAAAACGCTTCTGATTGTTGTTTGTGTAGGCGCCCAGCCTGCCGGTAGCAGAGCTTAGATTCGAACCGATAAGTTCGAGATGTCAGCTCTGGTGTGCTAACGTGTTTTACCGCTGCATCACCTGAGCGCCCACATTAAGGCTACTTTATTTATTTACGTTTTTTTTTTTCTCCCCATTTTCCTCCCGATTTAGCGCACTTAATTTGTCCTCCGCTGCTGAGAGATACCAGATTGCATCCGTGGAGAGCACGTCGCTGTACACGCCTCTTCTGACACGTGTACAACCCTCCTCTTCTCACCCCTGCATTCTGCACATAAGGGTCCACACACAGCACACGAAGACCCACCCACCCTACACATAGTCCGGCCCCCACCCTGCAGATACGGTGGCCAATTAGTATCTGCTGCAGGCACTGCCAATTATTCCCGCCAGATGGCGCCCAGCCGAACGGAGGAGTTCAGAAACTCGTGATGTGCCTGATGTGCTAGCGGAATTTCCCGCTGCGCCACCTGAGCGCCCACATTAAGGCTACTTTGACATGACAAGTGTTTTGTACTTTGTTCACCACTCAGGCTGGGTGCATCTTACCACTAACTTGAGCGTTTATGCCTTTCACATGATTCGCGACAAAACTGCTTTCTGCTGGCTGTGTTTACATGCAGTTGTATATGAAATTCAAGATTCAAGATTTACTTTATTGTCATTTTACTGTACATCAAAGTGTACAGAAAAAATGAAATTACGTGCATTGGTTCACATTAAAAACACGAGGTTTAAAAAATAAAATGTATATAAAATAGTAATGAAGAAAAATATGTAGGATTAAAAAGGTACATCAAAAGTTAAATAATAATAATAATATTACTGACATTACGAAAATTGCACATTGTAGTTAGGTATTGCACATTACGAAAAATTGCACATAGTAATTAAGTATTGAAATGTATTTTAGTTTGTACCAGAACACTCTGGCGTTGTCATCATTTGGAGACATGAGATGAATACAGCGGCTCTTTATTGTTTCATTAATCTAAGGGGGAATCAAATCTTATTAAGGAGCTACAAACCCACAACAAAAGGATTCCAGAATGAGAAAGCTTGCTATCTAAAATTCAATCCCGGTCTCCACATTTCACACCTCACTAGTCACCATGGTTCTAATTTAAAGTGGAATTAAACAGTTCAGGTTTTTGTGAAACAGTGGGAATCAGTTTCTCTCCAGCATGTCTGTACTTCGTTTCTGTCTACATCATATAAACAGTTTGTATCATTAGCGACAAACAGAGAAAGGTGAATAAAATTAAACTTGAAATTGAAGTGCAGCCACAAGCAGTAAAAACCGAGCAGTAAAGCAGGAGATCTGCTATCTGCATGATGCTTAAGGTGGTGCAGTAATGAAAAAAACAGCCAGCATAAAACATAAAAATGTAAATGCAGCATGGTGTTTCAGCGAGTGAGTGGGTAATTATGAGATGCCCACCGATGGGTAGGCATCCGCTGCAAATTGCTCAGGATAAAGTTGTTAGTAAAAATAAAGAACTTGCATCACTCCTAGGCTTTTTATGCATAATAATGATAAATACAAGCCGCTCAGAGTTGGGAGTTGGGGTTTCGAATACATCGTATCGACTGGGCTGGGCGGCAGCATGAACAACGATTGGCTGTTGTTCAGGGTTAGAGGGTAAGAAAGTCGGATCATAGGTCCTCATAACTGGTGCGACTGCGGCCCCTGCTGGCTGAGGAATAATGCTGATGGGGGTGTGGCCCTCCATACACAGTGCCCGTCAAGTGTATGAACTCGACTCGTTCAGGTAAAAAATGCAGTCCGTACTGACTGTACATGCCAGAGGGGGGGCGCATGTCAGTTGAGAGGCGTCCTCAGTCAGCGGTGAAGGGTCGAATCAGTATTGAGGACGCATTCTTGGTAATTGGACACGACTAGATTGGGGGGGGGGGGAATTGGGGGGGAAAAATATATTAATTAATTTAAAAATAATGATAAATACATGGACCTGCACATGGAAACGGTTGGAAAGCTCCTAAAATGTGGCGTGTATAAAAGTCACTTCATTTAATGTCACTGAATTGAATTTAATGATTGATTTAAAGTCATGGCATTTAATGTTTTATTTTTTACTATTTTTTTTAAGCCTTTTCACGGGCGGCACGGTGGCTTGGTGGGTAGCACTGTCGCCTCACAGCAAGAACGTCCTGGGTTCGATCCTTAAGTGGGCCGGTCCGGGTCCTTTCTGTGTGGAGTTTGCATGTTCCCCCCGTGTCTGTGTGGGTTTCCTCCGGGAGCTCCGGTTTCCTCCCACAGTCCAAAGACATGCAAGTGAGGTGAATTGTAGATACAAAATTGTCCATGACTGTGTTTGACATTAAACTTGTGAACTGATGAATCTTGTGTAATGAGTAACTACTGGTTCTGTCATGAATGCAACCAAAAGTGTGTAAAACATGACATTAAAATCCTAATAAATAAATAAAGCCTTTTCACCATGGTAGCTCAGGAATAAGAGCTGTAAAAGTTGCATAGATGATTTTTCAGTAAAATTCCAAGATCAAAGCAATATTTCTATAATTTTCTTTTAAATCTATAAGTGTTGCTTAAGGACAATGAAGTGTGTCTGTGCATGGGATTTTGGGGATGTGTCTGTAGGAATTTGAGTCCACTGGAAAGGTGTGTCAGTTCATCCTAAAGTTGTTGGGTGGAGTTGAGGTCAGGGCTTTGTGCTGATTGCTGGAGTTCTATACATTGTATGGCCCCCGGGCCACGTCCGACCCAGATGTAAATAAATACAATGTACATCATACATGCAGTACAATAGCTTTGTTTGTATTTTGAAGGGACCGCTATTTTTCAATTTACGTTCTTGCATGTGTGCGAGCGACTGAGTGTATGCGTACGTGCAGGCGTGTATAGGTGTGTGTGTCTCCATAACTGTAGTCACTGCTGACATTGACGACTAACTTTGCTCAATCCAAGTGACGTTTCTAATAAGTTGTGTACATCATTTTATTTTATTCCAACTGTCAGGTCTTTTTTTTATGCATTTTCTCCTGATTTTTAGCGTGTCCAATTTTTACCCAATTGCCTTTAGCTTCCTCTCTACTGGTGCTGACCCCCGCCCCTGGTTGAGGAGAACGAGACTGACACACGCCCCCTCCGAAACGTGTGCAGTAGCCGACTGCATTTTTTCACCTGCACGAGTCCAGTTCATATGCGATCAGCCTTGTGCACGGAGAGCCACACCCTGATCAGCATTATTCCTCCATTCTGTGCAGACGCCATCAATCAGCCAGCAGAGGTCGTAATTGCACCAGTTATGAGCTTATCCGGCTTCCCATCTTGTATGAACGACAGTCAATCGTTGTTCATGTGGCCGCCCAGCCGGATCGCAGAGCTGAGATTCGATACGATGTATTCGAAATCCCAGCTCAGGTGTGCTAGCATGTTTTACCATTGTGGGCCAGGTCTTTCTATTGCAGTAACACACCAAAGAACACAGAAACACCAGTTCATTACCCTCACTGACACCAGTACTTGACCCCCAGCCAATTAGAAGAAGAAAGCCTTTATTTGTCATATACTGTACACGTGCACAGTACGATGGAATTCTTTTTCCGTGTATCCCAGCTCGTTTGGAAGCTTAGGGTCAGAGTGCAGGGTCAGTCATTGTACAACCTCCCTGGAGCAGACAGGTTTGAGAGCCTTGCTCAAGTGCCCAACATTGGCTGCATTGCAGAGCCTGTATTTAAACCAACAGTCCTCCAACTGGAAGCCTAAAGCTCTACCCACTAGGCTACTACTGTCCCAGTTATGTCTGTATGTAGACCCCTGACTGGCCGATAGTGCTGCTGGCTATTTGAGCAATAGTGAGCTAGTGTAAATTATCACTGCACCACCTGAGTGCACTTTATATTTAATGATAATATTAAAACCATTTGACTGTATAAGTCAGGATTGGAATGGGACCGGTGGCATGGATAACACAATCCTATTAGTCTAAGAAGAAGATTATGCAGATGACCGAGGAGTCATTTTTAGGAGCTCTTATCCTACCCCAGTACTCTATAAAGTCTTGGCTCTTAGTCATGCCGGGCCAGTCCTGTTTTCATCCCAGCGTGAGGATAAAACTATATATATGTATGTATATATATATATATATTAGGGCTGTCAAACGATTAAAATTTTTAATCGCGATTAATCTCAGAATTTCATATAGTTAATCGCGATTAATCGCATTTAAAAAAATCTGTGTAAATGTTATAGAAAACAAGGATTTTTAAGTGAAATGTTACAATTAAAATGGTGTTTTTCATTTTATGCTAAATGTACTAATGTTAAAAAACTGCTGGGACAAGAGAAAACTGTAAGGGAGTTTTATTCACTCACATACTAGGCAGTAATACTATCCAATGGTTTGATGGACGTTTCTACACGAAGTGAGTGTGTTTTGACCCTTTGGGGCTTCCATAGCTCATGAACTAACGTGCTTGACTCAGCTGTCCGGTATTCTTTACCGTAACAGAATAAGTTAATAAAGTGTTGTGCTCCCGACAACTTGTGAATATAGCGTGTATTTATTTCTTTATTATGCAAGTGCAGATGCTACGACGCTCTTTTACATTTTGTTAACAAACCGCAAATGAAAAACGGTGGCAAGTCCGACATTAAAACGTTTGTTCTACCAGTCAAGTCTCAACATGAACTAGAATTTGCGTTAATGGCACTATTTATCTTAATCGCGTTAAATTGAGATTGCGTTAATGCGTTATTATCGCGTTAACTTCGACAGCCCTAATATATATATACACTGCCTGGCCAAAAAAAAGGTCACACCCTCTAATATTTAATTGGACCGCCTTTAGCTTTGATTACGACACGCATTCGGTGTGGCATCGTTTCCACAAGCTTCTGCAATGTCACAACATTTATTTCTGTCCAGTGTTGCATTAATTTTTCCCCAAGATCTTGTATTGATGATGGGAGATTTGGACCACTGCACAAAGTCTTCTCCAGCACATCCTAAAGATTCTCAATGGGGTTCAGGTCTGGACTCTGTGGTGGCCAATCCATGTGTGAAAATGATGTCTCATGCTCCCTGAACCACTCTTTCACAATCTGAGCCCAATGAGTCCTGGCATTGTCATCTTGTAATATGCCCGTGCCCGAGTCAGCTGACCTCATTCTTGGGGCACATAACGTTGCTGAACCTAGACCTGACCGATTGCAGCAACCCCAGATCATAGCACTGCCCCACAGGCTTGTACGGTAGGCACTAGGCATGATGGGTGCATCACTTCAGCCGCCTCTCTTCTTACCCTGATGCGCCCATCACTCTGGGACAGGGCAAATCTGGACTCATCAGACCACATGACCTTCTTCCATTGCTCCAGAGTCCAATCTTTATGCTCCCTAGCAAACTGAAGCCGTTTTTGCCGGTTAGCCTCACTGACAAGTGGTTTTCTTAAGGCTACACAGCTGTTTAGTCCCAATCCCTTGAGTTCCCTTCGCATTGTGCATGTGGAAATGCTCTTACTTTCGCTATTAAACATCCCTGAGTTCTACTGTAGTTTTTCTACCATTTGATTTCACCAAACGTTTAAGTAATCGCCGATGAATGTGATTTTGTTGTTGTGTGTGTTTAAATGCCCGCTCTGATTTCTCCTGCTTCAGGATTGGCTGCCAGGTCCTAGAGGGGAGGGGCCTTTTTGTTAAAGCAGGAGGAGTGAAGTGAAGAGTGAATAGGAGAAGGTGGCGGAAAGTCTTATGTAGCCTTACATCTACTGCCTCTTAGTGAGACCGCTATGGTCTAAGTCTTTACTGATTGGTAACTGCCTTTAGTTGACGCAGGTCAGCGGGGTTACTTACTGTATGTTAACCAGCTGTGGTTTTTATCCATCAACTCGTTTGTAAATATTTCTTGTGTGTGCAAATAAAACAATAGCCCTGGAAACTTGGACGTTTGAGCTTCTGTCATTCTTGCAAGCCTTTAACCCTTGGCTCAACTTACCTCACCTCTTTACAGTGACATTTTACAAATCATTAAACAAATCTGGGGTTTTTTCTCTTCGCAGTAGAAGAATCGGATATTATCGACTTGGAAAAGCGCTACTGGCTTCTAAAAGCTCAATCAAGGACCGGCCGCTTTGACTTGGAAACCTTCGCCCCTCTAGTCTCACCTCCTATTCATGCTCCACTAAGTGAAGGTAATGGAATATTTATGAAGGTTGGTTTTGACAGTACTCTATAAGCTGTTTTTTTAGGCACATTTAGCATCTAACGTACACCCAGTATACGTCCACCTTCTACTGCTTTTCTTAAAAGCTCTTACAGTATAACAGTATTAATACAGTTCATGCTTTATTGATGATGATATTTTTTAGAAGGGCATATTGAGCTGTTTGTAGCTGTAATACCTGTAGAACACTTCAATTACTTTAATTTTCTCTCGTCTGCAGGCTTATTTCACGCCTTCGATGAGAACCGAGACAATCACATTGACTTCAAGGAGATTTCATGTGGGCTCTCAGCGTGCTGCCGAGGTCCTGTGGCAGAAAGGCAGAAATGTAAGCTGTGCCATTGCTTTCCAGATTAATGTTAAAGCATTAAAGCAACCATGATGAGCTGTTTTCCACTTGTTCTTGTTACGACTGGTTGGTCTTTTCCTCTTTCTAGAAGCTATCCGTGCTTTTTAATTTGCTTTAATTAATCAGGTGTTCAAAGCTCATGTAGCATAATGGTAAGGGCAAATTGTAAGGGCAAATTGTTAGCACATACTAACCAACAAGGGTGGCATAGTGGCTCAGTGGGTAGCACTGTCGCCCCACAGCAAGAAGGTCGTGGGTTCGATTCCCAGGTTGAACTTTGTCAAAAATTGTCCATGACTGTGTTTGACATTAAAAACACTACCTCAGACATCCCAAGTCTTCCGGAAGTTCCGGGAGTCTCCCGCATATACACAGCGGCTCCCTGATGCCCGCAAGTCAGATAAAATGTCCCGGAATCTAGAACGAGCGGCCAAGAGCGACACACACACACACACACACACACACGCAGGTGAGACAGACTTTTTTCCCCGATCGCGTATTAAATCCGTTATCTGATATACAATCTAGCGCACTGTGTAGGGAACATAAATCAATTGTCTAATATACTGTCTAGTGCACTATGTAGGGAACATGAATCTATGATCAAATATACAATCTAGTGCACTATGTAGGGAGCATTAATGAATGATGTAATACACTATCTAGTGCACTATGTAGGGAACATAATTAATTATGTAATACACTATCTAGTGCACTATGTAAGGAACACAAATCATCATCTAGTTATACTTTCTAGTGCACTATGTAGTGAACATAAATGCATTATCTAATACACTATCTAGTGCACTATGTAGGGAACATAAATCCGAGATCTGATGTACAGTCTAGTGCACTGTGTAGGGAACATAAACCAATTGTCTAATACACTATCTAGTGCACTACGTACAAAAACATAAATTCATATCTAAAATACTATCTAGTGCACTATGTAGGGAACATAAATCCATTATCTGATATACAATTTAGTGCACTATGTAGGGAACCTAAATCCGTTAACTAATACGCTAACTAAAGCATTATGTAAGAAACATGAGTCTATTATTTAGTACACTATGTAGTGCACTAAGTAAGGAACATAAATTATTTTCTAATATACAATTTAGTGCACTATGTATGTAACATAAATCTATTATCTTTCACACTATGTACAGTAGTACACATTAATGTGTTTGTGACGCGAACAGTTAGCTTAGTAGCTCAGTTAGCAGCAGTTCTGTTATCACCCTTATCCTTTGGTGTGTGCGAGAGGTTTTTTAGCTTTTTTTTTTTTGGGGGGGGGGTTGGTGTCCGGGTCCGGGAGTACCTCCCTCAAATGAGTTTTTGCAACTTGGGATGTCCACTACCTGTTTTGTCATGAATGTAACCAAAGTGTACAACATGACGTTAAAACACCTATAAATAAATAAGATACTCACAGAGTGCCCAAAGTACCAAGAACAGAGTAAACTAGCAATACCACACACAATGGATGGAATATTCAACCAAATCAAAGCAGAAACTCTTATCAAGTTTCTAAAAAACACAAAACTGATACATATTTAGAACCATCATCGTAGTCAAAACCTGAAACATTAATAAATAATGTTTTGCATAAGTGTGTAGTATTACTATTATTATTATTATTATTATTATTAGATTATATGCACAGAGGCTGAAAGAAGGCCCTGCAAAGAATCATAATACTGCGTGAGCTGCCTTGTTGCTTAAGAATTCAGGCAGTCTTCTTCTCGGGAGCGCACAGGATGATGTAAAAATCTTGTCTATATAGAGAGCTCACTAGCACCCACATCGTCTCCCAGCTAAAGCGAGTTTCTAGCCACTGAGAACCTCTTATAACAGAATGAAAAGGAACATAATAAAGCACCTAATCTTGCAATATGAATATGACTCTAAGGTGGTAATTTTCTTACCTTGTTTTTCCCATTGCAGTTTGTTTTAAGGTGTTTGACACAGATCGGGACGGGATTCTGTCACGAGATGAGGTGCACAACATGGTGGTGGCGTTGCTGGAAGTGTGGAAGGACAACCGCACCGACACTCTGCCTGTAAGCTCTGAGCGTCAATCAGATTTAGATATTCAGATATTTACAGGAAGGACCCGGATCGCTCCACCTGGGAATCGTACCCAGGTCCTTCTTGCTGTGAGGCGACAGTGCTACCCACTGAGCCACCGTGATGCCCCGACAATATTAAATAAGCCAAATAAATTAAATAATTTAAATAAATGTAAATAAAGCCAAGTAAACACAAAGCACAAATAATGTACGGTGGCTAGGTGGGTAGCACTGTCGCCTCACAGCAAGATGGTCCTGGGTTTGATCCCCAGGTGGGGCGGTCTGGGTCCTTTCTGTGTGGAGTTTGCATGTTCTCCCCATGTCTGCGTGGGTTTCCTCCAGGAGCTCCAGTTTCCTCCTACAGTCCAAAAACATGTAGTTAGATTAATTGGAGACACTGAATTGCCCTTTAGGTGAATGGGTGTGTGTATGTGTGTGTCTTCCCTGCAATGGACTGGCGCCCCATCCAGGGTGTTACTGTGTGCCTTGCGACCATTGAAAAGCTGGGATAGGCTCCAGCACCACACACACCCCCACCCCCCGCGACCCTGATTGGATAAGCGGTTAAGAAAGTGAGTGAGTGAGAAAGAGAGGCGGCACGGTGGCTCAGTGAGTAGCACCGTCGCCTCACAGCAGTCCTTTCTGTGTGGAGTTTGCATGTTCTTCCCGTGTCTGCGTGGGTTTCCTCCGGGAGCTTCGGCTTCCTCCCACAGTCCAAAGACACGCAAGTGAGGTAAATTAGAGATTCAAAATTGCCCATGACTGTGATTGACATTAAACCTGAACTGATGATTCTTGTGTAACCAGTAACTACCTGTCCTGTCATGAACGTAAACAAAGTGTAAAACATGACGTTAAAATCCTAATAAATAAAATTAATATTCAAAAAGAGCACAAAGCACACGGTTTGGCTGTAGTTGTGCTAGTTAAAAAATTCCAGTTTTGTAACAGCACCAGATGAACTGCTATTTCTTTTGCTTTGAAGCTGAAGAACATTATTAAATCATTTGTATAACAGACCATCTGTAGATCACTGCGTATGTACGCGACCCACTGCGCTTCCAGTCAGACTCTAAACAAGATCATCTTCATATGTTTTCTCTAATTAGCTTAGTGACTCAGAGTTTATCCAGTTGTGTTGGTTTGGTTTGGTTGGTTGTGAAATGCCTTGTAAATGTTACAAAGAACACATTCTTTGTGCTTTGTGTTTATTTGACTTGATTAAAATGTATTTAAATAATTCAATTTATTTGGCTTATTTATTATTGTTGGGGTGGCACGGTGACTTGGTCGATTTTCCTCCCAATTTTCCTCCCAATCTAGTCGTATCCAAGTACCCAATTGCACTATGCTTTCTCTCTACTGATGCTGATCACCACTCCTGAGTGAGGAGAGCGAGACTGACACATGCCCCCTCTGACACGTGCGCAGTAGCCGACTGCATCTTTTCATCCGCATGAGGCGAGTTCATACGTGGACTAGCTTAGTGTACGGAGAGCCACATCCTGATCAACGCGGAATTATCCCTTGACTGTGCAGGCGTCATCAACCACTCTTATTGCATCAGTTATGAGGTCCCGGCTCCGGCTCCCACTCATGAACGACAATCGTTGTTAATGTAGGCGTCCAGCCTGCCCGTGTTTTACCACTGCGCCACCTGGGCGGCCTTGAACTGATTAATCTTGTTTAACAGGGAACTACTTGTCCTGTCATGAATGTAACCAAAGTGTGTAAAACATGACATTAAAATCCTAATACAATAAATATTTTATATTGTCTGGCTTTTGGTTCAACAGGAATTGGATTCCAGCTCTTCTGATATTGTTGAAGATATCCTCAAGCTACACGACACAACAAAAGTACTTAAGTTTTTATATTTTTTATCAATGCAAACATCTGTACAATCTGTACATGTTTTGTACATCTGAGCCGTGTCTACTTCTTTTATACAGCAGGGACAGTTAACACTGGAGGACTATCAGATATGGAGTGTGAAGAGCGCCCTCGCCGGCGAGTTCCTCAACCTCCTCTTTCAGGTATTTACATTTTTGCTGACCTGTATTTAATGTTTCAACTAAGTAACCTCATTGTTTTTGTATGTAAAGGCTTATTCCAAATTTAATGGCTGCAACATGTTCCAAAAAGAACAAGGATCAGGGACATGTGATTTATCACTTCTTTTAAAATGTCTAACAGTGTCCTGTAATCAATCAGAACGTTGTCATATACATTGCACCACACTTTTTTTAATGGAAAACAGACCTGGACTGCAGGCGGGCCAGTCTAGTACCTGCACTCTCCTACTACAAAGCCATGCTGTCGTAACACATGCAGAATGCAGCATGGCATTGTCTTTCTTAAACAAACAGGTACATACATGTTGTACCCCTTGTTATTAATGGTGCCTTTACAGGTGTGTAAGTTATCCATCTTTTTGGCACCAACACACCTCCATACTATGACCGACCCTAGCGTTTGTACTATGTGTATGTAGCAGTCTTGATGGATCTTTTCCTCTTTGGCTGAGGAAACAAGATGTTTGTTATTTCCAAATATAATTTAAAAGGTACATTCATCAGACCACACCAGACTTTCCATCAGTCCTTCTCAGATCGAACGCAAAAAACCCTTTGACTTCTTCGCACACTTAAATGTATTGTGTATTTGATTTTAAATGGACGTACGAGGGATCTTCAAAAGTTTCTGCACTGTTATATTTTGGTTAGAAACAGTGAGGGTGGGAGGAGCAGTAATTGGTCGTGTCTGAGAGACTGAGAAAGAGCTTATAGTCCGGATTTATCGGCATACGATTTCCACCTTTTTGGACGCTCAAAGAAGCTTTAAGGGGAAGAAGATTTTCACGTGATGATGATGTGAAAGCAGCGGTGCACCAATGGCTACACGCTCAACCAAAAACATTTTTCTGCATGCTGGGAAAAATGCATCAGTAGGTGACTAGAAAATTGATGTCATTTGTTTTTGAATTCATAATAAATAGAGTTTAAAAAAGTGTGGAAACTTTTTGAAAAACCCCTGTAATTGCCTGCATCCACAGAATTGGTTGGGAGTTTTCCAAACTCGAGAAGTTACCCGAGTTGTGTTTTTAGCTGCTTTACACTTCAACATCTTGACTAAGCGATTGCTAACTGAATTGCCGTAGGATTGCTAGGACCGCCTCATAGTGCAGATTAATCAGTAAACGTGAGACACTTGAACGTTTCATGAATTAAATATGTTAAATCACTAAACATAAACATTATATTTCGAATTTTACAGCAAATTGCATATTACACGGGTCCGTGCTGCGATTTTCACAGCCGTGAATTTGGTAGGGCCTTATAGTTATAGCGTGTGGAGAGCCGCTCCCCATGTGACACTGTTTGTTTTATTTGTGTTTTTCTGGAATTGACACTTATAATGTATAATCTGAAATGTATAAAAGCAGAGACTCGTGACTTTGTGGTTTTTATTCTGTCTAATTTTAAGCGTGTGCTGTGTTGTCTTTCTCATTAGGTGTGCCACATAGTTCTGGGCTTGCGACCCTCTACGCCCGATGAGGAAGGCCAGATTATCAGGCAGGTCCAGTTCTTTGAGATGCCGTGCTTTGTTTATATTTCCACTGCTGACCTTAATGTTGATCTGTTTAACTTGTGTCGACATTTGATGCTTGATTGTATACACTGAAGAGCCAGAAAAACTGGTACACCAGACTTATACATGGTAGGTCCCCCACATATTCTGTACATAATGAACTTTCTGCAGAACGGACCACAATTCTCTTGTATTCCAAGGTGTAGGATTTCTGTGTTCCATAGCGCATCACATGGCATCCCAGGTGTGTTTGATAACATTAAGATCGGGTGATTTAGGTGGGAATGGCAAAACCCCAAACTCAGATGAGTGTTCCTCTAACCATAATTAGAATTTGGCGTGAATTAGACTTGTGTGGCGGCGCATTGCCCTGTTGGAAGAGGCCACACCCATCAGAATGAATGCAGGACATGAACGGGTGTTACTCGTCAGAAAGGAGGCACACATATACACTATATTGCCAAAAGTATTCACTCACCCATCCAAATCATTGAATTCAGGTGTTCCGATCACTTCCATGGCTACAGGTGTATAAAACCAAGCATCTAGGCATGCAGACTGCTTCTACAAACATTTGTGAAAGAATGGGTCGCTCCCAGGAGCTCAGTGAATTCCAGCGTGGTACCGTGATAGGATGCCACCTGTGCAACAAGTCTAGTCGTGAAATTTCCTCGCTACTAAATATTACACAGTCGACTGTCAGTGGTATTATAACATAGTGGAAGCGATTGGGAACGACAGCAACTCAACAACGAAGTGTTAGGCCACGTAAAATGACAGAGCGGGTCAGCGGATACTGAGTCACCAGAGGTCGTCGACTTTCTGCAGAGTCAATCGCAACAGACCTCCAAACTTTTTTTATTATTTTTTTTGTATTTTTTTTGTATTAATTATCTATTTTTTCCCCCACTTTGTCCCCCCTTTTGTACCTTTATTCCCATTATAATCGTGTCCAATTACCCCGAATGCGTCCTCTATACTGATTCGACCCTTTTTTGCCGCTGACTGAGGACGCCACTCATACAGCCTGCATTTTTCACCTGCACGAGCCGAGTTCATACACCGAGAGACACCGCGCACGGAGGGTCATACCCCCCTCAATGTTATTCCTCAGCCCTGTGCAGGCGCCGTCAGTCAACCAGCAGGGGCCGCAGTCGCACCAGTTATGAGGACCTACGCTCCGACTCTACCTCTAAGCCCCTGAACAACAGCCAAACATTGTTCATACTGCCGCCCAACCCAGTCGGAAAGGCAGAGCCGAGTTTCGATACGATGCATCTAGAAACCCAACTCTGGTGAGCTAGCGTACTTTACCGCTGCGCCACCTGACAGACCTCCAAACTTCATGTGGCCTTCAGATTAGGTCAAGAACAGTGTGTAGAGAGCTTCATGGAATGGGTTTCCATGGCCGAGCAGCTGCATCCAAGCCTTACATCACCAAGCACAATGCAAAGTGGTGTAAAGCACGCCGCCACTGGACTCTAGAGCAGTGGAGATGTGTTTTCTGGAGTGAAAAATCACGCTTCTCCGTCTGGCAATCCGATAGACGAGTTTGGGTTTGGTGGTTGCCAGGAGAACGCTACTTGTCTGACTGCATTGTGCCGAGTGTAAAGTTTGGTGGAGTGTTTCAGGAGTTGGGCTCGGCCCCTTAGTTCCAGTGAACGGAACTCTTAATGCTTCAGCGTACCAAGAGATTTAGGACAATTTCATGCTCCCAACTTTGTGGGAACAGTTTGGGCATGACCCCTTCCTGTTCCAACATGACTGCACACCAGTGCACAAAACAAGGTCCATAAAGACACGAATGAGCGAGTTTGGTGTGGAAGAACTTGACTGGCCTGAACAGAGTCCTGACCTCAACCCGATAGAACACCTTTGGGATGAATTAGAGCGGAGACTGGGAGCCAGGCCTTCTCGTCCAACATCAGTGTCTGACCTCACAAACGCGCTTCTGGAAGAATGGTCAAAAATTCCCATAAACACACTCCTAAACCTTGTGGCAAGCCTTCCCAGAAGAGTTGAAGCTGTTATAGCTGTAAAGGGTGGGCCGACATCATATTAAACCCTGTGGATTAAGAATGGGACGTCACTCAAGTTCATATGTGTGTGAAGGCAATATAGTGTACATAGCAGTCACCTGTCAGAGACGTTTGTAGAAGTACCAGGGGTCTGGCACTTCACTATATATAGTAATAATATTTATATCACAGTCATGATAATACTCATTTCTGAGTGGCTAATAGACCTGAATTACTTCCTTATAATAGGACACCTTTTAAAATAGATTAGATTGTATTGTTTTTGGGCTATGCAGCATGATGGTAAAATTAAACACCCTGTGCTGTACTGAGTTTAGTCCCAGATTTAGTAAAAACTTAGGCACATCCTCAAAATGAGTCTGTCTTTATGCACTACTGTATGCCAGGCATAAGTTGAATGCAGCTTCTGGTAGATTCTGACTTGATCATAGTCATTTCCGATTCCTGGAGACCATATGGATAGCATTTCTCCATCAGGCCATCCTCATCCTCTTTTACCTTTTTATGCATTGAACTGGCTCTTTTCATAACATGTCCAAAACAGTAGTGTCTCAGTTTGATTATCTGGGCTTAATGTGAGATGTTGCTCAGTGGTTAAGGTACTGGACTAGTAAGAACTAGAAGTTTGCGAGTTCAAGCCCCACCAGTGCCAAGTTTTCACTGTTGGGCCTCTCAGCAAGGCCCTCAACTCTCAGTTGCTCAAACCGTATGATGCTTGCACATTCATGTTGTCATCATGTCGTTCTGAAATGTGACACTTTTGAAGTAGATCCGATTGAATTGCTTTAGCGCTATGAGCTTAACTTTGTTTATAACATCTGTTAAATTAACAGAATTTGTGAATGTCACATCACCCAAGTTTATATTGCGAGGCTCTTTACAGCCACACTGTAAATGATACTATCATTAGGTAAAATAACGCAGTGCAAATTTATTTATGTATAGATTTATTTATGGATTTTTGGGAAGATTATTAAGGACGCCAAAACAAATTAAATAGGTTCCTAAATGCAAGAATATCTGTATATGTGCAGTGTGGGTATTATACAATGGTACTGTAATAGCTGGTGCAGATGTTGGAACACTGACAGAAATAAGTAACTTAGATTAGTATAGATTTTGTCCAGACATCCATGATACTATTGTTAGCTTTGTATTGAGCGTAGGTGGCCGGGGTTCAAATCTCAGTGGGTCTATCAGACAGTGACTAGTGTTTTATGGGCAGGGGTGTGTGTGTGTGTGTGTAAACAGACTGCATAGCCACTGGGAAGTGTACGCTTGTCAGTGCGCTCTTATACCCTTTTTCCACCGACTCGAAACGTGTTTAACGTGTTTCCACCCAAAAAAAGAGGTTCCAAACAGCGAACTAGTGTTCGCAGCTGATATCACAGAATACTCAGTTTTTCAGTGCAAATCGTGACATCATCTGTGGGCGTGTCAAGTTGTAGAAATACGCTGCACTTCTATCTATTAAAGTTCACCTGATTGAATTTTGAGCCAGTTTGCCGCTGGTATTTTCAAAGCGCCTCAAGTGGGACGAACTGTTTGATATGACACAGTAAAAGTGACCCAGACAGTATGAAAAATGCTTGGGCAGTGCAGAGCACTTATAACCAATAATCACTGAGAGAAATTTAGTGTTCCTATGTTGTACTTAGTACTTGAGCTTTATCGACTCTCCTGAGAAAGCTGATGCTCAGCACCCCGAGCTGCATAACCACCACACATGAAGTAAATACAGCTAAACAAAGATACGTGAATGCACTAAAGAGTTGGTCCACCATGGACACGGTATTTAAAAACTCCAGCAGTGCTGCTGTGTCTGATCCACTCATACCAGCACAACACACACTAACACACCACCACCATGTCAGTGCAGTGCTGAGAATGACCCACCACCTAAATAATACAGTACCTGCTCTGTGGTGGTCCTGTGGGGGTCCTGACCATTGAGGAACAGGGTGAAAGGGAGCTAACAAAGCATGCAGAGAAACAGCTGGACTACAGTCAGTAATTGTAGAACTACAAAGTGCTTCCAAATGGTAAGTGAAGCTGATAAAATGGACAGTGAGTGTAGAAATGAGGAGGTGGTTTTAATGTTATGGCTGATTGGTGTATGTGTAATATAATTTCCTAAAACTTTAAGATGTAGTTATTTAGTTATCAGTTCTGACATGTTACATTTTATGTTCCTTATATTGTTACTGGCGTTATTCATTTATTCATTATTATTCAATTTCTTTTTTGTGTGTGTGTGCAGGGGGTGGCTGGAGAGAGAAAGCAGGCATGGACTGCAGCCCAGCCAGAACTGGTTCCTCATCTCGATGCAGTGGTGGAGGTTATGGAAAGACTACGTCAAATATGTGAGTCATTAAGACAGGATTACCGGACGACAGGTACTCGTTACATTATTTGTAAAAATATTGTCTGTGTTTTTAAAAAAGAAGTCCATTGTGGTGGACCAGCCGGTCATTCAGGGTAACGGCAGGAGGACTCCACTGTCGTCCATATCTGCTGAACCTGCCCTGGCTAGAGGTACAACAGTGGCTCGATCAGTCAGCTCTCCAGGAGAAAAATCCCCAAATACTACCTGGGAGGCCTCCGCAGGAACCCGGAACAGTAAGTGGATGTTTCTTATTTGTTCTCATGCCAAAGTGACACTTCTTTAGCCAGCAGACTGGTGAGCTGCCTCAAACCTCACTCTGTTCACTAAAGAGTGTGCTAAAATAGAATAGAATCTCATTAATATTTATTCATATTTAATATCATGACTTTAGCCAGGCCACTACAAAAACATTGACACTTACATGGTGGTGGTGTGTTAGTGTGTGTTGTGCTGGTATGAGTGGATAAGACACAGCAGCGCTGCTGGAGTTTTTAAACACCTCACTGTCACTGCTGGGCTGAGAATAGTCCACCAACCAAAAATATATCCAGCCAACAGTGCCCCATGGGCAGCGTCCTGTGACCACTGATGAAGGTCCAGAAGATGCAGCAATAGATGAGCGTCTAGAGATCGTCTCTGACTTTACATCTACAAGGTGGACCAACTAGGTAGGATTGTCTAATAGAGTGAACAGTGAGTGGACACGGTATTTAAAAACTCCAGCAGCGCTGCTGTGTCTGATCTCATACCAGCAAAACACACACTAACACACCACCACCATGTCATTGGTGTTTTGCCATTTTATTTTATTTATTTTATTTATTTTATTTTATTTACTTTCTTTCTCTCACAATATAGCATAGCCAATTAGTCTTCTGCTGCTGGGGACCCCAGTCACATCCGAGGAGGGTATATTTGCCAGACACCTGCTCCCTCTAACGCCTTTTTATTCAACTGTACTTTGCTGGATTCTCGCGTGTGGCCAGTCTTGCGCATGGAGAGTCACGCACCGATTTCTGCGTTCTTCCACTTCTGTACAGGTGCCTCTGGCTACTAACCAGGGTCCTTACATAGCGTCGAAGACTCCACCCACTTTTTAGTCCAGTGTTTTCCCATACAGCAGACTGGTGCCTGCTAGGGGACGCCCAGCTGACCGGTAGCAGAGCTGAGATTCAGACTTGGAGAGTGCAGAATCCCAGCACTGGTGCTCTATCGGGCGCCCACAAAGACAAATATAGTTTCTTCTGATCCATTCACAGGTGGACTCGCTGTTCATGTTTTTGAACGCACCCTTGTTCATTTGTATTTTTAAGCACAAAGCCAGGCGTTATTTATGTACATTTCATGTAAGAAAGCGTGTTTAATAACAAGCATAGACGTTGTTAAATACTCGTTTCCCACTTGCTCTAATTAATGACAAACACAAATTGTTCATAGCAGCTATTAACATGGCAGCTATTCATTATAAATGAAACATTCTATAATCATCTGTGAAGTCTCTGCACTCATGTTTGATATTCATTTCTCAGGTCAGATGCCACATGTGAGCTCCTCCGCTACAGACATCTGCTTTGCTCGCCAGCACAACGCTTTGGATCACAATAACCAGTGTTTCCCTTCCGCCAACGGCCACCTGCCCAACCAACTGGCTACACAGCGGCCCGGCGCCATCGACAACCAGTCACTGGTCACCACTGAGCCCATGAAGGTGAGATTGTTTAAGTGTTGTATATATAGTACTTGATTTATAAAATTAGTCGAGTAGCTTCAAAGCTTTAAATAACAGTAATAAAATCGCATTATTCCTTATAATACACAAACTCAATACTTATTATAATTTAATTATTACAAGATAAGATGTTGTTACATGGTTCGAAGTGACCATTTAAAAGTACATTTTGGGCTTTATCCTGGTCCCCCCCCCTTATTTCTCACCTTTAGATATAGCCAATCATGCCCGTGTAGACGCCTGGCTGGGCTGTAGCATAGGTAATAGGATTTCATCATAGACGGTTGTGCCACCCGAACTTCTTATAGAGAAATTGAGTGTGTTAATATTTGAACTGAATCAGAATCAAATGGTTCCATTTGTAAACCCAAATGCACACTGAACAGCAAGAGGTCAGAGCTAAATTGCTAAATACATCTAAATTGATTCTTTTGTATGTAACTTAAAAAGTAAACAATATACTGAAACATTTTGAGCAAAAAATGCATGTTTTATGGACGCTCAGGTGGCACGGTGGTAAAAACAAGCTAGCACATCAGAGCTGACGTCTGGAACTCGTAAGAGCAAATCTCAGCCCTGCTGCCTACACAGACCTACAAAGATTGGCTCTTCAGTCAGGTTGGATGCTGGAGGGGATTCCTCTGCTGGCTAGTCGATGGTACTTGCACAAAGATGGGTGATTATGGGGATTAGTGCGTGACTCTCCATGCATGAGACTGAGCCCCATCTGAACTTGTGCAGGTGAAAAGAAGCACATGTGTCGAAAGGACCATGTGTTAGTCACTCAGTAGTGGAGAGAAACCAAAATGCAATCAGGTAATTGGACACGACTAGATTAGTTTAGACTGTTACTCATGACCTTGTCATTTATTATAGTATGTGCTTGATCAATGCAGAAAAATGCTAGTAGGCACCTTGCATAACATGCATGTTATTAATGCAATGTTCCCGATAAGCGGTATACAGAACATTGTATACTATGCTTTTTTAATAGCATCAAATTATGTAGTAAACAACTTGCAATGTTTTAAAGGCAGAAATTTGAGCTGAATATGAAGTCAATATGTGTGAGATGTAAAAATTGATACGTTTCTCGACACACTCTAATAAAACGCCGTCCTGCTCACTGCTCCACTTCTACTGTCAGGCCAGATTATATGCCATTATTCTGTGCAGTCAACAAATAAACCATTTAAAATGCACCAGCCCTTGCCAATCTGTTGGCGTTAAAATGATTACGCAGGTGGTCCATCGCCTCTGGCTTTACTTCACCTTTTAAAAAGCCGACATCGAAGCTTAGGAGACCGTGCATCAGAGGAAGCTGCGTTCTCATCACAGTTTGATAGGCAGATAGAATAATAGAATACAATTTTTTTGCTTTTTTACCCTGCAGGCACCCACATTAACCATGGAGGGTGGACGTCTCAGAAGAACCCTGAACTTGATTGCTGGCTTGGACTTTGAGACGGTACCGGAACCTGTGTGGCGGGCACTCTACCACTGGTACGGCGCCAACCTCAGCCTGCCCAGACCGGTATGTTTGCCAGACTTCATGATATATACGTTAGGAAACATGCCTATAGCAGACAGAAGTGTTAATCTTTTTATTTGGAAGCTTTTAGGAGGCTTGAGCTGAATATTTTTGGCTATAGGATGGCACAGCTATCATGAAAATGTAATAGGACCATTCCGCCGCATCGGTGCCATTTCCGTCCCCAGGACATTATATGTATAAATGTAGATGAAAATTAACTGTAAAATGCATTTTTTAATTGAGCAAAGTGTCCTGCACATTGATCTAATTACCTAATTGATCTAAACAGTATTTTTTTATGTCCCACTTTCTAACACGACACTTTACAATGAAATATAATGAGTAAAATCTTTCAGAAATTCTTTTTCCTTGAATTGTTTGGCTTTACATCCCATCTGTAATTTTAATATTTATTTTCCATAATAAATTTGTAATAAAATACATGGTTTAGTCACATCCCCAGGTTTTCACTCAGTCCTGTTACACTAACATATTCATTCTTCTTAAATATTTGGAAGTATTAAAGTCAGAAGTCACATTTTCAACAGATATGTACATTATCTGTATCTACCGAGGGCTCGGGAAGACCAAAAGTAAGTTCTCCACTTCTTTTCCCTGTATGTTTGATAATACTGTAACTCAGTCCTGTTACTTTCAGTTCTGTTACTCATATACAGCGGGCGGCACGGTGGCTAAGTGGGTTGCGCTGTCGACTCACAGCAAGAAGGTCCTGGGTTCGATCCCCAGGTGGGGCGGTCCGGGTCCTTTCTGTGTGGAGTTTGCATGTTCTCCCCATGTCCGCGTGGGTTTCCTCCGGGTGCTCCGGTTTCCTCCCACAGTCCAAAGACATGTTCGTGAGTTGAATTGGAGACACTAAATTGTCCAGGACTGTGTTGGATGTAACCCTGTGAACTGATGAACCTTGTGTAATGAGTAACTACCGTGTCTGTCATGAATGTAACCAAAGTGTAAAAAAGCGTAATTGTTGCGATGATGGCCAAGGTCAAAAATAACTTTGAACATGGAGAGAGACCAGCTTTACCATTAATCATAAAATGAAGTAAAGCCTTCACACTAACAATTTAATTCAGTCTTCATCAGATAGCATTTTATTTTAGGTGCAGCAGATCCAGAATAAAGATTGACATTGGGGGCTGATGTGCAATGAACAATTAAGTACAATTAAACAATTGGGAGATACAATAAGTGCAATCTCAATTCACAATTTAAAAATGACATTATTTCCTTGTAATTTACTTGTAACTTATATGATTTTCCCCCCTTTGAAGATGCTTGATGTTTAAATTTGGTCTGGGTGGCCCTAATTCTTTAGTTGCTAATTTATCCTGATTACTATGATGACTGAATGGCATTTCCCTTAATGACACGATGGAGTTGCTCCGAACTGAGGTGATGGTAGTCATGGTGACGAGATCGCGACACCAGGTTACGTGTGATTCAAGCACGTAATTGCGAGCCCTCCCGGAACCCATTCTGAATGTATTGCAGCGCCTGCAGTTCGAAAAAAAGAGCCTTAACATGAGAGTCTATGAGAGCAATCCGGGGCGATTTTCAGTCGGCCCCTGAAATCGCCCCAAAAGGGACGGTACTGTACGGAACACAACTCAACGCTGATTGGACTACGATATTCCGAGGCAAGACCGACTGTCCAGAACAGTCACAGCTGTGACAGCCCCTGTTCTCGAGACACTACCACCTGTATCTGCTTTTAGACTGCTGCACCACCTGAGCGCTTAGGTGGAATTTCTCACATGTAAATGTAATCGTTACTTCTCCCTGGGACATTTTAAATCATCTTTGGATCAGACACAAGCTCTTAACGTGTCCTGATGACATTTAAAGTGTATTGAATTACAGATTTTCTATTTCCAGTTGATTTCCATCCCAACATGTTCTAACTACCTTCCATCGTTTTTCATTCCTGTCTCTACGCAGGTGATCAAGTCCGTCGACACAGATCAGACAGAGCTGGAGCTCTTTCCACGTTACCTCCTTTTCCTACGGCAACAGCCAGCCACCCGCACCCCCCAGTCCAACATCTGGGTTAACATGGGTATGAGCAGCCTGCGAATGTTTCCTCCGCACTTTTCTAGAGGTAACGTAAGCCTGCAGCAAGAGAGAGGCTCCCTCTACCATCCCGGGACGACCTAATCTCCTAAAACAATCCTAAGGGGCATTCGGGACAGAGAACGCTAATACATAAATAAATAAATAAAATAAATCTTCACTAGCAGCACGATAATCCTGAATCCTGATTCATTCCAGCACCCATTTCTGCTCGCTGTGCAAAGAACTCAGAGAGGCTTGGTCTGTTTGTTTAAGCTCTTGTTAGGTCCGATTCGGTTATGGAGCTGATTATCAGGTTTCCTAAAAGGCAGTAAGTAAAGTAGGGACACAGAGCATAGCGCTAATCCGATTGCCCCGCGCTGAGACAGTACGCTGGTGAGCACTACAGATCCCCTAATCTTATTTCGGCTATCTGATCCTGGCCGGCGTTCGGGCTACTCAGACTGTTCACTGTCACAGCCCTGTTTCTCCTGTCTGTGCATTATGGGAAGAAATGGATGCTCCTCTACCGGTGATGGCTTCTAATGATCCTGAGCGGGAAATGTAGATGTTTTAACTTTGGACATCATTAATCAGTCTTGCTGTATTGATTCTTACTCTGATTGATTTTTTTGTTTTCCTGCTTTGATTTGCCTTCTCAAACCCCAGACTAATGATAATCAGTCGCTTAAAATCACTGTTGCCCTTTCTTGCTGCTACCTTACAACTAATCCTGTTTTGTAAAATAACATGCTTTACGTTTTCCCTGGTGTGTACTGACATGTCTGGTGTGTGTTAACTTTTTAAAGCTTTGCCTGCCTTACAATAAAGAATAATTTGGTGATTTTGAGGCTGATTTCCCCTCCTCGCTATTATAATTGTCCAGAATTTGGGCTAGTCTTAATTATTTATCTTCATAAATCATCCAGTGGTGTCGGTTCCAATTTAATGTTTCCAATTTATAAAGTTAATTTTAAACTTGAACATTTATAAAGCAATTCACAATAATATTCACAGATGAGGCATAACATTATGACCACCTCCTTGTTTTTACACTCACTGACCGGTTTTTGACCTGCTTTCACCTTGTTCTTCAATGGTCAGGACCCCCACAGGACCACCATAGAGCAGGTATTATTTAGGTGGTGGATCATTCTCAGCACTGCAGTGACACTGACATGGTGGTGGTGTGTTAGTGTGTGTTGTGCTGGTATGAGTGGATAAGACACAGCAGCGCTGATGGAGTTTTTAAATACTGTGTCCACTCACTGTCCACTCTATTAGATACTCCTACCTAGTTGGTCCACCTTGTAGATGTAAAGTCAGAGGCGATATCTCATCTATTGCTGCTGTTTGGTCACAGTACGCTGCCCACGGGGTGCTGTTGGCTGGATATTTTTGGTTGGTGGACCATTCTCTGTTCAGCAGTGACACTGAGGTGTTTTAAAACTCCATCAGCATTGCTGTGTCTGATCCACTCATACCAGCACAACACACACTAACACACCACCACCATGTCAGTGTCACTGCAGTGCTGAGAATGATCCACCACCCAAATAATACCTGCTCTGTAGTGGTCCTGGGAGAGTCCTGACCATTGAAGAACAGAGTGAAAGCAGGCTAAAAAGCATGCAGAGAAACAGATGGACTACAAGTCAGTAATTGTAGAACTACAAAGTGCTTCTATATGGTAAGTGGAGTCAAAGAAAGAAAAGGAAAAAAAATAATAACAGTAAGGGGGAAAAGATGTGTTCTTTTAGACTGTTAATGTTTTAATTTGTTCTTTTAGACTGGTATTTATTGCTGCAGAAACGTAATGGTTTCCAGATAGTGACAAATTCAACGTTTCCATTTCCAGTGGTTAATACTGGCATTTCAGCTTTGTAAGTGGTTTTGGAGGCTCGGATGGTGCAGCGTTTTTTATGCTAGCCACCACTGCTCAGATCTGGGTTCGAATCTCATTGGCGGGGGTTATGTAGACGCCCGACCAGCTGATAGCTGAACAGCCTAGCCATAGGGAGGTGCAGCTTTCCTAATACCAGATAAAAATAAGGAGGTTTGTGTCAGGAAGGAAATTCAGCCCAATGCAGGTATCCAGTGAAAAACCAGGTATTCAGACCAGGGTATGATCCATTGTGGTGACCCCTAAATATGGAAGCAGTTGAAGAAGGGGGGGGGGGGGGGGTGTTACTGACATAATCACTCAAATGAAAAGCACTAGAAATAAAAGCAATCTGTCCAGTTAGTTGATGGACAGGTTACATTGAAGTGCATCTTTGTTTTGTCTACTTAAACACTGTTATGTCTACAGTTTCGTTTACTGTCGTTGAAAGCTAAGATTTGTTTTCTCACAAAAAGGGTCAAGTACCTGTAAGTGCCCAGCAGACTAAGCCTGTGTGGCATGTAGAATTTCTGTCATTTAAAAAAAAAGTTTTTTAAGGTGAAATGTTCTAGTATAAGGGGGGTTACCGAATTTAGCATGATCTGCTTTCTATCTGTGGTCTCCCATGTTCAATATTAATTAGGATTGTATACACAGATGGGCCAAAAACATTAGAACTGCTTAATGAGCTTAAAAATAAAAATTACATCAGGACTTTACCCTGTTCTGTTTTCTGTATTTGTGTTGTTATGGGGACAATAACTTTGTTTCTTTCGTGGAGGTTGTGCCCCACACCCCCTCCGATGCGTGTGCAGTCCTGCGACCCCTTTTTATTCGCCCATACTTCAGTGGATTCGCTCATAAAGCCAGATATTCGGCACGAAGAGACATGAACCGATCTCCATGCTCCTCCACACAGTGTTTGAAGACCCCGCCCACTTATCAGTCCGGTCTTTCCCACCCAGCAGACTCATGGCCAATTTTGACTTTTAATTGTACCCGCTAGAGGGCGCCCAGCCGACCGGTAGCAGAGCTGAGAACGATTATGGGGTTACTCAGAGTCACTTTAATTAATGGGAGGTTTGCACTGACTCTATTTAGCATGAGTTTGAATGTGATCGGTTGGTTCTGAACACATCCACATGCCCAATTGTAGAGGGGTGCGTGCCAATATGTAACCACATTATTTTAGTTTTTATTTTTATATTTCTTTTCTAGGGAAAAAAAACTTTCAGTTGGTCATGTTAAAGGTAGAAATACATCTGAAATCCTGGTCTGATAGCACTGTAACAGGGGTGTGTAGACTTTTTTTATCCACTGTATTCATCATGACATGCACAGTTGTTCTAAGTATTGGAGGTTTATTCTTATGTTTTGTCTCATCGGTGTCATTCATCCAATGTTGGCCAGGCATAGGTTTTTCCTCATGGTAAACTACTTTGATAAAATGAACTGTGTTCTCATAGCGCTATATGGATTATATATGAACATAACGGTTTCATCATATAGATTGTTAAATCAGTTCTTCTGTTTTCACACAGGCAATGTACCGTCTCCGAATGCTCCTCTGAAGCGAGTGCTGGCCTATACGGGCTGTTTCAGTCGGATGGACACTGTTAAAAACATCCATGAGTACCTGTCCCAAAGGTTACGCATCAAAGAGGAAGACATGCGTCTCTGGCTCTACAACAGTGAGGTGAGCTCCTCTGCACCGTCTATATGTTATAAATTAGATCTGGTCTGCTGTACTTTTGTAACACACTGTAAATAATTGTGTATGAATGTGTATGAATGTAGTTCATGAATCATATGTAATTTATATGCACTCAGCTGTCATTATCTCAGGTACACCTTGTACCTTGACTGATTTTATCAGGTAAACTAACTAACAGGGTTTTTTTTGTTGGTACACAATTACTGACTGAAGCTCATCTGTTATATGCAATTAGCCACTTCTGTATTAGTAATAAGGGACCATTCTAGAATCACTACTGATCATTTATAGTGCAGTGATGACACTGATATAGTAACTGCATGTTAATTTGTCACAGTACATTACCTGCACGTGAGTATCTGGGCGCTTGTATTGTAGGTAGAAAACTAACAAAGCACAAATTCTGCTTTTATTGCATTTTACATGTCTCAACTTTTACTGAAATGGGGTTTTTCCCAGTGGTGTATAAAGTACCTGAAGGCCATACTTGAGTAAAAGTACAAGTATCTTACCAGAAATTTACTTTGATAGAAGTAAAAGTCACTATTTATAATATTACTTGAGTAAAAGTCTAAAAGTATCTGATGTTTAATGTACTTAGGTATCAAAAGTAATTTTCTGATATTAAATGTACTTAAGTATTAAAAGTAGAAGTAAAAGTAAATGCTGTTAGTATAAACGGAAGCGGTCAAAATTTTTGAAGATTGTTAAAACCACCTTAACAATTAACCTGTTTTCGTCCTTCCAGCTGAACATGATTTGTGCCAATTCATGACTACAATCAGCTGTTAACATTACTTATTAAAATCACATCATTATTTAGTGTTTTTTTTTTTTTTTTTTTTTTACCTCATTACTAGCCCTAAATTGCCCTGTTCCAACTTTTTTGTTGTAGGCTTAAAATGAATGTATGTGTATGTTATGTTAAGAATTGAAATGAAGTTGACCAGACAAAAAATGAAATGTTTTGGATTCATATAAGATGAAATAGGAGTGGATGTAAATGTAAGGAACACTGCGTCTATTTTGTTTGCATTTTCTATACTGTCCCAAAATTTTTTGATTTGGGTTAAAAATTCAAATCATAGATATAGATATATAACCACTGAATTTTGCCAGAATTAATTTGAAGCAAAACTCAAAAGAGAGTTTAACAAAACGTGTGGCACTTTTAACCCTTTAATGTTTTGCTCAACCATTTGATTAGATCGAAATAAGCTGTATTTAAATAATCTTGTTTGGGCTGTATCTAGTCCCTGATTGGCATGTTTTAAACTCAAAAATATTGGTATTCTTATTTTAAGAAAACACCATTTCTAAATTATATGTCAACTTGAAGCTGCAGCTTAATAAAAATCATCCATGAAAAGCTGAAAAAAGTCAACATCAGAAAAAGCAAAGAAATAATTTTTTAAACATTATCTTTTTAAACATTAAAGACGTGCATTTTCCTCAACACCATGAATCTTTTTTCTGCCGGTGTAACACAGAAGTTGGCTGTAGAAATATTTGTTGGCAGGTGAGTTTTTAGAAATGATGGACATGTCTTCTGTTACTTTGTTAATCATTCTTAACTTACATCAGTGTGTTTGGTGAGGTTGGACTGGGAGATTCTGAAATGCCGATATTTCCGTGTCTTTGGGAAAGTACTGTAACGGATATTATTAATAAATTAAAATCTGTGTGCATGTTATGTTTATTTTTTTCTGTAGAATTACCTCACACTTCTTGATGATGAAGATCACACTTTAGCAAGTTTGAATATTGAAGATGAGCAGCATTTAATAATTGAAGGTATGTCTTGAATCGTATTTCTCTTTTAAAGATTCATCAGCTTCTGCAGGAACAAAATACTAAATTCTCATGTTATTTTCTCATCAGTTCGAAACAAAGACATGAGCTGGCCGGAAGAAATGTCCTTCATTGCCAACAGCGGCAAAATCGACAGACACAAAGGTAAAATTAAATGTCTGTGGAAGGACTCGTGTCACTGACCTGGGATTTTCAAGTTGGACTAATTTCATTACAAATAACATACACCGATCAGGCATAACATTAAAACCACCTCCTTGTTTCTACACTCACTGTCCATTTTATCAGCTCTACTTACCATATAAAAGGATCCCCACAGGACCAACACAGAGCAGGTATTATTTAGGTGGTGGATCATTCTCAGCACTGCACTGACACTGACCTGATGGTGGTGTGTTAGTGTGTGTTGTGCTGGTATGAGTGGATCAGACACAGCAGCACATATGGAGTTTTTAAACACCACACTGTCACTGCTGGACTGAGAATAGTCCACCAACCAAAAATATCCAGCCAACAGCACTCCATGGGCAGCGTTCTGTGACCACTGATGAAGGTCTAGAAGATGACCAACTCAAACAGCAGCAATAGATGAGCGATCGTCTCTGACTTTACATCTACAAGGTGAACCAACTAGGTAGGAGTGTCTGACAGTGAGTGGACACGGTATTTAAAAACTCCAGCATCAGCGCTGCTGTGTCTGATCCACTCATACCAGCACAACACACACTAACACACCACCACCATGTCAGTGTCACTGCAGTACTGAGAATGATCCACCACCAAAATAATACCTGCTCTGTGGGGGGTCCTGACCATTGAAGAACAGGGTGAAAGCAGGCTAAAACCGTATGTAGAGAATAGATGTACTACAGTCAGTAATTGTAGAACTACAAAGTGCTTCTATATGGCAAATGGAGCTGATAAAATGGACAGTGTGAGGTGGTTTTAATGTTATGGCTGATCTGTGTATTAAAGGTTGAATTGTGTCTTGATTACCCTTCCAGTTCCTACAGAGAAAGGTGCCACAGGCCTAAGTAACCTGGGTAATACATGCTTTATGAACTCCAGTATTCAGTGTGTGAGCAACACCAAGCCCCTCACGGACTACTTTATCACAGGACGACACCTCTATGAGCTGAACAGGTGAAGTACCAAAAGCCTGTCCTAAATACTCTGTTATAATGTTTGTCAGGTCTTGGTTTGGTGATTGACAGACTTGTATCTGCTTCTCTTACCCTGACAGAACCAATCCTTTAGGAATGAGAGGACATATGGCTAAATGCTATGGAGATTTGGTACAGGAACTGTGGAGTGGAACACAGAAAAACATCGCACCTTTAAAGCTCAGGGTGGGTTTCTGCCTTGTTTAAATGTTATTATGCAATCATATATGGGCCAGTTGTCTGTTTATATATGAGCTGTGATTATAACCCAGTGGGGTTGCATACAAAAATAATAAGTATATGCGTGTAGTAGGTGGATTGTCTCAGCCTGGCTTGACTACTTGCCTGGCTGGGTGAAGTAGGCAAGTTTAAATAGAATTTAACTTTTGACAACCATCATTTAATGTACTTTTCATCAAATCTTTTGAAGTAAATGTATTTCAAAATAAGCACTTTTGGCACCCAGGTGGCACAGCGGGATATTCCACTAGCACACCAGCGCCAAGATTCCTCAGAACTCTTCGGTTTGAAACTCGACATTGCCACCAATCGGCTGGGCGCCATTTAGCGAGGATAATTGACAGTTTCTGCTAGGGCGGGGTGACCGGACTATGTTGGTGGGGTCTTCGAACACTGTGTAAGGACCCTGGTTGTGCGGAATGCATGGGCAAAAAGGGTTACGCTAAGGCTAATGTGATGTAAAAAAAAAAATAAGTCGAAGAAAAACAAACTCAAAGCATAATGCTGCCACCACCATGCTTCACTGTAGGCATGGTGCTCTTTTGGGGATGCCTAGCGTTGGGATTACGCCCAAAAAATTCAACCTTTTCGCAAAAACATTTTCCCAATTGTTTTTGGCAATGTTTAGCTGGGCTTGGATTCTTTTCTTGACATCTACTCCACAGCCCATACATATTAATAATGTATTATTAATAATGTATGATTGCTGTCACAACCAGTACTTTACCAGCTCCTTTAATGTTGCTGTAGGCCTCTTGGCAGCTTCCTGTACCAGTTTTCTTCTTGTCTTTTTATAAGTTTTGGAGGGACGTCCAGTTCTTGGTAATGTCACTGCTGTACCATATTTTATCCACTTGCTGATGACCTTCTTCACTGTGTTCCATGGTACATTGTACGCTTCTTTTGACTGATACCTTTCAACACTGAGATCTCTTTGATGCAGCTGAACTTTATATGATGATAATCAGAGTCACCTTAATTGACAACAGGTTTGTACTGATTACTATTTAACACAGGGATGTCCAAACTTTTAGACTTAAGAATAAAGTTGTCCCTCTATTCAGCAGGTTTTTAAAAAGCTGCTTGGGGCGCCCAGGTGGCGGCGAGATATTCCTCTAGCACACCAGTGCCAAGATTCTGAACTCCTCGGTTTGAAACTCGGCATTGCCACCGGTCGGCTGGGTGCCATCTAGCGGGCATAATTGACAGTGTCTGCAGCAGACACTAATTGGCCACTGTGTCTGCTAGGCCGGGATGACCGGACTATGTTGGTGGGGTCTTCAAACACTGTGTAAGGACCCTATGCAAAGAAGAGGTCCGCTCAGACTGCACATGGGTCGGTGGAGGCGTGAGCAGGAAATACACCCTCCTCAAATGCATTCAGGGATCCCCCAGCAGCGGAGGACAAATTGACTACGCTAAATTGGGAGAAAATGGATGAAAATGCATAAATAAATAGAAAAAATAAAAGCTGCATGAACTGTTTGAACTGGTGTTGCTATCGCATAAAACAGATCCGAAACTCTCCCCATTTTCTTTCCTCCAACTCAAAACATTGTGATGTGATTGGTTCATTCTGAACACTGCTACATCCCCAGTTATAAGAGGGTGTGCACCATTATGCAGCCACATTTTTTATTCGTTTTTTTCCCTTTAAACTATTTTAGTTTGTTTTTTGTAACTGGATTACACAGATTATACGTCACATTAACTTTTTTAATCCACTGTAGTTAACAATTCTGCAGAAGCTTTTAAAAACAAAAACTGGCAACCAGTAATGTAGGTGTTTTAATGTATTCTGAACAGGTTACTTTATACATTTGAATTAAATGTTATGGACATGTTAAGCCGCTCAGGTGGCGCAGCAGTAATAAAACACGCGCTGCAACCAGAGCTGTATTCCGGATACATGGTATCGAATCCAGCTCTGCCTTACTGGCTCGAGGCTGAGTGGCTACATGAACAACGATTGGCCGGTTGCTCAGTTGGGGGGCGGGACAAAGGGCCGGAAGTGGGTTTGTCTCCGTCAGAATGGTGCAGTTACGACCTCTGCCGGCTGATTAGAGGCGCCTGCACAGGAGATGAGGTAGGAGTGCTCTTAGGGTGTGTCTCTCCGCTAGGTGGTGCAACACTCGTCAATGTGTAGGTGAAAAAATGCAGGCGGCTGCTGCTCATGTTTCGGAGGGGATGTGGGTTAGCTTCGATCTCCTCGGTCAGGGCAGAGTTTGGCACAGAAAGAGAGGAAGCACGATGCACAATGGGTAATTGGACGCGCTAAAGGGTGAGAAAAAGGGGACAAAAAATGCAACAAAGAAAAAATGTTATGGACATGTCGACATTGACAGTACACACACTAATTTGTCTGTCTTTTACGATCTAGTGGACGATAGCAAAGTACGCACCGAGATTCAACGGCTTCCAGCAGCAGGACTCTCAGGAGCTGCTGGCATTCCTGTTGGACGGACTCCACGAGGACCTGAATCGCGTCCACGAGAAACCCTACGTAGAGCTGAAGGACAGCGACGGCCGGCCGGACGCAGAAGTGGCCACAGAGGTCAGTTCGAAGCGATTTCCACGTCTTGCTGCCTCCATGTGCTTAACTCTGATTCACAGAGGCCCGTGACTGAGTGATTAAGAAAGCTCTGAGAAAATCACTTCTCGAGCTGAAATCTACTCTCGGGGGTTGATGAGCCTTAATGCGCTTTATTGATGCAGCACTAATGAAAAGACAGCAGGTTGCTTGTAGCAAGTGCATAAAAAGTGCCGCACCCTGTGGTGCCTAAAGGAATACAATCTCATTTTTATTCACGGTGTCTGTCGCATGCTGTATATATTCCTGAAATAAACAGACATTTCAGCACGTTTCCTAGTACTGGTGGAGGAACAGCAAATACATTAACAAATACAAATACATGTTGGAACAATTTATAAAACATATTTAAATAAGACCTGTGACTTGTTTTCTTGTTGTGTAACAATGCCACGGGTAATAACAGTTTGTAGGAAATTTTGCTTATTTAAAATTAAAGCTTTACAAATAATTTAATAAGCTTTTTGCTGCTTCAGGCTTGTGTAAATATTGGGTGACAAGATTCCCTGTGATTTAGTAATTTAGTTTTTTTTTTAATGCATTTTCTCCCCATTTTCCTCCCGATTTAGCGCACTCAATTTTGTCTTCCGCTGCTGAGAGATACCAGATTGCATCCGAGGAGAGCACGTCGATGTACATGCCTCTTCCGACACGTGTACAGCCCTCCTCTTCTCGCCCATGCATTCTGCACAGGCGTCTCTTCCGCCAATCAGGGTCCTTACACAGCATATGAAGGCCCACCCACCCACACATAGTCCGGCCCTCACCCTGCAGATACGGTGGCCAATTAGTATCTGTAGCAGGCACTGCCAATTATGCCCGCTAGATGGCACCCAGCCGACCGGTGGCAACACCAAGTTTCGAACCGGGGAGTTCAGAAACTCGGTTCTGGTGTGCAAGCGGAATATCCGGCGCCCCAGTTAACTTTTGAACAATACCAGTTGCTCAAACTACTAACAAACTAAGGTGGACCTGGAAATTAATGCTATCAAATGGAAACTTGTTAGTGAACTAGCTGCTTAAAGCAGTTGGAACCTTATTGGGATTTCACTTTTTAACAGTAACATTGATGCTGCATCAAGAAATGCAACCTAAAACTCTCTTACACAAAGGGAAAGTCATACGGTAATTCTGTCTGGGTTCTCTGGGCACCAAACTTACCTCAGATGGACCGAAAGACACTGGAAATGTGTGCTGTGCTCAAATAAATCAACATTTCGGCAAAAAATTTAAAAGGATTATCCAGACTGTTATCAGCAAAAGATGCAAAAGCAATCTGCCATCAGTACCCTCAGCATGGGTGACTTGAAGGTACCATCAACATTAGATGGATGGATGGATGGATGGATGGATGGATGGATGGATAGATACTTTATTGATCCTTTGCAGAAAATTTCTTTATTACAGCAGCTCACATCAGACAACTTCTTGCATACATACAACATTCACTAACAGTATAAAAACAAGCAATAAAAATAAAAATTTACAGTATGATTCTATATACAGTACATGTAAACACTTTTATGGTGCATGCATAGCATACAAAATGTAGGTATTTATTAGGTATGTAAACATTGGTCTTATGGTGCATGCATAGCATACAAAAAGAAGGTATTTATTATAAATTATTATGAATTATTTTAAATTATTATGAGTTGTTGAACAGTCTGATTGCAGTTGTAAGGAAAGATTTCCTGTAGCGTTCAGTCCTGCATTTGGGAGGAATCAGTCTGTGACTGAAGGTGCTCTGTCGAAACACCTCCAGGGCGTGAAGTAAAACCTGAATCTTTTCCTGGGAAGTTCATGATTATTTCAGCAATATAACGCTAGGCCCCATTCTGCACATGGTACAACAGTGTGGCTTTGTAGAAACAGAGTGTGTGTACTTGCCTGGCCTGGTCTGCAGTCCAGATCTGTCTGCTATTGAAAACATATGTATGGTGCAGCATGAGGAGGATCGCAGACTGTTGAGCAGCTTCTCCTATCAAGCAAGAATGAAAAAAAAAAAAAACACACTTGCAAAACTGAGTGTGAAATGTGTGTGAACATGCCTCTGTCCCAATTTTCTTTCAATGTATTGCAGACTTAATTCAAAATTTGTTTATATTTACCAAATTCTATTAAGTTTGTCAGGAAAAAATAGAAATAGTTTCCATGTACCTTGATCAGTTAAAGTTATAAAATGCCCCAAGTTTTCCAGAAATGGGGTTTATAGATAGACCAGGGGTGGTTGTTTTTTATAGTATGTTGATGTTTAAAGTGGAAATAAGTTCAATAATTCACCATAGAAGCCACTCAGGTGGCGCAGGGGTAAAGTACGCCAGCGCACCAGAGGCTGCACAGGGCTGAGGAATAATGCTGAGAGGGGTGTGGCCCTCCATACACAGTGCCCGATCGAAGTTTCAAGAGCATTAACAAATCATATTTTTGTTTTATTCCCAGAAATGAGGTTTGTAGACTGGGGTGGTCATTTTCTATAGTTTCTATAGTTCAATTATTCACCATAGATAACAAACCTGTATTCCTGTCTTTACACTGAATCGATCAGGGATGTCAAACCTTTGCCTAGGGCTTGAGATCTTAAAGAAATGATGCTGTTCAGATCCTCTAATCCAGTGTCATTTGCTGCTATGTATGAGTTTGAGAGAAAAAGAGTGTGCACAGGAAAAAAAACTCATCACACAGACCGTCAGAGTAAACTTCCAGTTTATTGTATGAAGGAGGGAGTTTAAATAGATAGAGATGACAGGTGTACGTGAGGATGTGAGCCTATGTCCAAGCCTAGTGTAATTTTAATGATTTTAATGGGTGTTGGGCAGAGGTGGAAAGTAACGAGTTACATTTACTCGCGTTACTGTAATTGAGTAGTTTTTTTTGTGTACTTGTACTTTTTAAAGTAGATTTTACAGCCTGTAATTTTACTTTTACTTAAGTATGTTTTGTATTAAGAATTGTAATTCGCTACATTTTAAATAACATCCGTTACTGAGTAAATAAAAACGCTAAAAAAATCGCGTCTGGGAAACTGCTGCAGTAAATTTTGCAATGGAGAGTCGGATCTTTTGGCTCGGTTCCTTTTAAAGAGCCGTATATATATATATATATATATATATATAAAACGACTCCCAGAAGCGCGACTCGGTTCCTTTGTTTCATTTTAAAGGGCCGTTCAATAGAATCGAATCATTCTACGACACATCACTAGTGGTTATACAGTTTGAAAAAGTTTTATGGGACTAAAATGACACAAGACACATCCCTAAATGTTTTAAATGTTGTATTAACATGTTTTTTTCTATTATATTTTAATTAAAAACAACTATTGTGAGATTTATATCCAATTGTCCTGTTTGCATTACACAGAAGAGACCCCCCCTGCTGTTAAAAAAGTAACTAAGTAACGTTTACTCATTTTAAACGAGTTACTTTTTACTTGAGTAAATTTTTAGACTAGTAACTTTACTCATACTTAAGTAAAATTTCATTAAAGTAATAGTACTTTTACTTGAGTACAGTATTTTAGTACTCTTTCCACCTCTGGTGTTGGGATTGTTGACATTTAGAGGGGGAACAGGAGACGTTGAGACAGGTTCTGTGGTTAGCTAATACTGAAATGAGCACCTCTGTTGTAACACAGAGGTCAGAGGAGAAGGACACGTTACTAAAAGTTTATGGTACCTTGATACTATTTATTTAAACTAGCATTAACTCCATTGTCTGTGTGTGTTTGTAGGCATGGGAGAATCACCTCAGGAGAAACCGTTCCATTGTGGTGGACCTGTTTCACGGCCAGCTCAAATCCCAGGTCAAGTGTAAGACATGCGGCCACATCAGCGCTCGCTTCGACCCCTTTAACTTCCTCTCCCTGCCCCTTCCCATGGACAGCTCCATGCACCTCGAGATCACAGGTGAGTCACAGCTAAACTTTAAAAGCTCTGAAAGTTTCTGACTGAGATGAGACTCACTCGTGTGTCTGCGTGCTTTCCAGTCATTAAGCTGGATGGTTCAACACCGGTGCGCTTTGGTCTCCGTTTGAACATGGACGAGAAGTACACGGGTCTGAAGAAGCAGCTGAGTGAGCTGTGCAGCTTAAAGCCGGACCAGATCCTCTTGGCTGAGGTCCACTCTTCCAACATTAAGGTGAGTTTTACACTGAAAATAAATAAAAATGTATTTATTTAATATGCAAATAAGGTTAAAGAACGTGACTTCTTTGTTTGTGAGTGTTGGAAAGTCAAAAGTTTACATACCAGCAACTGATCCCAGCATTTTTTTTAAGTTTCCCTACAGTAATTTGATGGTGTAAAGCAGGGGTGGGCAAACTTTTCGGCCCAAGGGCCACTTTGTGCAGACAGGTCGGGCCAGTAGCAAATGGGTGAATGAACTTACACACGAAGGATCTTCAAAAAGTTTCCGCACTGCCGCTCAGGTGGCACAGCGGTAAAATACGCCAGCACACAGAGCTGGGATTTCAAATACATCGTATCAGATCTCAGCTCTGCCATCCGGCTGGGCTGGGCGGCTGTATGAACAACGATTGGCTGTTGTTCACAGGGTGGGACAAGCCGGACCAGGGTTCCTCATAAATTGATGGCACATGTGCAGAGTTGGGGAATAATGCTGATCAGGGTGTGGCTCTCCGTGCACAAAGCTGATTCGCATATGAACTCGCCTCGTGCAGGTGAAAAGGTGCAGTCGGTACTGCACACGTGTCGGAGGGGGCGTGTGTCAGTTGCGAAGCTCCTCAGTCAGCAGTGGAGGGTCGTATCTGTAGAGGTGAAGCGTAACGTAATCAGGGTAATACGACTAGGATACGACTAGATTAGGGAAAAAATTGGGCGCCATCTGATTTCCACTATTTTGGACGTTCAAAGAAGCTTTAAGAGGAAGAAGATTTTCATGTGATGATGATGTGAGAGTAGCAGTGCAACATTTTTTGCTGATGGCATTAAAAAGTTGGTACGACTTCTTTGCACCCATATACCGTACATAGGGTTAGTTTGACTTCACCCATCTAAAAGATACATGAAACAGTCTTCTATTACCGTTTTAAAAAAGCATATCCCCTGACCTGAAGTTGACTCCTTGCTGATGACATGGACAAATTTAAAGCAGTTGCGGTCTCTAAACCCACAGCGATGTCTAGCTTGCTTCACTGCTTCACCTTTGTTCTAGTTCATGGTTGATCTGTTTTGGTGGTTCCTGTATTGTATCTGAAACTCAGCATTAGGTGAGAGTTTGGGCTATAAGGCAGTGAGGCACACATGTAGTTACTATTCTAGTCTATACATGTGATTTCCTGGATTTTTTTTCCTCATTTTGTCTCTCATAGTTGAAGTGTACCTATGATGAAAATTACAGACCTCTCTCATCTTTCTAAGTAGGAGAACTTGCACAATCAGTGGCTGACTAAATACTTTTTGACCCCACTGTATTTAAGTCTAACTGATGCAGTGAGTAGCTTCTCATTTGTTTAACAACCATGTGGAAAGACATCCTGTGGTCATGGAAAAGATGTTCATCTGTTTCAGAAGGGTCAGATTATTATCATGCATCAAGCAGAGAAAACATCTAAGGAGAAGCTGAAATGACTAAAATCAGGTTAAGAACTGTCCTACGCATTATTAAAAAGTGGAAGGACAGTGGGGGAAACATCATCTTCGAGGAAGGAATGTGGTCGGAAAAGAATCTTGAATGATCGTGATCGGCGATCACTTAAACGTTTGGTGAAATCAAATGGTAGATAAGCTAGAGTAGAACTCAGGGACATGTTTAATAGTGAAAGTAAGAGCATTTCCACACACACAATGCGAAGGAAACTCAAGGGATTGGGACTAAACAGCTGTGTAGCCTTAAGAAAACCACTTGTCAGTGAGGCTAACCGGCAAAAACGACTTCTGTTCCAGAGTGATGGGCGCATCAGGGTAAGAAGAGAGGCGGCTGAAGTGATGCACCCATCATGCCTAGTGCCTATCGTACAAGCCTGTGGGGGCAGTGCTATGATCTGGGGTTGCTGCAGTCGGTCAGGTCTAGGTTCAGCAACGTTATGTGCCCAAAGAATGAGGTCAGCTGACTACCTGAATATACTGAACCACCAGGTTATTCCATCAATGGATTTTTTTCTTCCCTGATGGCACGGGCATATTCCAAGATGACAATGCCAGGATTCATCGAGCTCAAATTGTGAAAGAGTGGTTCAGGGAGCATGAGACATCATTTTCACACATGGATTGGCCACCACAGAGTCCAGATCTTTGGGATGTGCTGGAGAAGACTTTGCGCAGTGGTTCAAATCTCCCATCATCAATACAAGATCTTGGGGCAGAAGCTTGTGGAAACGATGCCACAGCGAATGCGTGCCGTAATCAAAGCTAAAGGCGGTCCAACCAAATATTAGAGGGTGTGACCTTTTTTTACCTCTGTCTGTTGAGCTATTTCCTTTTCAAACTTAGAGAGATCCTCTCTAATGCTTCCAGGATGATCGCCCGGTGGCCAGGGCTTCCCACGTGTTGAGATTGATGTCCAAGGCTTTCAGGTCTCTTTTACAGACGTCCTTATAGCGTTGCTGAGGCCTGCCCGTGGGACGCTTTCCTTCGGCCAGCTCTCCATACAAGAGGTCTCTAGCAATGCCCCCCTCGTCCATCTGGACAACATGTCCAAGCCAGCGCAGCCATCGTTGCTTCAGTAGGGTGAACACGCTGGGGGTGCCAGCCCTCTCGAGGACCGTGGTATTGGGCACCCTGTCCTGCCAGGTGATGTTGAAGATGCGGCGAAGGCAGCGCATGTGGAAGGCGTTGAGCTGCTGTTCTTGTCTGGCTCGTAGAGTCCAAGTTTCGCTGCCATACAGGAGTGTGCTCACTACACATGCTCTGTAAACTTGGATCTCGGTGTGTTCCATCAGCTTTCTGTTGTTCCACACTCTCTTCGCCAATCTGGACATGGTTGTAGAGGCCTTGCCAATGCGCTTGTTCAGCTCACTGTCAAGAGAAAGTGCAGAAACCAAAGTGTAAAACATGATGTTTTAACCCTTATTAATGTTTCGGCCATGGGCACACTGCATCTTAGGATACCGCACTCCCATGGCTGATGACCAGTGGCGATTTCTCTAAGACTGCAAGGGAAGCTCAGCTTCCCCTAAAATGTCAAAAATTAAATGGTCAAATATGTACAGTTGTGTTAACATTTCATTGACTACAAATACGTTAGAACACGTTCATCTCGAAGACGAGTTCGTTCAGAATCAGCTACTTATCACAAATCGACTGACTCGAACTTCTCATACATTCCCGTAGCGTCATTGCATTTGCCCGTAGAAGCTGAGCGTCTATTCACTTCAATGGGGCTGCATGGAAAGGTTTTTTTCATTGCATCGAAACTCGCCGGTCATTGGATAAATGCCACGATTTTGTCCCGCCCCCGGATGCTGAGCGTCTCTGGGCGTGAATGGAGCTGTGGGCGGGTCTGGACGCGGAGCTTCTGCAAGATGATTGGAGGATCAGTCGAAAGGCTTAATCCCGTTTTGATTGACAGCTATTTTGAGATCTACACCATCACTTAATCACTGGGAGCTTCAGTCCCATCGCGGATTTTGCGAGTGAAGTCGAAAGACAAACTGCAACCCATTTCAGGCCATTTTCTTGAAAAGGAACGGAGGGCAGAATTTATGTATAAATAAATTGACAAATTTTATGATGTAAGCCGACAATGAGCTTCCCCTCTTTGAAAGACCAGCAGCCGCCATTGCTGATGACGTAAGCAGGGGGAACGTCCCCATATATTTATTAGCATTTTTTTTTTTTTATCGGCACCAAATTTTATCATTGCCACTCTTCATTCAGACCGCTAAGTTTCTCCACGCGTCAACTAAACCCAGATTGTGCTATCAGACTGCCAGGTGCTGGAGTGGGATTTATCACTCTGGAAAATGTGCTTCTTCTGCTCAAGAGTTCAATGCTGATGTTTGTTAGACCAGCGGCCCCCAACCTTTTTGAACCACGGACCAGTTTCATATAAGATAAAAGATAAGAAAAGATAAGATTCCTTTATTGATCCCCATGGGGGAAATTCGAGTGTTACAACAGCTCCAGTACAGTGTAAGTACAGTAAATAGAGTAAATAAAATAGAGTAGAATAAAATAAAAAATAAGAAAATTACTAAAAAATTCACTATTCTGTGCAATAACTATTATATAACAGTATGGTACTACAATATAATAAAAACACTAAATATTCTATATGTAAATATATACATATGTGTGATTAATGAAACAGAGTCCAGTGCTGGGAAAAAGCGTAGGGGGGATCTTGAGTTATCTGTAGGGGGGGGGGAACAGGCTCATCAGTGTGAGGACACCCTGTGTATTCTGCTATTGTTATGCAGTCTGATGGCAGTTGGCACAAAAAGTATATAAATAATTTCAAATAAAAAAAAAAACACAAAGTGCTTAACAATACTGCTCACCAATTATGGAAAATCAGTGGGAACCCTAAGACATTTGTTTTTTGATTATCTTAGCTAGCTTGTGGGCTGAATTTTTTGGTATCGTGACTGAAATAGGTACGTGTCAAATGCGTCAAGAGGACAGACAGATGTTATTAAAAGAAAATCCCAAAATAAAACAGCTTTCAGTGTGTGATTGTCAATAAAAAAAACTTAACAAAACCTATTCTTTCTGTACGGCCCCTTCATTAATGACCCACGGACAGGTACCGGTGGTTTGGCACCACTGTGTTAGACAGTTCTAGTTGACGCTTGACTTTATCACCAATGTGTGGAGTTCTTGTTCTTGAAGTTCCTAGATATTTTTAGTTACCAAAACCACACTTGTGGTTGATTGGCCCAGCAGAACTAGGGCAGAATTTAATTCCAGGCATAAAGGAGAAATGAAACTCTGTTTCAGTACCACAATTGAACCCACTGAGCTGTTTAGATGTTTTTAATGCAGGTTTGGCATACACAGCAGGTAAGTGTGGCTAAAATAGCACCCGCTAAAATGTGTTTCTACTTACACTTAGTCACGCATGTATTGTTATGTTCTGTACCATTGTAAAAGGTGGTGACCCTTTTACAGAGCATAATAACAATGAAGGAAGGGGGGCTAACAGGGTTGGCTGCTTAGTATTAGTAAAGGAGCATAGTTATAATAATTACATTTATATGGAAATTATAAATGTAACAACACTCTTACTGTCTGCATTGTCTTACAGTGCTAACACGTGAAAGTAAACACCCAAAAATTAACATTCTTTTAGAATTTCTAATTCCTCTATAATTAGGGTGACCATATTTTGGTTTACAAAAAAGAGGACACTTAAGGTGCTCAGGTGGCGCAGCGGTAAAACACGGTGAAACTCGTCGGTTTGAAACTCAGCTCTGCCATCCGGCAGGGTGGGCGCCTACACGAACAACAGCTGGCTTGTTTTTCATTCAGGCCGGGTGCCTCATAACTGATACAATTACAACCTCTACTGGCTGATTGATGGCGCCTGCACAGATTCGAGGAATAATGCTGGTCAGGGTGTGGCTCTCCGTACACAAAGCTGATCCGCATATGAACTCTCCCTGTTGCAGGTGAAAAGATGCAGTCGGCTACTGCACGTGTCGGAGGGGGCGTGTGTCCCTCTCGGCTCTCCTCAACCAGGGTGGAGATCAGCATCAGTAGAGAGGAAGCATAATGCAATCAGATAATTGGAAACAACTAAATTGGGAGGAAATTTGGTAAAAATGGAAAAAAGAGGGCACTTGGCAGCATGGGCCAGACGGATGCCTGCTTTGGGTTGAAAGTTTGGTTCAAGGGGGCGGGGTGGGGATAAACAATAAAAACAACAAACAAAATAGTTCAGTAGAGCTATTTTAACAGAATGTGGCGCTATCACGGCGTTGCCAATAACCTCTATTTTAGTATGCGCTTTTAAAAATGTTTAGGCTGTTTCAAAATCAGAAATTTTTTTTAACTTTTTAACTAGGCAGAGGTGCAGTCCATTGATCTGTGGCTGTTGTGATGCTTCATGGTGTGAAATGCAAAAACTCCCTCTGCAGCAGTAACAGTATCTTCTGTGTTACCCGGTCTTTACCTGACGAACTCTTTCATATAGCTGCAGTTTAGTGTTTTGTGAACTGGCACCTTTATTTAATACTGACACGTACTATCAGCTTTGCAGGTCATGCACTCTGCTTCCCAAGGATCCCCACCGAGACAAAAACAAATTTTTTTAGGTCCAAAAAAGAGGACATGTCCGGAAAAAAAAGGAAATATGGTCACCCTATCTATAATGCCCATAAAATGTTTCTATTTAAAATTTTCCATTCTTTAAATAATAATACAGTAGTACCTTGTAACTCAACGTCCCCTAAACTCAAAATCTTTGAAACTCCACGCTTTTCGTCGAGAAATTTGTACCCTTAAACTCAACTCAGTTGTGTTTCTCCTGTTTCACTTTTAAACTTGTGTTACAACTCAGGGTTCTGAGAAATTGAGAAAATCAGCTTTACTGAGAGAGTCTAACATGTAACTTAATGTATTAAAAGAACGACATAGAAACATTAAACCTCTCTTACTTATTACTGCTCATAAGTTCTCTTCACTAATTAAAAAGCACAAGGAAACAAAAAAAAGGAAAGGTTTTATTGTATTTTTTATTGATTTTTAACTGTTTTTAATTGTATTTCAGTGTTTTTTATATTATATTTGTGTTATTGTCAGTGTATAAGTGTCGAAAACAACCCCATTATTTTACA
The DNA here is from genome assembly GCF_030014385.1 of Trichomycterus rosablanca. Taxonomy (NCBI): domain Eukaryota; kingdom Metazoa; phylum Chordata; class Actinopteri; order Siluriformes; family Trichomycteridae; genus Trichomycterus; species Trichomycterus rosablanca. The sequence continues at coordinate 19,332,634 of NC_086007.1, forward strand.
TTAGCCTAAAATATATGCAGTTCCACGAGACCATGGAACACAATAACAGGTTTCTCATACATTCCTAGGGAAAAAATACCTTAAAACTCCATGTCTTTTAAACTCAACGCCACTCCCAGAACCAATTGACGTTGAGTTTCAAGGTACCACTGTATTTAAAAGTATAAGCACTGGCAATGATTCAGAAATGTTTGTGCCTTTAGAACTTTCCTCAAGACAACCAGAAGGTGCGTCTGTCTGTAAATGGCTTCTTGTGTGCGTTTGAAATTCCTGTGCCTGGTTCTCCCACCTCCCTCACCTCTCCAGCACCAGTTGGTGAGAATTTTTATTTTATTTTTTTTTATTATTAAGCACTTTGATTAAAAGTATTTTTATATTGTTGAATCCACACAAACTCTTTTATGTTATATTTTTTAACCATTCTTTGGCTAGACGCTACACTGATGGTCAACGGCTCTGCTCAAAACGGCCACTCTGACAAACCTGGCCTCATACTGAACGGTACAGCTGGCATGCCTGTCTGCAGCGGCTCTGAGAAAAGTCTGGCTAATGGCATGCCAAACACAGCGGTGCCCCCCAGCTCAGAAAAGAGCCTCGCCAATGGCATCCCTAACGGCCACGCCACCCCTATCCAGGACAGCCCTTTTATTGGCTACATCATAGCCATGCACAGGAAGATGGTACGTGTTACAGATTTAATAGACAGTATTCTGTTTTAGTTAGCCACCTTGCTAATGCTAACACTGGAACTCTTTCAGATGCGGTCAGAGCTGTACTTCCTGTCATCTCAGAAGAACAGGCCCAGTTTGTTTGGTATGCCTCTTATTGTGCCCTGTACAGTACACACTAGTAAAAAGGACCTCTACGATGCTGTGTGGATCCAGGTGTCCCGTCTGGCCAGTCCTTTGCCGCCTCAGGAGGCCAGCAACCATGCCCAGGATTGGTCAGTGCAGCTTTTGTTATATTAACCAAATAGTATTTAACCTAAATAAAACAAAATCAATGGTTAATCAATAATTTTTTGCCCTAAATAACTTAATGTCTTTTTGTATAATATGCTCATATTGTTTAATTTTATGTTCCAAAAAAGTTAGGACAGAAGCATGTTTAGCACTGAATGACATTACCTTTCATTTGAGTAGCCACTTTTTTGCTGTTTTTCATACTGCAAGTCTAGTTTTCTGTTGCTCATGTGTCTCAAGTTTTTTCGAGACAGGTCTGAACTACTAGCAGGCCAGACTAGCACCTGTACTTTTTGATTACACAGCATATTTTGATTAAAAATAGATTTCTGCTAGTTCAAATCTCAGCTGTGCTACCGGTGGGCTGGGTGCCTACACGAACAGTGATTGGCTCGTTCTTAGGGAGGATGCTAGAGAGTATTCATCGTAACTAATGCAATTACGATCTATGCTGGCTGATTGATGGCGCCTGCACAGAGACGAGGGATAGTGGGGATTAGTGTGTGACTCTCCATGCGCGAAACTCATCCGCATATGAACTCGCCCCGTGCAGGTGAAAAGATGCAGTAGGCTACAGTGGGTTCTCAAAAGGCACAATATTGCGTGCAGAGAGCCACACACTGCCATCCATGATCAGCCACTCCATATGCAGCCACGTCAACCGGTCAGCTGAGGCCACACTTAAACCAGTGTGTCTGTGTAGCCGCCCGGTCAGCTGATAGCAGACCCTGAGATTCGAACTTGAGCTGGTGATCTCAGCAGAAACATGCTGGTGTTTAATGCCATGAATGTCAGATTAGTTATTAGTTATGTAGTTATTGAGGTCTTTTTTCCCCTTTTTCTCCCAATGTAGTGTAGCCAATTTGCTGCTGGAGACCCCGATGGTTTCCAAGGAGGGTGTATATTTGCCTAACACACTCCCGCAGATGTGTGCACAGTAATCCAATCCCTTCTTTTTCACCCATGCTTTGGTGGATTTGTATGAGATGTTGATAACCCCACACCTTAGTTCGTTTTTTCCCACCTAGCAGACTAGAGGTCAGTTTTGTCTGCTGCAGGCACTAGCCAACTGGAAGATGAGAGGTTTTGCATCCCTATTTTTGGTGTTTTGGACTGGAATGACCAGCAACCAAGAATCTATTTTTTACAAAAACCAAATTACTCAAAACGAGTGCATCTGTCATGAGCTGTCGATGTTTCCGCAGGCTTACTGACACAAGTAACCATATTTTTATTGAATGCTATGATATGTTCTGTCTTTCAGTGATGACAGCCTGGGTTACCAGTATCCTTTTACCTTGCGGGTAGTGCAGAAGGATGGGAACTCGTGTGCCTGGTGTCCGTGGTACAGGTTAGTCCTTTTTTTAATGGGGTTTTATATATACAGTATTTGGCTCCCATGCCCGGTGCAAGGAGTGATAAGAGCTGTCCTGTCTTTGCAAGGTTTTGTCGAGGCTGCACAGTGGAGTGTAACGAGGACAGAGCATCACTAGGAAACACTTACATCGCTGTAGACTGGGACCCTACAGCCCTGCACCTCCGTTACCAAACCTCCCAGGAAAGGGTGAGTGCTATTAATACTTACGTAGTATCAAACACACTGTGCTGAGAATACTACGGAAACAGTTTTTGTGTGGTGGGTTCATTTACTGTTTCAGTTGACAAAAAGTATCAGGATTTGAAACAGAAGCTGATATCTAATCACAAAGAAATGTTGCTTAAATTGCTGTGGGAATGAAGTTGCTATGGACCAAACAAATTATTCTGTGTTTTCAGAAAATATTAGGGCTGAGTTAAATATACACCGACGAGGCATAACATTATGACCACTGACAGGTGAAGTGAATAACACTGATTATCTCGTCATCACGGCACCTGTTAGTGGGTGGGATATATTAGGCAGCAAGAACATTTTATCCTCAAAGTTGATGTGTTAGAAGCAGGAAAAATGGACGAGCGTAAAAATTTTTGCGAGATTGACAAGGACCAAATTGTGACGGGTCTGGCATAATTGCACCAAGAATGACAAGAACTCACTACAGACTTTATTGAAGACTAGACCGAATAACAACTCTATTATTATTATTTATTTATTTATGTATTTATTGCCAGTTATAACTTTTAGTTCATTTAATTATGTGTTTGTATGATTTGTGTAAATCCTACTTATTTAAAGTATCCTCCAGACCACCCAAGAAGGATGGGCCCTGCTGAGTCTGGTTCCTCTCAAGGTTTTTTCCCGTAATTTTCAGAGAGTTTTTCCTTGCCACAGTCGCCCTCGGCTTGCTCAACAGGGGGTTTTGTATCTGTTGGTCCTGGATTTTGTAAAGTTGCTTCGATACAATGTCTATTGTAAAAAGCGCTATATAAATAAAGTTGACTTGACTTGACGGCTAGACGACTGGATCAGAGCATCTTCAGTACTGCAGCTCTTGTGAGGTGTTCCTCAAAAGTGGTCCAAGAAAGGAACAGTGGTAAACCGGCGACAGGGTCATGGGTGGCCAAGGCTCATCGATGCACGTGGGGAGCGAAGTCTGGCCCGTGTAGACCGGTCCAACAGACGAGCTGCTGTAGCTCAAATTGCTGAAGAAGTTAATGCTGGCTCTGATAGAAAGGTGTCAGAATACACAGTGCATCACAGTTGCGTATGGGGCTGCATAGCCGCAGACCAGTCAGGGTGCCCATGCTGACCCCTGTCCACCACCGAAAGCGCCAACAATGAACACGTGAGCATCGGAACTGGACCACGGAGCAATGGTTCAGGAATGGTTTGAGGAGCACAACAATGAGTTTGAGGTGTTGACTTGGCCTCCAAATTCCCCAGATCTCTACCAGGAGTTAAATGATCTGCTGCTAACATTTCAGAGCCAGATACCACAGCACATTTTCAGGGGTCTAGCGGAGTCCATGCCTCGACGGGTTGTTTTGGCAGCAAAAGGGGGACCAATACAATATTAGGACGGAGGTCATAATGTTATGCCTTATTGGTGTATTTATACAGTTGACCAGTATAAAGATATTGTAGATTGTAGGAAATGACTTGATAACAGATTGCTTTTGCAGTCTTTAATTAAAGGTAGCAACATGACTAGAATTTTTCAATATTTATCAATAACTCCTGGTTTATTTATGTAAAATTAGTTCCAAAACACCGAGAACTGCTGTCTTTAGTAAATATACTGTACAGTAACTCAATGAAATTAAACTTTGTATCTTAGTTTTTTATCTTAGATCAACAATAAGTCTAGTAACACACATACTTAACTAGTCAGAATGTGTTTTGGTCAGTCTCAGACAACTTTGTTTCCTTTTTGCAAGGTTTCTAAATGAAAGATGGTTGTATATGAGTAACAGGACTGAAAGTAACAGGACTGAGATTTTAACATAGAATTAGTAAATACAGGAAATATAGCAGCATGGAGTTCAGGCTAAAAGCACGAGTCTAGTGATTTATTGAAACAATTAAAACAAACAAATAACAACTAAGAAAAATTTAGGCAATAGGAATGTGCAGTACGATTAATCCTCTCAGTCAGAGTTACGATATTATCAGACATACGGGAAGGAGGGGGGTACTTATTTTTGTAGATACAGACAACGTATATTTCTGTGACTTGAGTCAACTTGTAACCCCTATTAAGCTAAACAAGGTACTGAATGTGTCATTTCTCCTCATCTTTGATACCACTGATAAAAGAGCATCATGTTCTAGGAATGGCTAGTAGTTCTTACTTAGAAACATTCCCTTAAAAAAAATGGAGACAACCATTTCACAGAACTGCCAACTAGATTAAAATGTCTTTTGATGCTTGACTAGTTCCGCTGTCCTACTTAAACATATAATTAGGCAGGCTTTTCCTAATGGACCACAGTCCCCTGATTATATGTTCAAACATATTTTACGTAATTCAAAAACACAAATAATGGCAGATTCTTGGGGGGAAAACATGTTATGCTTGTTGACCAAGTGGTTATGTGTATTTTGTGCAGATAGTGGAAGAGCACGCGAGTGTTGAGCTGAGTCGACGTGCGCAGGCTGAGCCCATCAGTCTGGACAGCTGCTTAAAGGCCTTCACCAGTGAGGAAGAGCTGGGTGAGGATGAGCTCTACTACTGTTCCAAATGTAAAACCCACTGCCTGGCCACCAAGAAGCTGGAACTCTGGAGGCTGCCACCCATACTGGTAAAAACAACACACTTTCTACTATATTTACATTAGCAGCAATTTCAGTGGTCACTTGAGGGCATTTCTGACCCTAAGGTTACTGTCAGTCATCTGGCCATGACAAACCCAAGCTTACTGTTTTATCGTACATGTAGCTTTGCTTGATTGCTTTAAATCTCTGCATCTACAAATCACTCGTGTTACAAGATTTAACCTGGTCCAGTATGCTGGTATCAGACCAGGGTTAATATCTGGAGTCACGTTCTGCTAGTGCATGTCCTCTTGTACATGTCTTAGTACTAAATAAAGCATTTTGGTGATGCTCATATTACAAGCAAATACAATATTTTTCTGTGATGCAGTGTTTCCTGACACTGTGGGTTCACATGGGCTGCATCCCAAACCACATACTACAACCCCAAATCAGAAAAAGTTGGGACAGCATGGAAAATGGAAATAATAAAAACACACAAGATGTTTTGTCAGGTCAACTTCATTCCATTTATTAATAAACATCCATTCCTGCATTTCAGGCCTGCAACACATTCCAAAAAAAAGTTGGGACAGTAAAGCATTTACCACTTTGTAATGTTGCTATTCCTTTTCACCACACTTAAAAGACGTTTTGGCACCGAGGATACCAAGTGATTTAGTGTTTCAGCTTTTATTTTGTCCCATTCTTCCTGTAAACACGTCTTAATATGTGCAACAGTACGGGGTCGTCGTTGTCGCATTTTTTGTTTCAAAATTCTCCACACATGCTCTATTGGGGACAGGTCAGGACTGCAGGCAGGCCAGTCCAGTCCAGTACCCATACCCTCTTCTTCTGCAGCCATGCCTTTGTGATGTGTGCAGCATGTGGCAGTACACGTGTACAGTACAATTAAATTCTTTTTCCGCATAGCCCAGCTTGTCTGGAAGCTGGGGTCAGAATGCAGAATCAGCCATTATACGGCACCCATGGAGCTGAGAGGGTTAAGGGCCTTGCTCAAGGTCCCAACAGTAGCTGCATGGCAGTGTAGCCTAGAATTATGGCATGATATATACAGATGCTACGTATGTACAGCAAGTGTATTAAAGTGCATGTTCAGCAGTAAGCAGTAGGAATTGTCCCTGTTTAGGAGGGTGATGGCCTGGGGAAGGAAGCTGTAGAGGTTGCGGGTGGTCCGAGTCTTTATAGCTCTCACTTTTGGTCTCCGCTGACATGGAAACCGCTGGAAAAAAGAGTGATCACAGTGTTAGGGGTCAATCATAATCTTCTGTGCCCGCTTTTTCATCCTAAAAGAGTATAGATTTTTGAGGGTGGAATGCCGACAGCCGATGATTTTGTCTGCACAACGCACTATAAGCTGTGGCTTGCGCTTAGTGTGCATATGGTGAAGGAAGACGTGATGATAATCATACTTCATTGGAATTAATACAACATCCAACACAACATTCCAGCCTATTGTGACTGTTCTCTAAGTGTTACTTCAGTTACTATTTGCATTAAACTGAACGTTGCTTAACTTTGTCGCTGTGCATTGTTGCTTGCTCTGCTCAGTTAGCATTTCACCTTAACAGTTCACCTCCTAATGCTATACATTGCCAGCTGTTTTCAAAAATGAATGACTCCCTCCCATTTTATTCTGAAGCAGTGCTGCTGTTGTAAACTCCTTCTCGTTGATACGTGTCATACAACTGTTCTTTTTAATTTTACAGATTGTCCACCTAAAACGCTTCCAGTTTGTAAACGGTCGTTGGATCAAGTCTCAGAAGATAGTGAAGTTTCCACGTAGGGGCTTCAATCCCAGTGCATTTTTGGCGCCACGAGAGGCGGCTCAGAGTGCCTGGAGCCTGCAGAGTCAGAGCGAGTGTCTGGTGGAGGAGCTCCAGAAACTGCACAGCAGAGAATCCTCAGTGTCTTCCGTCTCCACCATCACTGTAGTCAGCCCTCCTATATCTGGCAGAGGTCTGTGTCTGCCATGATTCCTCTTTCTGTTTTAGATATTAGAATTCACTAAGGGTCTGTCTGAAAACCTAGTGAGCTCACTGTTACCCCTTTTCCACCGAACCGGAACAGTTCCGGTTCTGGTTCGCGAACTTGATTTTGAACCGGTTCCACGTGTTTCCACCAAAAAAGAGGTTCCAGACAGCGAACTAGCGTTCTAATCTGGCACCACAGAATACTTGGTTTTTCAGCGCGAACCATGACATAATCGGTGGGCGTGTCAGAGTGTAGAGGTTTGGGTGCTTTGCTAAACCACTGTGTGCTGGTGTCTCGTATGGAGCTTGAAGCTGAATTTTTATCTTTAAAAGTTCACCTGATTAAATTTTGATCCAGTTTGCCGCTGATCTTTTCAAAGCGCCTTAAAAAAGATGAATTGTGTGATATGACGTGGTAAAAGTTACCCAGACAGTACGAAAATTAACGGGAAAAATAAAGCGTAACGTGGCTTGTTGTACTAAAACAATGACCGATGTATTTGGGCAGTACAGAGTACTTATAACCAGTACATAGCACTTATAACCAGTAATAACGGTGAGAAATGTAGTGTTTCTATGTCGTACTTTTAGTACATTTAGCCACATTACGCTTTATTTTTTACGTGAAGCTTTTTCGACTCTCCCGAAAAGGTTCAGAACCCTGAGCTGCGTAAACACCACACGTGAAGTAAATCCAGTTAAACACAGATACATGTATTGTATTTTAGAGTACATTTGATGGTTATTTCACATAAATGTTTGTCCGTGTCGTGGAACTTTAGTGATGTTTCACCGCTCAAGCCGAGCGCTGAGCAAATCGGCTATTTGCGCAGAGGGTCGCGGTGAGAGCGAAGCGCAAAACGCTTCTCACGTCATTGAACTAAAGAAAGCAACAACTGCGACAAACACGTCTACGTCTTCTTATTACCAATAGCTGATCAATGCTTTTTGTATAAAAACGAACATCTGTAACAGCAGCACAAATGCTCGCACATAATCTACACGCTCCGCCATGATATTACTACTCTTAACTTTCGTTAAGCAACGCCCACTGTTGATGACGCAGGCTTGGCTCTCAAAAACTGGTGGAAACGCGCGTCAGTTCTCTACAGAACGCCAAGGTTCTAAGAAACCTGACCAGAACCGGTTCAAGAACCATGGTTCTTTTGGTGGAAAAGCGCTATGTATGCTCTCTCCCGAGTCTACATTCTTAGATACCTTAAAATGCTGCCTACTGAGATGCCTAAATTCTGAGTGATAATCTGACTGTTCTCACAAAAATGTACAAATATGGTGGACAAATGTGGAGCAACAAAAAAATTTTTTTTAAATGTAAATAAATTATTATTGATTTTAAATATGTATAAAGGTGTACAAGTGTTACTTATTAGCAAATTCAGGCTTGTCAGTGACAACTTAACCACTTTTTGGGACATGGAGGGAGATGCTAGCAGGTTGTGTTCCCTCATCCCACTAGATATTTGGCACATATTTGGACACGATTACATCACCACAGTTTTTGCTTACTAAACATTTAAGTTTAATAAGCTAGAACTGTGGTGACATAATTGTGCGTCCAACTAATCTGCCTTATAAGGTCAATGTCTTATTAGAATCCTCTCTACTTAGGCAGCTGCCTAGGTAGGCAGCAAGGTTTTTTTTTAACTCTTGTTGCCTGAATCACTGATCACTCATCGCCCTATGTTCACACCGGAAGTGTGATCATCACCTGCTGGGGTTTGGTTGGCAAGCAATAAAAAAACAAATGCCATGACAGTCCAGCAAACTGTATTGGCTACTATCTACAGAGCAAATACAAAAAACAATTTGTTCACAAATCAGATTTTACCGCCGCTCAGGTGGCGCAGTGGTAAAAACACACGCTGTTCACCAGAGCTGAGATCAAAATACATCGTATCGAATCTCGCCTCTGCCTTGCCGGCTAAGGCTGAGCAGCCACATGAACAACGATTGGGCTGTTGTTCAGATAAGGGGTGGGACTAAGCCGGAGGGGGACTCTCTCTCAGACTAGTGCGATTACGACCTCTGCTGGCTGGTTGGTGGCGCCTGCATGGAGATGGGAAAGTAGCGCGGTAGAGGGTGTGGCCCTCCGTGCACAGAGCAGGCTCGTCCTCCCCAGTCAGGAGCAGGGACCAGCATTAGTGAGAGGATGATTGATGGGTAGAAATTGGATGCGCTATAGTGGGAGAAAAAAAGGGAAAAATAAAAGAAATAAAATATAAAAATAAAAAAATAATCAGATTTGACCAGAAATCAGATGTGTTCCCACTAAAACAAAAAAATCACTCGTCTACAAATTTCATCCCTTAATAGTCCATCACTGTCTGTGCAGTAAATATTACAAGACAACTGCCTTTGTTTTTGCGATCGCTGCTTTCTACTTGTGGTTCAGTGGGTCGCCTTACAGCAAGAAGGTTCTGGGTTTGATTCCCAGGTGGAGTGATCCGGGTCCTTTCTTTGTGGAGTTTGCATGTTCTCCCTGTGTCTGCCTGGGTTTTTTCCGGGAGCTCCGGTTTCCTCCCACAGTCCAAAGACATGCAAGTGAGGTGAATTGGAGATACAAAATTGTCCATGAGTGTGTTTGACATTAAACTTGAACGGATCTTCTTGTGTAACCAGTAATTATCGTTCCTGTCATGAATGTAACCAAAGTGTGTAAAACATGACGTTAAAATCCTAATAAATAAATAAAATATTTATTTAATAAATAATTTGCAGAAAGTTAAACTTTGCTAAATTTTTTTGTGTCAGACTCCACCTACTTTGCATGCCTAATGTTCGTTCCACCTCCCGTCACCGGAAATTGCCAGCTCTAATTGGAAATGAATGTCTGGGTCGTTTTGCCATGTGTCATCACTGCGGGTCTGATAATAGGGATAGTGTTAGGTATTTCTCTCTCCAAAGTATAGTTTAATTAACATTAAATAGTATAATAGTTGCAATAAATAAAATAATCTATATAAGCCATGAAATAAAATGTGTTTTTTTAGGCGCCCCATGTTCAATCAGAAGAGTGGGGAGCCCCCTGAGCAGAAGCAACAGCCCCAGCAGCAGCCCCAAGAGCCCCAGCCGGAGACAGGGACGCCTGCGTCTTCCTCAGCTGGGCAGCAAACACAAACTCTCTAACAGCAAAGAAAACCTAGACAGCAGCAGCAGTAGCTGTAAGGAGAGTATCTCAGAGCCAGAACCCAACATTACCACAGAAGGGGAGCCTCAGGGGCCCGGAGTTTCCAACACACAGGACTCCTCCTGGTCATCAGATGCCTCTAATACTGACTCTCATGTTGTAATGATGAACGGGCTGGACCTAGAGAACAACCACAGTGACAGGCACTCTGAGACTAGCACAGAAACGGATAGCGCTTCTCAGCAAACGGACATCTGCCCTGAGCCCCTGTATAACTTATATGCAATCTCGGTAAGTCTTTCACGTCCATGTATTCCAGTCATTCATGTAACACTTGTTTTTGTTTGAAAAACAAAATCCTGGGTAAGTAAGTGGAGAAGTGCAGATCTCAGACCTCAGTTGCTTATATTGTATTCAGTCATAATTGTAGGTCGCTTTTGGATAAAAGCATCTGCTAAATGCCTCAAATACACTGATCCCAAGCATACCTCAAAGTCCACCAAGACTTTGGTTTCAAAAGAAGTCCTGGAAGATTCTGGCGTGGCCGTCACAGTCACCTGACTTCAACCCCACAGAAAACCCAAGAGTAGCTGATGTCTGGCTATACGTTATATTTACAGCAGGTCATTGGGCGGCACGGTAGCTCAGTGGGTAGCACTGTCACCTCACAGCAAGAAGGTCCTGGGTTCGATCCCCAGGTGGGGCGGTCCGGGTCCTTTCTGTGTGGAGTTTGCATGTTCTTCCCGTGTCCCGTGTCTGCGTGGGTTAGCTCCCACATTCCAAAGACATGCAAGTGAGGTGAATTGGAGATACTAAATTGTCCATGACTGTGTTTTATATAACCTTGTGAACTGATGAACCTTGTGTAATGAGTATCTAGTGAAAAACATGACGTTAAAATCCTAGAAAAAATAAATAAATACAGCAGGTCATAACAGCAAAACGATGCTCTACAACAGGGGTGTCCAAACCATAGCCCGTAGTCCATTTGCAGCCTGTTACAAAAGAGTCTGTGGCCTGTGTTTGCATATTTTTACTCCATCTGTTTTTACAAGAAAAGTACTAAAAATGCTTGTCATAAAGGGGTTGAATAATTCTGAGACTGCAGTAGTCATTAAAAGTGGCATTTTGTGTTGAAACCTCGTTAGTTGATTTGTGGATTAGTGCTGTAAATGTATGTTGTGATTTGTACATATCTCACCATCACTGTGTTTCAGAATATTTACACTGAAATGCTTTTCTGTTTACAGTGTCATTCAGGAATAATGGGAGGGGGTCACTATGTGACCTACGCTAAAAACCCCAATGAGAAATGGTACTGTTACAATGACAGTAGCTGCAAGGTAACGTCCTTCAGGTTTCTAACTCTTTGAGTCCTTGTGTCTTGTGTGAATTTGTACCTTGTAAAAATAAATTCATGTCCTTGGTTTCTGATGGTCTCTGCTATTCTGCAGAGTAAACAGTGTGTGTTGTGCTTACATTCTAATGTATGTGTGTGTGGAGCCAGTTGTGTGAGAAGTGTTAAGAGCTTTGTGAGGGGAAAAAAGAGGGATTGTCGTCAACATCATGAAATAATTGTATTATCATTGTCAAAATGTCCAAGAATTGAATTGGATAAAAATTGTATATTTGTCATACTTAAATCTTTTAGATCATAAACTCTTTTAATGTACAACCCACATAAACACTCTTTTTTTTAGCGCATCCAATTGTTCAATTAGCATTGTGCTTCCTCTCTGTCTATGCCGAACCCTGCCCTGACCGAGGAGATCGAAGCTAACCCACATCCCCTCCGAAACATGGGCAGCGGCCGGATGCATTCTTGCCACCCACACACTGATGAGTGTGGTGCCACCTAGCGTTGCATGCGGAGAGACACACCCTAAGGGCACTCTTCCTCATCTCTGTGCGGGCGCCTCTAATCAGCCGGCAGAGGTCGTAATCGCATTCTGACAAAGAGAGACCCACATCCGGTTCTTTGTCCCACCCCACAATCGTTGCTCATACAGCCACTCGGCCTCGAACCGGTAAGGCAGTTATGGATTCGATACGACGTACTCAGAATCCAGCTCTGGTTGCAGCGTGTCTTTTTACCGCTGCGCCACCTGAGCGGCCAAAATGCCTTTTTTAAATGTACAATTTCATTAATATGTCATAAATGATTATATCATAAATGCTGGAGCCTATCCCAGCTTTTCAATGCAAGGCACACAGTAACACCCTGGATGGGGCGCCAGTCCATCGCAGGGCAAACACACATACACACACACATTCACCTACAGGGTAATTCCTTGTCTCCAATTAACCTGACTTTGGTTAATGGTTATTCCACACAAATGCAGATTCGCCTCATATTCGCACTTCGATGACGTTTTACTGCACCGCTCAAGCCAAGCACTGAGCAAAGCGATCCGTAGTGAGCAAAGTGCAAAACGCTTTTCATATGAGTGTGCCCTCACCACAGGTAAACTGTTTAACAACTTTAGGAAGCTTTAGCTAACTGTAGAAGTGGATTAAGTGGACAATGAACTTCCTCATGAAGCTCATGTAGGTTATTTGTTATCTTGCCATGAAATATTTAGTGTAACGTGCCACTGCATAGGTGGCCCACACTAAACGTACAATTACGGAGAACGCTGCAGTAGTGCCAGCAGTTGAAGAAGTATCTTATAGATTTCATTTTGAATAAATAAAAAAATGTTTGTAGACTAAATATTTAGATCTGATGTCACTTTTCTCATTTCCAGGAGCTTCACTCGGAGGAGATCGACACAGATTCAGCCTACATTCTTTTCTACGAGCAACAAGGAGTCGACTACTCTCAATTTCTGCCAAGAACTGACGGCAAAAAGATGGCAGACACTACCAGCATGGATGAAGACTTCGAGTCCGACTATAAGAAGTACTGCGTGCTTCAGTGATCCTGCGCTCTTCCACTTTTAAAGCACTTAGCGACTTTTCTTCAGTATCCCGTCTCACGTGCAGTGAAGACTGAAACGGTCGAGAAGCTGCGGTTCCTGAAGTGCAACAATCGGCTCCGCTGCTGCTTACTGTTTCAGAAGGCCTGACCGGTCTTTAGGCCATCGAATGAATGGTCAGGTGAGGTTGTGAGAAAGTAATTGAGAGAGTGAAAGAGAACTCGCCAAGTGAACAAATCGGGCTCGGACCACAATATTCATTCCCTGGACGTAATTTTGACTTGATTGGTGTTTGGGATCCCACATCTGTTGCACCTTGTGCTTATTTATGTATTTATCTGGCCGTAGAGTCGACAGCGCTCTCATCCTCAGTAGGTTTTATGTGTTTCACATATTTATAAGACAACATGTGGCCAGTTATGATAAGCAAGTCCCATCTTCAGTAGGTTTGTTGGAGAGGTTTCTATCTGTGGGTATACTACGTGTAGGTATTCCAAAGTCTCCCAATTTGAAACCATTTTCCGTAGATGTTTTACACTACCTCGCTTATTTGCAGTTTATTTGCTTTTCATTGGAAAAACGCAGTATTAAAATACACGTGGCTCGCTAATCCATGCAAATCACTGCCAAAATGTTTGATTTTAGCATTTCAATAAGAAACACCCAGAACATTTTACTGCTAATTTCTCTTTCTAATAGAAGTTTATTAGCGGAATGTGTGCCAGTGTCTTTTTAAAGATCAGGAGATATCTTTATGATCTTAAACACGTTTTAATATCATTATTTTACATTCCACAGATGTTTATTTTAATAGAAAAGCTTTAAACTGCATTTTTGTGTCAGCAGTCGAACCTCACAGTGCCATTACTTCATCACTAGGATTCTAGAGTCTTACGAATCTCATGCATATTATTTTTGCACCAAATGCAGACGTTTGAAAAGGCAACATCTGTATCTTAGAGAGAGTGGCTAACCAAACCAAATTGCATATTCTTTAAACCAAATAGTGTATTCTTCTTATTATTTTTATTATTATTTATTAAATTGTTCCCTCTCTGCACATGGCTGGATTAAACTGGCGGATATTAGCGTGAACAATACAGTACACATACAGGTTAGTGGCCCAAATCTCAATGTTGAACATTTTTCAGCATTTAAAAGACGCTTTTATTTTATTTTCTAAAACTCTAGGACTCCACCGAACCACACTGAGAACCATTATCTCTAAATTGAAAAAGACAGCCTGTAAAAAGTTCTCCAAAAAACTTGGGGTTGCCCTCTTTTTTTTTCTTTTTTTGAATGAGAAATTACAATTGTTGGTGACTTCTCTGCGCCCGTATAAACCGGGCTAGCTTGAACGCACCTGTTAATGAGTATGTAACAATGGTCTTTTTGTCAGAGTAGAAAAGAAAACCTAAACTGTACAATTGAGTGAATCGATGTATTGAAGTTAGCTGGTGTTAATTAGCTTTTATTATTGTTCGGAGTTTCATGCAGCTAGCAAACCAACATAGCACCCTACGCCCCAGAAATCAGCACGTTGTAAATTGATGTGCGGCATCATCGAGGCATCAGTGAGGCTGGCTCTAACACAAAGCACCCTAGTCCTACCTGCCTACCCTTAATCCTTGTCCTAGTCAAACCCCACCTAGCGTGGACTGAACTAGATTAATTTGTTGACATGTAATTAACAAAAAAACTTTATTGAATTTTAGTATAATATATTGGACAGATAAAAATGTTTATTATATTTCCCTCTATTTTTTCTTATTTTTATTAACCACTTTATTCTGGTCAGGGTCACGCAGGCCCGGTTTTACCAGAAAACACCATCCCCCCTCACACAGCCAGTCATGTCTGTAGACGGCCGGCCGATAGCACTCCTGAGATTCAAGCTTGGTTCTCAACTGTGGAACGCCACCATTACTGACTGCTGTGTCATCCAAGCACTTAATATATTATAAATGTAATCATTTAATTTATGTTTTATTTTTACGTTGTATGTTGACCAAGAGACCAGAGATGTCCAAACGTTTTCATAAGACTGGAAATGACACAAAAGCATTACAAATACAGTGTGAAATATTTAAGTTATGAAGATAAAGAGGTTTAATAGATAAAATATCTTATATACACTGATCAGGCATAACATTAAAACCACCTCCTTGTTTCTACACTCACTGTCCATTTTATCAGCTCCACTTACCATCTAGAAGCACTTTGTAGTTCTACAATTACTGACTGTAGTCCATATGTTTCTCTGCATGCTTTGTTAGCCTCTTTTCATGCTGTTCTTCATTGGTCAGGACCACCACAGAGCAGGTATTATTTAGGTGGTGGATCATTCTCAGCACTGCAGTGACACTGACATGGTGGTGGTGTGTTAGTGTGTGTTGTGCTGGTATGAGTGGATCAGACACAGCAGCGCTGCTGGAGTTTTTAAATACCGTGTCCACTTACTGTCCACTCTATTAGACACTCCTACCTAGTTGGTCCACCTTGTAGATGTAAAGTCAGAGACGATCGCTTATCTATTGCTGCGGTTTGAGTTGGTCATCTTATAGACCTTCATCAGTGGTCACAGGACGCTGCCCACAGGACGCTGTTGGCTGGATATTTTTGGTTGGTGGACTATTCTCAGTCCAGCAGTGACAGTGAGGTGTTTAAAAACTCCAGCAGCACTGCTGTGTCTGATCCACTCATACCAGCACAACACACACTAACACACCACCACCATGTCAGTGTCACTGCAGTGCTGAGAATGATCCACCACCCAAATAATACCTGCTCTGTAGTGGTCTTGTGGGGGTCCTGACCATTGAAGAACAGCATAAAAGCAGGCCAAAAAAGTATGTAGAGAAACAGATGGACTACAGTCAGTAATTGTAGAACTGCAAAGTGCTTCTATATGGTAAGTGGAGCTGATAAAATGGACAGTGAGTGTAGAAACCAGGAGGTGGTTTTAATGTTATGGCTGATCGGTGTATGGTTTACACTGCATGTAACGTAATAATAACAATAATTTAACTTCTTAACTTTTCAAAACAAAGGAGGCAGGTAGTGCCTGCTTCTTTCGGCCTCCCGAAATAATGCAGATGGTGGATTGAATATTCCAAATTGCTCCCATTTTAGCGTAGTCAATTTGTCTTCCGCTGCTGTGGGGATCCCCGATTGCAGTAGGTGGGTATATTGCTGCCCAAGCCTCCTCCGACCCGTGCTCAGCCCTTAGTGGAACCCTTAGTGGAACCCTTTTTCATCCTTGCACTCTGCACAGGCACCTCTCTATCTGCCAATCAGGGTCCTTACACAGCGTTTGAAAACCCCCACCCACATAGTCCGGTCATCCCGCCCTAGCAGAAACAGTAGCCAATCAGTGTCTGCTGCAGGCACTGCCAATTATTCCCGCTAGATGGCGCCCAGCCGACCGGTGGCAACGGCGAGTTTCGAACCGAGGTGCTGGTGTGCTAGCGGAATATCCCGCTGTTCCACCTGGGCGCTTCCAAATTGCTCTTATGTGTAATTGGGCACCTCGTTTTTGCAAGGTTTTGCTTTTTTTTCTTCTTTGATTGCTTTTTATTTTTTAGGTATCGTTTTAAGGATAACTCAGAGTTAACACAATGTGTTTACCGCTGCTACCAGCTTTATTTAGCTCTAGTTAATATCATCTTTACAGAACCGCACCCTCTTCTAGAGGCCTCTGCGTCCGCCTGTACGTCCTGTATCAAGGACCAGCCCGAGTTTCACGGGTGTGAAAAGATAGTGTTGAGCCCACCACGTAAAACCTCAACTCTGCTGTTTCATTTGCAGTGTCATGCATTAAAAAAATGACATATATTTAAGATTACTGATTTTAGCCGCTCAGGTGGCGCAGCGGTAAAGTATGCTAGCTCACCAGAGTTGGGTTTCTAGATACATAGTATCGAAACTCAGCTCTGCCTTTCCGACTGGATTGGGCGGCAGTATGAACAACGTTTGGCTGTTGTTCAGGGGCTTAGGGGTAGAGTCGGAGCATAGGTCCTCATAACTGGTGCGACTGCGGCTCCTGCTGGTTGAATTATGGCGCCTGCACAGGGCTGAGGAATAACGTTGAGGGGGGTGTGACCCTCCGTGTGCGGTGTCTCTCGGTGTATGAACTCGGCTCATGCAGGTGAAAAATGCAGGCTGTACTGATTGCGTGCCGGAGGGGGCGCAAGTCAGTTTAGTGGCGTCCTCAGTCAGTGAAGGGTCGAACCAGTATAGAGGACGCATTCAGGGTAATTGGACACGACTAGAATAAGGATAAAAATTGGGGGGAAAAATAGATAATTACAAAAAAAAAAAAAAAAGATTACTGATTTTATTCAGCTTCTGTACTGTCGGTTTAGTCCGTGCTCTTACTACCTTGTGTCGGTAGAAGAAATATAACTAAATTTGAGCCTGTCTGGTCAGTGTACTGGCATAGGAAGGGTTCACAAAAGCAAGCCAAAGTCCTTTAGTCGGGTTTTGTTGTGGCGTGACTTCAACACGCCAGGGTTTAAAGGAAGCGGTGTGAATGTGACCTGCTAAACACGGCGTGTCTCGATGCCATACTGGTAGCAACAACTTACCAGAAAAGCGTCTCATCACTGTGAATAAGAAAGCTTGAAGATTCCTGTTTTCCCATCAATCCAAGTCAAATTCAGATCCTCATTACAAAATAAGAAGAATTGAATCTTGGAAGGGGAAGGAGTTCCGTTTAATTCTACTTTTGTGCTGCTCTACATTTAAAAAAAACAAAAAAAAAACGTCATGTTATGATATTTCTGTACGTTTTCCTCAGTACATTGAAATTTTTTGAGGAACAGGAAATGAACCCATTTCTGGTGAGGTTATTTCCAGCTATCAAACAGTGAATAGGAAAATACACCGATCAGCCACCAGAAAACCACCTCCTTGTTTCTACACTCACTGTCCATTTTATCACCTCCACTTACCATTTGGAAGCACTTTGTAGTTCTACGATTACTGACTGTAGTCCATCTTTTTCTCTACATGCTTTTTTAGCCTGCTTTCACCCTGTTCTTCAATGGTCAGGACCCCCACAGGACCACCACAGAGCAGGTAGTATTAAGGTGGTGGATCATTCACAGCACTGCAGTGACAATGACATGGTGGTGGTGTGTTAGTGTGTGTTGTGCTGGTATGAGTGGATCTCTATTAGACACTCCTACCTAGTTGGTCCACCTTGTAGATATAAGTCAGAGACGATCGCTCATCTATTGCTGCTGTTTGAGTTGGGTATCTTCTAGACCTTCATCAGTGGTCACAGGATGCTGTCCACGGGGCGCTGTTGGCTGGATATTTTTGGTTGGTGGACTATTCTCAGTCCAGCAGTGATAGTGAGGTGTTTAAAAACTCCAGCAGTGCTGCTGTGTCTTATCTACTCAAACCAGCACAACACACTAACACAGTGCTGAGAATAATCCACCACCCAAATAATACCTACTCTGTAGTGGTCCTGTGGGGGTCCTGACCATTGAAGAACAGCATGAAAGAGGGCTAACAAAGCATGCAGAGAAACAGATGGACTACAGTCAGTAATTGTAGAACTACAAAGTGCAAGGAGGTGGTTTTAATGTTATGGCTGATCAGTGTATTATCAAAAATTGCAACTGAGGAAGCTGCCCTAATTCAAACCAATAAATGATTGCTCTTTATTTCAAACAGGCATTTACTCGGAATAGAGTCGCTTCCTAATGTAGCGAAACTGGATTTTTTCTAGAGAATTAAACTGCGAATGCTCACAATAAAGATAATTTATTAATAGTGGGAGAAAACGTGATTCGTTAGCAATTGGTGCAATCAACTACTGATGTGTTTAAGTTCGTCAGCGGGGATGTATCCGTTTGGAGAACTTGATTTTGTACAGCGTTTCATGAACAAAATGACATTGCACTACATCATGTGTAAATAGGATGTTTTGTAAATATGCAAATAAAAATAACGTATTTCAAACATGCACTCGTATACGAAGTGATCCTGTTGATCCGTCACGGTGGTCTGTGCGACCGACCGTGCGACTTTTATGGTTTGCAGACGGTTTTCTGTTTGCTCTGTGTTTGTACACGATTTGCAGAGAGCAGCAGAGACTGAAAGCGAGGAAATGAAACCACAGCATTGTGCTTCTTTGGTCATGCTCCGAATGCTGCTCACCTTCCCCGAAATCAAGCCACAGCTAACTTTAATCCATCACACCGCTTTCTATTTTCATACCTTGTGTGTCTGTTTTTTTTTTTTTTTGTTTAGCTATTGAAGCTAAACTGCTATGAACAGCTTGTGTTTCTAATTCACGAATCGAGGTTCTCATGAGGTGATCGGAGCAGAGCAGGAGGAAGTGAGGAAGCACGTTGGCCTGGACGCCATGGTGCTGTGAAACATTTCAACCACGAGTGTCCACACCTGCTTCGGCGCCTCTGCTTTCTAAAGAACGGCAGCATCAACGTGAGCTTAATACATGAGCAAGGACTGTGTATTACTGGAATGTGGAAGGGAATATATCTGACTCCTTCTGTTGTATCTTTTTAAATTCACTTGAATTAGAATATACATTATTATTTCAATAATTTTAGACCTTAGTTCCTGTCTGTAGAAACCCTGACCCCTTTATCCGAGTCACCAATCACCTAAGTGCTTAAAATGATGGTAATACTCAGGGACTGCTGTAGATGAAGAGTGAAATGATGGTGAGTACTCAGTTTCGGGTGTTTTTCATTGTCTTCTCTGTGCTCCTGTCTTGACCTTAGGTTTTGATTAATTTGTAATTGTTTAATGAGGATGTGTTGAAATTGGACTGGCTGATTATAGAGATTTGACTGTTCTATTTATACTGTGGTCCTGAAAGCTGTCAGAGATACAGTGCTCTCGATTATCAGGTATTTATGCTTTAAATGAATTTCATGGTAAAGAAAAAAGAAAGCATAGCAGAGGAGAGACATTTTATCCAGAAATGACTTTAAATGAACACGAGAGGTGGTAATTACAAGCCATAGTACAAGTATCATAATAATAACGCTCAATTTTGAAGACGGCAAAAAAAAATTCTAATAATAATACACAATATGGAAAGTATTATATGGTGATTTGTCAAAAGTTTACATACACTTATAAGAGATGTATATCATTACAGTCTTGGAATTATAATTTCTTTCTGTTTCTTTCTTCTGTGCATGACGAATGACTAGAGCATTTAAAGTTTGAATCCCTTCATTTAAGGTTTTTATGACAATAGTCAGACTTCGACAGTAGAGACAGTTCTATAATCTTATTTAGCTTTGTTGAATTGACTTCTAATTCATATTAAATGATTAGATGTAGAATTGATTACATTCTTTAGTGACTTGTTTGAATGCACCCATTAGATGTGCTGTCCACAGTCAATTGAGCTTAATATCGTTATGAGCATAGAGGGACATAAAACAGCCCGGCTTCTGATTTTTCTTTATCCACATGACCTGCAACAAACAGTAAATAATGATAATAATAATAGAATAATACAATTTAATTTATAAGCGCCTTTCAGGACACCCAAGGATACTGTACAATTCAAGTGTAATTAAAATAAATTGCCAACAATGAAGTACAGTAAATATAGATAACAATACAAACAACACAAAACTGCAAAGCAACCAAAGAAATCAAGAAAGAAAAAAGAAAGCTTAAAGATCTTTTTCAGGCTCCATGTTTCAGAAGATAGCTATCTGAGATGACCAGGGTTGCTCAACTAGAACAGTTGAGGTGCTCCATTGCAGTTGCACTCGGGCGATCCCTTTCTGTTTGGAAGGCATTAATGGATGTGCTTAAGAGGCCATAATCTTATTTTATTTTATTGTATTTTATTTATTTATTATTTTCTTTTTTTTTTATCTAATTCTTTTTTATCATTATTATTTTTTAACCTTCTTTACATATTATACATATATGTGTATTTATTTATTTGCTTAATCATTTATTTTCATTTAGTAATTAATAATTTTTATTTTTTTATTTAATTAACTGTTTATGTATAGTGTGGAATATTTAGTTAATGTTTATTGTTGTTCCTGTTTGAAAACTTAAATAAATAAAATATTAAAAAATAAAAGAGAGAGAGACCAAGAATAAAAAGAATACACAGTTAAAATAAGTAACTACAAACTTGGAAAAGCAATCCTAAAAAGATGAGTTTTTAAATGCTTATTAAAAGTAATCAGTGAGGAACACATGTAGAGGGACAGTGGTAAAGATTTCTATAGTTTAGGACCAGCAACACTGAAGGCTCTTTCACCAAACAAGCATAGTTTGGTTGAAGGAATAAAAAGCAAGTAGGCATCAGCAGACCGGCGTGAACGTGAAGGACGATATTGAGTAAGTAGAGCAGAAAGGTACTAGGGGGCCCGACCATGTAAAGATTTATATACCAAGGGAAGTATTTTGTACTGTATGCGGTATTGAACTGGGAGCCAGTGGAGATTTTTCAACGTTGGAGTTATGTGTTCCCAGGATTTAGTGTACATAAGAACTCTCACCGCTGAGTTCTGGACATACTGAATTAAACTGCTTGAAGGGAGCCCAACCAGTACGGAGTTGCAATAATCCAATCTAGATGTGATAAAGGCATGAATAAGGGTTTCAGCCACAGAGTCAGAGTCAGGCAGAGAAGGACGTAGTCTAGCGATGTTTTTCAGGTGGAAGTCATGTTTGTTATATTATTAATATGGGCCTCCAGGGAAAGTGTGGAGTCTAAAATCACACCATGATACACAAGTAAAGCTTACTGATCATCGTTCCATGTTCTATGTACCTTTGATGGGTGCCATCGGATCATAATTCCTAGGAATTAGAAGCCTTAAATAAATAAATTAATGAAGTCAGACGGCACATTTCACATCAACAAATTAATAATTTAAATTGCTGTATGTATATAATTTCAGTTAAGCAGTTTTTTCAGAAAAACTTATTTAACCATTTAATGATCTCACCAAGAAAATAATATTTAAAAAATGATTTCTTTGCTTTGCTTAGTTTTTTGGGACTATATCCACAAAAAACAATATTTTTTTTTACTAGTGCATACAGTATATATACAGTTGAGATGATCACAAATATGATGGAACCTTCATGGATGATTTTTCAGCTCAATAAGGCCCAAACAAGATTATTTAAATACAGCTTATTTTTAGCCAAGTATTTGACTTAAAGTAAGCTCAGCAAAATGGTTGAGCAGACCATTAAAGGGTTATGAACTTTTTCTATAGAAAAAAGTGTCATGTAATATGAAGTTGCAGAACACATCTGTACATCAGAACCATGATAGTCAGTGAGAGGGAGGTGTTCAACAGCTTTTTATTTCATGTATTACTTTGTCATACATCCACTTCAAATGTACACAGTAATGTCGTTAGATGTTGTATTTATAACTATAAGCAAAAATTTATGTATTTATGAGCTTAAATAGATTAAAATTAGAAGTTAAATTAAAAGTAAGAACATTTAATGAGCCTAAGGGAAGCCGAATAAAACAATACAACATGCTATGAGATACAGAGGCCAAAAAAACACACTTTGGTTGAACAGTTTGTTAAACGACTTTTAGATAAGTAAATGACACAGAAGCTACATAGCCCTGAGCAGCAATTACTACACAACAATAAAACTACTTTTAAAACCTCTTATCAGAAATGTTAACATATCACAGTATCATTCACTATTGGTTTTAACATTAGACTGGCAGTTAGCACCCATTGCAAATTAATTTCTGGACCTTTGAGACTTCAGGACATATTGAATATCATATAAATATTGATGGTTTATTAGTCAGTTTAAACTTTATTATAAATATTATAATAAGAATCTGGGCAAACTAACATATCTGCAGTATTATTTATATTTTACCATCTATGGGGAGAAACATAGTTTGAAAAGATTGTGCTGTCTGCAGTTTTCTAAATACCATTTTTAAATGTCATATCATTACTGTATGTAAAGTTTGAGTTTTTTCTACTAAGCTTTGGTCAGAAATTGCAGATATTCAAACTGCAGATTCAAACTGCAGATATTAAACTTTGCTTTTTCAGATTCTTTTAATTAATTAATCATAGTTCAGACGTGGCTGCTTTCTGTTTTTACTGCTGTGCTGCTGTAGCTTGCTGCATTTTTTTTACTTTTACTGTCCCAGTTATTCACAGTGCCTGACACTGATGTTAGGTAATGAGATAAAATCAGACAAATAGAAGATAAATAATAAATATGTGTACATGTTTTTTCTTTAAAATGCTGTGTTCTTGTAAGCTGGTTTTATTATTTAATAGAAGTCCATTGATTTTGTACTCATTCATTTTTAAACACAGCGAGCTAAATAGAAAGCTTTATGTGCAGTTATAAAAAATAATATTCATATTCCAATCTAAGCTATTTAAAGCATTTAATATCAACATCACTATCATCAATATCATTTAATATCAATAACACATTGAATTATTAACATATAATACATGTCTATATATCATGTATCTTGTTTTAATAGCACTGCAGGCTATCAGTCCCGTTCTGATCATCCTACGAACTGATCTGATGTCACGTCAAGTAAGTATTTATGAGGTAACTGGTTTTTTTTTTTTTAATCTAAAAACCCACAAGGTCACTGACTTATTTGTACCATAAGAATGATCTAATGATGTGATATCATTTTTATTTTGCACTTTACATTTACTCTGACATTTAGTCTGTAATAATATAATAACAATATCAAAATATTATAAACTGATTTTTAATTAATCAGGATTAACTATATTAAGACATGTTACTAAAATAATTTACTACAAATTATAAATAGTGGATTTAAGAGCTATAAATCAGCCAGGCTGAATAATTATATTTTTATTTAGATTTAAAGACTAGATTTAAAGTTAAAAAGCTTGTGTTCCTGAATGATCGTGGGAAACTATTCCATAGTCTAGGAGAAATATATAGGAGAATATATACTGTATATAAGAGACTTCTTGTTCATAAAATGATACAGAAGCTACACAGCCAAGAGCAGCAACCACTGGGGTCTGAAAGTAGGACAGTTAGAGGTTACTGTAAAAAAACTTCTTATCAGAAATGTTGAAATGTCACAGTGTTATTTACTAGTGGTTTTAACATTTAATTGGGGGCAGCATGGAGGCTTGGTGGGTAGCACTGTCACCTACAGCGGTCCGGAGTTTGCACGTTCTTCCTGTGTCTTTGTCGGTTTCCTCCGGTAGCTCCGGTTTCATCCCACAGTCCACAGACATGCAAGTGAGGTAAACTGGAGGTACACATTTGTCCATGACTGTGTTTGACATTAAAAACTTGAACTGATAAATCTTGTGTAACCAGTAATTACCTGTCCTGTCATGAATGTAACCAAAGTGTAAAACATGACATCAAAATCCTAACAAATAATGAAAAAAATAACATTTGGCCGCTCAGGTGGCGCAGCAGTAAAACACACGCTTAACCAGAGCTGGATCTCGAATACATCGTATCAAATCTCAGCTCTGCCTTGCCAGCTGAGGCTGAGTGGCTACATGAACAACGACTGGCCTGTTGTTCAGATGGGTGGGACTAAGCCGGATGTGGGTCTATCTCTGTCAGACTGGTGCAATTACGACCTCTGCTGGCTGATTAGAGGCGCCTACTACAGAGATTAGGAAAGAGTGCTCTTAGTCTCTCCGTACACAACGCTAGGTGGCACAACACTCGTCAATGTGTGAGTGATAAGATGCATACGGCTTGCTGCCCACGTGTCGGAGGGGGCATGGGTTAGCTTCGATCTCCTTGGTCAGAGCAGGGATCGGCATAGGCAGAGAGGAAGCATGACGCAAATGTGCAATTGGACGCACTAAAGGGGGAGAAAAAGAAGAGAAAATGCATTTAAAAAAATAAAATAACATTTGACTGGCAGTTGGTGGCCTTTGCTAAGTTTAATTTTCAAATTCTTTGGGACTTAAGGACATGTCAAATATTAATGTTTTATTAGTCGATTTAAACTTTATTCAAATATTATGTAATGAGTCTAAAAGCAATATACAGTATGAAAGAACCTTTTCACTGGATAAACGAAAAATCAAGATATGCTCCATGGTTTTAGTATATCAGCAAAGTGTTGTATATGAAGATGCTAAACAAGTTAGGGTTTTAAATTTAAAAAGCAAACGTTTTTAGTTAATGCCAAATTTAATATGCAGTCAGTATGAACTAAATAAGACTGGGTCGGTGTGGTCAGACATGACTTTTACTGGTTAAGACATGAGCTAGCTGAGGCTGAGTCATGATGTAAGAGTAACAGGTCTCACTTCAGTAATTGTGATGTGAACTGAAAAAGCAACAGCAGGTCTTACAGAGTATTTTGGTTTTATGAAACCAAAGGTTGGAATTTGTGACCCTATACTGGTACTTCTGTTTTCTCATTTTAATGAATGCAACATTACGCACAAGTTTATACACAACTGTTTGTGTGACTAAGCTGCTGAATTGGGTTAGGCTTGTTTCTACACTTACTGTCCATTTTATCAGCTCCACTTACCATATAGAAGCACTTTGTAGTTCTACAATTACTGACTGTAGTCTATTTGTTTCTCTGCATGCTTTGTTAGCCCCCTTTCATGCTGTTCTTCAATGGTCAGGACCACCACAGAGCAGGTATTATTTAGGTGGTGGATCATTCTCAGTCCTTCAGTGAGTTTTTAAATACCATGTCCACTCACTGTCCACTCTATTAGACACACCTACCTAGTTGGTCCACCTTGTAGATGTAAAGTCAGAGACGATTGCTCATCTATTACTGCTGTTTGCGTTGGTCATCTTCTAGACCTTCATCAGTGGACACTCATACCAGCACAGCACACACTATCACACCACCACCATGTCAGTGTCACAGCAATGCTGAGAATGATCCACCACCTAAATAAGACCTGCTCTGTTGTGGACCTGTGGTTAATCGGTGTATATTAAGTGAGAACAAGAAGGGTCCTAAAACAGACCAGTATTAAGGCAGGCAGTATGTCATTTAACACCTTAGCTGATGCAAATACTGTACTTTGATACTTCTGAAACCAGACTAAAATATCTATTATTTCTACTTCAAAAGAAAGAACAGAGCTTCTGCTCAACAATCTTCTATAAAACCAATGTCTGAGATCAGACAAGATTAGAAAGATCAAAGGGGTCTAGGTTTTATTTCTTTGGCAAAGGCTCAACAACTAGTTTGAACATATTCATTAATAATATATCCATTATCTATTATATTTATTAAGCTTACAACCTGTTCACTTATCATATTAACAATGATTGCCAATGCAAGTTAAACAATAAAGTGGCACATATACTGGGGTTTAGAAGAGGGAGTTTTGCACTGTGACGTAACTGTTATTCGACTGCAGTGGTATTGAACCCATGAGCTGACCTCTTTCAGGGGGCGCAGGGTTACTGCTGGTAGATTTGAAAAGTTTTAATACAACCCCAAATCAGAAACAAGTTGGAACAGTTGGAAAATGCAAATATAATAAAACCACAGTGTTTCTTACATTCACTTTGACTTCTGTTTTATTGCATGACAGTATGAACCCAATATATTGGGTTGGCAGCCTTTGTTATATTTAATTTTTAAACCCTTGGGACTTAAGGACATTTAAAATATTGATTGTTAATTAGTCAATTTAAACTTTATCCAAATATGATACGAGTCTAGATGCAATATATGAAAGAACCTTTTCACCCGGATAAACAAACAATACTGATCTTCAAGGATCGACTGATCATCAGCTGAGCAAGGCTGCATGGTTTTAGAACATCAGCAAAATATGATATGCAAAAGAGAAACAATATATTTCATGTTTTCTACAAATGCAAAAGAAAATATGCATTTTCCACATTGACCCAACTTTTTCTGATTTGGGGTTGTAGATATATGATATTAATGTAGTTTTTTATAGCTAGTAGATGGATTTGAATGCATACTTATATATTATTCATAATTTAATACCACTAACAACATACCTCTGGGACCGTGGTAGCCTAGTGGGTAGAGCTTTGGACTATAAATCAGAAGATTACCAGTTTAAATCCAGGCTATGCAGCCCCTGTTTGGCCCTAAACCTGTCTGCTCCAGGGGAGCCGTACGACGGCTGACCCTGCGCTCGGACCCCAGCTTCCAAACAAGATAGGATATGTGGAAAATAAGGGCATTCTTCTATTATATATGCTCATGGTTTAGTAAGAAACCATGGAAAGCAGAATAGTGCTGTTGGCTGTAAATAAGTCAGTATATTGACATAAATGGTATAGTCATAAGTGTGAGAGGAGCTCCAGATTGATTGCAAAGCCTAAATTACTGAAAATATCAAATGGAAAAAAACATACCTACATTTTTTTAAATTATAAATAAGTTGGGACTTGTATTAGATAAAACAGATTGAAAAAAATACAACAGCATCATATTCTAGGATTTACCTGATCAATTTTAATTGCTAAATAAAATAATATGAAAGATAAGTCGCCCAGGTGGCGCAGAGGTAAAATACGCTAGCACACCAGAGCTGGGTTTTCGAATACATTGTATCGAAATCTGGGCTGGGCGGCTGCATGAACAACGATTGGTTGTTGTTCATATGGTTAGGGGAAAGCCGGATCATGGGTCCTCATAACTGGTGTAATTACGACCGCATTCTGGCTCATTGATGGCGCCTGCACAGGGCTAAGGAATAACACTGATCAGGGTGTGGCTCTCCGTGCACAGTGCTGATCGGTCTATGTGAACTCGACTCATGCAGGTGAAAAATGCAGTCTGTACTGAGCAAGTGTCGGAGGGGGCGTGTGTCAGTTGAGAAGCGACCGCAGTTAGCGGTAGAGGGTTGAATCAGTAGAGGATATATATATATGTGTGTGTGTGTGTGAAAGATAAAATATAAATTTACTAGACCACACCAGATCATTTTATGTAGAGTTGAGCCCAGAGAAGTCACCGGCGTTTCTGGATGCTGTTAACATATTGCTTCCATTGTTTACAGGTTGAAGTGTACATGCACATAATCCCTTTTGTTTTTATTAGTATTTTGCAATGCTGTTATTGCGCTCAACTGATCGTCTCAGTTGTTTTCAGATCCTTGTGTAAAATGTAACATAGGTCAGAGTAAAAGTGAAGGAACATCATGTTTTTAACATAATACGTTAATGAAGCAAAAGTTATTGAATACCTATATATATATATACGTATATATACAGTGTATCACAAAAGTGAGTACACCCCTCACATTTCTGCAGATATTTAAGTATATCTTTTCATGGGACAACACTGACAAAATGACACTTTGACACAATGAAAAGTAGTCTGTGTGCAGCTTATATAACAGTGTAAATTTATTCTTCCCTCAAAATAACTCAATATACAGCCATTAATGTCTAAACCACCGGCAACAAAAGTGAGTACACCCCTAAGAGACTACACCCCTAAATGTCCAAATTGAGCACTGCTTGTCATTTTCCCTCCAAAATGTCATGTGACTTGTTAGTGTTACTAGGTCTCAGGTGTGCATAGGGAGCAGTTGTGTTCAATTTAGTAGTACAGCTCTCACACTCTCTCATACTGGTCACTGAAAGTTCCAACATGGCACCTCATGGCAAAGAACTCTCTGAGGATCTTAAAAGACGAATTGTTGCGCTACATGAAGATGGCCAAGGCTACAAGAAGATTGCCAACACCATGAAACTGAGCTGCAGCACAGTGGCCAAGATCATCCAGCGTTTTAAAAGAGCAGGGTCCACTCAGAACAGACCTCGCGTTGGTCGTCCAAAGAAGCTGAGTGCACATGCTCAGCGTCACATCCAACTGCTGTCTTTGAAAGATAGGCGCAGGAGTGCTGTCAGCATTGCTGCAGAGATTGAAAAGGTGGGGGGTCAGCCTGTCAGTGCTCAGACCATACGCCGCACACTACATCAAATTGGTCTGCATGGCTGTCACCCCAGAAGGAAGCCTCTTCTGAAGTCTCTACACAAGAAAGCCCGCAAACAGTTTGCTGAAGACATGTCAACAAAGGACATGGATTACTGGAACCATGTCCTATGGTCTGATGAGACCAAGATTAATTTGTTTGGTTCAGATGGTCTCAAGCATGTGTGACGGCAATCAGGTGAGGAGTACAAAGATAAGTGTGTCATGCCTACAGTCAAGCATGGTGGTGGGAATGCCATGGTCTGGGGCTGCATGAGTGCAGCAGGTGTTGGGGAGTTACATTTCATTGAGGGACACATGAACTCCAATATGTACTGTGAAATACTGAAGCAGAGCATGATCCCCTCCCTCCGGAAACTGGGTCGCAGGGCAGTGTTCCAGCATGATAATGACCCCAAACACACCTCTAAGACGACCACTGCTTTATTGAAGAGGCTGAGGGTAAAGGTGATGGACTGGCCAAGCATGTCTCCAGACCTAAACCCAATAGAACATCTTTGGGGCATCCTCAAGCGGAAGGTGGAGGAGCGCAAAGTCTCGAATATCTGCCAGCTCCGTGATGTCGTCATGGAGGAGTGGAAAAGCATTCCAGTGGCAACCTGTGAAGCTCTGGTAAACTCCATGCCCAGGAGAGTTAAGGCAGTTCTGGGAAATAATGGTGGCCACACAAAATATTGACACTTCAGGAACTTTCACTAAGGGGTGTACTCACTTTTGTTGCCGGTGGTTTAGACATTAATGGCTGTATATTGAGTTATTTTGAGGGAAGAATAAATTTACACTGTTATATAAGCTGCACACAGACTACTTTTCATTGTGTCAAAGTGTCATTTTGTCAGTGTTGTCCCATGAAAAGATATACTTAAATATCTGCAGAAATGTGAGGGGTGTACTCACTTTTGTGATACACTGTATATATATATAAAACCAATGTAAAATAGTAATCGTCCCCTAAATGTAATAAATGGTTGCACCAGCTTTAGCAGCAGCAATTGCAACACAACCCTTCCAGTAACTTCCAGTAACTACAGTACCCTTCCAGTAACTTCCAGTAACTAGCATTGCATAGAGGAGGTGTTCTTCACAGAATAAATTTCTTTCTTAAGAAAAAGAAATCCCTAAGTTACAAACCTCTGTTACCAAGAAATTGGGACAGTTTGTGACACACTGACAAAACCAAATTCTCTTAGAAATGTATTTATAAAGAAATTAAAGTTGTGGCTCATCATGCATCCTCTTACTTTCTGTTTGTTGTTACAGTGGCTGCTGAGCTGGACATTACCCACTACATTCTTATCGGCGTCTCTGCTTTCAGCATCTTCATCGCCGTTGTGTTTGGAATCCTGTGGTGCAAGAAGTAAATACAGTATATTCATTTATATAAAGAAGTGCGGTCAGGGGAGGCAGGTGATTGTATAAAGTAAAAAACAAATAACAGTTAAATAGTATTAATATTTGTCCACTGATCTGTGCTACAGATGTCATTTCTGTATGATTCCAATCATTCAAATCAGGTTTTTATAGTCAAAACAGCTGAGTTTAAGCATTTCTTGTTCAAATACAGGGAAAGAAGCAATGTGAGCCGGCGATGAGCCTTACTAGATTTGCACAATCCCTCACAAACTGGATTGAGCATGTGTATATGGCGCGTGCTTGTTGCTATTTCTCTTTATGTCACCCATATAATGTTTGTAGACACTTTTCTCATTTATTATTGATTACTTTTAGTATTTCGCGTATGTGTACAACATATTTAGTTTTTCTGATCTGACATAAAACTGGACTGAAAATGCTCAAGTTGAGGCAGTACCTCTGTCTCACTGAAGGAGGCGTGCATGAGCCCATTTGTATTGAATGAGTATGAATTGTGGAATTGCGATGGCAAATGTAGAACACACGGAAGGTGCTGAATGTATGCGCTGTCTCTGAGTTGCTATAAATTTAAGATTCCTCCTTGGCCAAATATGTACCTTACCTATATGTGTGTAACGCTGATATAAAATATGAAACATATCCCATTATAAATGTGCAAGTAGCCAATTAAACGGTGAATTTTAAGCTACTCTATTGAGTTTATATACAGTGGTACCTTGTAACTCGACGTCCCCTTTAAACCTCGACGCCCTTTGTGGAGAAATTTGTACCAGCCTTTCAAATTAACAATGAACAGCCGCTTTGTTCAGCGCTCTGCTTGAGCGGTGCGGTAAAACGTCATCAAAGTGAACGTATGAGATGAATCTGTACTATATAGCTGGGGGTTCTGACAAATTGTAAGAATCAACTCTTCCGAGTTTAAAATGCTTATTTATATTAAAATGCAGGATTGTAAAAAAATTTTTTTAAAGCTTAATGTGGATTAATGTACTAAAAGAGCGACACAGGAACTCTAAACCTCTCTTAATTATTACTGATCGTAAGTTCTCTCCACTAATACAATTGAAAAACAGTTAAAAATCAATATAAAAAGCCGCTCAGGTGGCGCAGCGATAAAAACACAGACTCGATACATCGTATCGAATCTCAGCTCTGCCTACCGGCTGAGGCTGAGCGGCCACATGAACAACGATTGGCCTGTTGTTCAGATGGGCGGGACTAAGCCGAATGGGGTCTAATCTCTCATGACTGGTGCAATTACGACCTCTGCTGGCTGATTGGTGGTGCCTGCACAGAGATGAGAAAGAGTGCTCTTAGGGTGTGTCTCTCCATACACAACGCTAAGCTGCACTGCACTCGTCAAAGTGTAGGTGATAAGATGCATACGGCATGCTGCCCACGTGGGTTAGCTTCGTTCTCCTTAATCAGAGCGGGGATCGGCGTTGGTGGAGAGGAAGCATGATGCAATCGGGCAATTGGACACGCTAAAAAGGGAGAAAATGGGGAGAAAATACAAAAAGAAAAAATAAAGAAAAAAAATCTATATAAAAATACAATAAAACCTGCACTTTACTTCATTCCTTACGCTTCTTAATGTGGAGATGCTTGATTTTGGAATACCGTATTCTGTTCAGTAAAGGCGCATTCGCAGGCGGTGCACAAACAGTGAATAAAGCAGAAAAGAGCAAAAGCTTACTTATGTGAATGCGCCTTTACTACACAGAAGACGATATTCCAAGATCAAGCACCTCCAAGATAAAGAAGCATAAGGAAACAATAAAGAAGAAAAGGTAAAGTGCAGGTTTTGTTGTGTTTTATGTATCTTGCTCTGAAAGGTTCAGTTCCTCACTAGCCACAAACCTTACTGCACGTCAGTTTAACACTGTTTAACTGTATAAAAAGATTTACTGTTTTCATAATAATCTACCATTTTTACCAAGTTTCTACCATTAAACAGGATTTTTGAAACTGCAGTTAGCTAAATTTGAGATCTGATTGTATTACAAAGTTACTTTAAAATACCATTAGTTTATTCATCACACCAGAAACATTTTAGCCTTTTATATTAATATTTTATTGCTGTAGATTTGAATTTTTAATCACTAATTATACACTATTCGGCCTGACCATGAGAATGTTGGACATTCTATTCTAAAACCATTGACATTGCTACAGAATTCAACCACTCACACCCACCGTGGCTCTGCCGGGTCCATTGAGTCTAAAGAGAAGAGGATTTCAAGGGTCTGGACAGAAAGCCTGTCTCATAATTAATGTTCCAAATTTATCCTAAATGTGTATACTGGTGCTAAGGTCACCACTAGTACTGTAGTGAACTATCAAATCTGCATAAATCTCTTTGTATTTTCTGCTTGTTTCTGATAATAATACATTATTATGTTATATAAAAGGCAATTTGTTGGAATATACAACGTTATTTGCAAACAAGAAACTGAATCCACAATGTAATTTCCCAAAGTGCACAACTTATATATTAAATAAAACATCACTTTCCACTTTCTTAGTACCAGTTCAGCCAGTGTGGGAATGTTTGGTTATGGTAAGCCAGTTTAAGTTAGTCTGGATATGTTAAGCCAGCTTTGTAGTGTTGCCCTCTGATCCAAGTTCATATTATGTAAAGTATTAAAAATCAGGTTGTAACTTATAACTTGTCTTATTAATATGTAGTAGTTTTGTATGTACCAACACTACTTTTATTTCCCTTCAGGTACCGAGAACTAAATAAGGCCATACGACAGCTAAGACAAGAAAAGCTGGACAACGTTCCTCCCAGGAATTCTCCTTCTCTGTCTTCTACGTCTGTTCTGTCTCCTCTGTCTCCAGCCCCTCCTCAGGTGTTGATGGTGCCAGCATTAGGGAGTTCTTCAGAGAAAAAACTACAGGGAGAGAAGAGCAAGCCAAGTACCCGGTTAACATGGAGACAACCCCAACAGGTTTCAGGCTTTAATATTCAGTCCCAATTTATACGTCATATGTTGTTTGTGTGCTTTACAAGAATTATGGGTCTGTCTAAAAACCTTGTGAGTTCACTACTTAAACAGCATTTTGCATCATCCTACACGCTCCTAAAAAGAAGGCTGTCTAAATTTTTAGATCCCTTAAAATGCTGCCTACTAAGGTGCCTTATTTCGAAGTGATAAACTGACTGAATAATGAGGGCGGGAATAATGATGCTTCCTTAGCGGTGAAAACAAACCCAGCATTCAGTGCAGCACAACTTTTCTCACAAAATATTACAAATATGGTCGATGAATGCGGAGCAACAAACTGAGTTTGTTCAAATATACTGTAAATAAATTCTCATTGATGTGTACAAGTGTCATTTATTTGCAAATTCAGGCTTGTCAATGTAACCATTTTTGGTACACAGAGGGAGATGTTAGCTGGGATGCTAGCGTGTTGTGTTGTCTCAGCCCATTGGATTGAATGGCCTGAGGCTAACTGTGTTAGCTTTGTAAGTGAAAACTGTGGTGATGTAATCACTGTTTAAATAGTGTCTAAATAATCTGCCTTATAAGTCTTTTTAAAATCCTCTCTACTGAGGCAGCTACCTAGGTAGGCTGTAGGCAAGAAGGCAGCTCAATAGGTTTTCAGACAGACCCTACATAGCCAAAGGTATGTGGACACCCCTCCAAATGAGCATGTTTAGGTATTTCACCCACTCCTATTTATAAATGTGACTGTACCCGGGCGCTAAGGCGGCGCAGCAGAGTTTTAATCTCAGCTGTGCCACTGAACTGGTTGGGCATCCAACAGACAAAATTAGCAGCATCTGTAGGTGGGAAAATTAGATGAGGGATTCCCCTGTCTGCTGCTGCATCCCTGTGGCTGACTGAGACTGAGGCACTGGCTGAGTTGTGTGGTGATTTCACACAGAGATTAGCTCTGTATATAGCCGATGTATATGAAGCAGCCAGCTCATAACAATGTACTCTGCCCTCCTGCAGCCATTGTGGGGTGGTGCATGCAGCAGGGGTTGCAAAAGCAACAGGGAAATGGAAACGACTAGATAAAATTTAAAAAGTAACCCTGTGCACAAGGCAAGGTCCAAAATGATACGGCCGTCTCAGTGCCAGCCCTTACAACTCTTATGCTCCTCTGACTGAATGGGCACAGATTTCCACAGACACACTCAAAACATCTAATGGAACATCCTCCCAGAAGAGTGGGGTCTGTTTAAGCCATGACGTTTGGAATAGTCTGTACTAATATACCCATGCTTTTAGAGTAGGATGTCAAACAAGCTCATGGTCAGGTGTCCAGATGTGCTTTTAGTGTTTATACTAATGTTCATACTAGCACGCGACAGACTCATTATTTCTATCGTACAATCAAAGCAGGCGTTACCTAGCAGAGCGACGAGCTATATATAAAGTGACATACGTGCCTTATTTTAGCCTTTGTTCACACTAGCAAGAAGCAAAGTAACCACAACTCATTTCCTGAGCTGCACAATGACAAGAATAGCAGCACGAACATGAAAGTCAGGTTGTTTGGTCTCTGTTTTACTTGTCATCTAGGATTAAGATCGGTGGCATCATGTCAGTGAACTTTTTAAAATTCAAAGTTTTTTGTATTTCTGCAACTGATGGCCTGATTAATGTGAAATAAATAAAGTGAGCTGAACTTTACTGGAGCACTAGGGGAGTTTTCCCAATCAGAACTGAAATACTGAATAACTAGAGCACATACAGTGTATCACAAAAGTGAGTACACCCCTCACATTTCTGCAGATATTTAAGTATATCTTTTCATGGGACAACACTGACAAAATGACACTTTGACACAATGAAAAGTAGTCTGTGTGCAGCTTATATAACAGTGTAAATTTATTCTTCCCTCAAAATAACTCAATATACAGCCATTAATGTCTAAACCACCGGCAACAAAAGTGAGTACACCCCTAAGAGACTACACCCCTAAATGTCCAAATTGAGCACTGCTTGTCATTTTCCCTCCAAAATGTCATGTGATTTGTTAGTGTTACTAGGTCTCAGGTGTGCATAGGGAGCAGGTGTGTTCAATTTAGTAGTACAGCTCTCACACTCTCTCATACTGGTCACTGAAAGTTCCAACATGGCACCTCATGGCAAAAAACTCTCTGAGGATCTTAAAAGACGAATTGTTGCGCTACATGAAGATGGCCAAGGCTACAAGAAGATTGCCAACACCCTGAAACTGAGCTGCAGCACAGTGGCCAAGATCATCCAGCGTTTTAAAAGAGCAGGGTCCACTCAGAACAGACCTCGCGTTGGTCGTCCAAAGAAGCTGAGTGCACATGCTCAGCGTCACAACCAACTGCTGTCTTTGAAAGATAGGCGCAGGAGTGCTGTCAGCATTGCTGCAGAGATTGAAAAGGTGGGGGGTCAGCCTGTCAGTGCTCAGACCATACGCCGCACACTACATCAAATTGGTCTGCATGGCTGTCACCCCAGAAGGAAGCCTCTTTTGAAGTCTCTACACAAGAAAGCCCGCAAACAGTTTGCTGAAGACATGTCAACAAAGGACATGGATTACTGGAACCATGTCCTATGGTCTGATGAGACCAAGATTAATTTGTTTGGTTCAGATGGTCTCAAGCATGTGTGGCGGCAATCAGGTGAGGAGTACAAAGATAAGTGTGTCATGCCTACAGTCAAGCATGGTGGTGGGAATGCCATGGTCTGGGGCTGCATGAGTGCAGCAGGTGTTGGGGAGTTACATTTCATTGAGGGACACATGAACTCCAATATGTACTGTGAAATACTGAAGCAGAGCATGATCCCCTCCCTCCGGAAACTGGGTCGCAGGGCAGTGTTTCAGCATGATAATGACCCCAAACACACCTCTAAGACGACCACTGCTTTATTGAAGAGGCTGAGGGTAAAGGTGATGGACTGGCCAAGCATGTCTCCAGACCTAAACCCAATAGAACATCTTTGGGGCATCCTCAAGCGGAAGGTGGAGGAGCGCAAAGTCTCGAATATCCGCCAGCTCCGTGATGTCATCATGGAGGAGTGGAAAAGCATTCCAGTGGCAACCTGTGAAGCTCTGGTAAACTCCATGCCCAGGAGAGTTAAGGCAGTTCTGGGAAATAATGGTGGCCACACAAAATATTGACACTTCAGGAACTTTCACTAAGGGGTGTACTCACTTTTGTTGCTGGTGGTTTAGACATTAATGGCTGTATATTGAGTTATTTTGAGGGAAGAATAAATTTACACTGTTATATAAGCTGCACACAGACTACTTTTCATTGTGTCAAAGTGTCATTTTGTCAGTGTTGTCCCATGAAAAGATATACTTAAATATCTGCAGAAATGTGAGGGGTGTACTCACTTTTGTGATACACTGTAGGTCTTAGATTTTTGTTTATTGTGGGTTTTCTAAAAACAGGTAAATAAATAAAACACTACAACAGCAGGTTTAACCTACAGTGTATCACAAAAGTGAGTACACCCCTCACATTTCTGCAAATATTTCATTATATCTTTTCATGGGACAACACTATAGACATGAAACTTGGATATAACTTAGAGTAGTCAGTGTACAACTTGTATAGCAGTGTAGATTTACTGTCTTCTGAAAATAACTCAACACACAGCCATTAATGTCTAAATAGCTGGCAACATAAGTGAGTACACCCCACAGTGAACATGTCCAAATTGTGCCCAAATGTGTCGTTGTCCCTCCCTGGTGTCATGTGTCAAGGTCCCAGGTGTGAATGGGGAGCAGGGCTGTTAAATTTGGTGTTTTGGGTACAATTCTCTCATACTGGCCACTGGATATTCAACATGGCACCTCATGGCAAAGAACTCTCTGAGGATGTGAGAAATAGAATTGTTGCTCTCCACAAAGATGGCCTGGGCTATAAGAAGATTGCTAACACCCTGAAACTGAGCTACAGCATGGTGGCCAAGGTCATACAGCGGTTTTCCAGGACAGGTTCCACTCGGAACAGGCTTCGCCAGGGTCGACCAAAGAAGTTGAGTCCACGTGTTCGGCGTCATATCCAGAGGTTGGCTTTAAAAAATAGACACATGAGTGCTGCCAGCATTGCTGCAGAGGTTGAAGACGTGGGAGGTCAGCCTGTCAGTGCTCAGACCATACGTCGCACACTGCATCAACTCGGTCTGCATGGTCGTCATCCCGGAAGGAAGCTGACGCACAAGAAAGCCCGCAAACAGTTTGCTGAAGACAAGCAGTCCAAGAACATGGATTACTGGAATGCCCTGTGGTCTGACGAGACCAAGATAAACTTGTTTGGCTCAGATGGTGTCCAGCATGTGTGGCGGCGCCCTGGTGAGAAGTACCAAGACAACTGTATCTTGCCTACAGTCAAGCATGGTGGTGGTAGCATCATGGTCTTGGGCTGCATGAGTGTTGCTGGCACTGGGGAGCTGCAGTTCATTGAGGGAAACATGAATTTCAACATGTACTGTGACATTCTGAAACAGAGCATGATCCCCTCCCTTCGAAAACTGGCAGTTTTCCAACAGGATAACGACCCCAAACACAACCTCCAAGATGACAACTGCCTTGCTGAGGAAGCTGAAGGTAAAGGTGATGGACTAAACCCAATTGAGCACCTGTGTCGCATCCTCAAGTGGAAGGTGGAGGAGTTCAAGGTGTCTAACATCCACCAGCTCCGTGATGTCATCATGGAGGAGTGGAAGAGGATTCCAGTAGCAACCTGTGCAGCTCTGGTGAATTCCATGCCCAGGAGGGTTAAGGCAGTGCTGGATAATAATGGTGGTCACACAAAATATTGACACTTTGGGCACAATTTGGACATGTTCACTGTGGGGTGTACTCACTTATGTTGCCAGCCATTTAGACATTAATGGCTGTGTGTTGAGTTATTTTCAGAAGACAGTAAATCTACACTGCTATACAAGTTGTACACTGACTACTCTAAGTTATATCCAAGTTTTATTTCTATAGTGTTGTCCCATGAAAAGATATAATAAAATATTTGCAGAAATGTGAGGGGTGTACTCACTTTTGTGATACACTGTACATATAACATACAGCAACAGAATATTAATATATTATTAATTTGGTGGTGTAAAAGTTGCGGTGGTGTTATAAGTGTGGCTTTACTTTGTGGCATTGTCCCCTGTCAGACACAGGCTCTTAGATACGTTCTAACAATTCCCCACATATGACGTCCCTGACTTCTGTATCACTACCACATATGTCTATATATAAAAAAAATACAAAGAGTATTATTGTAAAAGAAACTGCAATGTTTTCAATGACTGTATGTATGATGAGTGCAGTTAGGTGAGTGGTGTAAGTGTAGATACTCACTTACCTTGTATTTAGAGAAAATTTGTCCTGAATGTAAGATAACCACCATCAACAGGTCTGTCTTAAAGTAGGGCCTGCTTGAACTTGGACATGGATGACACTGCCCACAGTCAAGCAAGCATTGTTAATTTACATTAATTTATGTGAATTAAATTTACAGGGCAGTGGTAGCTCAGTGGTTAAGGTACTGGACTAGTAATCATAAGGTTGCCGGTTCAAGCCCCACCTTTGCCAAGTTGTCAGTGTTGGGCCCCTGTATATAGTGATAATTGTAAGTCACTTTGGATAACTTTCTGTCATAGAAAGTGACACTTGATTACATCAAGTAGCTAAGATGGCTAAACAAACATGCTGGACATGAGAGAAAGATATTTGAGTAATGTTACATGAGTAACGTACATTAATTGTAATTGCTGGTTTCACAGAGGTGGCCCCGTGGCGCATTTGGTCATGTGGGTGTGGGTTCTGGCGAACTGGGTTCAAGCCTCACTTCCAATGATTACACAAATAGGAAAACTATTTGGTTCTCTTAGGCTTGTAAATGATGTACTGTACGTTCAAATAAGTGTGATTATGATCGTAAAGAATAGAATATGAGTCAGTTTAATATAACAGTCCAATCAGAAAAAGTAAATGTATATATGTATACAACTTCATACATGAAGTATTTCACATTGTTGTATTTTAGAACCCTCGTATAACGAAGGCTGACCTGAACCTGATTCAG
The DNA here is from genome assembly GCF_030014385.1 of Trichomycterus rosablanca. NCBI lineage: Eukaryota > Metazoa > Chordata > Actinopteri > Siluriformes > Trichomycteridae > Trichomycterus > Trichomycterus rosablanca. The sequence continues at coordinate 19,372,172 of NC_086007.1, forward strand.
CTGATCAAGGCTGGCAAGGAAGGTGCGTTCTACAAGACAAAAGTGTTGCGAGGCACCTGCAAAGGCCACTCACTCGTAACATGCAAAATTGCAAAAGAAGGTAAGGAAATTGCTAAAAAGGATTTCATCCCTGGGTTCTGGTTCTGCTTTTTTATTTTTGTTTTTGTTTTTTGAGGTGAGTGAATACTTGACTGTAAATATGTCACCATTAGGTGTGACTCCAAAGCAAATGGAGTCAGAAGTGTCTATTATGAGGAAGCTGGGCTATCATAAAAATGTGCTGCAACTGCTGGACTGGAACACTGCAGAAGGTAAGAGCTCTAACCGGCCTAACTTATATTTTTGCCAAATAATTCCACAATGACTAGTCTTTGTCTGGAATGGTACCGAATTTGCTTTAAAATGTTTACCTCAGACATATTACAACTCCAAATCAGAAAAAAATTGGGACAGTATGGAAAATGCAAATAAAATAAAAATGCAGTGTTTCTTATTTATTTATTTATTTTGATTTTGATTTGATTGCAGACAGTAAGAACCTGAGATATTTCATGATTTGTCTGCTCAACTTCATTTCATTTATTAATAAACATCCATTCCTGCATTTCAGGCCTGCATTCCGAAAAAAAAACTTGGGACAGTAAAGCATTTACCACTTTGTAATGTTGCCATTCCTTTTCACCACACTTAAAAGACGTTTTGGCACGGACCAAGTGATTTAGTGTTTCAGCTTTTATTGTGTCCCATTCCTCCTGCATACATGTCTTAAGATGTGCAAGAGTACGGGGTCGTCGTTGTCGCATTTTTCTTTTTAAAATCCTCCACACATTCTCTTTTGGGGACAGGTCAGGACTGCAGGCAGGCCAGTCCAGTACCCGTACCCTCTTCTTCTGCAGCCATGCCTTTGTAATGTGTGCAGCATGTGGTTTTGCATCATCTTGTTAAAAAATACATGGACGTCCCTGGAAAAGATGACGTCTTGAAGGCAGCACATGTTGCTCTAAGATCTTAATGTACTTTTCTGCATTAATGCTGCCATCACTGGAGTGTAAATGACCTTTGCCAAGGGCACTGATTGAACCCCATACCATGACAGACCCTGGCTTTTGGACTTGGTCCTGATAACAGTATGGATGGTCCTTTTCGTCTGTGGTCTGGAGCACAGGTCCATTTTTTTTCCAAAAAACACCCAGAATGCTGATTCATCTGATCTTGGGTTCAAACTGTCTGCAATAAAAAAAAAATAGTAAAATAGTAAATAGTAAAAGTAAATGGAAGGAACACTGTATTTTTATTTTATTAGCATTTTCCATACTGTCCGTAATTTTTCTGATTTGGGTTGTAATTCCGGCACTTTAAATTCACAGGCCCGGTATAAATAAAAAGATTACCTCCTTAAGCCATGTCAGCTCTGAAAATACAACACTGTGCAGAAATACATGCAACATACAATGGAATCCACTACCAAATGATGACTGACACCCTCTAGGAAAGTGCTAAAGGCCAGATTTTACTATTTAAATGTCTTTTTATTGGTAAAATAATTAATAAAAAGTTTCCTTTCTTTTCATATTTGGCAACCAGACTTTTCTTTTAATTGAGACATGACACTTGCTAGCAGTGAACAGCAAGTGAGGAGTGAAGTAACGTTCACACCTGGTGTTAGGGTGGACCAAACCCTTTTATGTAAATAAGAAGGGGTAGGAGGGTAATACAGAGGCTTCTGGATGATCACTTTATGCCAAACAGAAGTTTTTTTTTTTTTAAATAAATTATTGAGGAGCTTAATGACTATTTGAACAAAAGTATGGGGACATCTGACCATGAGCTTGTTGGACATTACATTCTCCATGAGCATTTATTTATAATGCTCCCTCTTTCCTTTGTAGCCTTAATATCATTCACTCTTCTGGGAAACCTTTCTGCACAACTTTGGAATCTGTCTGTGTATTTGGAACTTGTGCCCAATCATTTAATAGAGTCAGTAAGGCCATGCACTGATGTTGGAAGGGAAGGCCTGGTCTGCAGTCCAAGTTTAATTAATTTCAAAAGTGTTCAGTTGGTTTAAGGCCAGGGCTCTGTGTGGGCCGCAGGAGCTCATTCGCACACAGCTAGTCAAACCATTCTTTATTGGCCTTTCATAGAAGAAACTGTTGCCACAATGTTAAAAGCATGCAAATTACCTTATATCATTTTTATACACCTGTTAGCAAATAATATGTATATATGACAAATAAAGGCGTTCTACGCTGCTGGATGTTTTTTTCAGAGCCCTTTATACTGATCATGGAGTTTGTGAGTTATGGGACCTTGCGCAGCTTTGTCCAGACACATCATGAGAAGCTGAGTGCTGACCCTGAGATCCAGAACCTTTTCACTATTGCCTCCTATCACATCGCCTTGGCCATGGAACACCTGCGCTCCAAAATGGTAACATTCTCAAGTGAAACTCCAGGTCTCAGTTTGTTCTCACTTTTCTATTGCTGATAAAGTGAAAAGCTTTCCCAAAAGTAAAGGAAATAAGGAAAAAGATTATCTGACCATAAAGGCCCTTGTTAAAGAGCAGCTGTACATTTATTAAAGTTCAGTAACATAGCTGAATGGTTATTGACTCATTTGTCAACTATTTAAACCTCTACCCCAAACACATTTCCATGGTGTCACCAACCACATGCCCCCCCCCCTCCTCTTTTTAAAAACCAAAATATGGTCACCCTAATATACAAAAAATTTGCTTATCTGTACATTCCTGTATACAATTAAAGGAGAATAATTTGTAGACTACAAAACCTGTATTATGACTGGGATTTCTTCTCGTGTTCTGCAGGTGGTACACTGTGACCTTGCTTTAAGGAACATTCTGGTGAACCGGTTCCCATGGGAAATCAAGGTGGCAGAGTTCGGCCTGGCTCGAGACTTGACACGTATGAGAAGCAGACGCAGCACCAGGAAAAAGCACCACAGGGTCTGACTATGTTCTAAATTGTGCCTAATACCAGGGGTGCCAGGGAATTTCTGACCCCTGACAGATTAAGATACAAGTTTTTCCACATGTTCTCTCTAGCCAACTGAAGTCAATAAAAGTTAAGACACCAGACTTATCTGGCCAGTTTAAATAATCCCCAGCAGTGTGGGTTAAAGCACCCACACCAACACTAATAACACAACATTCTTTCAATTATTTAACCGCTGCTGCTTCTTCTTCATAGGAACGAGTTCCCCTGCGCTGGTATCCACCTGAATATTTCCGGAACAACTTCTACAGCTTTAAGGGCGATGTGTGGGCTTTCGGCATTGTTTTATGGGAAATGCAGTCGTTTGGTAAGCTCAGAGTAATGTCTTAATAACCTTAATAGCCTAATTAGAACCTGCTGTGTGAGTGGAGTGAATAAACGAAATGAACTTTGCTCTTTACAGGCAGTTTACCCTACCCCAATTTGGAGACTTCAGATCAAGTAATGTACCACATTTGTGCTGGACACAGGAATGTAGGACCGGACAGCTGCAGACCGGATATGTGAGCATTAACAAGGCTTTTGATGTCACTGTATTGAGAACACTGGCTTTATATTATATAATTGGGACTCTTTCACAAATGTGATTTTATTGGGAATGTTTTGGAAAATATTCTGGGTCTGAAATAACAGTATACAGCGTGAGCTTGAAGGGTTGCCACACAAAAAAAAAGCAGCACCCCAGAGCGGCACGGTGGCTCAGTCAGTAGCTTTGTCGCCTCACAGCAAGAAGGTCCTGGGTCCGATCCCCAGGTGGAGAGGTCCGGGTCCTTTCTGTGTGGAGTTTGCATGTTCTTTCCGTGTCTGCGTGGGTTTCCTCCAGGAGCTCTGGTTTTCTCCCACAGTCCAAAGACATGCAAGTGAGTAAATAAATAAATCTAACCTTACCCCCAACTCTGAATGCCTACATTTCAGCAATGTAAGTAATTTTAGCTTTTTTATTGTTACCTTAAAAACAACAAAGTAAATCAGAATCACATTTATACTGACTATTCTGCTTCAAATAAATGAGCATCAAAAATATGAATTCATATCTGAGTTGTTCTATAAGTAATGTAAAGAAATGCAACATGAAAATGACACATCTTTACACAAGGTCCGTGTGCACTTACAGTATATGGCGATAACAGGTTGGGGCTTAAAACACATGACAGTCACGATCACACAGCTTTTGCAGCTGGCACAGCGGGCGGAACTTGTCATAAAGTTGGCCGATAACAAAGCCAATCTATTGTCAAATTTGTCATTTGAAATTGATCTTTAATTAAATTAATCTTGCTTGGCCCTCTGAAAATCTATAGTTGGACCAGCAATCACCACAACTTTCTGTCTAGGGAGAGAAAGGGGCTCCTTTAATTTAACCTTTCACATTCAAACACAAATTGAATAGTCAAGTATGACGGATTTAGTTGCTTAGATTTGTATTTGTTTAAATGTTGATTTTATAAAATTACGAGTACATAAAATTAAAATTGAACACATATTGGGCAGTGGTATTGGGCAGCGGTAGCTCTGTGTTTAAGGTATAGAACAAGCAATCAGATGGTTGTCGGTTCAAGTACAACCACATCTAAATTTAATTGCTTGCATTGTATTCAATCACAATTGTAAGTCGCTTTTACTCAACAGTGGCTTATGTCTTGCCACAAAGGCCTGATTTATGAAGTGCTGCAGAGATGGTTGTCCATCCAACAGATTCTCCCATCTCTGCACAAGACCTTTAGAACTTTTTAGAGGTGCCCTTGGGATATTTTTCATTTCCATGACCAAACCCTTCTTGATTGGATACCCAATTTAAACGAATAGTTAATTCTAGAAATCAAGAATCAAGCTTCTACCATGTCAAAATTATTTAGACCACGGTGGTCCTGAGAACATTTAAAGTCTTAGATATTGTTTTGTATACTTATCCTTGATTTTTCCTGCACAGGTCTTTTATTTTAATCTATCCAACATATTTAATTAAAAAATGGAATGCATACTGGGTCCTATTACCCAACATAGGTATTTCACAAATTCTCTTGTAGTTTAAAAGGAGTGGATTTCTAATTAAAATGTTTCCCAAAGGAATGAAGGCTGTTGGAGGTTCAGAGTAATGTCAAACTTCATAATAATGTGCATGGTTTTAATTGTAATGTTTAAACCTTTAACCACATAGTGTATGTAAGCATATAACAACAATAAAATGTGCCAATTGTATGGCTAGTGAAGAATGAGGAGGAATGAGGAAGTTTACATACAAATGTAATATTTAGCTGATATTTTGTCATACAGACTGCAGATAATGAAAGACTGTTGGTTGGAGCCATATACAGCCAGACCCTCCTTCAATGACCTTGTCAGAATTCTGGAGAGTATCCTGGAGAATGACGCTGTAAGTGATTTGCCTTCATATATAAGACATCATTCAGCCTCTGTCATATAAATAACGATACATCTTTATTACTACAGGATTACGTGGATGTTGAAACCCAAATGGACATGAGGACAGGAATGAAATGTGAAGCTGAATTAAGAAGACTGGACATTTCTGAATTTTCTGCTGGCTTACAAGACTGATTTCAGTCAAAAAAATAGAAAGAAATTGTTTATGGACACTTTGATCAGTCAGTGGATAAAGTACCAATATTTCAAGCCATTATTTTTTATCTTAATGTCTGAGTAAATTATTAAATCTGTGTGTGTGTGTGTGTGTGTGTGTGTGTGTGTGTGTGTGTGTGTGTGTGTGTGTGTGTGTGTGTGTGTGTGTGTGTGTGTGTGTGTGTGTGTGTGAATTATTTAGTCTGTGTGAGAGAATCACTTACTAAAAATGAATGAATGACTCAAAGTAAAATGTATTTTTGTTCTGTTTTGTGCTCGTTCTATAAACACCACAGATAACAAACTGAAATATTTAGTGTAGTCAATTTGTCTTCCGCTGCTGGGGAGCCCCGATTTTTTGCAGTTGAGGTGGATATATTGCTGCTCACGCCTCCTTTTCCACCCATGCACTTTGCACAGGCACCTCTATCCACCAATCAGGGTCCTTACACAGCGTTTGAAGACCCCGCCCACATATCCCGGCCATCCCTCCCTGCAGGCACTGCCAGTTACGCCTGCTAGATGGCGCCCAGCCGACCGGTGGCAGACTTTGATCGCTCGCTACTTGTTGACGTGCATTTTTGGACGTTGTATCAGTAAACCCCTTGACACTTCATGACAAAACGTAGTTTGGGAGACCAGAGAAGCTCGCCTGCGATTCCAGTTGGTGACAGTGTAGTGTGAAACCCCCTATCGCCGATCAGTCGTGTAGTGTGAAAGCCACACCGATTTGAAAGACTCCCGATTACAAGAGATCCAGTTGTGTAGTGTAACTGTATCTTTTCAACACATTTTTGTCCAAAGTCACAAATTTGAATGATTTTATAAGTTCACTGTAGGTTTTCAGAAAATATAGGACATTTTGCTGAGTCAAAATTAACACATCGTCACCTTCCTAAAATAATGGCCCAAGTCATTTTTTCAGGTTTTTCAGGAAACACAAAAAACTGAACAAAATATAGAAAATATGATTTTTATTAATTCTTTTACTGAAAAAGGGTATAACAATAGATGACTGTTAACATACTTACAAGAATGTCTGTCAATTATGCAACATAAGAGAAATAAATGACTTAGGCAAATTCCTGAACATTTCTTTGTAACTTAAACAATTTTAAACTTTCAACTTTGTAAACAATGAAGAGTAACTAACGAACTAACTAAGCATAATCCTGAGGAAACATGCTTCTTATCACTTCTTCAAGCTTTTCAATGCTGGGTTTTTGACTAATGCCTTTTAATGTGGCAAACTGTTAAAGAAGGGATGACACTCAACAGGCATTATGTGTTTCACTGACTGGAGGTCCTGGAACTTTCTCTCCTTGATTGGCAGAGCACATGGAAATATTCTAATCCATGCTATTGGCTTATTTGGTACCTGTATTCTCTGTGGCAGTTCTTCCCACACTTCTTCTGAGAAGGACAGCTTGAAATGGACCTTGCCTTCACTGCTAAACTGAAGAGCCCGCAAATCATGCACAGTTGGATCTCCAGTTTTTTTGCCTGGTCTGATGCTAATAAAGTAAGATGCATTCAGTTTCAGGAACTCGTCATGTCTGAGCATTTTCACATGATACGGTGATGGCCTGATTCTTGCAGTCTGGAGTATGATGAGGTAGTCTCTTGGAGTGAAGATATCAGTAACTAGTTTGTGTTCAATAGTGCTATGCATGCTGTCACACTCCATTTGTGTGTGCCCTGCAACAAGGTATTTCTGTGTTATTACTATCCCATATTTCCTTGCAAGCTCACAGAATGCATTGGCTACACATACGTTGCGGTTCTGATAACCGCAACCATTGCTCCACACTATGATCTCTTTCAGTTCTGGATGGTCTTTAATCACACGTTCAAAATGGTGATATTGAAGATGTGCAAACACTTCACTACTGAGGTCGCCTTCAGTTTCATCCCAAATGTAGCAGTACCCTTCCTTTGACCTTAAGTTGAAGAGTGTAAAGTTATGCACCTGCAGTTTTGTTTTGTAATACAGGCTGCTGGCTTGGGTCTTTGGACACAGTAGCACAGCTTGCAGGTCCATTGTCCAAACTGACTTCTCATTATTTGCAGAATCTTTGTCACGGGATATCTCTTGCCTTGCTTCATCTTTTTGGGTGACATGGGCATCATAGTCAGCCTTACTGATATTCCCATGCTTGAATGAAACACAAATATTACACTGATCTTTTCGTGGAATGAACACAGAATAATTCTCTTCATGGAACACATCTGTGAAATATCGTATTCCAACAGCTCTCACTCCAGCAGTTGCAGCTGTCTGTTGATATTCCCGATGCAGTTGGGAGATGGTTGTGCCTGGGTGAAGGAACTTCTTGTGTTTGTAGGTCTCTGTGCTTCTGCAGTAGTGTGAATCAACAGTTGGCAGGTCCCTCAACCAGTCCTTAAGAAAATCCTTGACATCAGTTTCAAGCTTTGCATGCTTGCCTCTTTTAGGTCCAGATTTAGATGGTGGTGCTGCTGCTTGTTCGTCATGTATGATGGAGTCTTTGCTTAGCCAGTGTGTAAGGGTTCTTTCAGGGAGACCAAGTGTCTAAATGCTAGCTTCATGGATTTAGCTAGTTTACTTACTAAAATACTGGCTAAAGAGACTGAATAAAAAGATAAGTAACTATGCAATATTTATAGTATTATTAGTCTTATAGGAAATGTCATTACTTACCAATAGAGAATGAGTCCTGAATCATGGAAATAACTTCATGGGCTGGGTAGAGTTTTGTTCTGTTTAGAGCAGCTGCCATTTTGAAAAGCGTCTAAAATTGCCTAAGTCATATTGTCTTTTGACTTAGGCAAAATAAAATTGCCCAAGTCACACTCTTGACATAGGCCATTTTATTACAGGGGTAGAATCACATGATCTGTTAAACTAAGGACATAGGCGATTTTACCAGAGGTGGACAGCATGGTGAGGAGGTGATTTAGGCAAAAAATATCATTTTGGTCCAAAAATGACTTAGGCCATTATTTTAGGAAGGTGACGACATATAACTTGCTATATAGTGCTATTTAAAAATGACCTCTTAATTCATTAGTGCTTGAAGTTTGTTGCTGATCATTCAGACAAAAATCCTTGTTCTGATGTATGCCTTGCTATAATTTGATTATGGACATCCATAGTCAGAAACTGGATTCTAAAGTGGTGAAAACGTCTGTGGAACTATTAATTGTGCACCGTCATTTGGCAATGTAGCTGACTAATCTGGTTTCCACAGTTCCAGAAGAGCACGAACAAAAGCAGGAGCTTATTTAGGCATTAACTCCTTTGGTTTTTACTTGATTGTTTATTAATACCACAAAACCTCAGAGAAAATGTAAGTAATAGGAATATAATTTCTGTGTTTTTCCATTCTTAGGAAGTTGGCTACGTTTTTGGCTAACATCTCATATCCATCTCATTCTTTCACCTTTACGGTGTAACAGTTGTACCTCTAAATATTTAAATATTACTGCATATCTTTATAGTCTAAAGAACATTTATTGACCTCTTCAATGGCTGCAGTTAAACATACATTAAAAAACAACTTTTAAAGTGCACTGGTTAATATTTAATTATTTTTTAAACAAAAACATGGTGTATTTCTTGCTTAATAGCATTCTATAGTTATAGATGATAAAAAAGCAATCAGCTGCTGTAGTACCTTGAAACAGTTACAGTCAACGTTCTCCCATATGCTACCAATAGTAAACAGGTTTTCTGTTCTTTTTTCAGTACAAAAATGTCTATAATTTTTCTTTATAATAACTGTTACATAAATTAGGTCAGGAAAAGCTTTAGTAAGGCAAGCATATTCAAACTGTGTAATTACCATCCTGCCCTGACACTTTTTGAGGCGCATAGGAACAGGTGAAAGAAAAAACCCCCAAATGGATTAAATGGTCATACATTAATGTTTAATCATAAATTAAAATGTTCAAATACTAAGTGTGACATTTAAAAAAAAATTTAATAGGCTTGTTTCCACGTTTAATAGGTGACATGATGGAACAGTAGGTGGTGTAGGTGGTTTAAACCTCACCTCCTGGTGCTTTCTGTGCAGTGTTTAAATTTCCTTTAACTTGCCCCTAGGTGTGATGGTGGGATGTTTTGTGATAGACTGAGACCACATTTTGGGTATATTATTCTGGTTGTAGGTGTGTTATTTTAAATAGGTCCAGTGTAGTTTAAAAATGAATACAGACTTTTTAATGTTTCCAAATGCCCTAGACCAGTGGCAAACCATGAGTGTTAAACTTTTGACCTAATTTTTGCTTATTTATATTACCTTTAAACATTACATTCTGATAGATTATAGTGTTTATTCTTGGTAATATCACAATACTGCATTCATATATTCATATATTCAATATTGACCATTTTTATATTAAACAAATCACAATCACATTTCTTCTCTAAATAAATAAGCATAAAGACCCAAAAGTTTAATATTTGATATACATGCCTTGTTTTCATTATAAAAAAAAAAAAAGAATATATTGCAGTATATTGCAGCACTGAAATAAAAAAAAATGAAATACAAATGCTTACCAGTTTGTGTTCTTCAAAGTGAGAATTTATATGCATGTGTTGATCCACTAGGAATATAAAGAAACAAAAATTAAGACAAAAGTTCAGTTGTAGCAACATAATGATCACTACAAAAGTTCTGTTTTCAAAATGGCTTTGCAGATGGATATTATTGCAGCTGGCACAGCAGGCAGAACTTGTCATAAAGTTAGCAATAAGAAAGCCTACTCATTTAGAGGGACAGTAGTATTATTGGTCAATTTTACTGTCATTTAAAATTGGTCTTTTATTACATTTATATTGCTTGGCCCTCTAAAAATATATAGTTAAACCACCTCACAATACAATGTTCTTTCTAGTGACAACAGAGAACGACAAAGGGTCTTCTCTAACCCTTCACATGCCGACACAAATTGAATAGGCAGGCATGAAGGATTTATTTGCTTAGATTTGTATTTGGTTAAATGTTGGTTTTCAGATTATGAGTAAATAAAATACAAATAAAACATCACTTATTTATATTTTATATTTTATATTATACTATTAAAAATATCTTAGAACTTCTCTGATGGCCTAGAAGGCCCCTGATGATTCCCCTTGTACTTAAACATTAGGGTGGCATGGTGGCTAAGTGGGTAGCATTGTCGCCTCACAGCAAGAAGGTCCTGGGTTCGATCCCCAGGTGGGGCGGTCCGGGTCCTTTCTGTGTGGAGTTTGCATGTTCTCCCCATGTCTGCATGGGTTTACCCCGGGTGCTCCGGTTTCCTCCCACAGTCCAAAGACATGCAAGTGAGGTGAATTGGAGACACTAAATTGTCCATTGTTTGATATAATCTTGTGAACTGATGAACATTGTGTAATTAACTATTGTGTAACTAACTACCGTTCCTGTCATGAATGTAACCAAAGTGTAAAACGTTAAAATCCTAATAAACAAACTAAACAATAAACAAACATTAAGCATTTTAAATGGGTATCTTTTGAGATGCTGGCAAAATCTTTGCTTTATTTACCCGACTTGCAGAGCAGTTTATTTTTGTCTGCCTGTTTTGACTGATACGTTCCAGAACAAATCTATCAAAATAAACCTTTGCTTTAAAATTATATAAGGTGCTCTAAAGCCCCTTTTCCAGTTGTCCATTACTGGTTGCACAAGAGTACCTGTGAATGTTGAAGGACTTTGCTGAAGGAGAGGCTGTGATGGAATTTTTTACCAGACGCTGCGAGCCATCACTGAACAATAGCAGTAGCAGTAGCATCTTGCTGTGGTTGTGTTGGTCTTTAATTTTTTGAGTAATCGAGAGAAGTTGAAGAAGTATCCAAATTTAGCATGGGTATTTAGGTACAGTATGGATCATTTGGCAAAGAACACAACTTACCTAAATAACAACTAACTAAATACTAAACGTGGTGTCACAGATTTTAAATTGTATCGTACCATAGGGTACCGTGCACTGGAAAAGGCCAAAAGTCATCTTTGTGTACTCCACAAAGTTGAATCAGTTCATCTGGAAACAAGTTTGTTGTTGTATCTCTACATTTGTGTACCTGGATTATTGAGCATGCATCAAGAGATCTTTGTGTACTATACTTTCCAGTTAGCCAAAATTTACTGGGACTGCGTTTATCCTACAGTGCCACCCAGTGGTCGAAATGTACATGAACCATTTTGAAAGCTGCGTGGGAAAGGGGGCACTCCAGGGTTCAAATCTCAGTAGTGCCATCAGCTGGTTAGTCATCTATACAGACATGACTGGCTATGTCTGAGGAGAAGAATGGCCGAACAGTCTAGCCATTGGGAGGTGCACTTGTCAGTGTGCTCTCAATACCTGTCCAAAGCCTGGATAAAATAAGGAGGGTTGCTTTAGGAAGTGTATCCTGCAGAAAACTGTGAAAACATCATGTATGTGGACAAGAATGATCCACTGTGGTGAGCCCTAAAATTATACTGGAGCAGCCAAAGAAACAAGGTGCGTAAGGTAGAACATGGATGGATGCAATGTTGTCCCTGGTGTTTTCTACAGTTCCTTTTCCATTCTATGGTAACTATTAGTACCGTACCTAATGCACAATTGTCTCTTTCCAGTTGAACAAGGGTACCTGTGAAAGAAAGGAGGAGTTTACTGAAGGTGATGACCACAGATTGATTTTTTGGTTGTTCGACAGCAGTTGTTGCTGTGTTTATTAATCTGTAGCTCTGTTTCACTTTTATTATGATTTTCATACACTGATTCCACTTCAGTATAATCTGTGACAGTTGGGTTTTACTTATGGCGCTTGTACTCTCTCACTCCAGTGGCAATTCTGTTTGACCAGTCAATGGTCTGCACTTTCTTGCTCCAGCCATACAGCCTACTTTAAGTGGCTTGCTCCCTGGTCAAGAAGGGTTTGTTTGTTTATTATGATTTTTACGTCATGTTGGTTACATTCATGACAGAAACGGTAGTTACTCATTACACAAGGTTCATCAGTTCACAAGTTTATATCAAACACAGTCTTGGACAATTTAGTGTCTCCAATTCACCTCACTTGCATGTCTTTGGACAGTGGGAGGAAACCGGAGCACCTGGAGGAAACCCATGCGGACACAGGGAGAACATGCAAACTCCACACAGAAAGGACCCGGACCGCACCACCTGGGTATCAAACCCAAGACCTTCTTGCTGTGAGGCGACAGTGCTAACCACTTAGCCACCATGCTGCCCGTCAAGAAGGATAACCAATGCTCCTTTTCCACTGGATAGTACCCAATGGTACGGTATGTTTTTAAATTCATAATCCCATTTATAGTGGTTGTTTTCTCGGTTTTATTATTTGATAAAACTACTTTAATAAATGATAAAACTGGCTTTGGTTACATTGTCCTTAACATTGTTTTGTTGTGTTTTTTTTAGATATTTCTAGCTTAAATACAATAGTTAAAAAAAGAAATTTAACCTGTTTGCAAACTGTGACACAATTAGGTGAAGTCTGCACTCCTGTACAATAGGCGTATTTCACCTACATTAAATCTCCTACATAATTAATTCATAAACCACTAGTCTAGTGTTGTTCATCTATGATGTCCACTTTAATAGGTTTATACATCTTCTACTTATAGACTTACACTATATTGCCAAAAGTCTTTGCTCGTCTGCCTTCACACTCATATGAACTTGAGTGACGTCCCATTCCTAATCCATACGGTTTAATATGATGTCGGCCCACCCTTTGCAGCTATAACAGCTTCAACTCATCTGGGAAGGCTTTCCACAAGGTTTAGGAGTGTGTTTATGGGGAATTTTTGACTATTCTTCCAGAAGTGGGTTGAGGTCAGGACTTTGTGCAGGCCAGTCAAGTTCTTCCACACCAAACTGGCTCATCCATGTCTTCATGGACCTTGCTTTGTGAACTGGTGCGCAGTCATGTTGGAACATGTTTTTGAGCTATTCTGAAGGCCACATAGCGATTTACTCTGCAGAAAGTTGGCGACCTCTGCGCACTATGTGCCTCATCTTTGACCCCTCATCTGACCCTGCTCTGTCATTTTACATGACCCACGACTTTGTGGCTGAGTTGCTGTCGTTCCCAGTCGCTTCCACTTTGTTATAATACCACTGACAGTTGACTGTGGAATATTTAGTAGTGAGGAAATTTCAGGACTGGACTTGTTGCACAGGTGGCATCCTATCACGGTACCATGCTGGAATTCACTGAGCTCCTGAGAGCGACCCATTCTTTCACCAATGTTTGTAGAAGCAGTCTGCATGCCTAGGTGTTTGGTTTTATACACCTGTGGCCATGGAAGTGATTGGAACACCTGAATGCAGTGTTGTGCGTGAACGAGTTCAAAAGAACGCGTTCATTGAACACGCTCATTTTTTCGTGAACGTTGAACTGAACGCAACACATTTTTAATAAAGAACTTTAACGTGAATTAGTTCACATTATGTGTCATGAACGGCAGACATCACTGTAAATGAACGTTGGAATTTGTTTTCCATTGAAAACTGAGTGACATCTGTTTTCTCTTTTGAAACGCAACGAGAGAAAGTTCCTCCCTCCTGTATTCTCGCTGGTGCCGCTTAAATCATGTATCACCAGACAGAAATGGTTTTGACATTGTGTGCGCAATGCATCGCAGTTTCCTTAAAAATAAAGTTTTTTGTGCCTTTGAGTTTTGCCTTCATTACCTTCATTCAAGAGTTTCATTTCATACACACACATATGTATATATAATATCATATATATCAAATAATATATACATATTTCATATTATATATTCTTTTTTTAATTAAATGCTGGTAGATTTCATTGCACTAAGTATAGAACTGGTCTACCTTGTCTGTACTGCTGCAAGTTTCATCACCTGGTAAGAAACCCACAATTGCAGTGTCATGAGCAAATGTCTACAATGAGCAGTTTCAAAGAACGTATAGTGATTTCTAGCTTGTAGTGTGAAAAAAAGTATTTATTTGAATATCTCACGAAAAAAGTAAAATGAACTGAACTTTGAACTAGTTCAGAATTAAAATTGTGAACTTTGAACGTGAACTGTTCACTTTGAGCATGTATGAACTGAACTTGAACTAGTTCAGAAAAGCTGTGAACTGGCACAACACTGCCTGAATGTAATGATTTGGATGGGTGACTGAATACTTTTGGCAATGTGTAAACCCATACTGCCCAGATATTATTTGGATGGTGGACCATGTTCAGCACTGGAATGACTATAAGTATAAGAGGTCAGGTGGTGATGTGGGATAAAAAAAATAGGCCTGGATCACAATCCTTGTGCTAATTCATCCCAGTTGTGTTCAGTAGGGATGAGTTCAGTGCTCAGTGCAGGTGATTGGATTTATTTCCTCCACACCAAACTTATCACACCATGTCTTGGACTTTACTTTGTACACAAAGTATGCTTCATGGTGATAAAGTATATTGTGATATGTAACTGTGATCAGGTACTGTGTCAATATAGGTCAAAAATATGCACTTTACTCCATGCTGTTTTCAATAAACCCCGCCCTTAGATGATCGACCGAGGCGAACAGCCAATGAGAACAGAGAAAGAAGCGCCTGATTCGACGTTCCTCTTCTGCTCGTCCCAGTGCAGAGTTGCCATGTTCGCTGTTTTCCTGTCAAATTGGGTTTAAAAATGCAGCCTATGTATGCTTGAGCTGGAGTGACAGTAGAAGGCAGATTGGGCAGGCAAAAGTTCAATATAGCTCAACACTTGTGATGAAATTATAATCAGAAGTCATAAGAGAATAGACCATAGGATCTATAGGATCATGTGATCTACTAAATAAACAAGCTAGGGTATGCAGGAAATTTTTTTTATTGTACTGTACATGTGTATACACTGATCAACCATAACATTAAAACCTGTCTGTCTATTTTATCAGCTCCACTTACCATATAGAAGCACTTTGTAGTTCTACAATTACTGACTGTAGTCCATCTGTTTCTCTACATACCTTTTTATCTGCTTTCACCCTGTTCTTCAATGGTCAGGACCCCCACAGGACCAGCACAGATCAGGTATTATTTAGGTGGTGGATCATTCTCAGCACTGCAGTGACACTGACATGGTGGTGGTGTGTTAGTGTGTGTTGTGCTGGTATGAGTGGATCAGACACAGCAGCGCTGCTGGAGTTTTTAAATACCGTGTCCACTCACTGTCCACTGTCTATTAGACACTCCTAGCTAGTTGGTCCACCTTGTAGATGTAAAGTCAGAGACGATCGCTCATCTCTTGCTGCTGTTTGAGTTGGTCGTCTTCTAGTTGGTCGACCTTCATCAGTGGTCACAGGATGCCGCTCACGGGGAGCTGTTGGCTGGATATTTTTGGTTGGTGGACCAGCAATGACAGTGAGGTGTTTAAAAACTCTATCAGCATTGCTGTGTCTTATCCACTCATACTAGCACAACACACACTAACACACCACCACCATGTCAGTGTCAGTGCAGTGCTGAGAATGATCCAGCAAATAATACCTGCTCTGTAGTGGTCCTGGTAAACAGCATGAAAGGGCATGCAGAGAAACAGATAGACTACAGTCAGTAATTGTAAAACTACAAAGTGCTTATATATGGTAAGTGGAGCTGATAAAATGGACAGTGAGTGTAGAAACAAGGAGGTTGTTTTAATGTTATGGCTGATAGGTGTGTATGAAAAATACTGTAAAGGCATTCTGCTTCTATTTGGTTTTAGACATACTTTGGGATGGATATTCATATACCTGGCAACCCTGATCCCAGCGTTATAGTTACCGTTGTGTGTGGATGACTTGTGGAGTTCTATCGGATTTTCTGTCATTGTCAATCCTTCAGTTGATCCAGTTTCTTTAAGCTGTTTTAAACAATGTTTCTTCGCGTCCTAGAACTTATATTTTTTATTTACTTTGCGTCTCATATTCCTATAACACTCTTCATTGATCTGCAGGCACTGCTACCTGAACACGTGTATCCTCAACCAGTAAGTTTATACTCAACACCTGTTTAATTAGAAATGTAACAGTTTTGCTTTTATTTTATCCTAAATTCTAGTTTTGTAAGTCTCTTACAAAGTTTCTAGTTTGAACTGTCATATCTATTCCAGCTGAAAGATCTGTTGACCTGGTATGCAGCTGAATTTAAAGATCCCATGGTGCTGGATCCACCTGTCTGGTTCAGATCATTTATATTCTGTGAAGCCCTTGTTCAGTTGCCTTTCTTTCCAGTAGCTGCATATGCCTTCCTGAAAGGTGAGTAAATCATAAATAGACTGGTTATTGTACAATACAGATTCATATAGAAATTAAATACCTTAATCCCTCCCTCTTTTGCATGTGCATCTTAAGGAAATTACTTACATTTTGTTTGTAGGCAGCTGCAGATGGATCAGGACTCCAGCAATCATATACTCTACACATGTGGCCACCACCCTGATTCCCATTCTTGGCCACATCTTGTTGCACAACTTCCCACTGGTACCTCACCCAGGTCCGCAAACCTCCCATGAGCGTTGGGCACTGGTGTTTGTATACGCTCCGTACCTTTTAATTCCCATCATGCTGCTCTTCACTATGCTCTTCAGCTCAGAATATAGTAGCTCTGCCTCTCCAAGTGCAAAGACTTCATCCAAAGCCAAGAAACTAAAGTAGAATATAATGACTACAAATCACAGTTGTTAATTTGATTTAATTGAGAAAAAAAGAAAATGTACTGTAAGTGCCAGAAACAATCTGAATCTTTATGAAGAATCATCTTTGTAAACAAACATATTATTTTGTGAGGACCACATATGTCTGTGTCAAGCTGTGACCATTCCATTGATAGAAAATCAACTCTTGCCTATGTAACAGAAAATCTTTACTTTAATAACCGTTCTGTCCTGGTTAGTACAGATGTCATCTGTAAACATTGAATGCAATGTGGGAATACCATTCATATGGTGCTAGTCTATCACATGGCATCACACATACCTCAAATCTATGCATTAAATCACACCCAGAGTCAATTTAAATTAGGCAGAGGTGGTGAAACAAGTACTCACAGGAAACCCATGTTGTCACACATGCCAAAAACACTAATGCCAGATTACAAACAGTGATTGGATTAGTTTGAACCTAGTTTGACCCTGGTGTTATGTGGAACCCACACTACTTGTGCAATATTGCCACACTCTGAGGGAAAATGAATCCTGGCTATTTTACTAAGTAATTGTTGAATCTACACCTGATTTTTTAGAAGGAGGAGGCATAAATTGTGGTACAAAACCAGCCATCACTTTTTGCTTGACTCAGTTAACTACAACTGAATATATAAGAGCTGCAGTCAATTTCTTTGCATGGAATTGTTATAATTTCATTGCTATTACTATGCAGTTACCGGGTTGCCAGAAATCTGTGTGTTTAAGGTATTTCCTAACAGAATTTGGCTTAATGATGCCTGGGAATGGCACATGCTTAGAAATGCTGTACAGACCTGTAATGACTAAAATGCCAGTTGCTCCCTTCTGCCAGCTAACTGAGTGAGGATAAATACAAGCCAGGTCCATCAGCTGCTTCACATCAAGAAACTGTAAAATGCCAGCGCTGTACTGCTTGTTCAGAATCAGAGTGCTGTTTTGATTTGTAACAATGTAGGCATACATGAGCAAAATAAATGTATTTGAACATAAATCAACTCTACATGGTGCTTGTAAAAGCAACATATGAAGAGACAATAAAAAATAAAACTGTTCAGTATTGAACTTTAATCTACTTTTATTTGTGGTCCCATAGGACATACATAGTGTTCTGAAATGAAAAGATTGATAACAAAAAATATAAAAAGCAAAACACTTTTCTTTGTATTGTTTCATTATTTACAGTAGCATGCAGATACTGTATTTCTTACCTGGTAGCAAAAGAGGTATTAAGTCAAATTTACAGAATCATTGTATATAAATATTATAAATATCTTCATTGTCATATAAATATTCATTTAATGACATTGTAAAACAGATATGTTACATTTTAATGCCAGGAACTGGTCATGATAAAGCACTCTGCTCAAACAAACAGCAGTTCATAAAGACTGAAAAGAACTCATGTTAATTTCAAAACAGTTAACCAAATGACCAGTCAGAATCCCAGTTCTTATTAGGAGGTCACGAGATGCACAGCATCATAATTTCATTTCACTCGACAGAATGTTGATAAAACGCCGGTCATTTGTGCAGTATAAACTGATCAATAAATTCATTCTGTTCTGCTTCCACTTTGGATAGAGCTTCATATTCAATGCGATACCTGTAAAGGAATAAAGAATACAAGAATTGTTGTATGGTTGAGTACACAGTAAGGTGCAGATGATTTGGAAGAATGTGGATGTAAAAAAGCAGAGGCCAAAATAACCTTTCCAGCTGCATCCTCTTCTCTGCAATCAGAGCCTGAAGTTGTTGCTGCTGGGCCTCTCGCTGTTTTGCAACCGATTTTAGCAGATTTCTCGCACCTATGGCCTGTTTAAATTAACACATTAAAAACAAACCTGTGAGATGAAGATTTCTGCTCTTTTTCTAGGTCTAAAAATGCTCTGAACTGTAAAACATAATGGTTGGATGGCTGACTCTAATTATGTGGAATGCTATTTAAGTATTTCTTCACCACACAGCTGCATTATTCCATTTTAACTACAAATGTAGTGTATGTTTTGGCTTAAACAGTGCTACCAGTGTTACCATGATTTGTCTTATAGATGGACTGTGGTCTATAGATGGACAGTCCCCCTGGCATTTGCCTATACTGCCTATGACACAGGCCGACTATGGCTGTTATCAGTGAAAGGTGTAATAGCCAATATTTCATGGCGTTGGGGTGCATCAGTGCATACGTGTGAAGGCGCCGTTGATGCAGAGGTGTATATTAGGATTTTATAGAGACACATGCTGCCATCAAGGCACTGTCTTTTCTTGGGAAGTCCATGATTATTTAATCAAGACAATGCCAGGCCTTTAATCTGTATGCCCTACAACTGTAGACACATAATGTGTGTGCTTGACTGGCCTGCCTGCAGTCCAGATCTGACTCACAAAACTTCAACAATTAGTGTCTTCCATTAAAAAGCCAATATTGTTCAGAAAACTTACAATTTACAGGGGTTGGACAAAATAACTGAAACACCTGGTTTTAGACCACAATAATTTATTAGTATGGTGTAGGGCCTCCTTTTGCGGCCAATACAGCGTCAATTCGTCTTGGAAATGACATATACAAGTCCTGCACAGTGGTCAGAGGGATTTTAAGCCATTCTTCTTGCAGGATAGTGGCCAGGTCACTATGTGATGCTGGTGAAGGAAAACGTTTCCTGACTCGCTTCTCCAAAACACCCCAAAGTGGCTCAATAATATTTAGATCTGGTGACTGTGCAGGCCATGGGAGATGTTCAACTTCACTTTCATGTTCATCAAACCAATCTTTCACCAGTCTTGCTGTGTGTATTGGTGCATTGTCATCCTGATACACGGCACCGCCTTCAGGATACAAGGTTCGGTAGTCCTTGGCAGTGACGCGCCCATCTAGCACAAGTATTGGGCCAAGGGAATGCCATGATATGGCAGCCCAAACCATCACTGATCCACCCCCATGCTTCACTCTGGGCATGCAACAGTCTGGGTGGTACGCTTCTTTGGGGCTTCTCCACACCGTAACTCTCCCGGATGTGGGGAAAACAGTAAAGGTGGACTCATTAGAGAACAATACATGTTTCACATTGTCCACAGCCCAAGATTTGCGCTCCTTGCACCATTGAAACCGACGTTTGGCATTGGCACAAGTGACCAAAGGTTTGGCTATAGCAGCCCGGCCGTGTATATTGACCCTGTGGAGCTCCCGACGGACAGTTCTGGTGGAAACAGGAGAGTTGAGGTGCACATTTAATTCTGCCGTGATTTGGGCAGCCGTGGTTTTATGTTTTTTGGATACAATCCGGGTTAGCACCCGAACATCCCTTTCAGACAGCTTCCTCTTGCGTCCACAGTTAATCCTGTTGGATGTGGTTTGTCCTTCTTGGTGGTATGCTGACATTACCCTGGATACCGTGTCTCTTGATACATCACAAAGACTTGCTGTCTTGGTCACAGATGCGCCAGCAAGACGTGCACCAACAATTTGTCCTCTTTTGAACTCTGGTATGTCACCCATAATGTTGTGTGCATTGCAATATTTTGAGCAAAACTGTGCTCTTACCCTGCTAATTGAACCTTCACACTCTGCTCTTACTGGTGCAATGTGCAATTAATGAAGATTGGCCACCAGACTGGTCCAATTTAGCCATGAAACCTCCCACACTAAAATGACAGGTGTTTCAGTTATTTTGTCCAACCCCTGTACATGAAAGAAAACAAAATCTTTGGACAAATAAGTATGCGTTCCAAGTGTTCAATCACCACAAAAGAACAGTTGCAGAAATCATTAAAATGTCAAGCCATGTTTTGAAATGAACTGTAGTATAAATACCTTCATTTTTTCTTTTTCTGCCTCCTTGGCCAGTTCATCTACCATATCAATTAGCCCACCCACTATCTTCTGGAACTCACCGATTTCTGTTTTAGAAAGTGAAAGTGAATCAGGAATTTAGCAGTTTTGTCTATGGCTGGCATTCATTTATACAGGACTTATAGGCTATAGGCATATAATCATACGTACTGTCAACAAAGTCTTTGCATTCCTCCTTGAGCTCTGTGGTCTTCTGGCCAACATCTGGATCAAGTATTCTTAACTTATTTAGTTCATCAAAATGAAGGCCAGCTTCTGTTAATGGATCATTAGCCATCACCAGATCCAGTCTGTCTAGGAGCAGTCAAGTTCAGTTATTTTTTACTAGCAAATATAATATTGAAATATCTCCTTGTTACATATATTCGATTAATGTTTTGGGGGAAAGAATGCTTTAAGTAAACTCCTGGGTTACACATAGGGTGTCTGCAGTCTGGTTCAATGCCTGCGAGAACACGTTTTTGTCCTTCTTTGAAAGCCAACCGGATGCTTGTAACAATCATAATTAATTTGCCTGTCATTGGTTTACAAATATATCAAAAGAAATTACTTGTATTTCATTGATTTAAAGCCACCACTTTCTGTGAGGACACCTGTGAGGACACCCACCAAGTTAATTACTAGGTTTTAATAACGGTTCACCCTGTCAGGTACAGCTCTGAGTGGTTGACCCACCACCCATTCAGTTCGAAGAGTATGAAGGATGAATTTCATGCATTTTCTAGTGAAGTATCATAAGTAGACTCTAAATGTGGTGAGTAAAACATTCATTAATATGGCAATTGTCTAGTTTATTTGGTTGCATTACAATGATAAGAATTATCATTATAATAACTATCTTGACTACCCACTGTCATGCCCTCCTATTTGGGGTCTGATGTCCTCCTTTTTGGGGTTATGTAAGTGGCCACCCTGGTTACACAACATTTTTGCAGTTAGAAATACAACAAGAAGTCAAATGTGACTGAATTTAAAAGTATGTTATGAGACCAGAAAATTACATGGCTGAGCTGTCATACACTACAAGTGAGCACAAAGCTGCCATCTGTTTCATCATTTAGTAAAAGTACTATGTTGAACTAACAAAACACTCTACAGATGGTTACTTATAAACAGCTGGACTGGTTTGATCAGTAATGATCATTAATACAGAGTAATAAATGGTGAACATTTATATTTATATCATCTATTACTCTGTATTAATGATCATTACTGATCAAACCAGTATATATATATATATATTTCATATACGTCCTAATAACTGAATTCATTTAAAATACTAAGCTAGTCTGTTAGCTGACAATAATAACAATACCTGCTGACAAAGCACAATCTGAGCAAATTACCCAACAAATAATAATATTAACATTAACCTTAATATACCACGTTATATTTATAATATGATACTAAAGTAATCGATAAAAGCAAAAAAGTAAATCGGTCTCACCGTAGAACAGCTAGCGACTATGTGGCACTGAGACTGACTTCAGTTTATTTTGACTCCGCCTCCATTTCCACTGTGTCCCTGCTGCCCGGGCGACGGACGGGTCTATTTTCTTCAAAGGGGTGAACAAAACATTCGCTTTATTTGTTTAAACAACCCCCTTTATAATGTTGAGAATTTTAACAACGCAAAGTTTATCTTTTTGTATGTTCTATCAATATCATTCTAGCCATTTAAAACATTTATTAGTACAGCACGTGATGTTTGATTATTTTGAAAGGATTCCTACTAATCAGCTTGAATGTTCCAGATTATGCAGATTCATTGATTTTCAAGCCATGTCCGTCCAAAACATCCTCTGACGATGTCCTGCGGTATTGCTTGGAAATCTGCAAATAAAATGCGTTACTGAGCATTCACGTGGTTCTCCTGAACTCTAGGTGGACTATTCGGTGCATGATGGAGTGTGTGAGGTGATTAGTGAAGAAGATGGTAATACATAGCGCCACAAATTCAATTATTGTAAACTCCTCGTTTTGGTCATAGAAAAGTTTTATTTTTTATATAAACCGTGTTGAGTGGGTAAGTGTGATATATGTTATAGTTCTCTGTATACTTTTAAGTCTTGTATCAACAGTAATAATGTTTCTTTGAATTAGCAGCCAAGAACAACGTTATAGCTAGTTTACCTGTGTTATTAAAATATAATTTGTACAAAACACACTGATATAAATTTGATTGTACCCGACCTGTATGATGTACGGAACACCGTGACTACACGTTAATATAAAGTGGCTAAAGAAGGCTCTTAAGTAATTGTAATTCACACACAAACCACACATTTATCTTAAAATTTAGTCAGTCAAAGAAAAATACAAGTATGTTTAACTGGAATGCTTTTTTCTCGTACAACATGGTAGAAAGACACAATGAAACATGCATTAACCCACCTAAATGAACTTTTGCTAACAGTACTACATAAACAAGTGTTACTTTCATTATAAGGCTTTATAAGCAGTTTACTTTTCATAAAAAAACGCTGTACGCAATAAAAATACGGCATTTTGTTCTTTACAATCTGTGACTTATAAACGCCTGGCAGTTTTGATGACAAATATTAATGCTTTATTATAGCACTGATGTTTGGGATTACAGGTAATCTGCAATGTGCTGTCTGACATTCTGGGGTGTGTTCAACGTCTACTAAATTCTCTGCAAATGATCAATTAAAAAACATGCTAATGTACATCTATCTGCCACCTCGCAAATGAGGTTCTTAAAGAGGATCTTAAATGCTTTCAAATTTTATGAAACCACTCACAGTTTAATGGCTCGGTGGGTAGTACTGTCACCTCAAAGCAAGAAGGTTTTGGGTTTGGCTCTCAGGTGGAGCGGTCCAGGTCCTTTTTGTTTTTACATTCTCCCTTTGTCTGTGTGTGTCTCCGTTAGGAGCTCCAGTTTCCTCCCACAGTCCAAATACAAGTAAGTAGGTAAGTTGGACATAAAAAATTGCATTGAACTTGAACTGATTAATCTTGTAAAACTAACTACCTATTCTGTCACAATGCAATCAAAATGTAAAACATGATGTTAAAATTCTAATAAATAAACAATCATGGAATATTTTATAAACTGACTTGTTGCAATAGTGGAATCCTATTAAAGTTCACTAATTAAGTGTCCCAAAGCTGTTGTTCATATAGTGTAAATCAGTTTGTAAGTTTGCCCCACCACATTGTTATTCTTATTGGAGAACCCTGCTCAGTATGCCCATCAGTTGTGTCAGTTGTTGAGGACAATGATTGTGGTTTCCTGTGCTAAGGAAAAAACAAGTGGACTTGGAAAATAGGGGTGGGTAATAAATGCCCTAAATAAAATTAAAATATATATATTCTTTAGACTGAAATACTGCATTAAAGTTTTCAAAAGACCACCTGAAACATCCACATAGTTTCTGGGTTTCTAAATATTCGTACAACAGTTGACAACGCTGTGCTGGGAGATCACAAACAAACTGCACTGCAACACCAACTGTGAAGCATGGTGGAGGGAGACACCTTGCAGCTATTAGAAAAGCATAATTTAAGTTGTCATTCTTAGCTTGATTGAAATTAAACAATGTAATGCAACAATTACCTAAAACACAAGTAAATTAATCATGAACACAAGTCAATCATTAAGTCAGTCATTTAATATGAGAAAGTTGTGCTTTGGAATGGCTAAGTCAGATTTAATAATAAAATATGTTTATTATACACCGATCAGCCATAACACTAAAACCACCTCCTTGTTTCTACACTCACTGTCCATTTGTAGTTCTACAATTACTGACTGTAGTCCATCTGTTTCTCTGCATGCTTTGTTAGCCCCCTTTCATGCTGTTCTTCAATGGTCAGGACTCTCCCAGGACCACTACAGAGCAGGTATTATTTAGGTGGTGAATCATTCTCAGTACTTCAGTGACACTGACATGGTGGTGGTGTGTTAGTGTGTGTTGTGCTGGTATGAGTGAATCAGACGTAGCAGCGCCGATGGAGTTTTTAAACACCTCACTGTCACTGCTGGACTAAGAATAGTCCACCAACCAAAAATATATCCAGCCAGCAGTGCCCTGTGGGCAGCGTCCTGTTACCTCTGATGAAGGTCTAGAAGATGACCAACTCAATAGATGAGCGATCGTCTCTGACTTTACATCTACAAGGTGGACCAACTAGGTAGGAGTGTCTAACAGAGTGGACAGTGAGTGGACATGGTATTTAAAAACTCCAGCAGCGCTGCTGTGTCTGATTCACTCATACCAACACAACACACACTAACACACCACCACCATGTCATTGTCACTGCAGTGCTGGGAATGATCCACCACCCAAATACTACCTACTCTGTGGTGGTCCTGTGGGGGTCCTGACCATTGAAGAACAATGAAAGCAGGCTAAAAAGATATGTAGAGAAACAGATGGATTACAGTCAGTAATTGTAGAACTTCAAAGTGCTTCTATAAGGTAAGTGGAGCTGATGCAATGGACAGTGAGTGTAGAAACAAGGAGGTGGTAATAATGTGGCTGATCGGTGTATATGTCTAATAACAAAATACATCTTCAGGTAGCCTTGTAATCATTCATTGTGGACCATGGTGAAACTTTTGGTTTTCTTGGACACTCCTTTGCAGGTGTTCGCGTTGTAAAGAAGTATGCCTCTGTCAACCCAGTCCCAGTCAGGAAATGATGACTATGTTCTGGTAGCAAGTCTGGATAACGTAAGGAATCTCTCCAACATTCTGAAAGCCATATCCCTCAAAGACCATGCAATGTTCAATGCAACGCAAAATGGGTTAAAAGTTACTGTAGAGGATTCCAAATGCCTTCAAGCAAATGCATTCATTCAGGTTAGTGTTGCAGATTTTAAAATACAATCAGCTTTAAATAGTCAGTGTAACAGGATGTGATTTTTTTCAGGCAGAGGTATTCCAAGAATTTTCACTCAAAGAGGATGTAGTTGCATTTCAGGTGAACCTAACTGTGCTGCTGGATTGCCTCACCATCTTTGGAGGAAGCACAGTACCAGGTAGATAGTACTGTTTAATAAAAAATAATGCACCACATGTGCTTGCTAAATGTTTGACTAGTGTTTTATCTACTGTGCATAGTGCTATAGTATAGAGTTTTGCTAAAATACTGATGTGTACTAGCTCATACTTAATGATTTTTCACTCTTACCATTTAGGGGTAAGCACAGCTCTGAGAATGTGTTACAATGGCTATGGCTACCCGTTAACCCTGTTTCTGGAGGAGGGAGGAGTGGTTACTGTTTGCAAAATTAACACCCAGGAGCCAGAGGAGCCCTTAGATTTTGATTTTTGCAGCACTGATGTTACCAACAAGGTGATTCTACAGTCTGACAGTCTAAAAGAGGCCTTTTCAGAGCTGGACATGACAAGTGAGATCCTGCAGTTAACAATGTCACCAAGTCAACCATTTTTCAGGTATTAAACATGCAGCTTACTATCAAAATGTTGTGAATGTTTATGCATTGTATAGATCATACGACCTGGTATTATGGTCAATGTTAAAATGGACTTTTCTATGTCATTTTCTATTGCATTTTTCTATGTCAGCACATATTATTACTGTCAGTTAACAGGCTAGCTTAGTATTTTAGCTACAGATACATGGTAAAAATATTCTACCATAAAGTTCTGTTCCAGTTTTTACAGTGAGCACAATCTGTCAGGTTGATCATCACCATATTTTACCACCGCTTCTATCCTTGCTTTGGTCGGTGGGTCCGTTTCCCCGGGATCACTGGCAGTGCGCCATTGCAGTAGCACATCCCAGACAGGACCCCACATTATCACAGGGCCTCGGCCATTCCTCCCTAGACATATGCAATCCTGTGTGTATGTAGACGTCTGACTGATAGCACCGCTGAGTATTCAAACACTGGATCACAGCCGTAGTGGGCTATCGTAATTTATTGCTGCACCACCCGAGCGCTCTGTCAGGTTCACAAAAAAAAATTTGGGAGTATCAATCAAATTAATGTTTTTCTAGTTAGTTATGTTCATTGTATTTGCGGTAACATTTGTGTTCTCTGTAAGGGTTGACTAAGCGGTCCACTTTTATGTAATACATTTTAAGAGTGGTTCTTAACATTGTTATTAAGAGTATCATAAAAAACGGGCCATACACATGCAATAATACGTTAAAAGAACCGAACTAAAGCATAGAAGAGCAGCCAGCACTGCCATGTTTTGAAGACAGGTTTGAGCAACGCTTGAATGATTGTAATTCATTTAAGTAGATAAGATAAAATTAGCCAGAAATGCCTCTATCTGCCATTAAAACAGTCATAACTAAGACACTAATCAGTGCTATTCACCAGTTATGTTTACCTGTCCAGTGATATTGCACTGGTGGCAGCTTGTAAAACTGTGGTTATGTCAGTATGCATAACCGGCTACTTCAAAGTCAGCTTTATTTTTGTCTTTTCCCCTCAAGATTGTCGACATTTGGAAATTCAGGAAACGCCCATTATGACTACCCGAAAGACTCAGACATGATGGAGCTGTTCCAGTGTACCAAGACTCAGACTAACAGGTAAGATCTTTACAAGCCATATTTAAAGCATATCACACTGTAGCATAAACTCACTTGCAATTCTGTTCTTGACTTTGGCATATTTCCTCATGTCAGCTTAGGTTTCTTTTGGGTCCACCCACCTCTAAAACACATAAAGGAGAAGGTTAATTGGCTGATCTAAATTGCAAGTGGATGTGATTGTAAGTGTGGGATGCCCTCATTGAGTTGGTGCCCTGTTTGAGTGTATTTCTGCCTAGCACCCAGTGTTCTGGAATCACAACAACCCCAACCATGACAATGTGAATAGCAAAAATGAATATAATACAGGATTCATGATCCTTTACATGGTTCAACTATACACAAGAACAGTCTTAACCTACCTCACAGCCATAAAAATAAAGATGAAAATATAAAATGGACCAAAATATAAAGACAGATACATAATACCTATGGTCGCCATTAAATGACACAAATGTTAAATGGCGTTAAAATCCAAACTAACAAACAAACACGGTTCAGATATGGTACTGAAACGTTCACTCAGATGTAGGGATCTAATGTGACACCTGGTCAGTGTTGTTTCAGTCTCCCTCTCAGACATAATCAATGTAGATGCCTGGCTGGCTAATACCACCTCGAATCCAGATCTTAGCAGTGGTGGGCTAGCATAATAAACTGCTGTTACCAAATGAAGAACCTATTTTTATTTCTTCTCTTTGCTATGAAAACATTTGCTAATAAATCTTCTTTGATTGTACTCACAGGTACAAGATGTCTCTATTAAAACCCTCCACTAAGGCTTTGGCCTTATCTTGTAAGGTCTCAGTGAGAACAGACAGTCGAGGGTTCCTCTCGCTACAGTACCTCGTACGGAATGATGACGGACAAATCTGTTTTGTTGAATACTATTGCTGTCCTGACGAAGAGGTTGATGAAGAGTAGAAGAAAAGAAAACCTTATGTTAAGATTGTCCATCTCAAGGCAACAGTCTATATAGGTTAAAATGTTAATTATTTATGTTTCTGTTCTGTTTATTACACAGCGATTGCTTACAGTTCTGTAAAGTGCATTATATGCTTCTATATTCGCTGGTTGTAGTTCATGGAATGCCCATACCTGTTCCAGCATAAGTGTGGCCTTGTGCACAAATCAAGTTTCATAAAGACATGGTTTGATGACAGCTAAGAGCCCTGACCTCAACCTCCCACGGACACACTTTCCCAGATGAGTGAAGGTTGTTAAGACTGCAAAGAGAAGAGTGCAACTCAATTAATGCCCATGGTTTACAAGCACTGTCCAACAAGTTCATAGCCAGGTCTCCACATATTTTTGCCATTTGGTGAATGTATTTCTTTCTATATGGAACATTTGATGTCTTACTTAGTGTTATATAATTAGTAAAAATAGCCTTACATAAAAATACAAATGCCAAGAAATGTAATTTATTACAAAAGACATTGTACTAATATTTTGTCATTATCACAAATAAATAAATGTTTATTGTATAAAAATATTTCATAGTTAAACAAATTTAAATAAGAAGAAACCAATTTGACGTTGCCATTTGATCTTTTCAAAGATATCACTTAGTTATGGGTTGTATGGAGGTGCACACTGTTGAGGTTCTGAGATTCCACCTTCAAAGCATGCAAAAAGACGGCCCTCAGAAGAGTAAGGGCCAAACTGTCTTGAGCAGTCTGTCTTGTCACATCGGGGACAGACGACAACTTCCATGCTTGGTTTGAGGCAAAAATAATGTGGAGGTGAGAAAGACCATGCCTCTTCCCACTCGCCAGGTGCTACGTCTTTCCATGGCTAACATGAGGAAAACTCTACGCAGAGTCAACCCACAGAGAGCTGCTGGACAGTGCTTCCAATGTGACCACCAACGTGCTTATGCCAAAGAAGTCGTCAGTGTCCTGCCTTAGTCCATTGCTTTTTACTTTGATGACTCAACTGTGCAGCTATGCACAGCTCAAACCACATTATAAAGTTAGCAGGCAACACAACCGTGGTGGGTCTCATCAACAAGAACAAGTCGGCATACTTCTACCCACACACTATGTAAAAGGGAACCATATGATATTTATGCTTCCTTTTGGAGGCCCCTTTGACCTAGTAGACCTTCACAGACCTTAACAGACCTTATTAGACCTTAACAAATGTTACTAGACCTTAACAAATGTTACTAGACCGTAACAGACCTTATCAGACCCTAGTAGACCTTAACAGACCTCTCTAGACTTTAACAGACTCTAGCAGACATTAACAGACCCTAGTTGTCCTTAACAGATCCTAGTAGACCTTAACAGACCCTAGTAGACCTTAACAGACCCTAGTAGAATTTAACAGACCCTAGTAGACCTTAAAAGACCCTACTAGACCTTAACAGACCCTAGCAGAACTTAACAGACCCTAGAAGACCTAAAAGGACCCTACTAGACCTTAAAAGACCCCACTAGATCTTAACAGACCCTAGTAGACTTTAACAGACCCTAAAAGACCTTAACAGACCCTAGTAGACTTTACCAGACCAGTTCTGTTATTTTTGGAGACTAGCTCTGCTGTTAAGACAGGTTCTGCTTTTGACACTAGACAGTATTTCCTGTTTTTTGAAAACGTAAAGAGTTTCTTTTGTTTCAACTCCTTATAAATAACAACTTGAGTTATCTTTAAAATCTGCCCAGAGATAGAATGTTCTAGAAATCGCCATCTAAGGTAACGACTAAGGCTTCGGCCAACACCCTAGAGTGGGTATAAGTTATGTGATTTTTCTGTGTCTGATCGCACATTCTCTGATGGACTGCAGGTTGACTGTAGATGAGATGTGTCCTATTGCAATAGATCTTGTGCAATAAACCTTTTGCATTAATCCTGGGTGGTCCTGATTTTATTCTGAGTCTTTGTTACTAGGTATCGTATTTTTCTACCACAAGGTGTACTAGGGTCAGTTAAAGTCTACTAAGGTATTTTACGGTCTGTTAAGGTCTACTAGGGTCTGTTAAGGTGTACTAGAGTCTGTAAATGTCTGTTAAGGTCTACTAGGGTCTGTAAGGTATGTTAAGGTCTACTAGGGTCTGTTAAGGTTTTTAAAAGTTTACTAGAGTCTGACAAGGTCTACTAAAGACTGTTAAGGTGTACTAGGGTCTGTTAAGATCTAGTAAGGTCTGTTAAGGTCTTCTAGGGTCTGTTAAGGTCTTTTAAGGTTTATTAGGGTCTGTTAAGGTCTGCTAGGGTCTGTTAAGATCTGTTAAAGTCTACTAGGGTCTGTTAAGGTCTTTAAAGGTCTACTAGGGTCTGTTAAGGTCTACTAGGGTCTGTTAAGGTCTGTAAAGCTCTGTTAAGGTCTGTAAAGCTCAAATAAGGTCTGTTAAGGTCTACTAGGCTCTGTTAAGGTCTGTTAAAGTCTCCTAGGGTCTGATAAAGTCTGTTAAGTTCTACTATGGTGTGTTAAAGTCTGTTAAAAACTAATAGGGTTTGTAAAGCTCAAATAAGGTCTAGTAGGGTCTGATAAAGTGTACTAGGGATTGTAAAGATCTACTAGGGTCTGTTAAGGTCTGTTAAGGTCTACTAGGGTCTGTTAGGGTCTGTTAAGGTCTACTAGGGTCTGTGAAGGTCTACTAGGGTCTGTGAAGGTCTTTTAAGGTCTTTTAAGGTCTTCTTGGGTCAGTTAAAATCTGTTACGGTCGACTAGGGTCTGTTAGGATCTACTAGGGTCTGTTAGGATCTACTAGGGTCTGCTAAGGTCTACTAGGGTCTGTTAAGATCTGTTAAAGTCTACTAGGGTCTGTTAAGGTCTACTAGGGATTTTTAAGGTCTACTAGGGTCTGTTAATGTCTAGCAGGGTCTGTTAACGTCTACTAGGGTCTTTTAAGGTTTACTACGGTTTGTTAGGATCTGTCAAAATCTACTAGGGTCTGTTAACCCTCTACTGCACGCAATTATTCCACATTATTTCTAGGTTTATTTTGGGACATTTTATTGATAAAATATATTTTTTTATTTTATTGACCCCCCCCATCAAAAAATATTTTTTTGTTGCCTAAGGGCAACGTTGTGCAACAATGGTACAGATTCTCAGAGAAAATGATGAATAAACGGATTATAATTAACAACTCAGAGAGCAGCACTAAATCAGAAAATCTTTTTAAAAATCTCAACAAACAATTATAAAGGAAAGAAAAAAGAAACGTTTTTTTTTTTGTACATGGGTATATGCTTGTATTATGTAGTGTGTTGTGTCATGCACTAAGACTTTGCTCATAAAACTTTAAAAAGCAGTTCTTCTCTGCTGTGATGTGGTACGTTACACTTTTTGCACATAATTTTGGGCATTCTTGTGAACCCAGGAACCCTGCATCTTTATTTCTTGTCACACATTATTGGCCAGTGTAAGATATTGTCCAGTCCGATATGTTGGTTAGGTATAGGTGCTGTGGGGCCCTGCTTCCCCCTCTTCTCCTAATACTGTTGGGAAATCCCACCACTGGGTCACCCTCTCTTCCTGACATCTTATTTGTAATTGCACAAACTATGTGCAAATTGGGACTTAAAGGCATGAGGTCACTTCTTATTATGCTATTGTTAGCACAATTCTATCTGTATACATGCCAACATTTCACTGGCTGATGGAGAAATGTGTAACCATTCAGGGGGTACTGTAGAGGCAAAGGTGTGTTTTCCATCACAGGATTTAGGAAGAACTACTGTCATCTTCTGACAAATTGTCTTCTTCGTTCTCTTCCTCACTGGTGTCTTGAGTACATTTCCAATGCCAACAAAAACACAATAATAAAACAATTATTGTCACAGCTTGATGTTGCTCCAATATTCCTCAAATACTTTTTTGTATGTTGTCTGCTGTACGAAATTAAAACCCTATATTTTCATTATTTCATACTTTTTCTACACTCCACTCCTCCTCATTGTCATTGCTGTCTATCTCACTGTCTTCGCTATCAGATGGCATTGGCCTAACATGGCGATCCTGTTTCTGTCTTACATAAAACACGCTTATGTCCATTTTCTATCAAAAAGCATGAAAAAAGTTAATTTAAATGAGAAAAAAAACACATTTTAATTTGGAGCTTATACTATACACAAATACATGTGATGATACATGATAACATCCTAAAACATAGTCAGCGAAAACATCCTTGAAAAGTACCCCTTAATGCACAACATTGCCCTGAGTCAACAAAAAGAAAAAACTCATTTCTAAACATGCAAAAAAAAAAAAAACTTCATAAAACTCGACAGGCGACTTCTTTACACCTTCACACACGTGCACATATTTTTTATGTACAGTCCAAGTTATTTTAAATAAGATTAATAAAGCAAAAAATCGTATGTTTTTCTTATACCATGTGCTTCTGTGACCATGTGTCAGAAAAGGCAGTCCCACCTTAAAATGATACTTGATGGTGAATCTCAAACTTTATAAGATTGTTTTTTGATATTTTTTTGACCATTCTGGTTGGTTGCAATAATTTAAAAAAATGGGCACTAGACATGGCGCTTAACAAAACTTTCTGTTGCCTGAGGGCAACGCTGTGCAGTAGAGGTCTTTTAAGGTCTACTAGGGTCTGTTAAGGTCTACTAAGGTTCGTTAAGGTCTACTAGGGTCTGTTAAGGTCTACTGAGGTTTGTTAAGGTCTACTAGGTTCTGTTAATGTCTAGTAGGAACTGTTAAGGTTTACTAGGGTCTGTGAAGGTCTGTAAAGGTCTACTAGGGTCTTTGAAATTCTACTACCATCTGTTAAAATTTATTATGGTCTGTTAAGGTCTTTTAAGGTATTCTGTCTATGGTCTGTTAAAGTCTCCTTGGCTCTGATAAAGTCTACTAGGGTCTGTTAAGGTCTTCCAGGGTCTGTTGAGGTCTGTTAAGGTCTACTAGGATCTGTTAATGTCTACTATGGTCTGTTAAAGTCTACTATGGTCTGTTAGGGTCTACTAGGGTGTGTTAAGGTCTTTTAAGGTCCTCTAGGGTCTGTTAAAGTCTAATAGGCTCTGTTAGGGTTTGTTAACGTATCCTAGGATCTGATAAAGTCTACTAGGGTCTGTCAGATTCTACTAGGGTCTGTTAAAGTCTTTTAGGTTCTGTTAAGGTCTAGTAAGGTCTCTTAAGGTCTAGCAGGATTTCTTAGTGTCTATTAGGGTCTTTTAATGTCTACTAGGGTTTGTTAAGATCTGTCAAGGTCTACTAGGATCTGTTAATGCCTGTTAAGGTCTACTAGGGTATGTAAAGGTCTTAAAATCTTCTAGGGTCTTTTAAGGTCTACTAGGGTATGTTAATGCCTGTCAAGGTCTACTAGGGTCTGTTATGTTCTAGGGTCTGGTGAAGTCTGTTAAATTCTACTAGGGTCTATTAAGGTCTACTAAGGTCTGTTAGGGTCTACTAGGGTGTGTTAAGGTCTTTTAAGGTCCTCTAGGGTCTGTTAAAGTCTAATAGGCTCTGTTAAGGTCTGTTAATGTATCCTAGGATCTGATAAAGTCTACTAGGGTCTGTTAAAGTCTACTAGGGTCTGTTAATGTCTGTTATGGTCTACTAGGGTCTGTTAAGGTCTACTAGGGTCTTTTAAGGTCTACTAGGGTATTTTAAGGTCTTCTGCTGTCTGTTAAAATTTATTATGGTCTGTTAAGGTTCTTTAAGGTCTTCTACCATCTGTTAAAGTCTACTAGGGTCTGTTAAGGTCTACTAGGGTCTGTTGCGTTTTACTATGGTCTGTTATGGTCTGTTAAGGTCTACTAAGGTCTGTTAAAGTCTGTTAAGGTCCACTTTGATCTGTTAAGGTCAATTAGAGTATGTTAAGGTCTGTAAAGGTCTACTAGGGTCTGTTAAAGTCTTTTAGGGTCTGTTAAGGTCTAGTAGGGTCTGTTAAGGTCTAGCAGTGTCTGTTAATGTCCATTAGGGTCTTCTAAGGTCTACTAGGGTTTGTTAAGATCTGTCAAGGTCTGCTAGTGTCTGTTAATGTCTGTTAAGGTCTACTAGGGTTTTTAAAGGTCTACTAAGTCTGTTAAGGTCTACTAGGATCTTATCAAGTCTACTAGGGTCTGTTCAGGTCTGTTAAGGTCTACTGGGGTTTGTTAAGGTCTTCTAGGGTCTGTTAAAGTCTGTTAAGGTCTACTTGGATCTGTTAAGGTCAATCAGAGTATGTTAAGGTCTGTAAAGGTCTACTAGGGTCTGTCAAGTTCTACTAGGGTCTGTTAAAGTCTTTTAGGGTCTGTTAAGGTCTAGTAGGGTCTTTTAATGTCTAGCAAGGTCTGTTAATGTCCATTAGGGTCTTCTAAGGTCTACTAGGGTTTTTTAAGATCTGTCAAGGTCTACTAGTGTCTGTTAATGTCTGTTATGGTTTACTAGGGTCTGTTAAGGTCTACTAGGATCTGTTAAGGTGTTCTATGGTCTGTTAAGGTCTACTATGGTCTACTAGGCTCTGCTAAGGTCTTCTAGGGTTTGTTATAGTCTGTTAAGGTCAATTAGAGTATGTTAAAGTCTGTAAAGGTCTACTAGGGTCTGTTAAAGTCTTTTAGGGTCTGTTAAGATCTAGTAGGGTCTGTTAAGGTCTATCAGGGTCTGTTAATGTCTATTAGGGTCTTTTAAGGTCTACTAGGGTTTGTTAAGATCTGTCAACATCTACTAGTGTCTGTTAATGTCTACTAGATTATTTAAAGGTCTACTAAGTCTTTTAAGGTGTAGTAGGGTCTGTTAAGGTCTACTAGGATCTTATAAAGTCTACTAGGGTCTGTTAAAGTCTGTTAAGGTCTGTTATGGTTTACTAGGGTCTCTTAAGGTCTACTAGGATCTGTTAAGGTGTTCTATGGTCTGTTAAGGTCTACTATTGTCTACTAGGCTCTGCTAAGGTCTTCTAGGGTTTGTTAAAGTCTGTTAAGGTCAATTATAGTATGTTAAGGTCTGTAAAGGTCTACTAGGGTCTGTTAAGTTCTACTAGGGTCTGTTAAAGTCTTTTTGGGTCTGTTAAGATCTAGTAGGGTCTGTTAAGGTCTAGCAGGGTCTGTTAATGTCTATTAGGGTCTTTTAAGGTCTACTAGGGTTTGTTAAGATTTGTCAAAATCTACTAGTGTCTGTTAATGTCTTTTAAGGTCTACTAGATTCTTTAAAGGTCTACTAGGATCTTATAAAGTCTACTAGGGTCTGTTAAAGTCTTTTAGGGTCTGTTAAGGTCTAGTAGGGTCTTTTAATGTCTAGCAGGGTCTGTTAATGTCCATTAGGGTCTTCTAAGGTCTACTAGGGTTTGTTAAGATCTGTCAAGGTCTGCTAGTGTCTGTTAATGTCTGTTAAGGTCTACTAGGGTTCTTAAAGGTCTACTAAGTCTGTTAAGGTCTACTAGGATCTTATCAAGTCTACTAGGGTCTGTTCAGGTCTGTTAAGGTCTACTGGGGTTTGTTAAGGTCTTCTAGGGTCTGTTAAAGTCTGTTAAGGTCTACTTGGATCTGTTAAGGTCAATCAGAGTATGTTAAGGTCTGTAAAGGTCTACTAGGGTCTGTCAAGTTCTACTAGGGTCTGTTAAAGTCTTTTAGGGTCTGTTAAGGTCTAGTAGGGTCTTTTAATGTCTAGCAGGGTCTGTTAATGTCCATTAGGGTCTTCTAAGGTCTACTAGGGTTTTTTAAGATCTGTCAAGGTCTACTAGTGTCTGTTAATGTCTGTTATGGTTTACTAGGGTCTGTTAAGGTCTACTAGGATCTGTTATGGTGTTCTATGGTCTGTTAAGGTCTACTATGGTCTACTAGGCTCTGCTAAGGTCTTCTAGGGTTTGTTATAGTCTGTTAAGGTCAATTAGAGTATGTTAAAGTCTGTAAAGGTCTACTAGGGTCTGTTAAAGTCTTTTAGGGTCTGTTAAGATCTAGTAGGGTCTGTTAAGGTCTATCAGGGTCTGTTAATGTCTATTAGGGTCTTTTAAGGTCTACTAGGGTTTGTTAAGATCTGTCAACATCTACTAGTGTCTGTTAATGTCTACTAGATTATTTAAAGGTCTACTAAGTCTTTTAAGGTGTAGTAGGGTCTGTTAAGGTCTACTAGGATCTTATAAAGTCTACTAGGGTCTGTTAAAGTCTGTTAAGGTCTGTTATGGTTTACTAGGGTCTCTTAAGGTCTACTAGGATCTGTTAAGGTGTTCTATGGTCTGTTAAGGTCTACTATTGTCTACTAGGCTCTGCTAAGGTCTTCTAGGGTTTGTTAAAGTCTGTTAAGGTCAATTATAGTATGTTAAGGTCTGTAAAGGTCTACTAGGGTCTGTTAAGTTCTACTAGGGTCTGTTAAAGTCTTTTAGGGTCTGTTAAGATCTAGTAGGGTCTGTTAAGGTCTAGCAGGGTCTGTTAATGTCTATTAGGGTCTTTTAAGGTCTACTAGGGTTTGTTAAGATCTGTCAAAATCTACTAGTGTCTGTTAATGTCTTTTAAGGTCTACTAGGATCTTATAAAGTCTACTAGGATCTTATAAAGTCTACTAGGGTCTGTTAAAGTCTACTAGGGTCTGTTTAGGTCTAGTAGGGTCTATTAAGGTCTAGCAGGGTCTGTTAATGTCCATTAGGGTCTTTTAAGGTCTACTAGGGTCTGTTAAGGTCTTTTGAGGTCTATTAATTTCTACTAGCGTTTGTAAAGGTTTGTTAAGGTCTTCTAGGGTCTGTTTAGGTCTATTAGGGTCTGTTAAGATCTATTAAGGTCTACTAGGGTCTGTTAAGGTCTGGATAATGTCTACTAAGGTCTGTTAAGGTCTATGTGGTAACCTGGCAAAGTGGCCTGGAAGCTACCGTGTTGAAAACTCAAAGGAATGAAGCTGGAAGTCAGAAGTTTTACTTTTCCTATTTCTTTTTATTTATTGTATAGGGCATAAAAAATAGAAACACACCAGTTCATTAATATCTCCACAACCAGTAATTCATTTAACTTAATTAGTTATAGCCCCTCCCACTGGGCTAAAGTCTTTTAGGGTCTGTTAAGATCTAGTAGGGTCTGTTAAGGTCTAGCAGGGTCTGTTAATGTCTATTAGGGTCTTTTAAGGTCAACTAGGGTTTGTTAAGATCTGTCAAAATCTACTAGTGTCTGTTAATGTCTTTTAAGGTCTACTAGATTCTTTAAAGGTCTACTAGGATCTTATAAAGTCTACTAGGGTCTGCTAAGGTCTACTAGGGTCTACTGGGGTCTGTTAAGGTCTTCTAGGGTCTGTTCAAGTCTGTTAAGGTTTACTTGGATCTGTTAAGGTCTACTTGGATCTGTTAAGGTCTACTTGGATCTGTTAAGGTCTGTAAAGGTCTACTACGGTCTGTCAAGTTCTACTATAATCTGTTAAAGTCTTTTAGGGTCTGTTAAGGTCTAGTAGGTTATTAGTTATTAGTTATAGCCCCTCCCACTGGGCTAAACCAATATTACACCCCAGTTTTTTCAAGGAAAACCATCATCTCCTAATCACAAATAAAACAATAAATAATTCCCCCCAAGAACAGGTCAGTGAATGTCTTTTTATATATTATGGTATAAAAGTTACAGTCCAGTTTAGTGCTAGTGATATGCTAGTTCATCTAGCATCATTACAGTCTACTAGTGTCTTTTAAGTTCTGGTAAGGTCTACTAGGGTATCTTAAGTTCTGGTAAGGTCTACTACGGTCTGTTAAGGTCTTCTAGGGTCTGTTAATGTCTGTTAAGGTCTACTATGGTTTGTAAAGGTCTTTTAAGGTTTACTAGGGTCTGTTAAAGTCTGTTAAGGTTTACTAGGGTCTGTTAAAGTCTGTTAAGGTCTACTAGGGTCTGTAAAGGTCTACTAGGGTCTATAAAGGTCTGTTAAGGTCTAGTAGGGTGTGTTAAGGTCTACTAGGGTCTGTTAATATCTGTTAAGGTCTACTAGGGTTTGCTAAGGTCTATTAGGGCCTGTTAATGTCTACTAGGGTATGTAAAGGTCTGTTAAGATCTTCTAGGGTCTTTTAAGGTCTACTTGGGTATGTTAATGCCTGTTAAGGTCTACTATGGTCTGTTATGTTCTACTAGGGTCTGGTGAAGTCTGTTAAATTCTACTAGGGTCTATTAAGGTCTACTAAGGTCTATAGGGTCTACTAGGGTGTGTTAAGGTCTTTTATGGTTCTCTAGGGTCTGTAAAGTCTAATAGGCTCTGTTAAGTTCTGTTAATGTATCCTAGGGTCTTTTAATGTCTACTAGGGTCTGTTAATGTCTGTTATGGTCTACTAGGGTATGTTAAGGTCTACGAGGGTCTTTTAAGGTCTACTAGGGTATTTTAAGGTCTTCTACCATCTGTTAAAATTTATTATGGTCTGTTAAGGTTTTTTAAGGTCTTCTACCATATGTTAAAGTTTACTAAAGTCTGTTAAGGCCTAGTAGGGTCTATTTTGGTCTACTAGGGACTGGTAAAGTCTACTTGTATCTGTTAAGGTCTACTAGGATTTGTAAAGTTTAACTACGGTCTGGTAAGTTCTACTAGGGTTTTTTAATGTCTACTAGGGTCGGTTAAGGTCTAGCAGGGTCTGTTAAGGTCTACTAGGGTCGGTTAAGGTCTAGCAGGGTCTGTTAAGGTCTACTAGGGTCTGTTAAGGTCTACTAGGGTCTTTTAAGGTTTACTACGGTTTGTTAAGATCTGTCAAGGTCTACTAGGGTCTGTTCAGGTCTGTTAAGGTCTACTAGGGTCTGTTAAGGTCTTCTAGGGTCTGTTAAAGTTTACTAGGGTCTGTTAAGGTCTACTAGGGTCTGGTAATGTCTAGTAGGAACTTTAAAGGTCTACTAGGGTCTTTGAAATTCTACTACCATCTGTTAAAATGTATTATGGTCTTTTAAGGTCTTTTAAGGTATTCTGTCTATGGTCTGTTAAGGTCTTCTAGGGTCTGTTAAGCTCTGTTAAGCTATGTTAAGGTCTACTAGGATCTGTTAAGTTGTTCTATGGTCTGTTAAGGTGTACTATGGTCTACTAGGCTCTTTTAAGGTCTACTATGGTCTACTGGAGTCTGTTAAGGTCTTCTAGGGTCTGTTAAAGTCTTTTAAGGTCTACTTGGATCTGTTAAGGTCAATTAGAGTATGTTAAGGTCTGTAAAGGTCTACTAGGGTCTGTTAAGTTCTACTAGGGTCTGTTAAAGTCTTTTAGGGTCGTTTAAGGTCTAGTAGGGTCTGTTAAGGTGTAGCGGAGTTTGTTAAGATCTGTCAAGGTCTACTAGTGTCTGTTAATGTCTGTTAAAGTCTACTAGGGTCTTTAAAGGTCTACTAAGTCTGTTAAGGTCTAGTAGGGTAGACTAATCACAAATAAAACAATAAATAATTAGCTCTAGTACTGTCTTTACTTAAATTAATTAATTCACATGCATGTTAAATATGTTATACCAAAGTTAAGCTTTTAACAGTCTTTGTTATTCCAAGTCGACCCCCCCCCCCCCCCCCCCTTCCTGAAGAGGACAGAATGACCCGCGCCGCCATTCCCCCCAAGAACAGGTCAGTGAATGTCTTTTTATATATTATGGTATAAAAGTTACAGTCCAGTTTAGTTCTAGTGATGTGCTAGTCTAGCTAACATCATCACAGTCTACTAGTGTCTTTTAAGGTCTGTTAAGGTTTACTAGGAACTGTTAAGGTCTACTAGGGTCTGTTAAAGCCTAAAAAGGTCTGTTAAGGTCTACTAGGGCCTGTTAAGTTCTGGTAAGGTCTACTAGGGTCTCTTAAGTTCTGGTAAGGTCTACTACGGTCTGTTAAGGTCTTCTACGGTCTGTTAATGTCTGTTAAGGTCTACTATGGTCTGTAAAGGTATTTTAAGGTCTACTAGGGTCTTTTGAGGTTTACTAGGGTCTGTTAAAGTCTGTTAAGGTCTACTAGGGTCTGTAAAGGTCTACTAGGGTCTATAAAGGTCTACTAGGGTCTGTTAAGGTCTGTTAAGGTCTAGTAGGGTCTGTTAAGGTCTACTAGGGTCTGTTAATATCTGTTAAGGTCTACTAGGGTTTGCTAAGGTCTATTAGGGCCTGTTAATGTCTACTAGGGTATGTAAAGGCCTGTTAAGATCTTCTAGGGTCTTTTAAGGTCTCCTAGGGTATGTTAAGGTCTGTTAAGGTCTACTAGGGTCTGTAAAGGTCTGTTAAGATCTTCTAGGGTCTTTTAGGGTCTACTAGGGTCTGATAATGTCCACTAGGGTATGTTAAAGTCTGTTAAGGTCTTCTAGTGTCTGTTAAGGTTTGCTAGGGTTTGTTAAGGTCTGTTTAGGTCTACTAGGGTCTGTTAACGTCTAGTATAGTCTTTCAAGGTATGTCAAGGTCTACTATGGTCTGTTAAGTTCTATTAGGGTCTGTTACGGTCTACTAGGGTCTATTAAAGTCTGTTAAGGTCTGCTAGATTCTGTTAAGGTTTACTAAGGTCTGTAAAGGTCTTTTAAGGTCTACTAGGGTCTGTTAACATCTAGTATAGTCTTTCAAGGTATGTCAAGGTCTACTATGGTCTGTTAAGTTCTATCAGGGTTTGTTAGGGTCTACTAGGGTCTATTAAAGTTTGTTAAGGTCTGCTAGTGTCTGTTAAGGTCTTTGAAGGTATTTTAAGGTCTACTAAGGTCTGTGAAGGTCTGTTAAGATCTACTAGGGTCTGTTAATTTCTAATAGGGTCTTTTAAGGTCTTTTAAGGCCTACTAGGTTCTGTTAAAGTCTACTAGGTCTTTTAAAGTCTTTTAAGGTCTACTATGGTCTGTTAAAGTCTGCTAAGGTCTGTTAAGGTCTGTGATTGTCTACTATGGTCTGTTAAGGTCTACTAAGTTATTTTAAAATCTACTAGGGTCTGTTAAGGTCTACTACGGTTTGTTAAGGTCTTTTAAGGTCTACTAGTTTCTGTTAAAGACTAATTGGGTCTTTTAAAGTCTACTAAGTTTTGTAAAGGTCTGTTAAAGTCTCTTAGGGTCTTTTAAAGTCCAGTAGGGTCTTTTAAGGTTTGCTAGGGTCTTTTTTGATCTACTAGTTTCTGTTAAGCTTTGTTAAGGTTTACTAGGGTCTGTTAAGGTTTACTAGGGTCTGTTAAAGTCTGTTAAGGTTTTCTAGGTTCTATTAAGATCTTTTAATTTAATTAAATTCTGTTAAGGGTTAAGGTCTGTTAAGGTATACTAGGGTTTGTTAAGGTCTACTAGGGTCTTTTAATGTCTGTTAAAGACTACTATGGTCTGTAAAGTTCTATTAAGGTCTTCTAGGGTCTGTTAAAGTTGACTAGGGTCTGTTAAAATCTGTTAACATCTGGTAAAGTCTACTAGGGTCTGTGAAGTTCCTCTAGGGTCTATTAAGGTGTACTAGGGTCTGTTAAAGTTTATTACAGTCTGGTAAAGTTTTGTTAATGTCTTTTAAGGTCTGTTAAGGTTTAGTAGGGTCTGTTATGGTGCACTAGGCTATGGTAAGGTCTTCTAGGGATTTTGAATGTCTACTGCGGTCTGTTAAGGTCTGGTAAGGTCTACTTAAGTCTACTTAAGTCTGTTAAGGACTACTAGGGTCTGTTAAGGCCTACAAGGGTCTGTTAAGGTCTACTAGAGTCTGTTAAGGTCTGGTAAAGTCTAGTTAGGTCTGTTAAGGATTTCTAGGGTCTTTAATGGTCTTTCAAGGTCTATTAGGGTCTGTGAAGGTCAACTAGGGTCTTTTAAGGTCTATTAGGGTCTGTTAAAGTCTAGTAGTGTATGGTAAGGTCTTTTAATGTCTACCGTGGTCTTTTAAGGTCTGTTAAGGTTTAGTAGGGTCTGTTAAGGTCCACTAGGTTATGTTAAGGTTTACTAGGGTCTGTTAAGGTCTACTAGTGTTTCTTAAGGTCTGTTAAGGTTTCTTTGGGTCTTTTAAAGTTCACTAGGGTCTTTTAAGGTCTACTAGGGTCTGGTAAGGTCTGGTAAGGTCTACTAGGGTCTGTTAAGGTCTACTAGGTTTTGTTAAGGTCTGTTAAAGTCTACTAGGGTCTGTAAAGGTCTTTTAAGGTCTTCTAGGTTCTGTTAAGGTCTACTAGGGTCTGTTGAGGTCTGTTAAGTTCTACTAGTTTATGTTAAAGTGTAATAGGGTCTTTTATGGTCTGCTATGGTTTTTTGATGTCCTCTAGTGTTTGTAAAGGTCTGTTAATGTCTGGTAAGGTCTTCTAGATTCTGTAAAGTGCTGCTAGGGTCTGTAAAGGTCTACTAGAGTATGTTAATGTCTACTAGGGTCTGATGAAGTTTATTAGGGTCTGGTGGGGTCTTTTAATTTCTACTAGGGTCTGTTAAAATCTATTAAGGTCTAGTATGGTCTGTTAAGGTTTAGTAGGGTCTGTTATGGTCTGTTAGGGTGTACTAGGGTCTGTTAAGGTCTACTAGGGTTTGTTAAGGTCTACTAGGTTCTTTTAAGGCCTACAAGGATATGTTTAGCTTGTCTAGGGTCTGTTAAGGTCTTGTAAAGTTTACTAGGGTCTATTAAGGTTTACTAGGGTCTGTAATGTCTATTACGGTTTAATGGAGTCTGTTAAGGTTTACTAGGATCTGTTAAGGTCTGTTAATATCTGGTAAGGTGCTGCTAGGGTCTGTTAAGGTCTACTAGGGTCTTTTAAGGTCTGTTATGGTCTAGAAGGGTCTGTAAAAGTCTACTAGTGTATGGTAATGTCTCCTAGGGTCTGATAAAGTTTATTAGGGTCTGGTAAGGTCTTTTAATGTCTACTAGAGTCTTTTAAGGTTTGTTAAAATTTACTATTGTCTTCTAAGGTCTGTTAAGGTCCAGTAAGGTCTGTTAAGGTGTAGTAAGGTCTGTTAAGGTCTACTAAGGTCTGTTAAGGTCTAGTAAGATTTGTTAAGGTGTTGTAAGGTCTGTTAAGGTCTAGTAAGGTCTGTTAAGGTCCATTAAGGTCTGTTAAGGTGTTGTAAGGTCTGTTAAGGTCTAGTAAGGTCTGTTAAGGTCCATTAAGGTCTGTTAATGTCCAGTTAGGTTTTTTAAGGTTTGTTAAGGTCTCTTAAAGTCTAGTAAAGTCTAGTAAGATCCAGTAAAGCCTGTTAGGGTCTAGTAAGGTCTGTTAAGGTCCAGTAAGGTCTGGTAAGGACTTGTAAGGTCTGTTAAGGTCCAGTAAGGTCTGGTAAAATCCATTAAAGTCTTTTAAGGACTAAAATGGTCTAAAAAGGTCAAGTAAGGCCTTGTAAGTTCTTGTAAGGTCTGTTAAGGTCTAGTAAGTCCT
This sequence comes from Trichomycterus rosablanca, assembly GCF_030014385.1. NCBI lineage: Eukaryota > Metazoa > Chordata > Actinopteri > Siluriformes > Trichomycteridae > Trichomycterus > Trichomycterus rosablanca. The sequence goes on from NC_086007.1 coordinate 19,415,953, forward strand.
TTAAAAGTCTAGTAAGGCTTTTTAAGGTCTAGTAAGGTTTGTTAAGGTCTTTTAAGGTCTGTTAAGGTCTACTAAGGTCTGTTAAGGTTTACTAAGGTCTGTTAAGGTCTAGTAAGGTCTGTTAAGGTTTAGTAATGTCGGTTATGGTCCAGTAAGATCTGTTAGGGTCTACTGAAGTCTGTTAAGGTCTTTTAAGTCTACTAACGTTTGTTAAGGTCTTTTAAGGCCTGTTAAGGTCCAGTAAGATCTGTTAAGGTCTACTGAGGTCAGTCGAGGTCTGTTAAGGTCTACTAACGTTTGTTAAGGTCTAGTAAGGTCTGTTATGGTCTAGTTAGGCTTGTTAAAGTTTTTTAAGGTCTGTTAGGGTCTTTAAAATTCTGTTAAGGTCCAAAAAGGTTTGTTAGGGTCCAGTAAAGTCTGTTAAGGTCTAGTTAGTTCTGTTAAAGTTTACCAAGGTCTGTTAGGGTCTGGTAAGGTCTAGTTAGGTCTAGTAAGGCCTGTTAAGGTCCAGTAAGGTCTTTTAAGATCTAGTAAGGTCTGTTAAGGTCCAGTAAGATCTGTTAAGGTCTACTAAGGTCTGTTAAGGTCTAGTAAGGTCTGTTAATTTCCAGTAAGGTCTTTTAAGATTCAGTAAGGTCTGTTAAGGTCCTGTAAAGTCTGTTAAGATCTAGTAAGGCCTTTTAAAGTCTAGTAAGGTCTAGTAAGGTCTGTTTAAGTCTGCTAAGGTCTGCTAAGGTCTGCTAAGGTCTTGTATGGTCTGGTAAGGTCTAGTAAGATTTCGTTAAGTCTAATAAGGTCTTTTAAGGTCTAGTAAGGCTTGTTAAGGTCCAGTAAGGTCTTTTAAGGTCTACTAAGGTATGTTAAGGTTTTCTAAGGCCTGTTAAGGTCTAGTTAGGTCTGTAAAGGTTTGCTAAGGTCTGTTAAGGTCTAGTAAGGCCTGTTAAGGTCTAGTAATGTCTGTTAATCTCTGATAAGGTCTGTTAGGGTCTAGTAAGTTCTGTTAAGGTCTAGTAAGGCCTGTTAAGGTGTACTAAGGTCTGTTAAGATCTAGTAAGGCCTGTTAAGGTCCAGTAAGGTCTTTTAAGGTGTATTAAGGTCGGTTAAGGTCTGGTAAGGTCTACTAAGGCCTGTTAAGGTCCAGTAAGATCTGTTAAAATGTGGTAAAGTCAGTTAAGGTCTACTAAGGTCTGTTAAAGTCTAGTAATGTCTGTTTAGGTCTATTAAGGCCTTTCAAGGTCTAGTAAGGTCTGTTAAGGTCCAGTATGGCCTGTTAAGGTCTAGTAAAGTCTGTTAAGTTCTACTAAGGACTGTTTAGGTCCAGTATGGTCTTTTAAGGTGTATTAAGGTCTGTTTAAGTTAAGTAAAATGTCTCTTAAGTTCTTGTAATATCTGTTAAGGTCTGTTAAGGTCTGTTAAGGTCTAGTAAGGTCTAGTAAGGTCTTTTAATGTCCAATATGGCCTGTTAAGGTTTAGTAAGGTCTGTTAGGGTCTAGTAACGTCTGTTAAGTTCTAGTAAGGTCTGTTAAGATCTAGTAGGTTCTGTTAAGGTTTTTTAAGGTTTGTTAAGGTCTAGTAAGATTGGTTAAAATTTAGTAAGGTCTTTTAAGGTCTTGTAAGGTCTGTTAAAATCTAGTAAAATCTGTAAAGGTCCATTATGGCTTGTTAAGGTTTAGTAAGGTCTGTTAAGGTCTAGTAAGGTCTGTAAATACTTGGTAGGGTCTGTTAAGGTATGGTAGGGTCTGTTAAGGTTTTTTAACGTCTGTAAAGGTCGTCTGTTAGGGTCTGGTAATGTCTGTTAAGATCTAGTGTGGTCTGTTAAGGTCCAGTAAGGCCTGTTAAGGTCCAGTAAGGCCTGTTAAGGTCCAGTAAGTTCTGGTAAGGTCTATTAAGGTCTGTTAAGGTCAAGTAAGGTCTGTTAATGTCCAGTAAGGTCTGTTATAATCCAGTAAGGTCTGTAAAGGTCTAGTAAGGTCTGTTAAGATCCGTTAAAATTCAGTAAGGTCTGTGAAGATCTAGTCATTTCTGTTAGGTCTAGTAAGGCCTGTCAAAGTTTAGTAAAACCTTTTACCGTCTAGTAAGGTCTTTAAAGGTCTAGTATGGTCTGTTAAGGTTTATTAAGACCTGTTAAGGTCTAGTAAAATCTGTTAAGTTATGTAAAAGGTCTAGTAAGGTTTTTTAAGGTTTAGTAAGCTCTTTTAAGGTCTATTAAAGCCTGTTAAGCTCCAGTAAGGTCTGTTAAGGTCCAGTAAGGTCTGTTAAGGTGTAGTAAAGTCAGTTAAGGTCTTTTAAGGTCAGTTCGTGTTTAGTAAGGCCTGTTAGGGTCTTGTAAGGTCTGTTAAGGTCCAGTAAAGCCTGTTAAGGTCTCGTAAGGCCTGTTAAGGTCTATTAAGGCCTGTTAAGGTCCGGTAAGGTCTGTTAATGTCCAGTACGGTTTGTTAATGTACAGTAAGGCCTGTTAATTTCCAGTTAGGCCTGTTTAGGTCTAGTATGGCATGTTTAGGTCTAGTAAGGTCTGTTAATGTCTATTAAGGCCTGTTTATGTCTAGTAAGGTTTTTTAAGGTCTAGTAATGTTGGTTAAAGTCTAGTAAAGCCTGTTAAGGTCTAGTAATGCCTGTTATAGTCTAGTAAGGTCGCTTAAGGTCTAGTAAGGCCTTGTTAGGTCTAGTAAGGCCTGTTTAGGTCTAGTAAGGCCTGCTAATGTCCAGTAAGGTTTTTTAAAGTTCAGTAATGTCAGTTAATGTCCAATAAGGTCTGTTATTTCCAGAAAGGTCTGTTAAGTTCTAGTAAGGTCTGTTAAGGTCCGTTAAGGTCTGTTAAGGTCCAGTAAGGTCTATTAAAGTGTAGTAAGGTCTGTTAAAGTGTAGTAAGGTCAGTTAAGGTCTATTAAGGTTGGTTAAGGTCTAGTAAGGCCTGTTAGGGTCTTGTAAGGTCTGTTGAGGTCCAGTAAAGCTTGTTAAGGTCTCGTAAGACCTTTTTATGTCTAGTAAGGCCTGGTAAGGTCCAGTAAGGTCTGTTAATGTCCAGTAAAGCCTTTTAATGTCTAGTAAGGCCTGTTAAGGTCCAGTAAGGTCTGTTAAGGTGTAGTAAGTTTTGCTAAGATCTGTGAAGGTCTAGTAAGGTCTTTTACGTTTTAGAAATGCCTGTTAAGGTCTTGTAAGAACTGTTAGGGTCTCGAAAAGCTTTTAAGGTCCAGTAAGTCCTGTTAATTAAGGTCTACTAAGGTCTGTTAAGGTGTAGTAAGGTCGGTTAAGATCTAGTAAGGCCTGTTAAGGTGTAGTAAGGTCAGTTAAGGTCTAGTAAGGCCTTGTTAGGTCTAGTAAGGCCTGCTTAGGTCTAGTAAGGCCTGCTAATGTCCAGTAAGGTTTTTTAAAGTTCAGTAAGGTCAGTTAATGTCCAATAAGGTCTGTTATTTCCAAAAAGGTCTGTTAAGTTCTAGTAAGGTCTGTTAAGGTTCGTTAAGGTTCAGTAAGGTCTGTTAAGGTCTAGTAATTTCTGTTAAGTTCTAGTAAGGCCTGTTAAGGTCCAGTAAGGTCTGTTAAGGTCCAGTAAGGTCTGTTAAAGTGTAGTAAGGTCAGTTAAGGTCTATTAAGGTTGGTTAAGGTCTAGTAAGGCCTGTTAGGGTCTTGTAAGGTCTGTTGAGGTCCAGTAAAGCTTGTTAAGGTCTCATAAGACCTTTTTATGTCTGGTAAGGCCTGGTAAGGTCCAGTAAGGTCTGTTAATGTCCAGTAAGGCCTGTTAATGTCTAGTAAGGCCTGTTAAGGTCCAGTAAGGTCTGTTAAGGTGTAGTAAGTTTTGCTAAGATCTGTGAAGGTCTAGAAATGCCTGTTAAGGTCTTGTAAGAACTGTTAGGATCTCGAAAAGCTTTTAAGGTCCAGTAAGGCCTGTTAATTAAGGTCTGTTAAGGTCTACTAAGGTCTGTTAAGGTGTAGTAAGGTCGGTTAAGATCTAGTAAGGCCTGTTAAGGTGTAGTAAGGTCAGTTAAGGTCTAGTAAGGTCTGTTAAGGTCCAGTAAGGTCTGTAAAGGTCTAGTAGGGTCTGTTAAGGTGTAGTAAAGTCTGTTAAGGTTTAGTAAAGCCTGTTAAGGTCTAGTAAGGTCTGTTAAAATCTAATAATGTCTGTTAAGGTCAAGTAAGAACGGTTATGGTCTAGAAAGGTTTTTAAAGGTCTAGTAAGGTCTGTTAAGGTCTTGTAAAGTCTGTTAATGTCTAGTAAGGTCTGTTAATGTCTAGTAAGGTCTGTTAAGGTCTAGTAAGGCCTGTTAAGGTGTACTAGGGTCTGTTAAGGTCTAATAAGGTCTGTTAAGGTCTGTTAAGGTCTGTTATTGTCTGTTAAGGTCCAGTAAGGTCTGTTAAGGTCTAGTTAGGCCTGTGAAGGTCCAGTAAGGACTGTTAAGATCTAGTAAGGACTGTTAAGATCTCGTAAGGCCTGTTAAAGTCTAGTAAGGTCTGTTAGGGTCCAGTAAGGTCTGTGAAAGTCTATTGAAGTCTGTTAAAGTCTATTAAGGTCTGTTAATGTCTACTAAGGTCTGTTATGGTCTAGTAAAGCCTGTTGAGGTCTAGTAATGTCTGTTAAGGTCTAGTAAGGTCTGTAAAGGTCTAGTAAAGTCTGTTAAAGTCTTTTGAGGTCTTTTAAGGTTTACTAAGGTCTGTTAAGGTCTACTAATGCTTGATAAGGTCTAGTAAGGCCTGTTAAGGTCTAGTAAGGTCTGCTAAGGTTTGGTAAGGTCTGTTAAGGTCCAGTAAGGTCCAGAGAGGTCTGTTTAGGTTTTTAGAGGCCTGTAAAGGTCTAGCAAAACCTGTTAAGGTATAGTAATGTCTGTTAATGTCCATTAAGGCTTGTTGAAGTCCTGTAAGGCCTGTTAAGGTGTAGTAAGGCCTGTTAAGTTCTATTAAGGTCTGTTAAGGTTCATTAAGGCCTGTTAAGGTTTATTAAGCTCTGTTAAGGTCCATTAAGGCCTGTTAAGGTCTAGTAAGGTCCAATAAGGTCCAGTAAGGCCTTTTAAGTTCCTATAAGGTCTAGTAAGGTCTGTTAAGGTCTTTTAAGGTCCAATAAGGCTTGTTAAGGTCCAGTAATGTCTGTTAAGGTCTAGTAATGTCTGTTAAGGTCCAGTAAGGTCTGTTAAGGTCTAGTATGGCCTGTAAAGGTCTAATAAGGTCTGTTAAGGTCTATTAAGGTCTGTTTAGGTCCTGTAAGGTTTAATAAGGTCTAGTAAAGCCTGTTAAGGTCTAGTAAGGTTTGCTAAGGTTCAGTAAGGTTTGTAAAGGTTCAATAAGGTTTGGTAAGGTCTAGTTAGGTCTTTTAAGGTCCAGTAAAGCCTGTTTAATTGTAGTAAGGTCTGTTAAGGTCCAGTAAGGTCTGTTAAAATCCAATAAGGTCTGTTAAGGTCTATTACGGCCTGTTAAGGTCTAATAAGGTCTGTTAAGGTTCATTAAGGTCGGTTAGGGTCTAGTAAGGCCTGTTAAGGTCTAGTAAGGTCTGTAAAGGTCTAATAAGATCCGTTAAGGTGTATTAAGGTCTGTCAAGGTCCAGTAACGTTTGTTAAGGTTTAGTAAGGTCTTTTAAAGTCTAGTAAGGTCTGTTAGGGTCCAGTTAGGTCTTTTAAAGTCCGTTAAAGTCCAGTAAGGTCTGTTAAGGTCTAGTATGGCCTTTTAAAGTCTAGTAATGTCTGTTAAGGTCCAGTAAAGTCTGTTAAGGTCTTGTATGGCCTGTAAAGTTTTAATAAGGTCTGTTAAGGTCCAGTAAGGTCTGTTAGGTTTTAGTAAGACCTGTTAAGGTCTTGTAAGGTCTGTTAACTTCTAGTAAGGTCTTTTAAGGTCCAGTAAAGTCTAGTGAGGTCTGTTAAGGTCTGTTAAGGTCTACTAAGGTCTACTAAGGTCTGTTAAGGTCTATTAAGGCCTATTGAGGTCTAGTAATGTCTGTTAAGGTCCAGTGAGGTCTGTTAAGGTCTACTAAGGTCTTTTAAGGTCTCCTAAGGCCTGATAAGGTCTAGTAAGGCCTGTAAAGGTCTATTAAGGTCTGTTAAGGTCCTGTAAGGTTTAATGAGGTCTGTTAAGGTCTAGTAAAGCCTGTTAAGGTCTAGTTATTTCTGTTAAGGTCTATTTAGGTCTTTTAAGGTCCTGTAATGTCTGTTAAGGTCTGTTAACGTCTACTAAGGTCTGTTAACATCTACTAAGGTGTGTTAAAGTCTGTTAAGGTCTAGTAAGGTCTTTTAAGGTCCACTAAGGTCTGTTAAGGTCTACTAGGGTCTGTTAAGGTTTAGTAAGGCCTGTTGAGGTTTAGTAATGTCTGTTAAGGTCCAGTGAGGTCTGTTAAGGTCTGTTACGGTCTACTAAGGCCTGTAAAGGTCTATTTAAGTCTGTTAAGGTCCTGTAAAGTCTAATGAGGTCTGTTAAGGTCTAGTAAAGCCTTTGAGGGTCTAGGTATGTCTGTTAAGGTCTATTAAGGTCTGTTAAGGTCTATTAAGGTCTGTTAACGTCTACTAAGGTCTGTTAAAGCCTGTTATTGTCTAGTAAGGTCTTTTAAGGTCCAATAAGGTCTGTTAAGGTCTAATTAGACCTTTTAAAGCCTGTTAAGATCTAAGGCCTGTTAAAGTCTAGTAAGGTCTGTTAAGGTCCAGTAAGGTCTGTTAAGGTCTTTCAAGGTCTAGTGAAGTCTTTTAAAGTCTATTAAGGTCTGTTAAGGTCTACCAAGGTCTGTTAAGGTCTACCAAGGTCTGTTAAGGTCTAGTAAGGCCTGTTGAGGTTTAGTATTGTCTGTTAATGTCTAGTAAGGTCTTTTAAGGTCTAGTAAGATTTGTTAAGGTTCAGCAAGGTTTGTTAAGGTTCATTAAGGTTTGTCAAAGTCTAAAAAGGTCTTTTAAGGTCCAGTAAGGTCTGTTAAGGTCCAATAAGGTCTGTTAAGGTACAGTAAGGTTTGTTAGGGTCTAGTATGGCTTGTTAAGGTCTAGTAAAGTCTGTTAATGTCCATTAAAATCTGTTCCGGTCTAGTGAGGTCTGTTAAAGTCTATTAAGGTCTTGTGAGGTCTGTTAAGGTCTGTTAAGGTCTTCTAAGGTTTGTTAAGGTCTAGTGAAGCTTGTTGAGGTCTAATAATGTCTGTTAAGGTCTAGTAAGGTCTGTTAAAGTCTAGTGCTGTCTTAAATCTACTAAGGTCTGTTAAGATCTACTAAGGCATGATGAAGTCTAGTAAGGCCTGTTAAGGTCTAGTAAGGTCTGTTAAATTCTAGTGAGGTCTGTAAAGGTCTACTAAGGTCTGTTAAGGTCTACTAAGGCCTGATAAAGTCTAGCAAGGACTGTTAAAGTCTAATAGAGCCTGTTATGGTCTAGTAAGGCCTGTAAAGGTCTAGTAGGCCTTTTAAGGTCTAGTAAGGTCTGTTAAGGTCCAGTAAGGTCTTTTAGGGTCTAATATGGCCTGTTAAAGTCTATTAATTGTTGTTAAAAACTAGTAAAATTTGTTAAGGTCTTGTATGGCCTGTAAAGGTCTAATAAGGTCTGTTAAGGTCTTTTAAGGTCTGTTATTGTCTGTTAAGGTCTAGTAAGGTCTGTTAAGGTCCACTAAGGTCTGTTAAGGTCTAGTTAGGCCTGTTAAGGTGTAGTAAGGCCTGTTAAGATCTAGTCAGGCCTATTAAAGTCAAATATAGTCTGTTAGGGTCTAGTGAGGTCTGTTAAGGTCTATTGAGGTCTGTTAAAGTCTTTTAAGGTCTAGTGAAGTCTTTTAAAGTCTATTAAGGTATGTTAAGGTCTTCTAAGGTCTGTTAAGGTTTAGTAAGGCCTGTTGAGGTCTAGTAATGTCTGTTAAGGTCTAGTAAGGTCTGTTAAGGTCTAGTAAGGTCTGTTAAAGTCTATTGAGGTCTCTAAAGGTCTTATAAGGTCTGTTAAGGTCTAATAAGGCCTGATAAGGTCTAGTAAGGACTTTTAAGGTCTATTAAAGCCTTTAAAGGTCTAGTAAGGTCTGTTAAGGTCTACTAAGGTTTTGTAAGGTCTATTGAGGCCTGTTGAGGTCTACTAATGTCTGTTAAGGTCCAGTAAGGCCTGTTAAGGTGTACTAAGTTCAGTTAAGGTCCAGTAACGTTTGCTAAGGTCCAGTAAGGTCTTTTAAGGTCTAGTAAGGTCTGTTAAGGTCCAGTAAGATCTGTTAAGGTCTAGTATGGCCTGTTAAGTTCTAGTATTGTCTGTGAAGGTCCAGTAAGGTCTTTTAATGTCTAGTATGGCCTGTAAAGGTCTAATAAGGTCTGTTAAGGTGTAGTAAGGTCTGTAAAGGTCCAGTAACGTTTGTTAAGGTCAAGTAAGGTCTTTTAAGGTCTAGTAAGGTCTTTTAAGGTCCAGTAAGGTCTTTTAAGGTCTAATATGGCCTTTTAAAGTCTAGTAATTGTTGTTAAAGTCTAGTAAAATCTGTTAAGGTCTTGTATGGCCTGTAAAGGTTTAATAAGGTCTGTTAAGGTCCAGTAAGGTCTGTTAGGTTCTAGTAAGGCCTGTTAAGGTCTAGTAAGGTCTGTTAAGTTCTTTAAATGTCTGTTAAGGTCCAGTAAGGCCTGTTAAGGTCTAGTAAAGCTTGTTAAGGTCTAGTTAGGTCTGTTAACGTCTTTTAAAGTCTGTTAAGGTCCTGTAAGGTCTATTAAGGTCTGTTAAAGTCTGTTAAGGTCTGTTATTGTCTGTTAAGTTCTAGTACGGTCTGTTAAGGTCCACTAAGGTCTGTTAAGGTCTAGATAGGCCTGTTAAGGTCTAGTAAGGCCTTTTAAGATCTAGTCAGGCCTATTAAAGTCAAGTAAGGTCTGTTAAGGTCCAGTAAGGTCTGTTAAGGTCTGTTAAGGTTTATTGAGGTCTGTTAAAGTCTTTTAAGGTCTAGTGAAGTCTTTTAAAGTCTAATATGGCTTTTTGAAGTCTAGTAATTGTTGTTAAAGTCTAGTAAAATCTTTTAAGGTCTTGTACGGCCTGTAAAGGTCTAAAAAGGTCTGTTAAGATCCAGTAAGGTCTGTTAGGTTCTAGTAAGGCCTGTTAAGGTCTAGAAAGGTCTGTTAAGGTCTATAAATGTCTGTTAAGCTCCAGTAAGGCCTGTTAAGGTCTAGTTAGGTATGTTAAGGTCTTTTAAGGTCTGTTAAGGTCCTGTAAGATCTAGTAAGATCTGTTAAGGTTTTTTAAGGTCCACTAAGGTCTGTTAAGGTCCAGTAAGTACTGTTAAGGTATAGTAAGGTCTGTTAAGGTCCAGTAAGGTCTTTTAAAGTATTTTAAGGTCCAGTAGAGTCTAGTAAAATCTGTTAAGGTGTAGTATGGTCTGTTAAGGTCCAGTTAGGTCTACTAAGGTCTAGAAAGGTCTACTAAGTTCTGTTAAGGTCTAGTAAGGTCAAAGAAGGTCTGTTAAAGTCCACTAAGGTCTGTTCAGGTTCAATAAGGTCTGTTAAGGTCCAGTAAAGTCTACTTAGGTCTGTTAAGGTCCAAGGTTCAGTATAGTCTGGTAAGGTCCAGTAAGGTCTGTTAAGGTCCAGTAAGGTCTGTTAAGGACCATTAAGGTTTTCTTAGGTCTGTTAAGGTCTACTAAGGTCTGTTAAAGTCTGTTAAGGTTCAGTAAAGTCTTTTAAAGTCCAGTAAGGACTATTAAGGTTTTGTAAGGTCTGTTAAAGTCCAGTAAGGTCTTTTAAAGTCTTTTAAGGTCCAGTAAGGTCTAGTAAAATCTGTTAAGGTGTAGTATGGTCTGTTTAGGTCCAGTAAGGTCTACTAAGGTCTAGAAAGGTCTACTAAGTTCTGTTAAGGTCTAGTAAGATCTGTTAAGGTCAAGTAAGGTCTGTTAAAGTCTACTAAGGTCTGTTACGGTCCAATAAGGTCTGTTAAGGTCCAGTAAAGTCTACTAAGGTCTGTTAAGGTCTAGTAAGGTCTGTTAAGGTCTAGTAAGGTCTGTTAACGTCTACTAAGGTCTGTTAAAATCTGTTAAAGTCTGTTAAGGTGTATTAAGGTCGCTTAAGGTCCAGTAAAGTCTTCTAGGGTCTTTTAAGGTCTACTAAGGTCTGTTTAGGTCTACTAAGGTCTACTAAGGTCTGTTAAGGTCTTTTAAGGTCCAGTAAAGTCTGTTAAGGTCCAGTAAGGTCTACTAAGGTCTGTTAAGGTCCAGTATGGTCGTTTAAGGTCTAGTAAGGCCTGTTAAATTCCAGTAAGGTTTGTTAAGGTCTTGTAAGATCTTTTTAGGTCCAGTAAGGTCTGTTAAGGTCCAGTAAGGTCTTTTGAGGTCTAGAAAGGTCTGTTAAGGACCAGTACGGTATAGTAAGATGTGGTAAGGTCTACTTAGGTCTGTTAAGTTCTGTTAAAGTCTGTTAAGGTCTAGTTAGGTCTTTTAAAGTCTAATGAGGTCTGTTAAAGTCCAGCAAGGTCTTTTAAGGTCCATCAAGGTCTGTTAAAGTCCAGTAAGGTCTACTAAGGTCAAGTAAGGTCTACTATGGTCAGTTAATATCTTCTAAGGTCTAGTAAGATTTGTTAAGGTCTACTAAGGTTTGTAAAGTTTAAGTAAGGTCTGTTAAGGTCCAGTAAGGTCTACTAAGGTCTTTTAAGGTCTGTTAAGATATTTAAGGTCTACTAAGGTCTGTTAAAGTCTGTTAAGGTCCAGTAACGTCTGTTAAAGTCCAGTAAGGTCTATTAAGGTCTAGTAAAGACTGGTAAGGTGTATTAAGGTCGCTTAAAGTCCAGTAAGACAAGTTAAGGTCCAGTTAGGTCTTTTGAGGTCTAGAAAAATCTGTTAAGGACCAGTAAGGTCTTGTAAGGTCCAGTAAGTACTGTTAAGGTATAATAAGGTCTGTTAAGGTCCAGTAAGGTCTTTTAAAGTATTTTAAGGTCCAGTAGAGTCTAGTAAAATCTGTTAAGGTGTAGTATGGTCTGTTAAGGTCCAGTTAGGTCTACTAAGGTCTAGAAAGGTCTACTAAGTTCTGTTAAGGTCTAGTAAGGTCAAGGAAGGTCTGTTAAAGTCCAATAAGGTCTGTTAAGGTCCAGTAAGGTCTACTGAGGTCTGTTAAGATCCAGTATTGTCTGTTAAGGTCCAGAAAAGTCTTTTAAGGTCCAGAATGGTCTTTTAAGGTCTAGTGAGCTTTGATAAGGTCCAGTAAGCTCTACCAAGGTCTGTTAAGGTCTTGTAAAATCGGTTAAGGTGTATTAAGGTCTCTTAAGGTCCAGTAAGGCATGTAAAATCCAGTAAGGTCTATTAAGGTTTAGTAAGGACTGTTGAGGTCTAGAAATGTCTGTTAAGGACCAGTAAGGTTTTTTAAGGTCTAAAAAGGTCTGTAAAGGTTCAGTATAGTCTGGTAAGATCCAGTAAGGTCTGTTAAGGTCCAGTAAGGTCTGTTAATGATTAGTAGGGTCTACTAAGGTCTGTTAAGGTCTACTAAGGTAGACAAGACCTTAACAGACCGTTGTAGACCATACCAGACACTAGAAAATATGAAAAAACCCTAGTAGACCTTAACAGACCCTAGTAAACCTTAACAGACCTTAGTAGATTGTAACAGACTCTAGTAGACCTTCAGAGACCCTAGAAGACTTTACAAGACCTTAAGATACCTTAGTAGACCTTAAGAGACCTTAGTAGACCTTAACAGACCCTACTAAATAACAACAGATCCTAGTAGACCCTAACAAACCATAGTAGGCCTTAACAGACCCTAGTAGACTTAAACAGACCCAACAAAATTTTAACAGATTGTAACAAACCCTACTAGACCTTAACAGACCCTAGAAGACCTTAACAGACCCTATAAAACCTTAACAGAACCTATAAGACCTTGACAGACCCATCTAGACCTTAACAGACCCTATTAAACCTTAACAGACCCTAGTAGACCTTAAAAGACCTTACTAGACCTTAACAGACACTCGTATACCTTAACAGACCCTAGTTAGCCTTAACAGATCTTAAGAGACCATAGTAGACCTTAACAGACCCTAGTAGACTTTAACAGACCCTAATAGATCTTAACAGACCCTACTAGACCTTTAAAGACCCTAGTAGACCTTAAAAAACCCAAGTAGAGCTTAACAGACCCTAGTAGAACTTATCAGATTATAGTTGACCTTAACAGACCCTAATAGACCTTAACATACCTTAACAGACCCTAGTAGACCTTAACAGACCCTAGTAGACCTTAATAGACACTAGTAGACCTTAACATACCTTAACAGACCCGAGTAGACCTTAACAGGCCCTAGAAGACCTTAAAAGACCCTACTAGACCTTAACAGACCCTAGTAGACCCTAACACACCCTAGTAGACCTTAACAGACATTAAAAGACGTTAACAGTTCCTAGTAGACCTTAACAGAACCTAAAGGACCTTAACAAACCTTAACAGACCCTAGTAGACCTTAACAGATCTTAGTAGACCTTATCAGACCATGGTAGACATTAAAAGACCCTAGTAGACCTTAACAGACCCTAGTAGACCTTAACATCCCTAGTAGACCTTAACAAACCTCAAAAGACCTTTATAGACCCTAGTAAATCTTAACAAACCCTAAAAAACCTTTACAGACCCTAGAAGATTTTAAATGACCCTAATATACCTTAACAAACCCTAGTAAACCTTACAAGACCTTTACAGATCCAAGAGGACTTTACCAGACCTAGTAGACATTAACAGACATTTACAGACCCTACTAGACATTACCAGACCCTAGTAGACATTGACAGACCCTAGTAGACATTAACAAACCTCAACGGATCCTAGTAGACCATAACAGACCCTACTAGACGTCAACAGACTTTAGTAGACTTTAAAAGACCTTACTAGACCTTAACAGACACTCTTATACCTTAACAGATCCTAGTAAACCTTAACAGACCGTAGTAGACCTTAACAGACCCTAGTAAACCTTAACAGACCCTAGTAGACCTTAACAGACCTTTAAACACCCTCCTAGACCTTAACAGATTTTAGTAGATCTTAAAACACCCTAGTAGACCTTTAAAGACCCTACAAGACTTTAACAGACACTAGAATACCTTAACAGACCCTACTAGACCTTAGCAGACCTTATCTGACCCTACTAGACATTAAAAGATGCTAGTAGACCTTATCAGACCATAGTAGACGTTAGCAGACCCAAGTAGACCTTAACATACCCTGGTAGACCTTATCAGACCATAGTAGACCTTAACAGACCTTAGTAGACTTTAACAGATGTAAAAAGATCTTAGTAAACTTTAACAGATGCTAGAAGACCTTAACAGACCCTAGTAGACCTTAACAGACCCTACTAGACCCTACTAGACCTTAAAAGACTCTAATAGACCTTAACAGACCCTAGTAGACTTTGACAGACCCTAGTAGACTTTAATAAACCTCAACAGATCCTAGTAGACTTTAACAGACCGTACTAGACGTTAACAGACGGTCTTTTAAGGTCTCCTAGGGTCTGTTAAGGTCTACTAAAATCTGTTAAAGTTTAGTAGGGTGTTTAAAGGTCTGTTAAAGTCTAATAAGATATGTTAAGATCTGTTAAGGTCTACTAGGGTCTGTTAATGTTTACTAGGGTCTGTTAATGTCTAGTAAGGTCTGTTAAGATCTACTAGGGTCTGTTATGGTCTTCTAGGGTCTGTTAAGGTTTACTAGGGTCTGTTAAGATCTACTAGGGTCTTTTAAGGTTCACTAGGTTCTGTTAAGGTCTACTAGGGTCTGTTAAGGTTCACTAGGGTCTGTTAAGGTCTACTAGGGTCTGTTAAAGTATAGGAGTGTCTGTTAAAATCTAGTAAGGTCTTTTAAGGTCTACTAAAAAGACCTTACTAGATTTTAACAGACACTCCTATACTTTAACAGACCCTAGTAGACCTTAACAGACCCTAGTGAACCTTAACAGACCCTAGTAGACCTTAACAGAACCTAGTGAACCTTAAAAGACCCTAGTAGATCTTAACAGACCCTAGTAAACCTTAACAGACCCTAGAAGACCATAACAGACCCTAGTAGATCTTAACAGACCTTACTAGACATTAACAGACCCTAGTAAACATTAACAGACCCTAGTAGACCTTAACAGATCTTAACATATCTTATTAGACTTTAACAGACCTTTAAACACCCTACTAAACTTTAACAGATTTTAGTAGACCTTAACAGACCCTAGGAGACCTTAAAAGACCGTACAAGACCTTAACAGACCCTACTAGAACTTATCAGACCCTAGTAGACATTAACAGACCCTTGTAAACCTTAAAAGACCCTATAAGGCTCTACCAGACCCTAGTAGACCGTATCAGACCCAAGTAAAACTTACCAGTTTCTAGTAGACTTTAACACACCCTAGTAAACCTTATCAAACCCAAGTGGACCTTAACAGACCCTAGTAGACCTTAAAATACCTTACTAGACTTTAACAAACCCTACTAGACTTTAACAGACCCACGTAGATTTTAAAAGAACTTAAAAGACTGTAGTAGACCTTTACAGACCCTAATAGACCTTAACAGACCCTAGAAAACATGAACAGATCCTAGTAGACCTTAACAGACCCTAGTAGACCTTAACATACCTTAACAGACCCTAGTAGACCTTAACAGACACTAGTAGACCTTTAAAGACCCTAGTAGACCTTAACAGACCCTAGTAGACCTTAACAGACCTTAAAAGACCTTAACAGACCCTAGTAGACCTTAACAGACCTTTGAACCCCCTACTAGACCTTAGTATTAACTAGATTTTAGTAGACCTTTAAAGACCCTAGTAGACCTTAAAAGACCCTACAAGACCTTAAAAGACCCTAGTATACCTTAACAGACCTTACTAGACCTTAGCAGACCTTAACTGACCCTACTAGACATTAACAGACCCTAGTAGATCTTATAAGACCATAGTAGATATTAACAGACCCAAATAGACCTTAACATACCCAAGTAGACCTTATCAGACCATAGTAGACCTTAACAGACCTTAGTAGACTTTAACAGATGTAAAAAGATCTTAGTAAACTTTAACAGACCCTAGAAGACCTTAACAGACCCTAGTAGACCTTAACAGACCCTACTAGACCCTACTAGACCTTAACAGACCCTAATAGACCTTAACAGACCCTAGTAGACTTTGACAAACCCTAGTAGACTTTAACAAACCTCAACAAATCCTAGTACACCTTAAAAGACCTTACTAGACCTTAACAGACACTCCTATACCTTAACAGACCCTAGTAGACCTTAAAAGACCCTAGTGAACCTTAACAGACCCTAGTAGATCTTAACAAACCTTACTAGACATTAACAGACCCTAGTAAACATTAACAGACCCTAGTAGACATTAACAGATCTTAACATACCCTATTAGACCTTAACAGACCTTTAAACACCCTACTAGACCTTTACAGATTTTAGTAGAGCTTAACAGACCCAAGGAAGACCTTAACAGACCCTGCTAGACCTTTACAAACTTTAACATACCCTACTAGAACTTATCAGACCCTAGTAGACATTAACAGACCCTTGTAAACCTTAAAAGACGCTAAAAGACTCTACCAGACCCTAGTAGACCGTATCAGACCCTAGTAAAACTTAACAGTTTCTAGTAGACTTTAACAGACCCTAGTAAACCTTATCAAACCCAAGTGGACCTTAACAGACCCTAGTAGGCCTTAAAATACCTTACTAGACTTTAACAAACCCTACTAGACTTTAACAGACCCAAGTAGATTTTAAAAGAACTTAAAAGATCGTAGTAGACCTTAACAGACCCTAGTAGACCTTAACAGACCCTATGAGACATTCAAAGACTGCAGTAAACCTTTTACAGACCCTAGTAGATATTAAGAGACCCTAGTAGACCTTAACAGACCTTACAAGACCTTTACAAATCCAAGAAGACTTTACCAGACCTAGTAGACATTAACAGACATTAAAAGACCCTAATAGACTTTGACAGACCCTAGTAGACTTTAGCAAACCTCAACAGATCCTAGTAGACCTTAACAGACGCTACTAGATGTCAACAGACTTTAGTAGACTTTTAAAGACCTTACTAGACCTTAACAGACACTTCTATACCTTAACGGACCCTAGTAAACCTTAACAGACCCTAGTAGACCTTAACAGACCCTAGTAAACCTTAAAAGACCCTAGTAGATCTTAACAGACCTTACTAGACATTAACAGACCCTAGTCAAAATTAACAGACCCTAGTGGACCTTAACAGACCCTGCTAGACCTTTACAGACTTTAACAGACCCTACAAGAACTTCTCAGACCCTAGTAGACATTAACAGACCCTAGTACACCCTAACAGACCCTACTAGACTTTAACAGACCCTTGTAAACCTTAAAAGACCCTATAAGACTCTACCAGACCCTAGAAGACCGTATCAGACCCTAGTAAAACTTACCAGTCCATAATAGACTTTAACAGACCCTAAAAAACCTTATTAAACCCAAGTGGACCTTAATAGACCCTAGTACACCTTAACAGACCCTAGTACACCTTAACAAACCTTAGCAGACCCTAGTAGACCTTAAAAGATCTTACTAGACTTTAACAAACCCTACTAGACTTTAACAGACCCAAGTAGACCTTAAAAGAACTTAACAGATCCTAGTAGACCATAACAGACCCTAGTAGACATTAACAGACCCTACTAGACTTTAACAGACCCTAGTAGAACTTAACAAACCTTTACAGACTCTAGTAGACCTTAGCAGACCCTAGTAGACCTTAAAAGATCTTACTAGACTTTAACAAACCCTACTAGACTTTAACAGACCCAAGTAGACCTTAAAAGAACTTAACAGATCCTAGTAGACCATAACAGACCCTAGTAGACATTAACAGACCCTACTAGACTTTAACAGACCCTAGTAGAACTTAACAAACCTTTACAGACTCTAGTAGACCTTAACAGAACCTAGTAGACCTTAACAGACCCTACTAGACCTTAACAGACCATTGCAGACCTTAACAGACCTCAGTACATTTTACCAGATCTCAGTAGACCTTAAAATACCTTAACAGACCCTAACAGACCTTAACAGACCACAGTAGACCTTAACAGACCCTAGTAGACTTTAACAGACCCTAGTAGACCTTAACAGACCACAGTAGACCTTAACAGACCTTAACAGACATAAGTAGACCTTAACAGACCTTAGTAGACCACTAGGACATTCTACCTTTGACTCATTACCACTGAATATTATCCCAAAAGTCTTGGGGGTCATCTAGAAGATTTTTGGCAAATGCAAGACGAGACTGTGTGTTCTTTTTGTTCAGCAGTGGTTTGCGCCTTGCAGCTCTGAGCTCTCCCATGGATGCCATTTTTGCCTGCCGTCTTTCTTATTCCAGAATTGTGTACATTGACTTAACTGAAGCAAGTGAGGCCTGCAGTTCTTTAAATGTTTGGGTACTTTTGTGACCTGGAGGAGTCATTGATGTGTTCTTGGTGAAATGTTGGTAGATCAGCCACTCCTGGAAAGGTTCCCCATAGAACTGTGTCATGGAACACAGCAGGATAATCCAAATTCCTTTTGGCATACTCCAGTCAACCCTTCCTGTGCTGTGTGGTCAAGAGTGGCTTATGTTGTGAAGTCCAGTGATTAAGTTCTTACTAAAGTGATGCTTTATGGTTGTCACTGATGCATTTGTCCAAGCCTTCATCAGGTGATCCTACAATAACTGGATAACATGGACTGGATTTTTTCCTCTAAAGAGACTACTAAGGCCAGGAGTTTGAAACCTCAGGACAACATGCCTAATGGTGTACTAGGAATGGTATAAGTCTTGGAAATCTTCCTATGTCCATTGCACGTTTGGTGTAGTGGGTGCAGTGAAATGATCTTTCTCAGCTTTTGTGACAGCTCGTTAGCTTTTACCATAGTTGCAACACATCTCTTGGTGGTGTTTATCTAAACATATGTCAGCTGAAGCGAATTAAGGGTCATTATTGAGCTTCCAGTGGTTCAATCATGTTGCAACCCAACTTTAGGTCATACAGACTAGCAGTAGGTTTTAAGATCAGCAAAATTATATAGGGGTTACATAACTGTGACATGGCAGTATTAACAAAATATACAATACTACTTTATTCATATTTGATCTTTTGCTGTATCATTTAACTTATAGAGACTTAATATAAAGCAAAATAGTTTTTGACTGCAGTTGTATGTCTTTTAGATTTACCATACATTGAGACGGGTAGAGGTTTCATGTCCTAATTGTTTTAATTTTACAAACACTCTGGAACCAACTGAAAATCAGTGTGGAGTGGAAAAATGTCAGGTACATGCTTAATATTGTAAATTATTGTTTTTGCTGCACGTTTTAAACCTTTTGATCTTCTACATACAGTTGTAAATAAAGTGTTTTTATCAGCAGTGTTGGGTGACTTCCAGGACCAGCGGGTATTGGGAAAAACTAATGTAGGTCATCAAAACTATTTATAGAATAGGACATCAAGCCCCCTAGTGGTCCACCAGTAACTGATGATAATATTAGTCGTATTAACTGGTTTCATCATACCTGTGCAGTGCCATAAGGGAGTTTCAGCATTTCCAGGTCAGGTGTGTTTGGATATGAACGCTCTGAACTACATGGTGGTGCAGCTGATAGAATGGGTGTCATAATGCTTCATGGATCCAATGGTTCTGGGTTAAAACCACAGCTATTGTCACTAGTGTTTGGTGTGCTTTCCCTGGTATCATGTGGGTTTTCACTGGACCCTGTTTTCCTTCCACCTCCCATAATAAACAAGTTGACTTGCCACTCAAAAGTAATTGTATGTGAAAGACATTCTTTGCGCCAGCTTTGTTTTCCAGGTGGCGAAGGACCCACAGGGACCCTGACCAGAATGAAACTTCAAAAAAAGATGCATAAATGCATCGTCGTCTAGAGCTTAGAACTTTCCATTTAAGCCTAAAGAAAACCAGTAGATTTAACCAGTAGAGGCCGCAATAGTATAATTATCAGCTCATGTTGTAATGCTTCCCTCTAGTGGTGAAATATAAGCATGACAAATAAAACTGTACATGTGTATTTTCAAAGCTTTGGTGTAAACAATAAATCAACTGAAGAATTCTATCTAAAAAAAAAGTGCAACTTGTATATTAATTTATTTATGTTGGATTATTGTTATTTCAGGTGATTAATGCCAGTAATGCAACAGTAAAATCTGCTTAGTACTTCCTATAGTAAGTAAATTAGTGGCATACTTCTGTACTAGGTAGTACATTTAAATAGATCAGCACTTGTATAAGATACATGCTATGTAGTAGGATAGTATGCAGGTTTGGAAATACCTGATGATGCTAAATGCTAAACGGCCAATCACTTTTGTTCCCTCAAGCTACCGGGGCAACGCTGTTTCCAGGCAGAGGAGAATAACAGCTGGAAACCAAGTGCGCATGCGCGTTCTTTACATCGGCATCACTTCTGTTAATAGTCCTCATTAACTCATTAAATCCTCAAAATGAAAAGGTGCCTCGGTGTGCTCTGCATTTCAGATACATCTGAAAAAGTAGTCTGTGTAAAAGTAGTCAAGTTTTTATCCACTTCTTGTGGAAAAGGCATTTGTGGAAATAATTATCTTCACGATCCTCTTAAAATTGAAACTTTCTCACAACTTTTACTTGTCAGTGATGCGTGGGCCCTTTTTGTGACCAGTTTTCTACTTTCTTCTTTTAAATAAATTTTTAGGGCAGCATAGGAGTCAAGTGTGTTTCAAAATGGGTCACAGGAACCTGGGTTGTATTCTGGTCTTTAGTTATGCCTGCGAGGAGATTTACATACAGTATCTCCACTTTATCAGTGAAGATAAATTGGTCAATCTAAGTTGTTGCTTGGTGTGAGTGTGTAAATGGTAAGTCCCCAATGTATCTCTACACAGGGTGAATTCCTGCCTAGCATCCACTGTATAAAAAGCACTGAACCCACTGCAAAAACTACTAAAACATATTACATGAAATGTTAACATAAACATATAATCCCATACTGGACAATCCATCACACCCCCTCCATGACCTCCTAGTCAGACAGCGGAGCACCTTCAGTAACAGACTCATCCAGCTCCGCTGTAAGAAGGAACGTTACATCTATCTATAAAATTCTAAATTAAATAGGTCATTAGGCCTTTAGAATTGCATCATGTTGCAAAATAGGGCCATTTTTAAAGTATTTCAAATAAGTAAAAAACATGTTTATAATTTCTTTTGTGATACAACCAAATTCGAATATAAAATGTAAAGTGATACACATGCACATACTCCCAAATATATAAAACTAAAGTAACTTGACTTTGGACACCCATGTCCCAACCCAATCCTAGTTTTAATTTGATTTTAACAGTCAGTAATACTAAATCCAGAGAATCCAGTATCATAGTTTTGTGCATCATTTGATAGATATCTGCCAACAAGCAAGCATCCAAACAGTCCGTCTGACCAAGGCAAGAAACCTGAACCAGGTGCAGCAACATCTCTCACATGGCTGGTATTGGAGCACACAAGACCAGTACTGAGGCTCTAGTCACCGGATTGGCCCCAAAGTTGACCCAACAGTGAGTCAGAGGATATCGAGTTCAAACCATGGCACAGCTAGGTTTTGTAAACACACGTTCAGTGGTGACCTAATTGTTGTGAGGCTGACAATTAGCAACAAGAAAGCCCAGGAGAGCAAAAGAGAAGGTGCACACTTTTCCTTTCAAATCACAAGAGACAGTGAGTCATCAGCATTACATCACAAGGTGCTACAGATTATACAAGAGAAATGGAAATATGCATTACAGCATGATTGGGTCGGCACGTACTGTATTTTGGAAACACCCTTGGCAGTCCAGATCATTTGGAAATTAAAGGCTTTTTAAATGCAAGTTTTATTATGCTTTAAATTTGCACGCTTATTAAAATAAACTCTTATAACTATTTAGATAGATAGATGAATGAAATTATTTCTTTACATATCCCAGTTCGTTTGGAACGTGGGGTCAGATAGCCCAAAGCTCTACCTACTAGGCTACCACTGTCCCATAATAATATTAACAGTGGTGTCATGCCACAAAAGTTAGAGTTCCACTTGCATAACTGCAATAATTAGCATCTTAATTTTGTTTTGTTTCAATGTGTAATTAATGTAAAGGGTGGTGGGAAAGGTCACAGAACGTCTCTGACTTTACATCTACAAGGTGGACCAACTAGGTAGGAGTGTCTAATAGAGTGGACAGTGAGTGGACACGGTATTTAAAAACTCCAGCAGCACTGCTGTGTCTGATCCACTCATACCAGCACAACACACACCAACACACCACCACCATGACATTGTTACTGCAGTGCTGAGAATGATCCACCACCCAAATAATACATACTCTTTGGTGGTCCTGTGGGGGTCCTGACCATTAAAGGACAGGGTGAAAGCAGGGTAAAAAGATATGCAGAGAAACAGATGGACTACAGTCAGTAATTGTAGAACTTCAAAGTGCGTCTATATGGTAAGTGGAGCTGATAAAATGGACAAAGAAATGGACTAGAAACAAGGAGGTGGTTTTAATGTTCACTGTTCTGGAAAGGCTTTCTACAATATTTTGGAACAAGTCTGTGAGAATTGTTGCCCATTCATCCTCAGCAGCATTTGTAAGGTCAGACACTGATGTTGGATGAGGGCCTGGCTCACAGTTTCTCTTCTAGTTATTCCCAAAGGCGTTCCATGGAATTTAAGTCCACCTAAACCTTGTGATTGGGTAGTTGTAGCCTAGTGGTTAAGGTACTGGACTATTAATTAAAAGGTCACTGGTTCAAGCCCCACCACTGCCAGGTTGCCACTGTTGGGCCCTTGAGCAAGGCCCTTAACCCTCAATTGTTTAGACTGTATACTGTCACAATACTGTAAGTCGCTTTTGATAAAAGCGTCTGCTAAATGCTGCAAATGTAAATGTAAAATGTAAACTTAGATCAAGGCTCTGTGCAGGCCAATAAAGTTGTTCCACACAAAACCCACCCAAACATTCATGCACAGTTATGCTAAAACAGAAAAGGGCCTTCCCCAAACTGTTCCCACAAAGTTTGAAGAATACAAATGTCCAAAAAGTTTTGGTAAGCGTAATAATTTTGTTTTCCCTTTGCTGGAACTAAGGGGCTTAGGCCAACCCCTGAAAAACAACCTCATTGCACTATCCCTTCTCCACCAAACTTTACAGTTGGTACAATGCAACCAAGCAGGCAATGTTCTTTTGCTAAACCCAGACTCATCCAGTAGTGGTGTGCTTTAAACAACTCCATCTGACACTTTGCATTATTCTTGGTGAGGCAAAGTGCCGGTTGCTCTGCCACGTAAACCCATGCCATGTGTTTGGTGCTGATGTTAATGGCAGAGGGGGTTTAAAACTCTGCAGTTATTGAGCCAGCAGAGCATTGGCAACTTTTATGGTCATGTGCCTCAGCATTTAGCAACCCCACTCTGTAATTTCGTGGCTGAGTTGCTGTGGTTCCTAAACACTTCCACTTTTCAGTAATACTGCTCACAGTTGATCATGGAATGATCAGGAGGAATGACATTTCATGAACTAACCATTTTTTCACAAATGTTTGTATAGGCAGACTGCATGGCAATGTGTTTAATTTTATATACATGTGGCACTATGACTGAAGGAAACACCTGAATTCCATGATTAAGAGGTGTGTCCCAAAACTGTTGTCCATAGAGTGTATGTACAAAATACAGTTGAGTGAAACAACTGGAAATATTTCCCTTTAATGTTTAGCAGTTAACTATTTATTTAAATTATACAACCCCAAATCAGAAAAAGTTGGGACACCATGAAAAATGCAAATAATAAAAACACAGAGTTTCTTACATTTACTTTGACTTTTATTTGATTGCAGACAGGATGAATCTGAGATATTTCATGCTTTATCTGTTCAACTTCATTTCATTTATTAATAAACATCCATTCCTGCATTTCAGGCCTGCAACACATTCCAAAAAAAAGTTGGGACAGTCAAGCATTTACCACAAAGATTTGCCAAAGTAATCCCTTGCCCATGTGGTTATATCAGCTATTGTTGAGTGGCGGTTCTTGATGCAGTGCCGTCTGAGGGATCGAAGATCACGAGCGTTCAGATTAAGCTTGCGCCCTTGGCCTTTATGCACTGAAATTCCTCCCAATTCCTTGAATCGTTTAATGATATTATGCACTGTAGAGGGAGAAATATGCAAATCCCTTCCAATCTTTCTTTGAGGTACATTGTTTTTAAATATTTCAATAATTTTCTCATGCATTTGTTGACAAACTGGAGATCCTCTGGCCGCCTTTGCTCATCAAAGACTCAAAGCCTTTCCTGGATGCTGCTTTTGTACCAAACCATGATTACAATCACCTGTTTGGAATCACATCATTATTTCGGTTTTCACTTTATTACTAGCCCTAAATTGCCCCCGTCCCAACCTTTTTGGAATGTGTTGCAGTCCTGAAATGCAGGAACAGACAAAACATGAAATATCTTGGCTTCAAACTGTCTGCAATCAAATAAAAGTCAAAGTAAATGTAAGGAACACTGAATTTTTACTTTATTTGCATTTTCCATATTGTCCCAACTTTTTCTGATTTGGGGTTGTATTAAAATGTTGTTTGTATATGGTTATCATGATCTATACTTTTATTCATTTAAACCTGACCTTTTTAAGTTTTTTCTGCTCACCTATGCTTGTGCAGTTTATATTCTACAGTCATATTTAGCAACAAAAGCTTAAAATCTTGCCTAGTCAGCTAAAGTCAAGTCAAGTCAAGTCAACTTTATTTATAGAGCACTTTAAAAACAACAACAGCTGTGACAAAGTGCTGTACATAGATAATTATAAAACATAAAACAAACACTAGAAACAATGAGAAGTCTCATGCTGGATTGAAAGCCAAGGAATAAAAATGGGTTTTAAGACTAGTTTTAAAAATAGCCAGTGAAGAGGCCTGTCTAATATGGAGTGGTAGGTTGTTCCATAATTTAGGGGCAGCGATTGAAAAAGCTCTATCCCCTCTGAGCTAAAGGACCACTTTGATTGGAAAGCATTCATACATAAACATGTCATTCCTCTGCATTGTGTTAAAATACTCTCATGACAGCGAGCCATTGTTAGTACTGGTTCTGATTAGTAGGGTCACATGAGGTCGGAGTGACCACAGCTGGAGTTAACACCATTCAGTCAGGCCCATCAGACCTTAACTCCATCAGTAGCTTCATCAGTACTGCACTTCCCCTTTCCCATAGTGCTCCTCACTCTGTTGCCGGGTGGGAGTTGATCCCTCATGTTGACGATGAGGTCATGCTTGTGCATTTGTAAATTGAAACCTCTCTCCCATATGCATGAGAATGACATCACAAGGTCTTTACATTGTTCTTGCATTGGTATTATCTATCCAAGCAGACGTTACAGTAAATGTCAATAATGATGTACAGTAAAATCATTGTATGCAAAGTATTTGTTGCATGGACCATTAATTTAAAATGTAATGCATCTTAAAACATATTATTACATTTATTTGAAAGTTAATTTTAAACCTGTTTAATGTATTGATATTCGTTTCATGGAAAAATGGTTACAATTTCCTGCATTTTGTGAAGAAAATACGAGTGTGATTGCAGCACAGCAGTAGTAGTATGTGGTGGCTCGAATACTTTTGGTGAGAGAGGTGAATATGTGAATGTATGGATCGGGGAAGCAAGCGCATTTTTGGTGGGGTGTAAATACTTTTGCACAGGCGATTGTGTGTGTGCAAACTCGTATTTGGTGGGGGTGCAAAAATTTTTGTTCAGATAGGTGATTGCGTATGTGTGAGTGCAAGCACATATTTGGTGGGGTGTGAATACTTTTGCTCAGACAGGTTATTGTGTGTGTGTGTGTGTGTGTGTGTGCAAACTCATATTTGGTGGGGTTTAAATACTTTTGCTCAGACAGGTAATTGTGTATGTGTAAGTGCAAGCACATATTTGGTGTGGTGTGAATACTATTGCTTAGACAGGTAATTGTGTTAGTGTGCAAGCACATAGTTGTGGGGGTGTGAATACATTTGCTCAGACAGGTGACTGTGTTTGCAAGCTGTCGGTTGAGCAGAAGTACAGTAGGTTGATGGGACAAAAAGGCGATAAAACAGGCATGGCGGGTGACACTATATATATACAGTATATATATATATATATATATATATATATATATATATATATATATATATATATATATATATATAGATATATAGATATAGATATAGATATATATATATATATACAGTGTATCACAAAAGTGAGTACACCCCTCACATTTCTGCAGATATTTAAGTATATCTTTTCATGGGACAACACTGACAAAATGACACTTTGACACAATGAAAAGTAGTCTGTGTGCAGCTTATATAACAGTGTAAATTTATTCTTCCCTCAAAATAACTCAATATACAGCCATTAATGTCTAAACCACCGGCAACAAAAGTGAGTACACCCCTAAGAGACTACACCCCTAAATGTCCAAATTGAGCACTGCTTGTCATTTTCCCTCCAAAATGTCATGTGATTTGTTAGTGTTACTAG
This sequence comes from Trichomycterus rosablanca, assembly GCF_030014385.1. Classification (NCBI taxonomy): domain Eukaryota; kingdom Metazoa; phylum Chordata; class Actinopteri; order Siluriformes; family Trichomycteridae; genus Trichomycterus; species Trichomycterus rosablanca. The sequence continues at coordinate 19,441,452 of NC_086007.1, forward strand.
GTCTCAGGTGTGCATAGGGAGCAGTTGTGTTCAATTTAGTAGTACAGCTCTCACACTCTCTCATACTGGTCACTGAAAGTTCCAACATTGCACCTCATGGCAAAGAACTCTCTGAGGATTTTAAAAGACGAATTGTTGCACTACATGAAGATGGCCAAGGCTACAAGAAGATTGCCAACACCCTGAAACTGAGCTGCAGCACAGTGGCCAAGATCATCCAGCGTTTTAAAAGAGCAGGGTCCACTCAGAACAGACCTCGCGTTGGTCGTCCAAAGAAGCTGAGTGCACGTGCTCAGCGTCACATCCAACTGCTGTCTTTGAAAGCTAGGCGCAGGAGTGCTGTCAGCATTGCTGCAGAGATTGAAAAGGTGGGGGGTCAGCCTGTCAGTGCTCAGACCATACGCCGCACACTACATCAAATTGGTCTGCATGGCTGTCACCCCAGAAGGAAGCCTCTTCTGAAGTCTCTACACAAGAAAGCCCGCAAACAGTTTGCTAAAGACATGTCAACAAAGGACATGGATTACTGGAACCATGTCCTATGGTCTGATGAGACCAAGATTAATTTGTTTGGTTCAGATGGTCTCAAGCATGTGTGGCGGCAATCAGGTGAGGAGTACAAAGATAAGTGTGTCATGCCTACAGTCAAGCATGGTGGTGGGAATGCCATGGTCTGGGGCTGCATGAGTGCAGCAGGTGTTGGGGAGTTACATTTCATTGAGGGACACATGAACTCCAATATGTACTGTGAAATACTGAAGCAGAGCATGATCCCCTTCCTCCGGAAACTGGGTCGCGGGGCAGTGTTCCAGCATGATAATGACCCCAAACACACCTCTAAGACGACCACTGCTTTATTGAAGAGGCTGAGGGTAAAGGTGATGGACTGGCCAAGCATGTCTCCAGACCTAAACCCAATAGAACATCTTTGGGGCATCCTCAAGCGGAAGGTGGAGGAGCGCAAAGTCTCGAATATCCGCCAGCTCCGTGATGTCGTCATGGAGGAGTGAAAAAGCATTCCAGTGGCAACCTGTGAAGCTCTGGTAAACTCCATGCCCAGGAGAGTTAAGGCAGTTCTGGGAAATAATGGTGGCCACACAAAATATTGACACTTCAGGAACTTTCACTAAGGGGTGTACTCACTTTTGTTGCCAGTGGTTTAGACATTAATGGCTGTATATTGAGTTATTTTGAGGGAAGAATAAATTTACACTGTTATATAAGCTGCACACAGACTACTTTTCATTGTGTCAAAGTGTCATTTTGTCAGTGTTGTCCCATGAAAAGATATACTTCAATATCTGCAGAAATGTGAGGGGTGTACTCACTTTTGTGATACACTGTATATAGATATATATAAAATGCATTTTCTCCCATTTTCCTGACCTTTGCCCTGACTGAGGAGAGCGAACTGACACACGAGTACAGTAGCTGACTGCATTGCACGAGTTGAGTTCACATGCGAATCAGCTTTGTGTACAGAGAGCCACACCCTAATCAGTATTATTCCTCCACTCTGCAAGAGTGCTGAGAGCTGAGCTACTGCAAGAGAGAATTGGAAATTTCTAGATTTAAACTTGGTGGAATCAGCCGTTCAGTAATTGTATTGCATTACTGTTATTTTTTAAAAGATACAGTAGAATAATGTAATAAGACACGTGTCAAACTCAGGGCCCGTGGGTCGAGAGCTTAAAAGACATATGATTGTCTTAAAATACACTGTAATATCGTACATAAACTGCATCTCCCACAATGCATGCTGATTTTGTGACCCGCAAAGTGACCACATCCTGCCGCTAGATGGCAGTGTTTCCACATCAGCATTTAACTGAGGCGGTTTTCCAACAAGTGATGTGGAGAAATATTTACAAATAATCCCAAAATGTACAAGAAGAGAAAATTGAAGCAGAAGGAAGGAAATGTAATGAAATATGGGAAAGTGAATACAAGCTTGTGCTTTAAGAAGAAAAACAGTTACGTCCCTTGTGTTATGAGGCCGTGTCTGTGGTAAAGGAGTACAATATGAATGTAGATATACATTATAAATATACAGTATTAATTTGCCATTTTGACACCAAACACAGAATTTAGCCTCCAAGAAAAACAACAAATTGTCCAAGACTTAAAAGGCAGACTGCAATCACAGCAGGCTACATTACAATCGGCCCTTTGAGGGCCACCATAATGCAGATGTGGCCCTCTGTGAAAATGAGTTTGACACCCCTGTAATAAGATGTAATGAGTTTTCTTACAATTACTGAATAACATTAATGGACCACTAATACACAAAATTACTTTTAAATACCATTAATATTACTATAAAGTGTGAATATAAAAAATACATACTTTTTGTCCACGTTGTGTCATTTTTCCTTTCAGGTTTCCAAGACCTCAAAACCACTTTTACCCCCCAAAAGTATCTTTGTATTTATTACATTAGAAAATCTTCAGCTTGTTAACCATGATCTGTCCAATAAAAGATAAATGTTGTTACCAAATGTAAATTATATTGTTTTTTTCTTTCAGCCATGGGTCCAGTGGCAGCCAACATAACTGTTGACTAAATTTGCATGAAATTTGACAGTTTGCCCTATCGCCTGACAACTGCATTATCATAGGATTCTGTGCCAGCTTAGACAAAGTTCAAGTACAATTTCAGTACAAATGTGTTTCCTAGATATAAAACTGGGCACAAAAGGACTCCAAATTTCCAAGTTTGTCACTTTAAATATCACCTCTATGACAATTGAAAAGCTCATTGTATCATAATTTAAGATTAAAAAGCAAACGTGCTTCAGTGACCAAAGTGGTTAGTCTATATTGCCAAAAGTATTCACTCATCTGCCTTCACATATGTGGTATGAACTTGAGTTCCCATACTTAATCCATAGGGTTTAATATGATGTTGGCCCACCCTTTGCAGCTATAACAGCTTCAACTCTTCTGGGAAGGCTTTCCGCAAGGTTTAGGAGTGTGTTTATGGGAATTTTTGACCATTCTTCCAGAAGCGCATTTGTGAGGTCAGACACTGATGTTGGACGAGAAGGCCTGGCTCACAGTCTCCGTTCTCTAATTCATCCCAAAGGTGTTCTATCGAGTTGAGGTCAGGACTCTGTGCAGGCCAGTCAAGTTCTTCCACACCAAACTCGCTCATCCATGTCTTTATGGACCTTGCTTTGTGCACTGGTGTGCAGTCACGTTGGAACAGGAAGGGGCCATCCCCAAACTGTTCCCACAAATTTGGGAGCATGAAATTGTCAACAATCTCTTGGTATGCTGAAGCATTAAGAGTTCCTTTCGCTGGAACTCAGGGGCCGAGCCCAACTCCTGAAAAACAACCCCACACCATAATCCCCCCTCCAACAAACTTTATACTTGGCACAATGCAATCAGACAAGTACCGTTCTCCTGGCAACTGCCAAACCCAGACTCATCCATGCCAGACGAAGAAGCGTCACTCCAGAGAACACGTCTCCACTGCTCTAGAGTCCAGTGGCGGCATGCTTTACACCACTGCATCCGACGCTTTGCATTGCGCTTGGTTATGTAAGGCTTGGATGCAGCTGCTCGACCATGGAAACCCATTCCATGAAGCTCTCTACTCACTGTTCTTCAGCTAATCTGAAGGCCACATGAAGTTTGGAGGTCTGTAGCGCCACATGAAGTTTGGAGGTCTGTAGCGATTGACTCTGCAGAAAGTTGACAACCTCTGCGCACTATGCGCCTCAGCATCCGCTGACCCGCTCTGTCATTTTACGTGGCCTAACACTTCGTGGCTGAGTTGGATACTCCATTTTTTTCACTTCCTGACAACATGCTGGTGGGTGTATTAGCAACTCCAGATTGCCCCAAGGAATGACTTTTTGATACATTGTAATGGATTGGCAGCTTGTCCAGGTAAGTTCTGCCTTGCACCCCTGTGACCATTATTAGGTAGTTACTGGAGAATTGTTGTTCTTGGTATAATTTTATAGCTATACATTGAGCAAATGTACAAATGTCATATATCATTGTCAGGTCAGCAAGATTTATTTCAGTTCATGCTGGTATATGCCTATTATCCAATTTAATTATGTTTATGTCTGTTCTTTATGTATATAAACATATGCCTTATCTATTAAGTAAAACAAGGTGCTCTGTATTTATTACTACAGGGACTCAGGCAAAGATCACTTTACATACAGTATAAATGATAACAGTATGGTTACACAGCAAGAACACATTGTGCAGCATGATGTCATGTGCTGTTTTGCATCTGTTGTACTTGTAAACATTGGAATTGAAACTGAGATTGACAGTGAATGTGACTGTAACCACTTGTTATCACTTCTGTTTGTCAGTTTTCTAAGAAAGTAGAAAACTGTCCAAACATAAAACATGTAGATAACCATCAAAAAGATATGATCTGTTCTTGTAAACCATTTTATTTTGAATTATTGAAATATCTTATGTATAGTAGTCTGATTTTTTTTTTTTAGGTAGACATGAGATTTTAATACTTTAATCATAAATTACATAAATAATACATTATTCTAAGTAACTTATTCAGTAGTGTTTAGGATAATGACTTTTTCATATATGTCTTTAATAGTATGTCAGTGGTGCCACTATTATTCTGACACTGTGATTTGTGACGTAAACATGGTAAATAATTATCAATGTTGGTTGTTCTTCACAAGAGCATTAGCTCTAGCAGTAGCTGCTACATGCTAAATTGGACAGGCTTTAGTTTTGAAATAATTAATATATAATTATAATTTAAATAGTTAAAAAACTCACATTTTTGTAAGCAACAACTAGCATTGATTATTGTGTGTAACAAACTAGCACCAATCTCAGGTAGAGATGTGTCAGATTTCTACCCTGAGCATTTTTGACTTGCATTCGATTCTCAGCAGTTTATTTAATATCAACAACTATCTACATATACCATAATAACAGTAAATGTATATGAGTAATGTTAGTAAACTGCAAACAGACTGATTATTACACTGCTAACTCATTAGAATGATTGAATGTAATTTGAGAACACAGTTAAAAACCAGTTAGCAAATTGTTAAAAGCTCTCTCACAGTGGTCATGAATAAATACATTAATTAATAATTTTAATTAAATAATTTACCACATTTTTTTTAGTGACTGTAGGTATTTATGTAGGTAATGTTAGCACAACAGCCAGCTAACAGCTAGCTAACAGGCCAGCGGGCTAACAGGTAACAACCATCTTGTATTAATAAAATTAGGTGGTATTTCAGTATTTATTTCTAATTATTAATTTTCTAATTGTTATTATTCCTAATTAATATTATTATTTTATTGACTATTTATTAGCAGTCATACTTGTTCTTGTAGAACTACAAAGTGCTTCTATATGGTAAGTGGAGCTGATAAAATGGACAGTGAGTGTAGAAACAAGGAGGTGGTTTTAATGTTATGGCTGATCGGTGTATAGTCTAACACAGCCTTTCTCAACCGGGGTGCCGCGGCACCCTGGGGTACCGTCTGGCTTCGTCAGGGCTGCCATCAAAAATATTCTGATAATGATGGGTCGTTCGCAAACGATCCGATTCTATTGAACGGCTCTTTGAAAAATGAACAAAAGGAACCGAGTCACGCCTCTGAGGAGCCGCTATATATATTTTTATTTCAGCGCAGTTCTTATCGACTTAATATGGTAAATCTGATTCGTTCACGGCGCGAACTGAACTTTTCAAGACTAACTTACATCAAGAACAAGTACAGGGAGCGACTGAGGGCTCTGGACCAGGAGCTCCGTGTCTGCCTCTCATCCATCCCTGCCAGAATAGGACGATTGTGTGCATCATCCCAGGCTCAGGTTTCCCATTAAAAGTAAGTCACGTTTACCCCTCCCTCCCTAAATGACACCTTATGGTGTGTGTGCATGTGTGTTAGCAGTTTGAGGGATGCAGAGTGTAAGTTTTTTAATACATTTTAGACTGGGGTGACTTGAGATTTTGCATACTTTTAAAGGGTGCCGTGACTGAAAAAAGGTTGAGAAACACTGGTCTAACACATAAAACTGAGTCTAATGACTAAATTGATTAGTCATTCATGAGACGTAATTATTATTATTAAAGATACCCATAAGTTTATAAAATTGCCTTTTAGAATAACCCTAGAATTATTTTGGCTGCTGCATATATGTAATTTGAAATGTATCCTCTGTTGCTTGACAAAATACCTGTTCTACAGTATACACAAATCATTTTCTAGGTCTGTCTGTCACCATCCATCCATTACATTATGAGAGTAGGCAGCAGCTGCCCTATACCATTTCACTCACCTCTGACGGCCACTGTTTACCAACCACTTACAGTGACAATGAAACTTAGTTTGTGAAATTAGAAGGTATGAGGTAAAAACTGGTGCAAATAAAGTTTTATCAGATACCAGGTTGGTAAGGTGTCAGATACAGATAATGGATGATGTCACTGTAACAGACTAAACCTGAGCTGCGCTCTCGCTGTACACAGATCCATGTAGGCTCCATTTGCTTTGGTTACCAGTCAAGCTACCACACAGATGAACCAAAACAAATACATGAACACAATGTAGTGTCTATTGTTTTCAAAGTAGTAAAAGTATATAGACAATATCGGATATTTGATCTGGATGTTGATGTAAAGTGTTTTCGGACAGGTGCACATTAGTGCCAATCACCTTTGACTGACTAAATGACTCATAGTCTAATCAGCACTAAATACATAAACACAATACACTTCAGGCACCTAAACAGCTATACACTTGGATACATGAACATTAGTTCATGTTTATCAGTACAGACTATTACTCAATGCTGTCGTCATTATTTTTCAAATGGACCTGTTATATAATCCGTGCAAAAGATACACTTTAAAAGATACACACTGCAATCTATGTAATGCATTTCAGAACTCAATAATAATAGTTCATTAATGAATTTCTGCTCTTATCTTCTATAACCAATTTCTACTGATTACAGTAAGTATTTTAAAGCACATTTATTATTATTATTGTGATTATTATTCATAAAAATATGGACTGTATGTATGACAAAGTAATTTCCTAAATATTATTAAAAATAAATATATTTTGAAGAACTTTAAAATTCTTATATTGGCATGCACTTTGATTTGTGTGCAATGGACAGTTCATTCAATTATAATTTAAATTATAATTTAAATACAAATATTTAGAACCTGTTTATCATTTTTTAAATTGTAATGGCATGAGGAAGGTGCAGAACTACCCATGATGCCTTGCACAGATTGAGTGTGGAGCCTTTGCCCAGACATGTACCTGTTAGGGAATTCCCCTGTCTTACAGAGGCTTCACTATTCTGACACCAGGGTGTCAAGCTCCTCTGAAGACCAGCTGCCATTTCCAGCCCATTAGATTTTCCTTTGCCTCATCTGCATATAGACACAATAGCCACACTGGTTCTGGACATAGGCTGCAGGGTAAATGCTAAATGGGGAATTCCCACCCTCTGTCAATTAGCATAGGTCAATATAACTGTATAAATAGTCTTTATTAGGGTTTAACAGTTTACTCAAAATTGCATATTAGCCAGTATTCAGTGCTTATTTAAATGTTTTAACGTTTATATTCAAAAAGCAAACTTTGTCACATTGTGAAGGGAGATAAAATAATATACAGAACATAAAATATTTACCAGTAAAACAAAGCTCTGAGGAATGCACTTCCATCACTTCCTTTATCCTGCTGGTATCCTGTCTTCGTCCATATATAATAACATTACAGATGCAACCTTTAGTGTCAAGCCAGTCATTACCTGGTAGTCTAAAGTGGAATTCATTTTGTTAATTATTTATGCATTACTCTATAGGCATACCAACCCTGAACGTATACCCACTATAATAGAAGACTAAATAAGCTCTTAACAGGGTTTTTACAGTATATCATACATTTAGTTTAATACGTACACATTTAAACATAAAACTGAGTTAGGATTCAAAGAAAATGGATAGACAAGTAACAATTACAGGTTCTGTAATATTTTACCAAGAAACTATATACAGCATAATTTTTCAATAAGTGTTAGTTATACCAGGAAAGCATACTATGTCAGTGTCGCTTGTATTAAGAACGATCCACCATCTACTTATTAATATCTGCTTACTGTCAGTCCTGTGGTGGTACCCAAATATTGGAAGAACAGAGAAGGCTGACAAATTGTGTATAGATGGACTAGAGCTAGTGGTATACTTTAAAGTGCACATTTATGGACCCTTACTAGTACAATAACAGATTTGATTTTAGGGGCTCACAGCTAGCTACAGTAAAATTCAAAAGTTTATTTGCATCTCATGATAGTTTTAGAATTCTAATGATTTCTGCCAAAGATTTATTTTCGGACTGAATAATTGGGACATTTTGTATTCAAATGTAATTTTATATTGTTTTTTTTTCTTTTCAAAATATGCAAGTCAGAAGCAGACATACTGCAACATGTAGAATGTTGTTAAAAGTTGATGTTGTCCTTTAATTTTGTGACATGACCTTCTCTGTCTCTATATGAATAAGGCTAGTTTGACTGCAGCCATTTAAAAGAACATAAACAACGGTCTCTTGCCAATCATACATGCACTTTATTAGGTGTACTTATCTCATGTACATGTCTTTGGACTGTGGGAGGAAACCGGAGCATCCGGAGGAAACCCACGCAGACACGGGGAGAACATGCAAACTCCACACAGAAAGGACCCGGACCGCTCCACCTGGGGATCAAACCCAGGACCTTCTTGCTGTGAGGCGACAGTGCTACCCACTTAGCCACCGTGCCGCCCGTCTCTGAATGTAAACCTACAACGAGTGCTAACGGGGTATGTGCGTGGGTACTTATACCAAGAGATAGTTCTACTGCGCCTGATACACTAATACTGGTAGAACTATAGTGTTCATACGTCCGGTTTTAGGGCGGAGGGGCTGTTTTTTCATCTCACAATGCCTAGAAGACACATATTTGTCCTCCTTTGGAACCTAACCGGATGCTTGTAACCATCATAATTATGTGCCTGTCATTGGCTTACGAAGATGTCAAAATAAATTACTTGTATTTTATTGATTTAACGCCACCACTTTCCATGAGGACATCCACCACTTTATTGTGGAATGTCCAGCCCTGAAATGCTAGTTAATTACTAGGTTTTAATAACTGTTCACGCTGCCAATATGCCACACAAAATACAACGTACAGCTCTGAGTGGTCGGCTCACCTAGGGTTGCCAACCGTCCCGTAAAATACGAAATCGTTCCTTATTTGGAAACTAAACGTATTGAACTGATACGGGACGCGCTTTGTTCCGTATTTTTATCAGTGGGAGAGAAATGCTGCAGAATAGACTGAGACAGGGCGATATATATGAAACAGAAGGAAACTGCTGCTACCGTGGGAATTAGAAAGAGTTTGGTTATTATTTTAAGTAGTATTCACTTTTAGTCTTAGTAACGCCATGTATGCGCAGGCATATCAGCATAACAACCTGTTTATGACTCTGCTGTTGGAGTAGCTCAGTGGGCAGAGCGCACCGTGCTTATTTTTCCGCCCTAGGTTCGAATCCGGCTTAGGGCAAAACTAAAATAACACAAGCAGGGCCGGCGCTATTCCCCCAATTTCTCACTGCCTTCCTAAGCAACGCAGTCCAGAACCGGGGCTGCATGTCAGTGTGAAGATGGATTATGTAAAAATGTTGTTTGCACTACTGAAAAAAAATGTTACATGATGTTCTTTATGTTGTTTTGCCTAAAATATGGTTCTGATTTATTATTATAAAGAATGAAAATAATATATGTTAAACAGCCTAAATAAAACATTTTGATCATGTTCCTATGATGGTGTAAGACCTGTTATATTTTTTATAGGTGCAACCCTAACCGCCCCCCGCTCCCACTCAGGTAAACACCCGCCATCCCACCCCCCACCCTATGCCTTCTGCCAACCCGCCAGCCCAGGGTGTTCCTAGGGTGGCCACATTCATAGTCACAAAAAGGAGGACATTACACCCCAAAAGGAGGACGTCATACCAGAAACAGGGGGACATGATACTGCAACACACAGGATGAAACCATAACCCATATAACAGAGTTTTTGACCAATTTAAGCAAGAATTCTGTAACAAATTACTGTTTCACTCACCAAATGTTGTGTCTACTTTTGATATTTAAGTCTGTTCCTCGCTGCCTCCAAGTGACAAGCTTACTATTAAGGTTTTTATGCATGTGTGCTGTTGACACTATCTTGACTACACAAGCAGTGCCCATGGCCCCCCTCACCCCAGTCCAGACTCCTTCTAGACTCCTCAAGGGCCCTCCCCCGACTTGGGGCCCTGGTAACTCAGTCCCACTTTTCACCCCACTACGACGCTTCTGCCCACTGGTGTCTGATGCCCTCCTTTTTGGGGTTATGGAAGTGGCCAAGCTAGATACACAGTTGGTGAAAACTTTTAAAAAGTGGCTGTCTAACAAATGACCCCACCATTCCCATATAAAATACTAGTTGTGAAATATAGATAGATGATGGATACAAGCAACGTTTGTAGCAAAAGCTGAAGGGGAAGGGGTGTCAAACCGACGAGATGTGACATTGCTTTCCACCCGTATTTCGACAACCACTACCCCCCCACCCGCCATAAGCTTTTATTTTCAACCATCTCGCGGATTGGTCAGTTTTACTGGAAACACAGACCCTTGGCCAATCCTGGCGCAGGGGAGGCAGGACTTGTCCTTTTACGGTAGAAGTAAACAGCCTTGCCTGTGCGTGATGGAGTGAGAGCATGTCAGGGCTTGTTGTGGAGTGAGAGGGCGTGGCTAAAGCAGACACTTCGCGGGAGTGAGACGACTTGCTGTCACATTCAAGCTCACATATACTATACCGACAAACAAGTGAGTGTCAACACGCTCCTAACGCAATTTACTGCTTATTATAGCCTAAAGACACTTACAATCACACGCCATGAACAGATGAGCAGATTACCTCGGTAACTCGAGCTAAGCGTAGGAAAGAAAAGGACTGAGGTTTATGTGGACCAAAACAAGCACGGGCACGCCTCTTACTACCAAATAAACACTTCTGCCTGTGCCAAGTCAGGTGTCCTGCCAGGAGCAAGCACGTTAGAGCCGAGAGCTGGATACATTACTACAGATTACTACACAACTGTTTCATAGGTAAGGTCGGTGGTGTGTTTGCTTTGGTGTTTTCATTTTACCTTTTGCATTTTAGTTTGCTTTATTTTGTTATTTTGATCACACGCTACAGTAAGGGCATAGTGTTTGATGCGGTCAAACTTTATCACTAAGTGAGTGGATACTGGATTTCATCATTTTGGAGAAAGTGAAGGTGAAGACAGTTTGCACTGTGTTGAATGTGTTTGTTTCACTTGGTTTGATACAAATGTATACATTCGACGACATACTACATAGGTGTCCTTGAGTGTTTTGAAAGGCGCCATAAATAAAATGGATTATTATTATTATTTATACTTCCATACAATATGTATGGAACACTTAGACCTGTGTGCTGTACTGTTACTGGCATGATTGACTGTGGTTTGAAACTGCTGCATTGCCTGCATCCCAGTTCAATTCCAGTATAACAGCTGCAGTGAGTGGTTCCTAAAGTCATTCAATAACCATGCAAATCAGATTACTCTACTAATATGTTTCAGAATGACTGAAAGTTGCACTGTGAACGCACAATGAGTTGTATTTCGAGCTGGAAGTTACTTTCCAGTATGTTTAACACTTATTTCTCTTTCCTTTTTTTTGTAATATGTAATGTAGTGTGTAATGTAGTGTAGTAACCATGCTATCTTTCCATTGCTTCATACTTTCCGTTACCAGCTAAAAAAATGCTGAGAAAAATCTGCAGTAGTAAGTGTCGCAACATGGAAATTATAATCTCGACATTGCATATAAGCTTAGAATGAATTTAGTCTACTCGGTGAATACTGACAATCTGATTAAATTTGTACTTTTCGGTATTCGTGTCTGTATTCGGTCGGACTCGTGCCCGGTTCGTCAGCACGGATTTGTTTACAAACACAGTGGCGACACGCGCCGTGTGTGTTTTTCTGCCCCCTAGCGATCACTACAAGACATGCATGTGGCTCAAAAGAAAAACACTATACTATACTGTGTACTTTTTCTGTTAGGTAGTTGTTTTGTTTTAATTTCTTGCTAATATCTTGATTTAAACAGATTTTTGTACATATTGAATGATAGCTAATAATAATGAGGTGATAAATCGTGTGTATTTGTAAAGGACGCTGCTGAACACAAGTCAGACATTGCATACATTGATTTCCAGACAGGATTACTGATTATACTAATCATTACCTCTGTGAGTGTTATACTTACAAGATTAATTTCAATTTAAAATGACTGAGCAGAGGAACTAAGGAAATATGAAACAGAACAGAGATTAAAAAAAAAAAAAAAATAAAATAAAATAATAATATATATATATATATATATATATATATATATATATAATCAAAGTGATTTTAAGGTGCACCTGACCTGTCATAAATGTAGTTTAATTTGGACTCTTGACATAAGCAACCTTATTTTAGCTGTGAAAGAACTACTACATGATTTGTGCTATTAACTTTACACTTGTCACTGAAATGACATATACCATTATTAAGGAATTTTAGCTGTATTGGCCCCGCTGTCAGAGATGGAGTGATGACATTCCTTTGCAGTCTTTGAGCTTGTGTGTTTTAAAGGGGGCATGTATTACCCCCCTTCATGGACATTAATCTGCAAACTGACTTTGCATGAGCTGCAGTTTGAAATGAGGTATAGCAGGTTTCAAACATCTTAGATAAAGGGGGTGTGAATTGGAAATAACTACATGGGGGTAGTAATGTAAATGTAAGTATTTCCATTACAAAGGCAGATTTTCGAATGTTTGTTGGTTTAGTTGATTGTTTTGCTGTTTTTTTTGGTGGGCTAATTGAACACAGCACATGTTCAGAACATTGTATTAGCAACATGAATAATATTATTGGTCAATAAATGGTCAATTTGGCTTTTAAAAATTCTTAAACCACAAAGTGCCTATTTAAATGTTATAACATTAAATAATGTGCAAAATCAATGGTAAGGGGCAAGGTGATATTAAGCACAATAGAAAATTGTTTATTATGATACTACAGCAGCTATCTGTTCCTTGAATGTTTTTAAACAGCAACATTTACTTGTTTAAATCACATGTTTAAAACTAGTAAAAATAATACAAATTCGATCTTGTACCTTCCAAAGCAGCAGTGCCTAATTCAGACAAAAATGCCTACTATGTGGCCTTTTAAAAGCTTAAGTTAGAAAGTTGGATTTCACAGTGCTTGGTCTTTATCTAGATGATGTGCATTTCCTGACGTACAATTGCCTTTCTAATCATAGGTTTCTGCTTTCTGCGGGGCAGTGTTTGTTATGGCCCGGCCGCAAATGGACAGCAGGGTGGATGGTCAGGGCCCTGCGTCACCGCCGAGCTGCAGAATGGAGGTGTTGCGTTGGGACGCCCGGCCCAACGGGGGCACACAGACGGGCTCGCATTCTCGACGACCACGCCGGACCATAGCCACTCAGACCAACACTGTAGCACCACCTGTTATTTCCACACAGGATTCTGTAAGCACACCCAGTTCCCCACAACAGGATGGTCCACTCAGAGAAAGCACAGGTATCTATACTATCCTCGACACATCTTTCCATTGGTTGATGGTTAACAATGTGGTTTGTTAATAGCAATGTTTAAAGGGTTTAATTTGAGGTCAAGAAAATATAACAGTGCCTTTTTTAGAACACTTAAGCACTTGCATGTTGCAGCTTGCCCTGGGCAGGTGGTTTCCTCTGCAGTACTATCAGCACACAGTATCAGAGAGTTTTTTGCTCTGAGCTGCATTTTCTTTGTTTTTGGTCCTGCAGTTTCCTCTCATTTCCACATCGTGTCATAGGCACTGTATCCTCAGATGAACTCTTGCAGCGCCTCACTGTTGGCACCTTCTTTTTAAATGCTGCAGGCATTTGGCCTGCTCCCGATCCCTCCCATCTCATCTGTGGTCCATCCAATCATTCGCTGGCTCTTGTTCCTGTCCACCAATGACTGCGGTTCAGTTCAGGCTACACGGGCTTACAGTTACCCTGGCAACAAGCCAGAAGACCACAACTCTCCCTGTCTTGCGAGCAGTGTTTAGTCATCTGTTTGTGTATTAGCTGAACTCAACCCACCGTGCTTTTCCTGTGACTATGAAGCTGTTTTTTGTGCTCTTTAACAATAAAAGAGGATATTGTGTTGTCAGTTTGTTTTTCATGGTTGCTGTTTAATTATGCAATTATTACCACATATTACCAATGCAGAGTTGGTGGTAACTTTTCAGCCATGAGATGCCTATAGGTGGAGGATTTTGATCTATTTACAAGCTTTGACGTTAGAAAAATGAAGCTGTGAGGTACACCATGTCGCCAAAAGTATGTGGACACCGGACCATGAGCTTGTTGGCCATATCATTCCAAAACTATGGCCATTATTATGGAGTTTAACCCCCCCCCAACCTTTGCTGCTATAAGTGTTTCCACTCGTCTAGGGAGGCTTTGCACAATATTTTGAATCATGTCTTTGAGTATTTAAGCCCATTTAGTCAAAAGTCAGGTACTGATGTTAAGTCAGAGAGTCAACGTTCTAATTCCTCCCAGGTGTTCAGTGTGGTTGGGGTCAGGGCACTGTGCAGGATTCTCCACAATTCATGTCTTGAGGAAACATGCTTTATGCACTGAGGCATAGTCATTACCTAAACTGTTGACACAATGTTCAAAGCATAACATTTATTCCATATAATATAATATTAATATAATGTTAGACCATGTCTGTCTTCCACTTAGATTATCATGAATGGAGATTGGTTTTACAGTAAGTGACGTTATTTTTCTGTCTCTACATCAGGACCCGAACAGGAGTGGTTGTGTCCCACCGAGATGCAGCAGCCCCTGCCCGATTCTCTACCTGGGAGCAATAGTTCCTCGTCGAACTCAAGCCGTAGAGGCTCTGTCGCTGAGGAGGAGCCCATGGATGAGGAACAAATCGTGGGGAGAGTGGCCATCCAGTTGAGGACCATAGGAGATGAGATGAACGCTGTTTTCCTTCAGAGAAGGGTAAGAAGCTTGATTGTGCCACCTAAAACTAGCTACTTAAATTACTTGTAGGACAACATTGACATGATGCTCTTGTCTGTTGTAATGTACAATAGACAGCGATAGCAATAGCGGGACAGTGATAGCTTAGTGGTTAGGTACTGGACTAGTAATTAGAAGGTTGCAGGTTCAAGCCTCACTACTGCCAGGTTGCCACTGTTGCGCCCCTGAGCAAGGCCCTTAACCCTCAATTGCTCAAACTGTATACAGAATTGTAAGTCGCTTTGGATAAAAGCGTCTGCTAAATGCTGAAAATGTAAATGTAGGTATGAGGTGTCAGTGTTAATAGGTTCATTGTTACAAACACTAACAAGTTACTGATTGGACAGTTACATTTATCTAAGGTGTATCTTGCCCTGTCATCATACGATTTTAAGTTTCAACCCTGATGATGTTGGATCCATTTGTGGCCAGTAGATCAATACTACTGCTAACCCACTACTGCTAAGATCTGGGTGCTGGGTCTGGCATCTGCACAGACATGATTGGCTAATTTCTGGGGATAGGGGGTGGCCGAAACAGCTTGTCAGTGCATTCTCAGTGCTGGTCCCAAGCCAAAGAGAAATAGAGGAGCTGCATCAGGAAGGATATTCGTCGTAAAAACTGTTCCAAGTCTGGTATCCGGACCAGATCCACTGTGGCGACTCCTAAATATGAGAGCAGCCATAGTAGTTTAAACTGCTGTCTGGTTATAATAGATGCAATTTTTTTTCATGTCAGTTAGAAACACACCAGTCAATATGAGCACTTGTATACTGAAAATAAGAACTGAAAACTAAACCTTCTGTTTACTTTGGTAAACCATACATACTAATTCCTGAATCTAAAAATGTCTTATTATTTTCTAACCACGTGGAATATGTGCTTAAATCTTTCACTGACGTATAATTCTGAAGCTCTTCTAAAGTCTATCAGCTGATGCTTTATCATCAGGGTATGTTCTGTCAATGGTTTAACTCTGGTTACATTTTATGCATTGGTTTATATAGTTAGCCAGCATGTTATTCTCATTAAACAATGGCATTAGTTTTTGGTTAATGCCGAAGATGTCCTTGTAAACGTGGCCTTATTGTGTATTGTGAAAAGGTCCTGCAAGGATGGCCATATGATATTCATGACTTGTACTTAAAAGCAACAATGGATTCAATTCTGGCCTTGTTTTTGGTGTAATTGGGGAGAGGCACGTGCCGGCGACAGTGTTTGTGAAAAAGTGTGGCGGGTGTGTGCGCGTGTATAACCTCATGTGGCTTTTCTAGTAAATGGATCAATGCAGACTTTACCATGGCCAGCGCTGCAACTGGAGTCATGTTTCTAGTTTTGGTTGAACCCGATGCCCTCCTCCTCGCTCCGTCTCTCGCTCTGTCTCTCTGCCCTCCCTCCCTTCCTTTCTCACTCTTCCTGTCTTTCTCTCGGTCTTTCTCTTCGCCCTTCTCGATATCGCGTGCGGAGTCAGCCAGTGGATCAGGCAGGGAGTAAACAGGCTAATCTCTCCCTCCCCCATGCAAACCACCTCCCCCCCCTCCTCTCCTCGCCTCAGACAAACACACATGATGTCACCGCACCATTCCAGCATTTACTCGGCGCTCCGAAACCTGCCCGAGACACACACACGCATCCACGGATACACACGGGGACACACACACACCCAACGAAATACACAAACACACCCACCCAGTTGACACACACGGACGCTCACACGGCTACCCCTTCACAGTCACGTTCACTGACAGTGAATTGTCGGGCGTTTCGAACAATGCGCTCTCGCTCCCTCACACACGCCCACAAAAACACACAGACTCACTAAGATGCAGTTGTGAAGTCATGAAACCTTTGTGTTGCATTGCTGAACCAGCTGTTCGGGGAATCACAAGTGAGGGACTTGTCTCTTACCTCACTGAACTAGCGTGCTTGTACGCACACAAATGTTGTTTACTCAGAACCAGCAGAGAAAATGCAGGTACTTCCTCAAGCAGTATACAGCAACAAAAGCTCAGCTAGATACGGGTGTGTGTGTGTGTGTGTGTGTGTGTGTGTGTGTATTTTGGAGGGGGGAATTTTCAACACTTGCACGGGAGACCAGCTGAGCATAATCCCCCCCCCCCCCCCCCCCCCCCTCCTTTCAGTCTAACTACTCAGTAACTTTTTTCTGGTTCAGAGGCCGTTCTCCCGCTCACTGACACACGTGCCAAGGGTTCAAGGCTGCCTCACTGTATGTAAACACTCCAAGTGAAGATTACAATGGCATTTTTTACTGGGCAAAGAAGAACTTGCCATGGCAACATACACAGTTAGATAATCTAGCCCGGTCAGATAAAAACATCGGCCTATTAGAAGAACATGAAATCAAAAAAGGAAACTGTCTATCACAAGTCAGGTTATTTACACTGTGTTATTATTACACAGATAGGATGTTTTTAAAAGAACAAATTTAATTATGCATCCCTAGTGTACTCTAATTTGTTAAATTGTGACACATTAATACGTTTTGGATCGATTCCAGCAGTAAATCACTTGTTAAAAAGTTCAGGTTGATGTATTCACGGCTCAGTGACATGATTTTAGAACACTGGTACTTTTTTGAAATGATGTCTTTAAGTGACGCCATGTAGCGCAACAGGTAGTGGTGTCGTGCAGCTTCAGGGAGCCGGGTTTGATCCAAAACATGCCAGTATTTCTGGGGTGTGGCTCAGAGCTACTGTAACTTGGATTTAGCACAGTCAATTTGTCTTCCACTGCTGAGGGATACCCGATTGCATCCGAGGAGAGCATGTCGCTTTAAACGCCTTTTCTCGCCCCTGCAAAGGCATCTCTTCTGCCAATCAGAGTCCTTACACAGCATATGAGAACCCACCCACCCACACATAGTCCGTCCCCCACCCTGCAGATACGGTGGCCATTTAGTATCTGCTGCAGGCACTGCCAATCATGCCCACCAGATGGCACCCATCATAATTTTTGATAGTTTTTTAATTTTTATCACAAGTTTTTATAATCGTTATGGACATCCAACGTGATTTTTGTAAAAGCAATGTTTTCATTTAATGCACAGCAATGCAATAGGCTAAATGTTACCTGTGTTATATGGTTGTCTATAAACAATCAATTGGAACTCTCATAAAACTGGTAGCGGGAGTTCCGAAACTAAAATTTACCCATCTAAGCCTCTGCTCTACTGCAGGGTTTTTCAAACACTGGTCACGAGCCAAAAAAGGGTCGCAGAAAAATACTAAACAATAATGAAATAAACAAATTTTAACACGAAATGAACTTGTACATGAACCCCCTTTGTGGAGGCTTTACCTTACATCTTGTAAACCACAGTGGGACCAGATTGCCACCATTTTCATTAATTAAGTATATTCCGTTTTTGTTTTGTGTTTCGTTTTGATGCATTGTTTGTGTTGCCTGGACAAAATGTGGGTTGCTTGAAAAAAAGTTTTAAAAAAACCCTGCTGTACTGTATACATGCATCTGGGCTACATACATGGTAGAATATATCAACTAAGACTAAGCAGTAAAATCTGGATTATATGCCTACAAT
The DNA here is from genome assembly GCF_030014385.1 of Trichomycterus rosablanca. NCBI lineage: Eukaryota > Metazoa > Chordata > Actinopteri > Siluriformes > Trichomycteridae > Trichomycterus > Trichomycterus rosablanca. The sequence goes on from NC_086007.1 coordinate 19,460,206, forward strand.
ACAAGTTATAACGATGTGGTGTAGGCTATAGGTGCACTATATGGACAACATATTGGAACACCACTTCTAATTACTGAATTCATTTGTTCTAGCTGAAACAGTTGTTAAAAGGTGTTGTAAATCAATTATTTAAAGGTAATTATAGGCTTCCAACTTTGCAGTAACACTTTAGGGAAGGTCCTTTTTAGTTCCAGTTCCAAATGAACTGGAACATCAATTTAGACTTTCTTGACCATGCTCTTTTGAGATAATAGGCACAAATTCCCACAGACATACAGTGGCTGTTGGCATAGCTAAAAAGATCACATAGAGGTCACTGTATTTACAAGTTATCATATTAACAGTATTGATAAGCATGACAGGTAGTGTAGCTATAGAGAACAATCACATTTTTGTTAAACAAACATGTTATTCTGATGTTTATTGTAACAGTAAATGGTAAAGTTAAAAAACAAACATCTGTATTTGTCCCAACATTCCCTCTCATTATAGGGCCCCAAACAGTTAGTATTTTAGAAAATGATTAATCTTCTGTCCCACAGAGACATAATGCAAATAAGAAATTGCACAATCATGTTACATCAGGTTGTAATAGCTGATTAATTGTAACTAGAAGGTTCGCTAAGCAGGTAGTAGTTTTCCATTCCAGAACCTGTCACATGGTTTGTAAAAGCTTGTGTTTGTTAATTGCAAAGTGATCACCACGTATAAGCAATGTCGACTAACTATAGGCTGGACGTTGTTGTGGAAACTCAGCGGTCGTAGAGAGTCTGACCCGTCGTGGTGTTGACACTTGTCTGCCACGCCTGTCTTCTCACATGACATTTGTTAAGAAAGTTTTCTATACAGTCACAGTTTCATTGTTTGCTCACAGCACACTTCTCCCCGTGCTCCTTATGTGTCCTGGTTATTATGTGTTACAGAAACAACCCCAGCTAGTCTAGAAGGTTTGTGTGCACCTGATTTTTTTTCTATCTCTGTTCCTTCTCCCCCGTAGTGAAAAGTGTAGTTATTTTTAGAAGATGACTCACAACAGTTGTTGAATAGCAGCATCTCACCAGACTGTCACTGCAGACATTGTCTGGTTAGAACTGCTCAACAACTTACACATTCACACACACACACACACACACACACACAGTATCTTTCGTTCTTATTTACTTTCTCCTTTTTGCAACTATGCGTATATAAATATAGGAATGACACCTTACAATTTTTTTCTTTTGTCAAGTTCAGTGTGGCCAGCTGATTATCTAGTACTTGTTTTGTATAGCTGAATTATAAAAATACCTTTATATTCTTTTATAGTTAATTATTTAATTTTAGTTCCCAGATGCCATATACATAAATTAATACATTTCTAAATTTAATTTAGAAATTATACACCGATCAACCATTACATTAAAACCACCTCCTTGTTTTTACACTCACTGTTCACTTTATTTTATCAGCTCCACTTACCATATAGAAGTACTTTGTAATTCTACAATTACTGACTGTAGTCCATCTGTTTCTATTATTTGGGTGGTGGATCATTCTCAGCACTGCAGTGACACAGACATGGTGGTGGTCTGTTAGTGTGTGTTGTGCTGGTATGTGTGGGTAAGGCACAGCAGTGCTGATGGAGTTTTAAAACACCTTACTGTCACTGCTGGCCTGAAAATAGTCCACCAACCAAAAATACCCAGCCAACAGTGCTCTGTGGGCAGTGCCCTGTGACCACTGATGAAGGTCTAGAAGATGATCAACTCAAACAGCAGCAATAGATGAGCGATCGTCTCTGACTTTACATCTACAAGGTAGACCAACTAGGTAGGAGTGTCTAATAGAGCGGACAGTGAGTGGACATGGTATTCAAAAACTCCAGCAGTGCTGCTGTGTCTGATCCACTCATACCAGCACAACACACACCAACACACCACCACCATGTCAGTGTCACTGCAGTGCTGAGAATGATCCATGAAACCCCAGACTAACATGTCTAGGTGTTTAATTTTCCAGAATATCTTCTGACCTGTCTTTTTCTTTAAAGGGATTGGCCCATTTTTTTTATGCCCAGGAATGTAAATCAGCACAGAGGCTTCCTTTCGGAGAACAATAAATATAATAAGCCATTATCTTTTAGTTTGTTTGTTGTTTAACATGCCACGCTTTTCTATTTTGACCTCCAGCTGTGTGCTCTAACACATCTGATGAGAAGTTTAACACGCTGTGGTTGGTGTAACACCTACTCACTGTCGCTGTTTTTGTGTTTCAGAATGAAGTTGCACAGTGGCAGAACTGGAGAGGCCTGTACCGCGGCCTTGTGACCTTCCTGGCTGACACCATCAGTACCCTTTACCAGCACGGGCTCAGATAAACAAGACGGGTATTGAGCACTGTGGGGGGGCGCTGGCGCTTTCAAACGCAGCCACTAATTAACTGCACTGGCTCGGGGACATTTCTGCAGGACCAGAATGCACTGTGTTTTGGTTATTATTTGTTTGTTTGTGATTTTTTTTTTTCATTGTAAATGTTGTATATATTTTTCTGTTTCTTTTGGGAGAAGTTTTATGTAGCAAGTGACTGAAGTGTGTGTCCAGTGTGGGGGCATGTTGCAGAGAAATAGGTCTGCCTCTCTGGATCTCTAAGCTGTGAAGCAGAATCGTTTGGAAGTTTCATGTTTGTATTTTATTTTTACAATTTTGATCAGACTAAAGACTTGGAGAGGCTGTGATGGGTCAATTCGTTTTAAAACTTGTGTTTGGCCAATTCAGTAGAATAAATTATGCACCGTTATGATCTAAATTAGATTCAGATTGTTTTACTCTTGTGGTACATCCAGTAATATTTAGTTTAGTGCATTGTGTTTCATTGAGACACCAGTTTGGCCTCAAAGCAATGCCAAAAATCAGTCTGTCCAGGTCTTTAGGCAGCACTAATTAAAAGATCAGGTTGTGCTGTAGCTCCTCAGGCACTGAATTGTTGTATCTGTTTTGGAACATGCTCTTAGCTGCCTTGCAGAGCAGAACTGCCACACAATCAGTCACCAACAGCGCTGGGTGAAGCCTGGTTTATGCTCCTCCTGAAGCACTTCATGAAATTAACTTTGGAAAAGTCTAGAACATTCATAGTTGATCTAAACAAAGTGGTCCATGAAACAAATAGAAATAAGTGCACTGTAGTTGTATTAAGTAAAAGCACAGTCTTAATCATGAGGTTTTAGCAGGCCAATCACTGTGGTGGGCTATCAATCAGACATCAGACATTGTCATGTCAAAAGTGACTGTTTTGGCATGCATTTAAAAGCTTCAGAATTTTTTAGATGGAATCATAAGCCAGGCTTAAACGTCCCACTAAATAAGACTATCAACATGTGGACTAGTCAAGTGAAAGCCACACACTCACCATCACAGCACAAGTGTGGCCGATGTGCCTTACTTTACCCTTTAAATCCTGCATGTGCTTGATCCACCAGGGGCAATCATCGGACAGGGTATGAGGGTTAAGGGTCAGTGCCTTGGTGCTCCCACCTGTATCTACACTTTGGAACACATTACAATCACTCATTTCAATGATTGGTCACCTCCAGTGGAGGTACTGGAACTGAGGCCGGAAACCACGCGGACAAGCCAGACCACGCGTTTTCCAAACGGCTGGGTAGCAGTGTTAATATTTGGAATGATGTATATGTATATATTTTGGGAGAAAATGGCAACAGGCAAGAAATGGAAGGAACTGGCCGTTCTCTTTGCGATTTATTGTGTATATTTTGATGAAACTTTAAGTACTTTTTGGACTTTTTTCTGTTTTAAAGCTGTAAGTCAGGTTGATGAATTTGTTTAACCTTTTGGACCAATGCTGGCAGAAAGTAAGCCTACTTAAAACCACTGACTGTTTAACTGTTCACCAACAAATCTAAATTTGAATATACTGAGTTAAAAACAAGTTTAGTTTGCGAACATTCCCATAACGATTATTTATCCCTTGAAACAAGGGTGTTAGCTATTTATTTTGAATATCATTTCCTTAATGATGAGTTAAATGTTCTATAAAATACTTGGTTATAAAGCTAAATGGTTTTTGTTGCATCGTTAGGAAGATTTTTTTATGTAAACAAGGCTTTTAAAGATCCAGCAGACTGATGAGTGTAGAGACAAAAGTTTAATTGTCCAAGAACATACTGTTAATCTTTTACAAAGTATCTCTGTAACTAAAGCTAAAACTGTTGCCCTCAAGAAATATACAAACTAAAGCTCACAGGAGGCTAATTTGATTTGCTGCAATAAGAAACTAATAAAATAAACTGAGCCAGACTTTCTACTTGAAAATGAGTATTTTATAATTATTTGGATATGCAGGCTCACGGCATTCAGATGGTGAACTCTGTGGGGCCTTTTAACCAAACAGATGCTTGCATGTTGCCATTGCTCTCACCTGGACTTCACAGGCATGTATCACCATAGGTTTTGTTAGAAGAGCTTCCTTTACAAACCACTTGTGCGATGTCTGTGGGTAAACCATGTGAAAACCTCATTAGTTCTCATTTTCGGTCCCCTCGTTATGTGGGTATTGTAGCGCCGAGCATACTGAGTGCCACGGGTCTCTGTTTTGTGACTGCCTTGTCTTATGACTTCCTGTGTAAAGCAGTTGTGTAGGCCTCCACTTTCTGTGCCCGGTGTGTGGCTTCTTGTGGATAGGTGTGTTTTCTAACGCACTCCTTTCTTAAGGAAAAGGCCTTAAGTGTACTGTGAACATCACACTACACTCAAGCTCAAGTCAATCGCATTTTCTAGCCTTGTACATTTGCCGTTTGGACTTTTTTCTATGAATTTTCTATATGAATTTTGGTATGTTTATTTCTTTGCCTTTTTAAAATAAATAAATGAAATACGACATTATTTGTGACTCATTTGCTTCTTTTCAAATCTAATATATCAAAAAGGTAAAATAGCAAGGAATGAAACCAAATGACACTTGTTTAGACTGTGTAGTATGTGCTAGGGTCTATAAATGTGCCAGTAAGATTTCAAACCTTACAGGTCACAGGTCACCATGCCACTTGAGGTAGATTAATTCATATATACGAGGGATCTTTTAAAAATTTCCACACTTTTATATTTTCATTGGGAAGTGCGGAAACTTTTTGAAGAACCCTTGTATATACACCAATCAACCATAACATTAAAACCACCTCCTTGTTTCTACACTCACTGTCCATTTTATCAGCTCCACTTACCATATAGAAGCACTTTGTAGTTCTACAATTACTGACTGTAGTCCATTTATTTCTCTGCATGCTTTGTTAGCCCCCTTTCATGCTGTTCTTCAATGGTCAGGACCACCACAGAGTAGGTATTATATGGGTGGTGGATCATTCTCAGCACTGCAGTGACACTGGTGGTATGTTAGTGTGTGTTGTGCTGGTATGAGTGGATCAGACACAGCAGCGCTGATGCAGTTTTTAAACACCTCACCTCACCTGTCCCTGCTGGACTGAGAATAGTCCACCAACCAAAAATATCCAGCCAGCAGCGCCCCGTAGGCAGCGTCCTGTGACCACTGATGAAGGTCTAAGAGGTTGTAGAATTACAAAGTGCTTCTATATGGTAAGTGGAGCTGATAAAATGAACAGTAAGTGTAGAAACAAGGATGTGGTTTTAATGTTATGGCTGATCTGTGTATGAATTAATCTACCTTAAATGACATGGTGACCTGTGACCTGTAAGGCTTATTTTTTTTGTATTTGTAAACAACACTATAGAGTAAAACCTTTATATTTCAAACAGGCATGACTGGTTTATCTGTGCTGTGTAAGAATGACTGACTGTTCATGAATCCAGTTGTAGTGTTTTATGTAAACATTTTTGTACAGATTAGGTCATTTCCATCTTATTGCTGATAATAAAGGGTCAATGACTAGTTACTCTAATACTTTAATATTTCCTGCTGACTGAAAATTAGCAGGACTGGAGATTATCAGTGTATTTGTGATTAATAATACAGATATTCAGAATGGATTCACAGCACTAAGTATTTGCATTGTGGCCCAGCTGGTAGAAGGGGTGTTGTGTAATAACATGTATCTTTGGGATCAGGGTTTGATCCTTGCCATCGGCTAATATTTGGCTATTTATTCAACCATTATTAGCATTATTATTAATGCACTAGCTTACCTGGGCTTCAGCCCAGGGGCCCCAAATAATTGAGGGCCCCGGATTGGCTGTTTTATTTTGTATTTATTTTGTTAGTTATTTTGGTTAATAAGAATGATGGGAAGCTTACAAACCAATGATTTTGTAAATCATTTACACGTTATTCATATTTCTGACTGTTGATTGGCCAGATAAACTCTAACGAGCTGCTGTAATTCTGATTGGTGTTTTCAATTAAGCAACGTGAACGTTAGAGCTAGTTTGTGAGTGACATTCAGCTCAGCCAATCAGAATGCAGCACCAGGTTTATACACGTGTGTTCGGACGTTCTGCAGTTAGTATTGTATATGAGACTCGCCTTATGGTCCCAGCATTAAAGTTCGGGTTCTGGAGCTCGGCAGTGTAAAGTGCTGTAACGCTCACTGAGGTCCTGACTAAACAGTTAAAGTGACTCGACCCTGTCGTGTGCTTTTACTCCCACACCTCCACCACCGCACAGCAACAGACCCGCAGCATCCCCACCAGACAGCGGCTAGGTGAGCCGACCCTCTACAGTAGCAAGTGGCTAATGCTAGCGGTAAAGTGCCGCAATAGCGAAAGTAAAAACACAACAATATTTTTGTTAAGTAAAATATAAAAATAACTAAAACACAATGAAATATCAGAATACATGTAATCACAATACACAGTGAGTACACAGCAAGGGATTTTGGGAATCTGTGTAACCTGCTTAACATTACTAGACATATATATAGAGGGGGGCCCAAAATAATTTTTTGCTCCTAGTTAAGCCACTGAACTCTGTTGTCTTGCGTTTTGTACTGATTTTATGAAAACTATATGTGGGGGCCCACAACCAGCTGTAGCCCCTGGGCCCACAGGCAGGTTAAATCGCCTCTGGAGAAGGTCATATGTTATTTAGGTTGTTATTTTCTATTAGCTTCACCCTGGCCTGGATTACAGTGGGTCTAGCACCAAACAAAATAAACTGGTTACTGAAAATAAGTGGAATTAATTATACAGGGTGTCCTTAAAGTCTGAACACATAGGAAATATCACTATTTAATAACTTACATTATGTGCTGTGCCACCCAACCACCCTGAGATGTTTGTTTGTTTGTTTATTAGGATTTTAACGTCATGTTTTACACTCTTTGGTTACATTCATGACAGAAACGGTAGTTACTCATTACACAAGATTTATCAGTTCACAAGGTTATATCAAACACAGTCATGGACAATTTTGTATCTCCAATTCACCTCACTTGCATGTCTTTGGACTGTGGGAGGAAACCCACGCAGACACGGGGAGAACATTCAAACTCCACACAGAAAGGACCCGGACCGCCCCACCTCGGGATCAAACCCAGGACCTTCTTGCTGTGAGGCGACAGTGCTACCCACTTAGTCACCGTGCCGCCCACCCTGAGGTGTAAATCAGCCTACAAACAGTATCCTGCCTTAGGTAACTATGGAACAGTGACTCATTACAGAAAGTTTGGCAATAATAGTTCCATCCTGCACGTTAAACCTACAAACATGCAGTACAAACATAATGAAACAAGAAAAACAGTTTGAACCATGACATTTTACCTGGTGGAAAAAGAGTCAGATCTAGTGACAGTGTAAGGACTCCAGGATGCAGGCTGTTTGCTGAGGATTTTCACTATCAGTAACTAATCCTGCTTTCCCCTATTATACTATATGGCTGAGATTTTGCATGTGTTCCTTTACACTCGTCTCTTCACAGAAATGAGAGAACATTTTGTTTATTTTACCACTATCAGTGGCAGTTGCCTTGCAGTCAGCACGCCATGTGCCTGTCCAGCATCCATGCTGAAGTACAAAGAGTGATTTATAGCTATATCTCTTAACATGATCAAGAAAACAAAGGCAATGTTGGGCAAAATCAAAGAAACCTAAATGGTTAAAAAGCTTGGTCTATATATAACACCTATCATTTCATGTACTGTATCAGGTGCCAAGTCAAAATCAGTCTTGTACCACTCCTTTGCAACTTGTCAAACCAGTATATCCTGTTTTACTGGTGGGCAGAAAGTAACACTGGCAGTCTTGCTTTGGCGACTGGTGCTCAAAACATGTTTTCAGTGCATCTTCCCTGTAGTACTAAATTTGCATGGCTCCAGCACAGTTAGTAATTGTGAATCCCTAAAGGGCAATTGAAGAAATATAATTACTTGTAAATATCACACACACATTATGTATGTGTGTATATACACCAATCAGGCATAACATTATGACCACTGACAGGTGAAGTGAATAACACTGATTCTCTCTTCATCACGGCACCTGTTAGTAGGTGGGATATATTAGGCAGCAAGTGAACATTTTATTCTTAAAGTTGATGTGTTAGAAGCAGGAAAAATGGGCAAGCGTAAGGATTTGAGCAAGTTTGTGATGGCTAGATGACTGGATCAGAGCCAAAACTGCAGCTCTTGTGGGGTGTTCCCGGTCTGCAGTGGTCAGTATCTATTAAAAGTGGTAAACCCGCGACAGGTTCATGGGCGGCCAAGGCTCATTGATGCACGTAGGGAGTAAAGGCTGGCCCATGTGGTCCGATCCAACAGACAAATTGCTGAAGAGGTTAATGCTGGTTCTGATAGAAAGGTGTCAGAATACACAGTGCATCACAGTTGTGTATGGGGCAAGTCAGGGTGTCCATGCTGACCCCTGTCCGAAAACAGAAACAATGGACATGTGAGCATCGAAACTTGACCACGGAGAAATGGAAGAAGATGACCTGGTCTGATGAATCACGTGGATGCGTTTGCATCACTTACCTGGGGAACACATGGCACCAGGATGCACTATATGAAGAAGGCAAGCCGGCGGAGGCAGTGTGATGCTTTGGGCAATGTTCTGCTGGGAAACCTTGGGTTCTGCCATCCATGTGGATGTTACTTTGACACGTACCACCTACCTAAGCATTGTTGCAGACCACATACACACTTTTATAGAAACGGTATTCCCAGATGGCTGTGGCCTCTTTCAGCAGGATAATGCGCCCTGTCACAAAGCAAAAATGGTTTAGGAATGGTTTGAGGAGCACAACAACGAGTTTGAGGTGTTGACTTGGCCTCCAAATTCCCCAGATCTCAATCCAATCGAGCATCTGTGGGATGTGCTGGACAAACAAGTCCAGTCCATTAAGCTTTTTCAACATTCTTTTTCGCCAATTGGCTGATGCTGTCTTTATTTTTTATTTATTATTAATTTATTATTTTCATTATTATTTTTATTAACTGTACAGTGTCCTTGGGTACCTTGAGGCGGGAGGAGTAGTAATTGGTCATGTCTGAGAGACTGTGAGAGAGCGTATAGTCCGGATTAAGCGCCATCTGATTTACATCTTTTTGGCCCGCTCAAAGAAGCTTTAAGGGGAAGAAGATTTTCATGTGATGATGATGTGAAAGCAGTGGTGCATCAGTGGCTACACACTAAACCAAAAACATTTTTGCTGATGGCATTAAAAAGTTGGTATGACGCTTGGAAAAATGCATCGGTAGGTGAGTATGTAGAAAAGTGATGCAATTTGAATTAAATAGAGTTTTTAAAAATGTACTGAAACTTTTTGAAGAACCCTCGTATTATTATCGCTCAGTCATCCTGACAGTTAAATTAAAGATAGTGTTAGAAATAAAAACAGGCCAGACTGGACAGACAGGACTCCCAATCAAAACAATGTTTCCCTTATGGTTCTGAGTCATCAAGCAGCCTACGTCATTGCATTTACCTTTGCCAAGGTCGTAGATGTACTTCCCGACCATAAATAGCCTTGAATCACACAACCAGATAACGTGTGCCGTGTTCTTTTCTTTTTTTAAAAACTGACATCTCACATGTCATCTCAATCATTTTTAGCTGTACACCAATCAGCCATAACATTAAAACCACCTCCTTGTTTCCACACTCACTATTTTATCAGCTCCACTTACCATATAGGAGCACTTTGTAGTTCTACAATTACTGACTGTAGTCCATCTGTTTCTCTGCATGCTTTGTTAGCCTGCTTTCACCATGTTCTTAAATAATCAAGACTCTCCCAGGACCACTACAGAGCAGGTATTATTTAGGTGGTGGGTAATTCTTAGCACTGCAGTGAAACTGACATGGTGCTGGTATGAGTGAATCAGACAGAGCAGTGCTGCTGGAGTTTTTAAATACTGTGTCCACTCACTGTCCACTCTATTAGACACTCCTATCTAGTTGGTCCACCTTGTAGATGTAAAGTCAGAGACGATCGCTCATCTGTTGCTGCTGTTTGAGTTGGTCATCTTCTAGACCTTCATCAGTGGTCACAAAACGCTGCCCATGTGGTGCTGATGGCTGGATATATTTTTGGTTGGTGACCTATTCTCAGTCCAGCAGGGACAGTGAGGTGTTTAAAAACTTCATCAGCACTGCTGTGTCTGATCCACTCATGTCAGTGTCACTGCAATGCTGAGAATGATCTACCATCTAAATAATACCTACTCTGTAGTGGTCCTGTGGGGGTCCTGACCATTGAAGAACAGGGTGAAAGCAGGTTAAAAAAAGTATGTAGAGAAACAGATGGACTACAGTCAGTTATTGTAGAATACAAAGTGCTCCTATATGGGAAGTGGAGCTGACAGAATAAACAGTGAGTGTAGAAACAAGGAGGTGGTTTTAATGTTATGGCTGATCAGTGTATAATAATGATCATCCTGCCAAGCACCCTTCATGGCTTTCCAATCACTAGAAGTGTTTATTTATTTTAACTTGCAAACATGCAAACTCCACACAGAAAGGACCCGGACCGCTCCACCTGGGAATCGAACCCAGGATCTTCTTGCTGTGAGGTGACAGTGCTACCCACTGTAGACACAGTAGAATTCCACTTTCTTTATTTCTATAATAAATGGAATTTTAAAAGATCCTCCAACAACCCATTCGACACTTGTTTAAGAACATTCCAAAAATATACACGAAGCTTCTTGAGAGGCCAATTATGAACCTACTACTTTAAGTTTCTGTTTTTTGTCCACCCCCTGCATGTACTGGTAAAAACATAAATCTACAACCCAAATCAGAAAAAGTTGGAACAGCATGGAAAATGCAAATAATAAAAAAAAACAGAGTTTCTTACATTTACTTACAGGATGAACCTGAGATATTTAATGTTTTGTCTGCGTAACTTCATTTCATTTATTAATAATAAACATCCATTCCTGCATTTCAGGCCTGCAACACATTCCAAAAAAACCATTCCTTTTCACCACACCACCACAATACACGTTTTTACTGTGATGGTCCATCCTAGATGCCTCCGAGCCCAGAGAAGTCAACGGCGCTTCTGGACATGGTTAACATAAGGCTTCTTTTTTGCACAGTAAAGTTTTAAGTGGCATTTGTGCATGTAACTCTGTATTGTAGTGCTTGACAAAGGTTTGCCAAAGTAATCCCTCACCCATGTGGTTATATCAGCTATTGTTGAGTGGCGGTTTTTGATGCAGTGTCGTCTGAGGGATCAAAGATCACAGGCGTTCAGCTTAAGCTTGCACCCTTGGTCTTTACACACTGAAATTCCTCCTGATTCCATAAATTGTTTAATGATATTATGCACTGTAGAGGGAGAAATATGCAAATCCCTTCCAATCTTTCTTTGGGGTACATTGTTTTAAAAAATTTCAATCATTTTCTTACGCATTTGTTGACAAACTGGAGATCCTCTGATCATCTTTGCTCATCAAAGACTCAGCCTTTACTGAATGCTGCTTTTTGATTTTGAACCATGATTACAATCAGTTGTTGACATCACCTGTTTGGAATCACATAATTATTTAGTTTTTTTACCTCATTACTAACCCTAAATTGCCCCCATCCCAACTTTTTTTGGAATGTGTTGCGGGCCTGAATGGATGTTCATTAACAAATGAAATGAAGTTGAGCAGATAAAACATGAAATATCTTGGGTTCAAACTGTCTGCAATCAAATAAAAGACAAAGTAAATGTAAGGAAGAGCCGCTCAGGTGGCGCAGTGTTAAAGTACGCTAGCGCACCAGAGTTGGGTTTCTAGATGCATCGTATGAAAACTCAGCTCTGCCTTTCCGACTGGGTTTGGCGGCAGTATGAACAACGTTTGGCTGTTGTTCAGGGTTAGGGGTAGAGTCGGAGCATAGGTCCTCATAACTGGTGCGACTGCGGACCCTGCTGTTGACTGACGCCGCCTGCACAGGGCTGAGGAATCACATTGAGGGGGGTGTGACCCTCCGTGCGCAGTGTCTCTTGGTGTATGAATTCGGCTCGTGCAGGTGAAAAATGCAGGCTGTACTGATTGCGTGCCGGAGGGGGCGCAAGTCAGTTAAGTGGTGTCCTCAGTCAGCAGTGAAGGGTCGAATCAGTATAGAGGACACAATAAGGGTAATTGGACATGACTAGAATAGGGATAAGAATGGGGGGGGGGGGGGGGGGGAGTGGGGAAAAAAATAGATAATTAAAAGTAAATGTAAGAAACACTGCATTTTTATTTTACTTGCATTTTCCATACTGTCCCAACTTTTTCTGATTTGGGGATGTACATTTTTTTAACTGAAAAACATCACAGCCAAGAACAGTCAGATGACAAATCAGTCTGATAGTCTTAAACTATTTATTAGTGGTCGGCTACAAGAAAAAATAGAAATAATAATAAAAAATAAAATAATTATTAAAATTAAATTTATCAATGCAATGAATTGGTCTACTTACAATTATTTAATATAATATTAAACCCCATTTTAAAATTGCTTGGCTTAAAATTAAACAGTGTTTGGTCCAGTATGGATTTTTTGGTCATTAATAGCCTACAGATTTTTTACCTTATACAATATAAAGCGGTAATTATGGATGATTTATTAAATTAATGACAACCATCAGCTAAATATCATTGTGACAAGACACTTGTAGTTCAAACCAGGTTTTTTTATTAAGTTCAAATTACAAAAACATTGCATGGCAAATTGCTCCACTTTTCTTACAGTTTCAAAAGTTCAGTCAGAACATTTGTTTCTTGCTGCACTAAAACAGTTTGTGGTGCTTTGAGTGCTTTGATTTCAACCCCCTTGAAACCACCTTGTTCTTCTTTATGATCGTTTGGATCCGAAGAAGTCCACAACGCCGCTACTGTTTAGTCCATCAAAGAAAAATAAATTCCTGTGTGGAGCATCCCTCTGAGACAGTGCCTGTTTTAATACACAGGAAAAAAAGTAAAAATCACACCACGTGCGAACCATTTGGTACATTTACCAGTATCTGTTTGTTTACCTAGGCTGTTACGGTTAACCTGTGTGATTAAACTGATAGATCTTTGTTGTGGTACATGTGTGGCTGTGGGTAAGGGACAGCATGAACTGCGTGTGGGTTGCAGCCTGTTTCATCATGCAATAAAATGGCGAGACGGCCTGGCTGCTCTCCACCACCATGTGGGTGCAAAGGCGTGCCCGGCAGCTATGTATCAGCCACCACAAGCAACACACACACAAACACACCCACATACACACACACACACACGCTCTCTACCTGACTCTGAATGACTCCTGCATGCTGCAGTTATGGTTAGTTCAACCTCAATGAACCTGCACCACTAAGCTCAGTATAAAGAGAGCCGGCATAAAGAGACTCAGCATTTCAATATCCCACTATGTAAACATGACTTGCATCGATATCCACAACCACAAATACCTCGTGGGGTTCACTTTAAGTGAGTCTTCAGTAACGGCTGTAATTCACATGTTATGATTCAACATTTCAGACACCAGATTTCAGTGACCGGAATTTTACCTTTTCAGTTCTGGCATTTAAAAAGTGCAGGCATCTAAAAGGTTAAGATATAATGCCAGATTCCAGGGGGGATGGCAGCTGTCATTTGCCTTACATTATATAACCAACAGTATGTGGACAGCTGACCATGCACTTTTTGGACATTCTATCTTATCTCTGTGCCCTCTTTCCTTGCAGCAATAATCATCTCCACTCTTGGAAAGGCTTTTCACAAGCTTTTGGTGTATCTGTGGGAATTTGTGGCCATTTAGTAAAAGGGCATTCGTGAGGCAAGGTACTAATGTTGGACAATCAATCCAAGTTTTGAAATGGATTGAGGACAGGGCCACTAGAGTTTCTTTACACCAAAATAGACAAAGCATGTCTTGGACAATGGGCCTTACATGCACAGGGGCACAAGCAAGCTGCAACAGAAAAGGGTCTTTTCCAAACTGTTGCCACAAAATTGAAGGCATATAGATTGTCTGATGATGTTAATTTTACACACCTGTTAGCAACAGGTGTGCCTGTAACCCCTGTGCCTAAAACCACATCACCAGAAACTATCGAGTTGTGTCCCAAAGCATTTTGAATAGAAGTCAATGTCATATTTGGAGTAACTATTTAGTACGTGCCATGCTGTTTGCAACATATCAACTATTTTTAAATTAAAGGATGAAGGGCTGTTTGTCAAGTATCATGGTGATTCAGATAAATACAGAAAAGCTTTTTCTTTCTCTAAAACTACCAATAATCTTGGTTATATAATTGGGTTTTATAATATATACCCAAAATATCAAAGATCTGTAAACAAACAAACATAGCCTGTAGCTTACAAAACAAACAAAACAGCCTAAAACAAAAAAAACACAGCCTGAAACAAACACAGCCTGTGACTAGCAAAAACAGACAAAACATAGCCTGTTACTAACAAAAACTAACAAAACAGCTTGAAACAAAAAACTAACAAACAAAACACTGCCTGAAACAAACACAGCCTGTGACTAGCAAAACAGACAAAACACAGCCTGAAACAAAAAAACTAAAACAAAACACAGCCTGAAACAAACACAGCCTGTGACTAGCAAAACAGACAAAACACAGCCTGAAACAAAAAAAACTAACAAACAAAACAGCCTGAAACAAACACAGCCTGTAACTAACAAAAACTAACAAAACAGCCTGAAACAAAAAACTAACAAACACAACACAGCCTGAAACGAACACAGCATGTGACTAGCAAAACAGACAAAACACAGCCTGAAACAAAAAAACTAAAACAAAACACAGCCTGAAACAAACACAGCCTGTGACTAGCAAAACAGACAAAACACAGCCTGAAACAAAAAAACTAACAAAACACAGCCTGAACCAAACAGCCTGTAACTAACAAAACAGCCTGAAACAAAAAACTAACAAACACAACACAGCCTGAAACAAACACAGCCTGTGACTAGCAAAACAAACAAAAGACAGCCTGAAACAAACTCAGCCTGTAACTAATGAAAACAAACAAAACAGAGCCTGAATCACAGTCTGTAACTAACAAAAACAAACACAGTGTGAAACAAACAAAAAAACTGCCTGAACTAACAAAAACAAAATCAGAGCCTAAAACTAACAAAAATGAAATACAGCCTGAAACAGTTTCAGGTGTTTTTTGTTAGTTACAGGCTCTGTTTCAGACTGTATTTAATTTTTAGGCTGTGTTTTGTTTTTAATAGTTTTAGGCTCTTATTTTGTTAGTTTCAGGCTCTTATTTTGTTTTTGTTAGTTTCAGGCTCTTATTTTGTTTGTTTCACACTGTGTTTGTTTCACACTGTGTGTTTTAGGCTGTGTTAAGTTTTTGTAGTTCAGGCTGTTATTTGTTTCTTTTCACACTGTGTTTGTTTTTGTTAGTTTCAGGCTGTTTGTTTTTGTTAGTTTCAGGTGTTTTTGTTAGTTACAGGCTCTAAAAAAACACAGCCTGTAACTTCCAAAAACAAAACAGCCTGAAACACAGTTTGTAACCAACAAAAACAAAACAAACAAAACAGCCTGAAACCAAAACTAACAAAACAGAGCCTGTAACAAACAAAATATATAGAAAACAAACATAACACAACCTTAATCAAAGTCAGCCTGTAACTAACAAAAACAAACAAAACAGAGCCTGTCTGAGGGGGTGTGTTTGTTATGGACCTGCTCGGTCAGGACTGGAGGTCAGCAGCATTAGAGAGGAAGTGAAATGTGATAAGGTGATTGGGGGAAATCGGGGGGAAAATGCATTAACAAAAAAGCGGGAAAAAACTGCCTGTAACCAACAAACAAAATACAGCCTGAAACAAACTAACAAAGCAGCACAGTCTGTTACTAATAAACAAAACAAAACATAGCCAGTAACTAACAAAACCAAACATTGCCTGTAACTAATAAACAAACCAGCACAGCCTAAAGATTAGTAATTTTAGTGATCTTGTACTCAAATATGCAAACATGTAAAATGTTATTACTTCTTATTAATGCTTATTATTGAAAATATTAATGCTTTAAATTATTTTTGCTTAAATTGCCAGGGCAAATTTCAGAAATCTATGATTCTATGGGTTAAGTGGAAGAAAACTAGGCATGTCATGAATATTCCTAATTACAGATGAACCTTTAAAACTAGCTTTAATGCTGCTAAAAAAACGACGTCCCCTAAACTCAAAATCTTTGAAATTTGACGAAATTCGTGGAGAAATTTGTACCCTTAAACTCGACATGTTCAGCTTTTTAAAAAATCTATTTATTTATTTCAAATTAACAATGAACAGCCACTTTGTTTAGCGTTTGGCTTGAGCAATGCGGTAAAACACTATCAAAGTGCGCATATGAGACGAATCTGCATTTGTGTGGAATAACCATCAGATTCACATGTATCTGTGTTTAGCAGGATTTTCCACCTTTCACTTTTAAACATGTGTTATAGCTCGAGGCGCTGAGAAATTGTGAGAATCAGCTTGTCCATAAGAGTCTGAAACGCTTATCATAAAAAAAAGCTTGATGTGTTTTGTCTGTAACTGACAAAAAAAAATCCTGAACCTAACAAAAACAAACAAAACACAGTCTGAAAAAACACAGCCTGCAGCTACCAAAAACAAACAAAATAGAGCCTAAAACTCACAAAAGCAAACAAAACAGTCTGAAAAAACACAGTCTGCAGCTACCAAAAACAAACAAAAGAGCCTAAAACTCACAAAAGCAAACAAAACACAGCCTAAAACTCACAGAAACAAACAAAACAGCCTAAAACTAACAAAAGCAAACAAAACACAGCCTAAAACTAACAAAAATAAAACATAGCCTGAAACTAACACAGCCTGTAACTAACAAAAACAGACAAAACACTGCCTGAAACTAACAAAACACACCCTGAAACAAGTTTAGTTTAGTGTTTAGTTTTTAACGCCATGTCTGCCCTTTGGGCCATGTTCATGGCAGGAAAGGTTGTGATCTGTCTTTTATTTACTTATTTCCTTTCACCCTGAAACAAACACAGCCTGTAACTACCAATAAACAAACAGCCTGAAACAAAACACAGCCTGTAACTAGCAGACACAAACAAAAAGCCTGAAACAAACTTGTGTTATAGCTCGAGGCGCTGAGAAATTGTGAGAATCAGCTTGTCCGAAAGAGTCAAACGCTTATCGTAAAAAAAAGCTTAATGTGACAATGTATTAACAGCACAACATAGGAACACTAAACCTCTCCTAATTATTACCGCTCATAAATTCTCTTCACTAATGAAATTCCTCACTCGTTGTTTTACTACAATAAGTCATGTTAATCTTTGTGCACCGTCACACTTCATAGGAAATAACGGCACAGTCGGTGCAAAAGTGGCTTTGCCGCTTCTCATGTGAATGGGCCTTTACTTGACTTTAGCTGTTTTTCAATTGTATTTCATTGTTTTTATTATATTATTTTTATTATACTTGTGTTATTGTCAGTGTGTAAGTGTCAAAAACAAGCCCATTATTTTACGTTAGCCTATAATACATATGGTTCCATGGAACGCATTAATAGGTTTCCGATTCATCAAGGCCAGTCCCAGAACCAACTGACGTCAAGTTTCAAGGTATCACTGTACATCGGTAAGTGTGGGTCAGAATCTTCAAAGAGTCAACGTTTGTCATAAGTTGAATTAAAATAAATAGTACTGAGTGGGATCATACCTTGACAATCTCCTGACCTAGTACTCCTCCAACCACAGCACACACTGGTGCCATCTCAGAGAAGCAATACCTTTAAAGATCAAATATACAGAGAAGTTATGCTTGTATTTGGACACTTTATGAGTATATAAGTATATAATGCAGGATGGGGGATGTGTTAGCAAGCACCTGACAAAGTTGTCTGGAAGGAGGTCCGGATTCACTCCCATGGACTCTAGGAGGTCATCTCTGATCTGCAGGAGCAGTTTGGAGTCCTCAGCATAACTACCAGGCTGAGGATCTCGTCCTTTATCAGTACGGAACTTCAACATTACTGTAGGGGGAGAGAGAGAGAGGACTTCATAACAAGGAACAGTATGTGTATAAGTGTCACTAATAAAACAAAGTGATGGAACCTAGTAACTCAAGGGTAACACGTGTGCATGTTTAAATCCCTGACAAAAAAATGACCGTTCATCTTGTGCAGATTTTACTGGCATTACTTTGAAAGTGTATAGTTACTAACTGTAGTTCATCTGTGGCTATGCAAAATGTTAGATCCTTCTATGTTCCATTTATTATTAAACAGGATCATCAATGATCAAAAATTATTTGGTCGTGGGCCATTTCTAGTACAGCATTAACATAGTGAGGATATTTTGTGTTGTACACTGGTATTTTAACACAGAGTAGGCTAAAAGCATTAAAAAAATTGACAGATTGTTTTGACATTCATCAGTTTTATGCATCTTTGTCATTTATTACTTGTTAGTTTAGCCTTTCTATTACTTTTCAACATCTGTGTGAATTATGGCATGTATATATAACATGTAAATAAGGGTAAACTGAGTAAAGTCAATGATACCAATGATAATACTGTATGTGAATAAGGGATGAGTAAGCCTTAGACACCCAAAGCAAATAATCAATTATAAATAAAGATTAACGCATGTTGAGCATCACACTAACTACAAACATTTTAGAAACACATGTACACTTGCTTATTCATATAATTATCCAGTCACTCCACTCATGTACATTTAGCAATATATACAATTACAGAGACGCTTCAATAATGTTGCCATAAGAATGTGGCATGAACATAAATGACTTTTCCCATGAAAATGATTGTTGGTGGCCGCTCAGGTGGCGCAGCGGTAAAGTACGCTAGTGCACCAGAGTTGGGGTTCTGAATCTCGACTCCTCATGGCTGGAAAAACCGCCTGCACGGGGTTGGGGAATAATGCTGATGGGGGTGTGACCCTCCGTACACAGCGCCCATTAGTGTATGAACTCGACTCGTGCAGGTGAAAAATGAAGTCTGTACTGATTGCGTACCGGAGGGGGGCGCAAGTCAGTTGAGAGGCATCCTCAGTCAGCAGTGAAGGGTCGAACCAGAATAGAGGACGCAATCAGGGTAATTGGACACGACTAGACTAGGGGAGAAAAATTGGGGGGGGGAAGTGGGGAAAAAATAGATAAGAAAAAAAAAGAAAAAAAAAAAAGAAAATGATTGTTGGTGGAAGTCTGACTGGTATGTGTACGTCAAAAACATACACAACGTCTGCTAATAGTCAAAAAGAATTTACACATTATGGTGTAAAAAACAAACAATATCCAGTGAGCGACAGTTCTGTGGGAGCGGCTACTTTACAAGTCAAAGAAGAATGGCTAGACTTGTTTGAGCTTACAGAACGGTTACAGCAATTAAAATAACCATAAAGCATTAGCAGAAAAACATATCTTAATGCACAGAGTTAAAATGTTAAACTTTGAGGTGAATGATCTACAACAGAAGAAGACCACAACAAGGTCCACACCTGTCAGCTTAAAAGAGGAATTTAAAGCTACAGTGAGCATAGGATTACCAGGACAGTTAAAAATTTAAACACCCTAGGTGGTCTGATACATCTTTATTGCTTCTGCAACATGCAGATGATAGCATCACCTATAAAACCTGATGTAGTCTTTAGCTCTTGTAGCTCAACCACCTCATCCTTCAATGTTTAGGGCGTCAAGATGCTACTTGCTCCACACAGTTGTAAAGAATAGTTATTTGAGGTACCCTTCCTGTCTGCTAAAATCTGGCTCATCTACAAGGTGTTTCTGCAGACAGGACAGCCTTTTTTTAAATGTTTTTTTTTTAATGTTAAACTGTTCTGTATAAACTCTAGAGACAGGTGTTTCTCAAAAAGTGGGGTGTGTATAAGACTGTATATAGCTCTGTAAATGCACAATTGCAATAAAAGTATTAAACCCTATTGCAAACTAGGTTTATTCATGAGATTCCAGCTGTTTGCAATAAACCAATCAAAAAGGAACATTTTAAAGCCCAAGACATCTAATATAACAGGTGATTTCATCAAATTCAACACAATGACAAGTGTCTTTAGTACTTAAAGCATCCATTGGTGTTGGCCATTCCAAAATCTTCCACGACTTCTTTTAAAACCGAGCCTTGGTGGACTTCGAGGTATGCTTGGGATCACTGTTCTGTTAAAAGGTCCAATGATGCCCAAGCTTCAGCATCCTTGCTGCAGGTTTCCAGAGCCAGAGGAAGCAAAGCAGCCCCAGAGCATTACAGAGCCACCATCAAACTTCACTGTAGGCTGGGTATGCCTTTTCTGCATATGCTTCATTCTTCCTCCATAGAGCCAAAAGTTCCAGTTGTGGTTCTTCGCTCCACTTTTTTCTTGTACTTTTGGGTCAGTAGAGGTGTACGTCTTGGAGTTCGGACATTCAGCGTTTAGTATGCACCCTACTGTGCAAACTCAAACCTCAATGCCTGCTGCAAGCAAATCTTTTGTAGTCACTTGAGGGGTTTTGATCACTTGCTTCCTCTTTCTGCCGTGTCCAGGTTGTGTGGGCAGTAGTCCTTTAACTTTGCACTTGCAAACAATGCATCCAACTGTATGTCTTGGAACATTCAGCGCCTCTGCAATCTTTTTGTATCCTTTTCCTTGTTAGAGCAAGGCAGGTATCTCTTTTCTTTTTCTCTCTTGATTTTATTTTATCTTGCTATATTTCTAACATGAAATTAAACATCACAGTCAGCAAACCCCTGACCACACCTGATGCAACTAATGAAACCCCTTCAAAACCCCTGATATGCAAATGTAGGCTCCTATAAGGGAATCTATTCAGGGGGTTGAATAATTCTGAGACCAAAATAGTCATTAAAAGTGGATTTGGAGAAAACACTTATTTTAATTGTGTTGAGCAATTTAAATTGTTCTTTGATTGTTCTTTTGCAAACAGCTAAAAGTTGGTAGATTTTTATAAATAAATACACTTAATTTGCAATGGGGGTTGAATAATTTTAAGTGAAACTGCAAGTGGTTTCTTAACACAGAACACTGTCAGTTGGCTACTGTCGCCCTAGACAAATGTAAAAAAGGAAATCACAGAAACACCAAAACAGAGTTGACGCTTTCATCTTTCAGCCTCTAATGCTTGTTCACAATTGGCTGTTTGCTGACAGATTTTGTATTTACTGTGCTGAAGGTTTTTTGTTACATTGAGCTTGTTTTACAGAGAGTGCTCGCAAACCTACTGCTTCTTGGAGTGACTTTTTATTATTTTATTCCAACAATCACAGCAGAACCACATATTGCCTGATTGCCTCTGCAACAGCAACAAGAATTCAAGTAGAAGTCACAGGTTTTGTTCAGTTGCTATTTTTCAGACTCATCTAATATCAAGAAAACCATCAAGATTTGACTAGTCAAGTACATTACATGGCCAGTTGAACATTGACACTTAACCATGAGCTTGTTGGACATGCAGTGGATGCCCTTACTCACTACTCTGATTTATGAATATATTGCCTTTGAATTTGTTGTACCCTTCTCCTGACTGATACCTTTGAACAATGAGATTATATTAATGCTTTGTAAGCTCTATGTGGACCATGGCTTTTGCTATAAGTTGCACCTATTAGCTCAGGACGCAGACGCTTTTATCCAAAGCGACTTGCAGTACTGCGACAGTATATTGTCTAAGCAATTTAGGGTTAAGGGCCTTGCTCGAGGGCCCAACAGTGGCAACCTGGCTGTGGTGGGGCTTGAACCAGTGACCTTTCGATTACTAGTCCGGTACCTTAACCTTACCTTAAACTGCCCTACTAGAACAGCTGAACTTTATACATGTTTATTCTGAGCCACTTTAATTGATGGCATCTGTCACTGACTACTATTTAACATGAGTTTAAATGGGATTGGTTCATTCTGAACACAGCTACATCCCCAATTATAAATGGTTGCACACTTATGCAATGACATTAGTTTTCTTTTTCCCTCAAAACTATGGGTCAAGGTAGAAATACATCTGAATTTATTTACCTTGGTCAGATTTTTTTCCATTACAAAAACCTGGCATTTTAACAGGGATTTGAAGACTTTTTTTTATATCTACTGTATATTTCACATGAGAAACAGCTGTTAGGACAAGTCACAAGGGAAGAATTTAAAAAAATTAAATAAATATAACTGATTAGTCTCAAGGCGTGGTGTGATAACATGCAGCTGAACACGCAAATGAAACTGTGGAAATGATTACCGACTTCTACAAAAATCATGCACCACTTACACCCATGGAAAAAAATGGTAAAATTTTAGCAGAACAGTCACACAAAGTCATTAAACAAGATTTCAACCTCACAACGAAACCTCACAACATCACAAAGAAGGTCCTGCAGCGCCTGCACATTTACCGCTCAGCTGAAGAAATTTAAGCCGCTTCACAGAAGCTGTTGGTCCTTTTCTACACAAAAACAATAGAATCAATAATAAACATTTTCTTTTAGTTCAGCTCTGCAACTTCTCACACCAAGCACAAGCTACAGCGTATTGTGGGAAGCACCATAAATGTAGGTCCCAGCTCTGCTCCGTTTCTATTGCAAATATTTACATTTTGCATGATTCATTATTTTTATAATGTTCGACTTCTTGATATTGTATTTGTTACAAAGTAATACTGTAATGCTATTGCATTGAGTGGCACCACACCAAAAAGACTGAACCCAAACCATGTCTTTATGATTTGCTTTTTGCACAGAGGCAGTCATACTAGAACGAGAAACAGCCCTCCTCCTACAAATAAAAAACTTGGATTCCTCTCATTTATATCACTGATGTTAAAACTGGGTGTGGCCAAAAGAAATAAACCCAATAAAGTGGTACCTTGAAACTCAAGGTCAAGGTCAATTGGTTCTGGGAGTGGCATTGAGTTTAAAAGGCGTTGAGTTTTAAGGTATTTTTTCCCATAAGGATGTATGGAAAGCCGGTTAATGCGTTCCATGGTCCTGTGGAACTGCATATATTTTAGGCTAATGTAAAATAATGGGGTTGTTTTTGGCACTTATACACTGAGAATAACACAAGTATAATATAAAATCACTGAAATATAATTAAAAAACAGTAAACATCAATCAAAAATACAATAAAACCTGCTTTTACCTTTACTTCTTTATCGTTTTCTTATGCTTCTTAATTAGTGGAGAGAACAAATAAGCAGTAATAATTAGGAGAGGTTTAGTGTTTCTATGTCGTTCTTTTAATACATTGTTACATTATAATTTTTTTTAATGATAAGCGTTAGACTCTCTCGGAAAAGCTGATTCTGACAATTTCTCAGAACCCCGACTGTAACACAAGTTTAAAAGTGTAACAGCTGAACACAGATACATGTGGAGTAAATTTGACAGTTATTCCACACAAATGCAGATTCGTATCATATTTGCATGACGTTTTACCACACCGCTCAAGCCGAGCGCTGAGCAAAGCAGCAGTTTACACACGTTGAGTTTAAGGGAAACGTTGAGTTTAAGGGTACAAATTTCTCAACGAAGGGCATTGAGTTTCAAAGATTTTGGGTTTAGGGTACAAGGTACCACTGTACTTAGATGCTGAGTCCACATATTTTTGGCTACATAGTGTCCATTCATGCATTATACAATTTCTTACTCATTACTTACTATAAATAAAAGGTTAAACCAAAAATATTACATTTTAAGCAGATGTTACAAATGAATGTTAAATCCACACTCATTCTAACGCGACATTACCAAACATTGAAACTTTCTTGATCACCCACTCACCACACCATAAAGTGCATTTCACTAAATTTCCACAAGGTATAAGGTGCAGAGCAAAAAATCCCTCAAGCATCAAGGACACATTTTCCTAGACACATTACCATAAATAGTAGTAAACACTGGCAAAAACTTTATACTGTGATTTTAAGATAATACAGACTTTCCTTTAGTCACTGAATCTCATTTTGCAATTATTTACCCTTTCTACCTCTTGCATTTATTTAATTTCCCTGAACACTTCATACTGGTCAGAGCTGTTTTGGATCTGCGCCACTCTGAAACACTGAGCCTGATAACAGGTTGCCGATTCCGTTTAGGTTGGTGTGCAGGAGGTATTGCAGAAATATCGTAACTAGTTTAAATAAGACTGGCTAATTACAAAGAAACTCAAAAGCAGTGTCGCCGCTTTCAAATTGCACTGCTTGAATCAAGGCATGAATGAGCAGACTTTCTCAAAAAAGTGGCTTGTACTACTGATATATGACATTTTTTTCTATTTTCATCAACCTCCCTCATTATTCTGGCTAGGGTTGTGGCAGGTGCAGTTCCACCATGAAACACCAATGCTAATCCATCAAATGGGTTCAGCCATACACCAGGAGCCAATCAGTCTGCATAGATGCCCTACCAGGCGATAGCAAGTGAACTAGCACTTGATCTGTAGTATTACCCTAATGTATATTGTTAATTTGTTTAACTAAAGATAAAAAGCAAAAGTAGTAAAACATAACTTTGTCAACAGATTTGATGTGAACTGATGTCTTAATACACAAACAAAACATCACTGGTAACAAATTATGCATCCAACAAATGGAATTGTTCATACACCTCCACTCTGCATGGTTTAATCTGTGGGTTTTTTTATTAGTCAGGTCAAGAAGTTCATTTCTTTCCTGTAGGTTGCTTCTGTATTTTGGGGATCAACGCAGTAGATCGTTCTGTTTTGCAAACCTAATTTGGCAGTTTTAGGCTGGATGCCCCATGGTGGCACGGTGGCTTAGTGGGTAGCACTGTCGCCTCACAACAAGAAGGTCCTGGGTTCGATCCCCAGGTG
Source organism: Trichomycterus rosablanca (assembly GCF_030014385.1). NCBI lineage: Eukaryota > Metazoa > Chordata > Actinopteri > Siluriformes > Trichomycteridae > Trichomycterus > Trichomycterus rosablanca. The sequence goes on from NC_086007.1 coordinate 19,485,443, forward strand.
GGGCGGTCCAGGTCCTTTCTGTGCGGAGTTTGCATGTTCTCCCCGTGTCCGCGTGGGTTTCCTCCGGGTGCTCCGGTTTCCTCCCACAGTCCAAAGACATGCCACCAGGCTAATTGGAAACACTGAATTGTCCTATAGGTACCTACCTTGCCGCTAGATGCACAAACCAGTGCATTGTAGTGCCGGTCCCAAGCCCGGATAAAATAGGGAGGGTTGTGTCAGAAAGGGCATCCGGCGTAAAAATTTTGCCAAATCGATGCGCGGATCATGATCCGCCAAAGCGCTGACCCCGCAACCGAGCGGGACAAAGGCCCAGGAGAAGAAGGCGGCTGGATGCCCCATCTGATCCAACCTCCTCATTTTATTCAGGCTTGCCACAGACAAGTTCAGCTCCTGATGGCTAAGCTGTTCGTACAGCATACCACTGCTTCCACCCAAGTGCCCTGATGCTAAATGCTAATAGAATAGAGTGACCACTACGTGATCTGTTCAGCTAGAAGCACAAGATTTTGAAGTATGTCTGTGGGAAGCTGTGCCCATTTAGTCAAAAGAGCATTTGTATGGTTGGTGCTGATTTGCTGAGGTCAGGGCTCTGTGCAGGCCACTGGAGCTTCTTTTATCCATGTCTTTATAAACTTTGCTTTGTGCACAAGGACACAGTTGTGCTAAGACAGGAAAGGGCCTTCCTTAAATATTTTCCTATTTATTAGACCTGTTAGCAATTGCTGTGGCTAAAACATTAATTTACTAATTAAAAGGGGCACATACACTGATCAGCCATAACATTAAAACCACCTCGTTTCTACACTCACTGTCCATTTTATCAGCTCCACTGTTCATATAGAAGCACTTTGTAGTACTACAATTACAATTGTAGTGACAATTACAATTACTGACTGTAGTCCATCTGTTTCCCTACATACCTTTTTAGCCTGCTTTCACCCTGTATTTCAATGGTCAGGACTCTCCCAGGACCACCACAGAGCAGGTATTATTTAGATGGTGGGTCATTCTCAGCACTGCAGTGACAATGACATGGTGGTGGTGTGTTAGTGTGTGTGTTGTGCTGATATGAGTGGATCAGACACAGCAGCACTGCTGTCCACTCTATTAGACACTCCTAAATGGTTGGTCCACCCTGTAGATGTAAAGTCAGAGACGATCGCTCATCTATTGCTGCTGTTTGAGTTGGTCATTTTCTAGACCTTCATCAGGTCACAGAATGCTGCCTACAGGGCACTGTTGGCTGGATATTTTTGTTTGGTGGACTATTCTCAGTCCAGCAGTGACAGTGAGGTGTTTAAAAACTCCAACGTTGCTGTGTTTTGTCCACTCATACCAGCACAACAAACACTAACACACCACCACAGTGTCACTGCAGTGCTGAGAATGATCCACCACCCGAATAATACCTACTCTGTAGTGGTCCTGGGAGAGTCCTGACCATTGAAGAACAAGGTATGTAGGGAAACAGATGGACTACAGTCAGTAATTGTAGAACAACGAAGTGCTTCTATATGGTAAGTGGAGCTGATAAAATGGACAGTGAGTGTAGAAACAAGGTGGTTTTAATGTTATGGCTGATCGGTGTATAGTGTAGTGTGTGTGTATGCATGGATGTTAACTTTTACAAATAATAGTCTAAACACACACATACAGTGTATCACAAAAGTGAGTACACCCCTCACATTTCTGCAAATATTTCATTATATCTTTTCATGGGACAACACTATAGACATGAAACTTGGATATAACTTAGAGTAGTCAGTGTACAACTTGTATAGCAGTGTAGATTTACTGTCTTCTGAAAATAACTCAACACACAGCCATTAATGTCTAAATAGCTGGCAACATAAGTGAGTACACCCCACAGTGAACATGTCCAAATTGTGCCCAAATGTGTCGTTGTCCCTCCCTGGTGTCATGTGTCAAGGTCCCAGGTGTAAATGGGGAGCAGGGCTGTAAAATTTGGTGTTTTGGGTACAATTCTCTCATACTGGCCACTGGATATTCAACATGGCACCTCATGGCAAAGAACTCTCTGAGGATGTGAGAAATAGAATTGTTGCTCTCCACAAAGATGGCCTGGGCTATAAGAAGATTGCTAACACCCTGAAACTGAGCTACAGCATGGTGGCCAAGGTCATACAGCGGTTTTCCAGGACAGGTTCCACTCGGAACAGGCTTCGCCAGGGTCGACCAAAGAAGTTGAGTCCACGTGTTCGGCGTCATATCCAGAGGTTGGCTTTAAAAAATAGACACACGAGTGCTGCCAGCATTGCTGCAGAGGTTGAAGACGTGGGACGTCAGCCTGTCAGTGCTCAGACCATACGCCGCACACTGCATCAACTCGGTCTGCATGGTCGTCATCCCAGAAGGAAGCTGACGCACAAGAAAGCCCGCAAACAGTTTGCTGAAGACAAGCAGTCCAAGAACATGGATTACTGGAATGCCCTGTGGTCTGACGAGACCAAGATAAACTTGTTTGGCTCAGATGGTGTCCAGCATGTGTGGCGGCGCCCTGGTGAGAAGTACCAAGACAACTGTATCTTGCCTACAGTCAAGCATGGTGGTGGTAGCATCATGGTCTTGGGCTGCATGAGTGTTGCTGGCACTGGGGAGCTGCAGTTCATTGAGGGAAACATGAATTCCAACATGTACTGTGACATTCTGAAACAGAGCATGATCCCCTCTCTTCGAAAACTGGGCCTCATGGCAGTTTTCCAACACGATAACGACCCCAAACACAACCTCCAAGATGACAACTGCCTTGCTGAGGAAGCTGAAGGTAAAGGTGATGGACTAAACCCAATTGAGCACATGTGGCGCATCCTCAAGTGGAAGGTGGAGGAGTTCAAGGTGTCTAACATCCACCAGCTCCGTGATGTCATCATGGAGGAGTGGAAGAGGATTCCAGTAGCAACCTGTGCAGCTCTGGTGAATTCCATGCCCAGGAGGGTTAAGGCAGTGCTGGATAATAATGGTGGTCACACAAAATATTGACACTTTGGGCACAATTTGGACATGTTCACTGTGGGGTGTACTCACTTATGTTGCCAGCCATTTAGACATTAATGGCTGTGTGTTGAGTTAATTTCAGAAGACAGTAAATCTACACTGCTATACAAGTTGTACACTGACTACTCTAAGTTATATCCAAGTTTCATGTCTATAGTGTTGTCCCATGAAAAGATATAATAAAATATTTGCAGAAATGTGAGGGGTGTACTCACTTTTGTGATACACTGTACTAACTTTCCCATAAATAAATAAATAATAATAAAATTAGTGCATGAATAGTATATTATTTAATATATTGTAGTTTGCTTCCTTTATCTAATTTTGTGAGTGTTTGTGTGAAAAAGGTCCTACATATTCATGAAATAAAATATTAGTATATATTCTAAGTTAAGGTATATTAGTATACAAGTTGATGCCATCAATAAATGTTTATAAAATACTGTGCTGGTCAACATTACATCATAAAATGACATTACATTTTTTTGCTTTGGTGTTTGCAGTGATTAAAATCAGTGGCACTCTAGCCGTCTTACCAAACCCATCAGTGAGCTAACCTCAGATCAATCAGTGAGATAACACAAAGGAAACAGTTCTTCCTCAAAAGCAGCTCAGCCGTTACATTCCATTTATAAGCACTCTAATGTAACCTTTAAATGCTTCAGCACACAAATAGGACATGTTTTTTTCCATTAGTATACCACTATATGTGAGGCGCTGGAGCATTCAATGCCTTTTTTTAGTGATCGGTGCCTATTCTGAGAGAGGCGGAGACAGCATGTTTTTAGATTGTAAGTCATCGCACATGACTGGCCATGGACAACCTTCGACAAAAAACGGGCAGTCGTCTAAGAGAATGGCAGGTGAGCTCATATTAAAAGATTAACAGCAGTCAGAGCTTGTTTATTATGGAACATGCACAGCGTGACCGCATTTTAAGGCGTGTTTGTGTCTTCTATAATTAAACATGACACTGAACATGATGTACAAATAAATACATTAACAGTTACATCATCACCTGTACATAATGCACTGCTGAACTGGAAACAGTTTGGAAACAAACTGGAAACAAATTTGTTAGATAATAATAGATGCATTTAAAGTACCTTGCAGTAAGAAGTAGTCTGATGGAGTGCGTCTGAGACTGCGTTTGGCCTCCTCGCTGGTCCAGTCTACCTCCAGAGCCTCTTTCAAGGAGCAGAAACTCGCCGTCTTTACAAAAAACACCAAAAAGAAATTAAATTAGGGGAAAAAAAACCTTTACCTTCCAATCTATTCATTTCCAATTCCCATTTGTGAATCCACTGCCGCTTGCACAGCACCTGATTTGGTGGAAGTTTTATTTATTTTACAGATAAGTTGTTTATTCAGGTTTTTTGTCAAGTGTTACAGCTGTGTCAGGTTCTATATATGTACTATCAGTTTTGTATTCTTTAAAAAGTTAAAGAGGGTGTCTGCTTTGGTTTGGGTAAATATTCCACCCATTGTGTCTGGAATCTGGTTAGTCAGGTTAGTTTTCCTGTTTCTTTGTGGTACTTGGGGTATGATTACAAATCCAAGGGCACTATCTGTTCACCAGATGTTCACGTGTCAGGTTAGAGTGCCCAGTGTGTGTCTGGGTGTACAGTCAAGCCGGAAAGTCTGCACACCCCTTTAACCATCTCCGTGTTTTATTACATTACAGACTCATTCTATAGTAGATTGAATTCATTTTTTGGCACAAAATTCTACACAAAACAGCCCACAATGAGAAAGTGAAAGCAGGTTTTTAGACATTTGTGCTAATTTATTAAAAATCAAAATGTATACCATCATATGTACAAGTGTGCAAACCCTTTGATATGACGCCCAAAAGTGAGCTGAGTTGCATTTTGTTTTCACTGATACTGCTTAAAATATTTCTACAATTTAACCTATAATACATTTAATTGATTGGACATGATTGGGGATTGCCAATACCTGACTATATAAGGTCCCACAGTTGACAGTGCATATCAGAGCAAACTCCAAGCCATGGGGTCAAAGGAATTACCTGCAGACCTCAGAAACAGGATTGTGTCAAGGAATAGATCTGGAGAAGGGTACAGAAAATTGCTGCAGCTTTACAGGTCCCAAAGAGCACAGTGGCCACCATCATTCGTAACTGGAAGAAGTTTGAAACCACCAAAAAACTTTTGGGGAAATCGATTGGGGAAGACGGGCCTGGGAGGTAAGCAGGAACCCTATCAGAAGATCAATCATCTAGGCAGCACTCCACAAATCACGTCTTTATGGTAGAGTGGCCAGACGGAAGCCACTCTTTGATAAAAGGCACATGACAGCCCGCTTGGAGTTTGCCAAAAGGCACCTAGAGGACTCTCAAACCATGACCTCTGAAGGAAACCAGGCACCACTTATCACCTGGCTATTGCCATCCCTACAGTGAAGCATGGCGGTGGCAGCATCATGATGTGGGGATGTTTTTCAGCAGCAGGACCGGGGCGACTAGTCCTGATAGAGGGAAAAATGAATGCAGCTAAATACATCGAGATCCTTGGAAGAAAACTTGCTCCAGAGCGCTCTGGACCTCAGTCTGGGGTGAAGGTTTACCTTCCAACATGACAACGACCCAAAGCACACAGCCAAGAGAACAAAGGAGTGGCTTTGAAGAAAGTCTGTGAATGTCCTTGAGTGGCCCAGCCAGAGCCCAGACCTGAATCCAATTGAACATCTGTGGAAGGAGCTGAAAATGGCTGTGTACCGACGCTCCCCATCCAACCTGACTTAGCTTGCAAGGATATGCCAAGAGGAATGAGCAAAAACGTCCAGAAACAAGTATGCCAAGCTCGTAGCTTCTTTTCCAAGACGTCTTGAAGCTGTAATTGCTGCCAAAGGTGGACCAACCAAGTATTAGGCTAAGGGTGTGTACAGAGATGTAACCCCTAAATAAACTATTTTTGTCAGTAAAATAAAATTGCATATTTTCTAAACCCTGTTTTCACTTCGTAATTATTAGTGATTGTGTGTAGATGTTTTAGGCAAAAAAAGAACTCAATCCATTATAGAATGAGTCTGTAACGTAATAAAATGTGGAGAAGGTGAAAGGGGTGTGCAGACTTTCCGGCTTAACTGTACGCAGTGGAGCTGGGAAGGTGGAAGAAAACCAGAGTACAGACACGGGAAGGACTGAAAAACTTCCCCCACACAGTGACCAAAGATGAGAATCGAACCCAGGTTTCCAAGACCCATGTTGCTGAGCATCACCCGATCTACAAGCTGTGCCACTGTGCTACTTCAACAATATCAGATTTATTCATATTTGACTTTATAAGAAAGAAAGTGGCATTAGTGATGAATAACTTTATGGTTAGTTAAACATAACAATCAAAGTTCTGCACCTTCTTCACCATGGTGGTCTCATTAGGATCGACTTTAGGTTTCTTTACTTCAGGTCCGTCATTAGACTCTTCTGATGATTTTACCATCTTTGGTTTTTCTCTGAGGAAACAAAGACACCTTAAAATCACAGCATACAATATAATTATTTAGAAAAGACGTGACATACTCTACATAATGATGCTCCAGGCCCAGGTCAGAAAACATGTATCCATGGTAACCATAGACATCCCCACAGAAGACCTTAATGTTCCTAGAGGAGCAAAGCTGATCCACGTGTACCATGAGGTCTCTGGAGCATCCTGTCAGACACACCTAAAGAAAGAAAGTAAAAGTTGGTGGTGTGAGTGTCTGAACTTGCAAGTTCGAATCCAAGCAGAGCTACCAACCTGGCCGGGTGTCAGCACAAACACAAATGGCCGTGTTTGAGGGAGGACAGTCAGACAGGGTCTCTTCACACTGCAATACATAATCTCCTGGAGTGGGGGGGTTGTTTGTAGCCTAGTGTGGCTCTCTATACGTGATATGGCTCTGTAAGATAACCCAACACTGGCAGACTACAATATAAGAAGAAGCCGCAGGTTGGATTGGACACATGTCGGAAAGACCATGTGGTGATCCGGATCTCCTTAATCAGATTGGGCGTAGTGCAAGCGGCAGCGGATTCACAACCAGGAATTGGAAACGACTAGATTAGGAGATAAGGGGGACAAATAACTAGCTTCTTCAGATTACATCTATACATTCAGGAGGTGCATGTTGGTTGTTATATGATTCGGAAAACTATTTTAAACAACTCAAAAATGTTAAACTCACTCACTCACTCAACCGCTTATCCAATTAAAGTTGGAGCCTATCCCAGCTTTTCAATGGGCACAAGGCACACAGGAACACCCTGGACGGCGATGCGATGTCCATCGCAGGGCAGACACACATACACACACCCATTCACCTATAGTGCAATTCATTGTCTCCAATTAACCTGACTGCATGTTTTCGTACTGTGGGAGGAAACCGGAGCTCCCGGAGGAAACCCACACAGACATGGGGAGAACATGCAAACTCTGCACAGAAAGGCCCCAGACTGCCCTGCCTGGGGATCGAACCCAGGACCTTCTTGTTGTGAGGCGACAGTGCTACCCAAGCTATCAGACATGAAACGTCTATAGATAAACAACAGCAGTAGAACAGCTTTTACTGGGAAGCTCAGAAACTTTGAATGCTTTTATTTAATAGGATGCCACCTCTTTACACAGTAGTTCATCACATTTTAAGCGTTGAACGCTTTGGTATAATTTATTTATTTATTAGGATTTTACGGTCATGTTTTACACTCTTTGGTTACATTCATGACAGGACAGGAAGTTACTGGTTACACAAGAGTTATCAGTTCAAGACATGTTATGGACAATTTTGTCAGTTTACCTCACTTGCATGTCTTTGGACTGGGACATGGGAATCGAACCCAGGACCTGCTTACTTTGAGGCGACAGTGCCACTGTCCAGTCCCATTGGTATAAAGAACAACAACTGGACTCTGGAGCAGGGAAAAACTTCTCTCAGTCTAATAAATAAATGTGACTGACTGATGCTCCTTTTTGATCTGAACTTGAACTGTTTTTAATCTGGCTTCTTAGAACCTTGGTGCTATTCAGAGGTTTACAGGAATCAGAGTAAACAGAAGTAACTAGTAAGTAAACAGTAGTAAATAGCACATTGATTATCTGTGAGCATTTGTGCTGCTGCTACAGATGTTTGTTTTTGTCCGAAAAGCAGGCATGGATCAAATACTGGTGATAAGAAGACATTGAAGACTACTCTGTGTGTACTACACACCCACGGATGTCGCCACAGTTCTCGCTGAAAAACCTACTATTTTTAGGTTCCAGGTGGGAACGAACAGTTTTTTGGTGGAAATGTGCCAAATCGTTCAAAATGAGGCTCACAAACTGGAACGGAGCCCGCTCCACGTCTGTCAACAATGGCTATTTGTGGTACAGCTTGGGGAAAGCAAAAAGCAAAGTCCATAAAGAATCGATTTGCTGGGTTTAATGTGAATGCAATTGCTTTTGGGTGATTTGTAGTGTCCACTATAAGCCAGGCCTTATCGCTCAACATCAGTGCCGTCCTTCTGAGGCCAAGTCAACACCTCAAACTCGTTGTTTTGCTTCTCATTCCTGAAGCATTTTTGCTTTGTGGCAGGGCCACAGCCATCAGGGAATACCGTTTCCATGAAAGGGTGTCCATGGTCTGCAACAATGCTTAGGTAGGTAGTACGTGTCAAAGTAACATCCCAAGGCTTCCCAGCAGAACATTGCCCAAAGCATCACACTGCATCCGCCTGGCCTTCTTCCCATAGTGCATCCTGGTGCCATGTGTTCCCCAGGTAAGCGATGCACACACACCCGGCCACCTTCTTCCATTGCTCTGTGATCCAGTTGCAATGCTCACGTGCCCATTATTAGTGCTTTTGGCGGTGGACAGGGGTCAACATGGGGACCCTGACTGGTCTGCGGCTATGCAGCCCCATACACAACAAACTGTGATGCACTGTGTATTCTGACACCTTTCTATTAGAACCAGCATTAAAGTCTGTTGGGCCGGACCACACGGGCCAGCCTTTGCTCCCGACATTGAAGACTACTCCATGCGTACTACTGAACACACTCCTCTGCACTACATGCAGCTGCTTTTGGGTGATTTGTAATGTCCATTATAAGCCAGGCCTTATCGCAGAACATCACTGCCATCCTTATGTAATATTCTTGTGGCTTAATGGTAGAGAATCCATTGAGGGGAAAGACTTTCAAAAATACAGTGAAGCCTGGAATCATTACTAGGTTATGACGGCTTTCAGAGAGCCATTTGGGTGTTAGTTTGGATGTACAAAAACATAATGTACAATTACAAATAACTGACCTCAGGGTTGATCCATCTTATCAAACTCTTGCACGTTTTCCTACCATATCTATGATAAGACTATTAAGTACCCATAACTTAACATGTTGCTTTGATATCAAAAGACACAACCTCCTGTAACACCACTCTGCCTCGTCATGATCGGGCAGGACTGAAAGTTATTTACGGCCACACAATTGAAGTTTACGTCTCCAGTCAGAACATGAGTGCAGCACTTTTTAACTGATAAGCAATGCAGCAATGCACACTAAGGACGTTCCACTATGCAAGGATTCCAAAACATGGTAAGAACGTTATGCAATCAAAAACAGAAAATGAAAAACACTTCAGAGATATCAATCAAAGACAGGCTTGTTCATCACATTCTGTACTGACTGCCTTTCGCAACAAATAACTATACTGAAGCCGTTAAAGCCACGGATTTTTTTCAAGTGTTTTCGGATGTACATTGATGAGCCAACATATTAAGGCCACCACGTAAAAGTGTGCATGGCAATGAAATCTTAAAATAACTGTGGGGTGTAATACACACAAACACATACACCGGCATCAGGCATAACATTATTACCACCTTCCTAATATTGTGTTGGTCCCCCTTTTTCTGCCAAAACAGCCCTGACCCGTCGAGGCATGGACTCCACTAGACCCCTGAAGGTGTGCTATGGTATCTGGCACCAAGATGTTAGCAATAGATCCTTTAACTCCTGTAAGTTGTGAGGTGGGGCCTCCATGGATCGGACTTGTTTGTCCAGCACATCCCACAGATGCTTGATTGGATTGAGATGTGGGAAATTTGGAGGTCAAGTCAACACCTCAAACTTGTTGTTTTGCGCCGCAAACCATTCCTGAAGCATTTTTGCTTTGTGGCAGGGCGCATTATCCTGCTGAAAGAGGCCACGGCCATCAGGGAATATTGTTTCCATGAAAGGGTGTACATGGTCTGCAACAATGCTTAGGTAGGTGGTATGTGTCAAAGTAACATCCACATGGATGGCAGGACCCAAGGTTTCCCAGCAGAACATTGCCCAAAGCATCACACTGCATCCAGCTTGCCTTCTTCCCATAGTGCATCCTGGTGCCATGTGTTCCCCAGGTAAGCGAAGCACACGTACCCGGCCATCCACGTGATGTAAAAGACAATGTGATTCATCAGACCAGGCCACCTTCTTCCATTGGTCTGTGGTCCAGTTCCGATGCTCACGTGCCCATTATTGGTGCACTGTGTATTCTGACACCTTTCTATCAGAACCAGCATTAACGTCTGTTGGATCGGACCACACGGCCTTCGCTTCCCACGTGTATCCATAAGCCATAACCGCCCATGACCTTGTCGCCAGTTTACCACTGTTCCTTCCTTGGACCACTTTTGATAGATACTGACCACTGCAGACTGGGAACACCCCACAAGAGCTGCAGTTTTGGAGATGCTCTGACCCAGTCATGTAGCCATCACAATTTGGCCCTCGTCAAATTCGCTCAAATCCTTACGCTTGCTCATTTTTCCTGCTTCTAACACATCAACTTTGAGGATAAAATGTTCACTTGCTGCCTAAAATATCCCACCCACTAACAGGTGCTGTGATGAAGAGATAATCAGTGTTATTCACTTCACCTGTCAGTGGTCATAATGCCTGGTCGGGTATATACACCTCTTTTCTTTTCAAACACCACTGAAATTGAAAACTTATTGAACAAAACACAACGAAGTGACAATTCCCCCTTACAGTGGAATTATTACAAGTGACATGCATTACGATCTTAAGATTTTTATTGTGTAACTCTCACAAACCTGTCCATCCTATGCTACCAGTGCTCAAACATGCCTCATTCACTTGCCTTGCGGTGTCACCCCCCTGCAATAGCTCCTCACTTGAGAACCACTGGAGTAATGGCAGTTACTTGTAGTACACAATGTAATTCCATTTATAATTTTTATTATTAATCTTCGGCTATTATTCTTTCTTTTTTGTATATATGCAAATTTTAGCAGCATTTAACAGGCGCTTATATCCAAAGCGACTTATGTTATACAATTTAAGCAACTGAGGGTTAAGGGCCTTGCTCAAGGGTCCAACAGTGACAACCTGGCAGTGGTGGGGTTTAATCAGCAATGTTCCGCTTACTAGTCCAGTATTCTAACCACTAGGCTACAACTGCCCGACTAGCAACTGCCTTACCAGCACGTTATAATTTGTACATTGTCTTCTTAGCATTTTGAATATGTATACTGTATTGTCTGTATATTGTAGATTTATTTATTTATTAGGATTTTAACGTCATGTTTTACACACCTGGATTACATTCATGACAGGTAGTTAGTTACTCGTTACATTACCCGTTCATCAGTTCAATGTCAAACACAGTCATGGACAGTTTTGTATCTTTGGACTGTGGGAGAAAACCGGAGCTCCCGGAGGAAACCCGCACAGACACAGGAAGAACAGGCAAAGTCCTGTATATTCTAGAGTGCTACCAACAGCCAGAAACAAATTCTGTGTAGGTGCAAATCTGATTCTGATGTTGAATGCAGGAATTATGGACATGCTACTTGCATACAACTGTGAATCAGGCCTCAGTGCAACATCAGCGCTGACCCCACTATTGCTCTCGTGGCTAAATAAAAGTGAATTCCCGCAGTCACGTTCAGAAAAAATCTATTGAAGCTCTTTGACAGAAAAAAATGCAGGCTGAGCTTATGGCATCAAAGGAAATAAAAAATCTATATGAATGCCTATGGTACTGGATGTGATGCTTGGAGGTTTACAAACTTTTGGGCATGTCATGAAGCATTCTGTTTATCTGTTCACCAAAAGGACTGCATTTTTAAACAAAATAGCACAGATATCATGTCCCTTGTGTAAAATCTGTCAATCACTGGCAGACAGTGGCATACGTTCAGCACTACACAGCCAAAACACGCTCCCGGTAAGTGCAATCGTGCCAGCTTCTAACATATATATTTATTTATTATAAATATCAGTGGGGGCAGATAAAAGACGAGAATGGTCAGTAAAAAAAACCCGCCTCACTTCACTCCTCTTCCCCTCCTTCTAAACTCTCACTAGTACTCCCACTGGGAGATTTCTGATGGCTAGCAAACACAGACAGGCTGGGAGGCAGATCAGCTAAGCTTTGAACAAGAGTGCCGACAGATTCGCTTATAAACAAGAATGAGCCAAAGTCTACTTTCTGACCGTGCAATGACAATACTCCAAGGAATGGACAGCTTTAATTGACAAGCATCCCTCTTTGTCTAGAGAATCTGCTTATCGTCTGTCTTTTCTCCAAACATCAATGATTCTCTTTCATCTATTATTAAAGTTTACGATTATTTTGCTGTAGTTTTCTACCATTTAAAGTGCATTACATCATTTTTTTACTTTGCAAATGTGAAATAATAACCCAACAGGCAAGAATGTTTCACAATGGGTAAAAAACAATATAGCACCATCTACTGGTCATAAATAGAAAAGGACCCTTTATACAATAGGCAGAGCCCTACTAAATTTACAGGAATGTGCTTAATTTCACGGACCTAATTTATCAAAAATCACAGATTTCACAGATTTTTAAAGAAAGTAGTCATTAAATAACAATTAATGGAAGCTACAATACACAGCCCAGCCTACCTTAATAGCTCCCTCTCAAAAAACCAAAATAATTGTCCGTATTTTGACCTTCCACCCACTGTGTCCACAGAATTGGTTGGGAGTTTTCCAAACTCAGTAACCTGAGAAGTGTTTTTAGCTGCTTTAGACTTTTTTTGCATTTTCTCCCCTTTTTCTCCCCCTTGAGTGCGTCCAATTGCCCAATTGCGTCATGCTTCCTCTACGCCTATGCCGATCCCTGCTCTGACCGAGGAGATCGAAGCTAACCCACGCCCCCTCCGACACGTGGGCAGCAAGCCTTTTGCATCTTATCACCCACACATTGACGAGTTTTGTGCCACCTAGCGTTGTGTACGGAGAGAAACACCCTAAAAGCACTCTTTCCTCAGCTCTGTAGTAGGCGCCTCTAATCAGCCAGCAGAGGTCGTAATTGCACCAGTCTAACAGAGAGAGACCCATATCCGGCTTAGTCCCGCCCATCTGAACAACAGGCCAATCGTTGTTCACGTGACCGCTCAGCCTCAGCCGGCAAGGCAGAGCTGAGATTCGATACGATGTATTAGAGATCCCAGCTCTGGTTGCAGCGTATGTTTTTAGCGCTGTGCCACCTGAGCGGCCAAGAATTTTTAAAGAAGAAATAAACTGTACATAGACAAACTATCGGGAGCATAAAACTTTACTGGCTTGTCTTTTTTAGCACAAACTACAGAGAGATGATCACATGTGTAGAGGAGCACACTTGGAATCCCCAAAGGGAAAAATGCACTCGATAATTAAACACATACATCAAACATTCTTAGCACACTACACCTCAGAAACAAGTTACACAAATTAAAAATGTTAAACCACAAACCCTAAACTTTGAATTTTACAGCAAATTGCATATTACACAGGAGACGGCTTATTTTATGGTCTGTGACGCGATTTTCACAGCCGTAAATTAGGTAGGCCCTTAACAATAAGTAATTTTAAACGTCTCCACTGTTTTCATTATGGAGAGAAATTAGTGCCAGACTGAAATGCAATAACTGCAGGGGCGAAAAATTAAAAATGAAACAGAAGTTCGTGTTTCTCTAAACTGACATTTACATTTTCAGCATTCAGCAGACGCTTTTATCCAAAGTGACTTACATTACTGTGACCGTATACTGTCAAAGCAATTGAGGGTTAAGGGCCCAACAGTGGCAAAATAGGAGTGGTGAGGCTTTATAACTTCATTATCAAAATGTTATAACTTTATTAAATTTGAACTGAGTAGTTCAGAATCTCGGCACTGGTGTGCTAGCGGAATATCCCGCTGTGCCACCTGGGTGCCCCATTATCATTATAACTATTTTGACTTTATTTTTTTTTTTTCATTTGGGACGTTGTTAATGAGGCTGTAAAGACACCCCTAATGCCTTCTGTTTCTTCCAGGCCATGGGAAGCCTCTGACATTTCTTTTGCTATTCTTTATGGTAAAATAGATTTAAAAAATGGGCACCATTTGCAGTTAAACTTTGCTTGCACAATGTGTTTCAGTAACCTATGTAAAATTAGGATCAATTGTGTCTGTATGGCCCCATTAACCACGCCCCAAATTTAACTGGACAGTGATTACTTTTCATTGTGGCACGTTTTCTGCATGTCAGTCTAGTTTAAACAGTCTTGTCAACTTTGCACTTCACTTTTTTTTTTACTATAATGACAGCATTTCAATAAGGCATACATGTCTGAAGCACCTCATGATGGACAGCAATAAAGCTGTGTGTTGATTTAATTTTAGTCAATTGTATTCTTTTTATATATATTTTTTTTTTTTTATGCAAATTATTATGTTATTATGTAATTCTTTCAGTAAAGATGTCAAATGACATGAAAACAAAACCCCCAAAACCTGGAACCACAGTGACAGACTGAATGCTCACAACACTTAAACTGTGGGTTGTTCATTTGCATATTGCAGGCTTTTCTAGTGTCATTAAGGTGTTATAAAATCATACCTATCATATATAATTATAAAACAATCATATGGTAAAGGCAAATAACTGATCAAAGGTTTAAAAAGGAGATCTCTAAATTATTTGTTTTATCATATAAGCACTGAATATACTTTAGATATACCTTAGAACATATAAAACTACAGTCAAGACAAGTCAGACACTCATTTAAACTCAGTCACCAAACTATATGGATACTCGTGGGTAGAGATGGACCGATCGGGTTTTTTGGCATCGATTGCGATCTCCGATCTCCTTTCAGGGCAATCGGCCGATAGTCGAATTCGATCGGGGGGGGGGGGGGGGGGGGGGGGATGACATGCAATTTTTAGCGCAAAATCAGCAGTAAATAATAAAGTATCCAAACAATTATTTTTTTCACCCACAGGAGACATATCTTATTAGTCTAACTGACCACACACACACACACACACACAGGTTTAATGTTATCCAGTTTAGTCTGAAAAAAACTTAAAAGATAAACCGAAAGCAACAGCGTGTGTGTGTTTCTTTAAAAAAACGCTTTGTTCACAGTGTCGCTTTAAATGATTCTGATTCAGGAGTCGAATGTGACGCGTAAGTTTCTCTCTCCGTTTTTACTGTTATTAATAAATGCTGTGGTTTTAAATAAACACCAGCTACTACAGAACATTTTGTGTGACTTTCTTACATTAAAAAGCTTAATTAAAAAGCTTAATTAAACCGCTATTACCACAGAGCGGTCACCGAGTCAGACTCGTTCCGTCTGTGGAGCTAAAAGTTCTGATTACCCTAAAAGTTCAGCAGATGATCCTGAACTAACGAATTTGGTAATGAATAAACTTTTGCCTCTGATTGGCTCTGTAACGTTTCTGTTCTCATTTACATCAAAAGCAAGAACCGCTTACGAGTTACCAAACTGAACACGAGTTTGAATAATGTGCTGATAGAATCGGCTCAGATGTGACCGGGTTGAATTATCTTTTTTAAGTAAATATTTCAGTCAGCAAAATTGCATCGTATGTATGATGCACAACGTTAATTCTGTTATTTTAGGTCGTGAAGAGCTTTCATGATGGTTTCTGTATGATGGTTGATGAATGGTGATGTGATGGTTCGTGTTTTGTAGCGCAAAGTCTGGATCAATTCACTGAGCTGTTAAGCTTAACATGATCTTTATATATCAAGTGATCGGATCGGCTACATTTGGGAAATATCGTCCGATCGTCGATAGCATATTTTGATTGAAAATCGGCCGATATCGATTGAAAGTCGATCGATCGTTCCATCTCTACTCGTGGGCATCAAAAGGGTCTTTATGGAAAGGCCTCAATGAAAATATAAACACTGTGTAATACTAATCTAAAAAGATCAGACAGGTAACACTATGCCCTCTCTAAAACAAGGTTATGGTAGTGTCATTATATAAGGGTGCTTTTTACCAAGATGGACAGGCAGTCTGGTTAGCAACCAACCTAGTTCAACAGCATTTTAGCCACTGTTAAAAACATTTAAAAAAGAGTAGGCTTAAAAATAGTCAAATTTCAATAATTGAGCATTACTGGCATAGGGAAACCCAGGCAAACATGTAGATAAAAATCCATTCTACACAGCCAGATACCAGATGAAAGGACTGCGCACAGATTTCTAAAGCTATGTAGCACTCACACTACCTACTGTGCAGCAATGCTGCCCTACTTCAAAATAATATTTAAACATAATATTAAAATGATGCTTACATTACTTCATTGTTTCAGTAGTGCATTAACAGAGGTAACAGACAGTCATGTTTAGCAAACCTGCCTCTTGCTATCACAATAAACATTGTCTGCAATCAGGTTCTAGTGGAACAGTGGTCCAGAAAAATCTTAAGTTTATGGCTCCGTATCTGAGGAATGAAATGCTGGTTAAGTAATCACATCCTTCTGTCTGGTCAAAGAATCCTTTGTATGCATTAAAGCTCTCTGTAGAAATCTGCTGCTAGTTGGTGAAAAGATGTGGCCGGCAGCTTCATGTGTCAGAGAAGGCTTGTGCTTGCCTGCAGCCATCCCTTGAGTTAACAAAGTGTGCACAGGAGGTAAGTATATCCGAATTGGGACAGACATTAATGAACAAATGTCTTAAATCAAGACTCCACCAAAGACATTATCATGATTAAGGCTACGCATTATGGTAGTTAGCAGTCCAGCAAGGTAAGTGACCTTTTATATATTTGTATTGTGTGATTACTGCTTTTCAGCCCTATATTATTAATATGTAAACCTACTACATAGGCATTGTTTTCCAAAAAATGTAAATATCCACATGTAGACCATAGTACCCGGGAGGAACGTAAAAAAAACCATGTGCCCAGCAGTAAACTTAAGTCTTGTAAATCTTTCTTAGGAAAGAACCAGTAACTATCAAAAAATGTTACCAGCTTCTTAACTGGGCTTTATTTCAGTATGCAGTATTCAGTGCCCAGCAAGTTAATGAAATGCCATTTTTAACACTCACCGCATCAAATTGCAGAAAGAAGTCATCTGGCTTGTTCTCCACTTGTTCAGTGTCAGCCTTTACTTCTACCATCGGATTGAGGAACTGGGCTCGTTCCAGTGACGCCTGGGCTTGATTTTTACCATCTGCATCTACAGGGATCAGAAACTGTGCTCGTCTGGATTCTTCAGTTACCTAAAGTAAAGGTCATGGTAATCAGCAGAATGAAACTTTTTAATAAGTGGTAATATACAGAAGAATAATACTCTACCTGTTCATGGTCCAGAAGTGTGAGTGCTTTTACTCCAGCTAAAATAAGGTTCTTGGCCACTTCAGCACCCAGTCCTTTTAGTCCAACAAGCAGTACTCGAGAACCCCTCAGTCTGAGAAAGATTATATGTCAATTTGGAGAACTTTTTCTCTGTTAAAGTAGAACACAGTAAATGCTTATATAGTGAAGCTTTGACTATATATAATTAGATATTGGGTTAGTGATTAGCTAATCACAAATTTTAATCTGTCCAACATTTGTGTACACAATTGTGTATATTGTGCGCAGAGCACAAGGCATCTTCGGGGACCCCTACCACCCCAGTCACACACTGTATAACCTTCTGCCATCTGGGAAAAGATACAGGAGCATTCGTGCCAGGACCAGTCAAAAACTGTTTTTTTCCCACTTCAATCGCTTTACTGAACATCACACTACACCGCTAACTCCAGCAACACCCTGGACTACACACTGGACCTATTATTTATCATTTATCATTTGCACCATTAATATCATGAACACCCCCAGATTACACACTGGACTGCTATTATTATATATTATTGCACCTGCACTTTACCAACACCCCAGACCAATATACACTGCCTGGCCAAAAAAAGGTCACACACTCTAATATTTCATTGGACCAACTGTAGCTTTGATTACGGCACGCATTCGCTGTGGCATAGTTTCCACAAGCTTCTGCAATGTCACAACATTTATTTATGTCCAGAGTTGCATTAATTTTTCCCCAAAATCTTGTACTGATGATGGGAGATTTGGACCACTGCGCAAAGTCTTCTCCAGCACATCCCAAAGATTCTCAATGGGGTTCAGGTCTGGACTCTGTGGTGGCCAATCCATGTGTGAAAATGATGTCTCATGCTCCCTGAACCACTCTTTCACAATCTGAGCCTGATGAATCCTGGCATTGTCATATTGTAATATGCCTGTGCCATCAAGGAAGAAAAAATCCATTGATGGAATAACCTGGTCGCTCAGTATATTCAGGTAGTCAGCTGACCTCATTCTTTGGGCACATAACGTTGCTGAACCTAGACCTGACCGACTGCAGCAACCCCAGATCATAGCACTGCCCCCACAGGCTTGTACAGTAGGCACTAGGCATGATGGGTGCATCACTTCAGCCGCCTCTCGTCTTACCCTGATGCGCTCATCACTCTGGAACAGGGTAAATCTGGACTCATCAGATCACATGACCCATTGCTCCAGAGTCCAATCTTTTTGCTCCCTAGCAAATTGAAGCCGTTTTTGCCGGTTAGCCTCACTGACAAGTGGTTTTCTTAAGGCTACACAGCTGTTTAGTCCCAATCCCTTGAGTTTCCTTCGCATTGTGTGAGTGGAAATGCTCTTACTTTCACTATTAAACATCCCTGAGTTCTACTGTAGTTTTTCTACCATTTGATTTCACCAAACGTTTAAGTGATCGCCGATCACGATCATTCAAGATTTTTTCCGACAACATTCCTTCCTCGAAGATGATGTTTCCCCACTGTCCTTCCACTTTTTAATAATGCGTTGGACAGTTCTTAACCCGATTTTAGTAGTTTCAGCTTCTCCTTAGATGTTTTCTCTGCTTGATGCATGCCAATAATTTGACCCTTTTGAAACAGATTAACATCTTTTCCACGACCACAGGATGTGTCTTTCGACATGGTCATTTAACAAATGAGAAGCTACTCACTGCATCAGTCAGGGTTAAATAACTTGTTGCCAGCTGAAACATAATCACCCATGCAGTAATTATCCAATGAGAGGCTCTTACCTATTTGCTTAGTTAAATCCAGGTGGTGACCTTTTTTGGCCAGGCAGTGTAATTCCATATATGTAAATAGCTATAGTTATAACTTTATATTCATATTAATCATAGATGTATGTTACTGATATTCTCTGCACAATGATATTTGCACTTCTGGTAGATGCTAACTGCATTTCGTTGCCTTGTACCTGTACTGAGCAATGACAAAGTTCTATCTATCTATTCTAATCTATTCTAATCTATCTATTTATCTATCTATCTATTCTAATCTATCTATTTATCTATCTATCTATTCTAATCTATCTATTTATCTATCTATCTATCTATTCTAATCTATTCTAATCTATCTATTTATCTATCTATTCTAATCTATCTATCTATCTATCTATCTATCTATCTATCTATCTATCTATCTATCTATTCTAATCTATTCTAATCTATCTATTCTAATCTATTCTAATCTATCTATTCTAATCTATCTATCTATGGCCAGTGATAGCTCAGTGGTTAAGGTACTGGACTAGTAAACAGAAGGTTGCCGGTTCAAGCCCTGCCACCATCAAGTTGCCACTGTTGGGCCCTTAACTCTCAATTGTCATGCTCATTGTGTAAGTCGCTTTGGATAAAAGCGTCTGGTAAATCTATCTATCTATTCTAATTTATCTATTCTAATCTATCTATCTATTCTAATCTATCTATTCTAATCAATCTATCTATCTATTCTAATCTATCTATTTATCTATCTATCTATTTATCTAGTGTGCTGTAGACACTATCCTCACTACCCACTGTCATGACATACTTGTTGGGGACTGCTCAGGGCAGCTGTAGCCTAGTGGTTAAGGTACTGGACCAGTAATCAGAAGGTTGCCGGTTCAAGCCCCACCACTGCCAGGTTGCCCCTTAACCATCGATTGCTAAGATTTTGAACTGTCACAACTGTAAGTCGCGTCTGTTAAATACCAAAAACGTTATGGAAGTGGCCACCCTTAAGCCATCAGATTAAAGAGCTCAAATTTGTCAATGTGTTTATGATAAGACGTTTGTAAACATTAGTAAACATAAAGATTACATTCACATTTATGTAACTATGGTAACGACTTACGCTATACCAGAAACTACACACAATAATGCTACTGAATTTACGTGTGTGTCCGAGTAAAATGACTTATGGATAAAGAATAAATGCTTTTGGTTTAATCAGAACAGTAACTGGACTACACTGTTTATAAAAGGTATTATGCTAGTATCGGATCAGACCTCTTTTGTGCATCCAGCCCCCATAGTCGAATCTGCCGGTCATATTGAGCAGCTTCCTCCTCACTGATTAGATTCTCATCTTTCTCGATAGTATCGATCATTTCGGAATGTTGCGACGAATCACTTAATATAAATATTTACAGATTTTTAAACAATTTCACTTGCTGCCCATTCAATAACTCCCGCTTCGTCGCAGAGAAAATGTCGCACAGTGATGACGTATAATGCAAAAGTTTAGACACCCTTGTTAATTAAGAGAAGCTAGCTCGTTATTTACAAAGAACAAACTTCTGCATATTTGAATGTACATCTCTGTTTATTTACTAAATTTGTGTTCCCCACTGTGTAGGAAACATAAATCCGTTATCTGATATACAATCTACAGTAGTGCACTATGTAGTGAACATAAACCAATTATCTAATACACTATCTAGTGCACTATGTAGGAAACATAATTAATTATGTAATACACTACCTAGTGCACTATGTAAGGAACATAAACCAATTGTCTAATTTACTATCTAGTGCACTACGTAGGGAACATAAATTCATATCTAAAATACTATCTAGTGCACTATGTAGGAAACATAAATTCGTTATCCGATATACAATTTAGTGCACTATGTAGGAAACCTAAATCCGTTAACTAATACGCTACCTAAAGCATTATGTAAGAAACATAAGTCTATTATCTAGTACACTATCTAGGGCACTAAGTATGGAACATAAATTCTTTTCTAAGATACAATCTAGTGCACTATGTAGGGAACATAAATCTATCATCTTTCACACTATCTAGCGCACTATGTAGTACACATTAATGTGTTTGTGACGCGAACAGTTAGCTTAGTAGCTCAGTTAGCAGTTCCTTAAAGTTCTGTTATCACCCATATCATTTGGTGTGTGCAAGAGGTTTTTTTTAGCTTTTTTTTGGGGGGGGGCTTGGGGGGTCGGGGTTGAGGTCCGGGTCCGGGGGTACCTCCCTGAAATGAGTTTTTGCAACTTGGGATGTCTGCATATGTCTCTCCAAAATACCAATCAAAGCATCTACATATATAAAAGGCCTTCACATATACAGTGGGGTCAAAAAGTATTTAGTCAGCCACTGATTGTGCAGGTTCTCCTACTTAGAAAGATGAGAGAGGTCTGTAATTTTCATCATAGGTACACTTCAACTATGAGAGACAAAATGAGAAAAAAAAATCCAGGAAATCACATTGTAGGATTTTTAAAGAATTTATTTGTAAATTATGGTGGAAAATAAGTATTTGGTCAATAACAAAAGTTCAACTCAATACTTTGTATCATAACCTTTGTTGGCAATGACAGAGGTCAAACGTTTCCTGTAAGTCTTCACCAGGTTTGTACACACTGTAGCTGGTATTTTGGCCCATTCCTCCATGCAGATCTCCTCTAGAGCAGTGGTGTTTTGGGGCTGTCGCTGGGCAACACGGACTCCACTAATTTTCTATGGGGTTGAGGTCTGGAGACTGGCTAGGCCACTCCAGGACCTTGAAATGCTTTTTATGGAGCCACTCCTTCGTTGCCCGAGTGGTGTGTTTGGGATCACTGTCATGCTGGAAGACCCAGCCACGTTCCATCTTCAATGCTCTCACTGATGGAAGGAGGTTTTGGCTTAAAATCTCACGATACATGGCCCCGTTCATTCTTCCCTTAACACGGATCAGTCGTCCTGTCCCCTTTGCAGAAAAACAGCCCCAAAGCATGATGTTTCCACCCCCATGCTTCACAGTAGGTATGGTGTGCAACTCAGCATTCTTCTTCCTCCAAACACGACAAGTTGAGTTTTTACCAAAAAGTTCAATTTTGGTTTCATCTGACCACATGATATTCTCCCAATCCTCTTCTGGATCATCCATATGCTCTCTGGCAAACTTCAGACGGGCCTGGACATGTACTGGCTTAAGCAGGGGGACACACCTGGCACTGCAGGATTTGAGTCCCTCTCGGCGTAGTGTGTTACTGATGGTCCCTTTGTTACTTTGGTCCCAGCTCTCTGCAGGTCATTCATCAGGTCCCTCCGTGTAGTTCTGGGATTTTTGCTCACCGTTCTCATGATTATTTTGACCCCACGGGATCAAGGGAGATTATCAATGGTCTTGTATGTCTTCCATTTTCTTACAATTGCTCCCACAGTTGATTTATTCACACCAACCTGCTTGCCTATTGTAGATTCACTCTTCCCAGCCTGGTGCAGGTCTACAATTTTCTTCCTGGTGTCCTTCGACAGCTCTTTGGTCTTGGCCATGGTTGACTGTTTGAGGCTGTGGACAGGTGTCTTTTATACAGATAACGAGGTCAAACAGGTGCCATTAATACAGGTAACGAGTGGAGGACAGAAGAGCTTCTTAAAGAAGAAGTTACAGGTCTGTGAGAGCCAGAAATCTTGCTTGTTTGTTATTGACCAAATACTTATTTTCCACCATAATTTACAAATAAATTCTTTAAAAATCCTACAATGTGATTTCCTGGATTTTTTTTTCTCATTTTGTCTCTCATAGTTGAAGTGTTTAAATTAAGTGTAAATTACAGACCTCTCTCATCTTTCTAAGTAGGAGAACTTGCACAATCAGTGGCTGACTAAATACTTTTTGGCCCCACTGTATGCAGATCACCCTTGCCTTGGGTACTGGTGCACCCCCATGCCATCAAAGACCTGGTTTTGCACTTTTCATAGATAAAAAAAAAAAGCTGAGACGTGGACATGACTGACCACAAAACATATTTCCACTGTGTTTCAATCTATCTCAGATTACTTCTTTTCATGACAGTATAAACTGTAGATGGTGAAAATTCTGTGCAATCTTGTGCTGGGAAACATTATCTTCATCAGAACTGACTGACAATTCTCTTATGACCTATAAAGTAGTCAACCACGAGCTGTCTTTGCTTGCAAAGTCTATGCCTTTTATACTTGTCTTGACGACCTCACCTATTATCATTTAAACTGCTTATTAATGAACCTGTCCTGGGTTCGATCCCCAGGTGGGGCGATCCGGGTCCTTTCTGTGTGGAGTTTGCATGTTCTCCCCCTGTCTGTGTGGGTTTCCTCCAGGTGCTCCGGTTTCCTCCCACAGTCCAGACATGCAAGTGAGGTGAATTTGAGATACTAAATTGTCCATGACTGTGTTCAATATAACCTTGTGAACTGATGAACCCTGTGTAATGAGTGACTGCCGTTTCTGTCATGAATGTAACCAAAGAGTGTAAAACATGATGTTAAAATAAACAAACAAACATACAGTATTATGGAACCTTTTAGAACTATGGAGGTAAATGTGTAGCAAACCTGTAGAAAAAATTGTACCTGTAAAAAAATTGTACCTACAAAAAAATCTGTACTGCAAAAACCCCCATACATAAATTCTTTATATTCTACATAAATGCTATACATAAATTCTATGCAGAAACGCTGTCAACTACTGTGGGACAAAGTTCCAGGGCGGCACGGTGGGTAGCACTGTCGCCTCACAGCAAGAAGGTCCTGGGTTCTATCCCCAGGTGGGGTCGGTCTGGGTCCTTTTTGTGTGGAGTTTGCAAGTTCTCCCCGTGTCTGCGTGGGTTTACTCCGGGTGCTCCGGTTTCCTCCCACAGTCCAAAGATGTGCAAGTGAGGTGAACTGGAAATACAAAATTGTCCGAGACTGTGTTTAATATAACCTTGAGAAGTGATTAACCTTGTGTAATGAGTAACTACCGTTCCTGTCATGAATGTCACCAAAGTGTAAAACATGACGTTAAAATCCTAATAAACAAACAACAAAGTTCCAAGATTGTCTTAGATCCAACAATAGTGGAAACATGTAGTGGTCAGATGAGTCCAAGTTTCAGCTTGTTTACAGGAAAAACAAATATTGAGTTTCCCGTGCCACAAAAGACAAAATGATTATCCATACCTTTATAAGTGAAAAGTGCTAAACCCCACCTCTGTCATTGAATAGGGGAGCTTCAGTGCTCATGGCATGAAGGATTTGCATATGTGTGAAGATACTATTGATGCAGGGGCATTTGGGATTTTAGAGAGATATATGCTGCCTGCATTGCAACATATTTTCCTGAAAAGTCTATGGTTATTTCAGCAAGACAATGCCAGGCCTCATTCTGCACAAGCCACAGTAGTATGGCTTTACAGGCATAGAGTGTGCATGCTTGACTGGCCTATTAGCAGTTCAGGCCTGTCTCATACTGAAAATGTATGAAGCATAATAGAGAGAATAAAATGACAGCCACTTACTGTTGAGCAGCAAGTTGTGTAGCAAGCAAGAATGGACAAAACTGTAACAGTTGGCTTTCTTAGTTACCAAACAATTAAAAGGTGTAACCAACAGGAAAGGTAAGCATTTAGTGAGCACACCTTTGTCCCAACTTTTTGAGTGTGCTAAAGGCATCACATTTTAAATTAGTTTATACACAAAATATCATTAAGTTGGTCAGTAAAAACAATAGATCTTTTGTCATTTTGTCCATTAAATAAAAGCTCAAGAGAGTTAACAAATTACAAATTGTTGTTCTTATTGTATTTTACAACATGCCCCAACATTTCAGGAAATGGGGTTTGTCAATACTTCCTAAGAGTCCCTAAACCATAAATTTTGCCAAAATATATACAGTATCCCACCACAATATTGCAGATTTTGAAGCACTGAACAATACATAAAATAATTAATATTTTAATAGAACAGAATGCCTTTGTTTGGCATGAACACATATACACATGTACAATATCCCAGCTCGTTTGGAATCTGGAGTCAGAGTGCAGGGACAGCCATTGCATGCCCCCAACCCCCCATCCCCAGAAGGGTTAAGGACCTTGCTAGAGATTTGAATTCTCAACCTTTCAATAGTTAACCCAAAGCTCTGACCAATCTGCACTTATCCCCTATGCTCCTACACAAGTATTTATACTATATATATATATATATATATATATATATATATATATATATATATATATATATTTCTACGTATAATGAAATTACATCTAGTTAAAAAGTTGTGTATATGTTTATAACATATGTAGTGATGCTAAGTAAAATAATGAAATGTGAGCAAAAATGCAGAGCATAGAAAGATGGAGGGCGTACGTTTACTCAATAAAAGTACGTTTTAAGGGGGTGTGTGACATCAATTTCAATCAACTTCAAATTCATGTTTTTATGACAATGCAATAAACTACTTTAAAATGTTTAAATAACATTTAGAAAAATAACTTACTCCCCCTTAACAATGTATATTAGGTTTAAGATTTAAATGAGATTTAAAGATAGATAGATAGATAGAAATAATATATATAATAATATAATATATATATTTTTAACTGTGTCAGTGGATGTTGTATGTGTGCTGTATGTATAATGTCAGAGGATGTTGTATGTATGTAACAAGTTGTTTGTCTGATGTGACTGATGTGCTGTAACAAATTAATTTCCTGCAAATGATCAATAAAGTATCTATCTATCTATCTATCTATCTATCTATCTATCTATCTATCTATCTATCTATCTATCTATCTATCTATCTATCTATCTATCTATCTATCTGTTTATCTATCTATCTATAAATAAAGTAAGCAAGGTGTAGCAAATGTACAATGTGCATATATACAATACACAGAATGCAAAAATATGTGCAATTTGTGCATCAGACAATATGGCATGGCCTAAAAATAATAATAGGAGCAGTAGTATATATATTCTTATAACTGATATATACAAATACTATATGTGAATAAATATACAGTAGAAATAAATTATCAGATATAGGTATAAATGTATACAATAGAAGTGATAATATAATTCTCTCTCTCTATAATAGAAGCAATCATAGATATTGCAACCCACATACATATAAGAATAAATATACAAATTCCTGTCTAATTACAATATACAAGATTTATAATTTATATATAAGATTTGTAAATACACTGATCAGCCATAACATTAAAACCACCTCCTTGTTTCTACACACACTGCCTATTTTATCAGCTCCACTTACCATATAGAGGCACTTTGTAGTTCTACAATTACTGACTGTAGTCCATCTGTTTCTGTACATATGTTTTTAGCCTGCTTTCACCCTGTTCTTCAATGGTCAGGACCCCCACAGGACCACTACAGAGCAGGTATTATTTAAGTGGTGGGTCATGCTCAGCACTGCAGTGACACTGACATGGTGGTGGTGTGTTAGTGTGTGTTGTGCTGGTATGAGTGGATCAGTACTGTTTGCCCACTCACTGACCACTCTATTAGACACTCCTACCTAGTTGGTCCACCTTGTAGATGTAAAGTCAGAGACTATCGCTTATCTATTGCTGCTGTTTGAGTTGGTCATCTTCAAGACCTTCATCAGTTGTCACAGGACGCTGCCCACGGGGCGCTGTTGGCTGGATATATTTGATTGGTGGACTATTCTCAGTCCAGCAGTGACAGTGAGGTGTTCCACTCATACCAGCACAACACACACTAACACACCACCACCATGTCAGTGTCACTGCAGTGCTGAGAATGACCCACCACCTAAATAATATCTGCTCTGTGGTGGTCCTGTGGGGGGTCCTGACCATTGAAGAACAGCATGAAAGGGGGCTAACAAAGCATGCAGAGAAACAGATGGACTACAGTCAGTAATTGTAGAACGACAAAGCGCTTCTATATGGTAAGTGGAGCTGATAAAATCATCGGTGTATAATGTTGTATAATGTTAACATGAGTAATTTAAATAGTTAAATATAGATTAAATTGAACATTTCCAGTAAACAATGAAAACATTGACTCCGCCCCCTGCCTTCACTTCGTACCCTTCGTCCTCTTACGTGATGACGACAGAGCCTGTAGCCCCGCCCCCTCCATCGGAGAAGAATCGTCGCCATCTTATGCGCATGAGTTTCATTTCACTTCGCTACTGTAAGGACGGAGAGAGCATCAGGAACGTTTCAGCATGTTGCCTCTTTCAAACTGTTAATGGGAATTTAACTGCTATGAACTGAAACTCTTCCAAAAATCAGTCAACAAGTAGATCAAAGTCAGTAACGCATAAGCCAGTTGAATCCTGAGTCGATTTTTGGCACAGTAATAGCGTTAGAGGAAAATGGCTGTGGAAAGCATGACTGTCCATCCAAACTCCCCTACAGCCAACCACGATCACCTTCTCACTGACGAAAGGTCGAGTAATATCATATTTCTCTCCAACTACTTATTTATCCTTTGCTTTTTAAGTACAAAAAGCATGGGTATTTTTCTCTTTTTTTTTCTTTCAAAGGGATTAAAGTCGACTTTTTCTGGGAAACGAGTACAGAGGTAACGAACGCCATTTTGAAACGTTAACACAGGAAGGTCATATATCCGAATCTGGACAAACTGAACCTACATGTCTCTACAAATCAGTCATATTCCATCGAAGGTCTTTCATTATTGAAGGACTAAAGTGGCCATTAGACAAAGAACATTGATCATGTTTTTTAGTCGTCATAGAAAATGGATCAACAAACATCGGCTACCTAGCGTTAAATAGTGTTATTAATTTAGTTAATAATATGTAGATATTACACTTTAGTCTCATCTTCTGCGTGGCGTCTTTCATAAAAACACAAATGATTAACTGCGGCTGCTTTAGCTTGCTATAGACCGTGTATCTGTTAATGCTGCCTTCCCGTGCTCCTGAATTGTCCTTTGTTTAAATCAAACCTCACTTTGCTACGTCCCAGTTAAATAAAATCCTAAGGTGCGTTGAGAAATTAGTTTATTAATTAATCTGGATAATCGGATTGGTTTAGGTGTCTTCCCGGCTAACATTCCCACCCTTTAAATTGCTGTACACACGCCAACCCCAGCTGAGACATAATAGCCATGACCTAGTTATTAAGTACTAAAATAAAATTGCATTACTAAATTAAGTTATTCACGGCCAATTCACATGCTATGCATTAAATCCTGTTTTGAAAATATACACCTGTACTGATAAGTTTGCTGTGCAACTTTTAATTCGTAAACTCATTTTAACAATAAATCAGATAGCGCACGAAGGTAGCATTACCCGAGCTAGCAAGATGTACCCCGAACCTAGGTAAGCTAACGCTAGCTCAAGCAAATTCTAAAGCTAAGCTAACAGCTAGCTAACCTAGCCGCCGTTCTTAGCTGTTAATGTACTCGTCTAATATTAATATTAGTTAAATATGTTGGCTCAATTTTGTGTTTATACAGTTTGTTTATATTTAATTTTTAGTATATTAACCCCCATTTACAGTGAACATTCCTCTTTAATACCAAACCCACCAACTGCGTTTGCTTTGTTATTGTTCTTTAAAAATTACTTCAAATAAATGTTCGTTAGCCTTTAGTTTAAATAAAACTTTTATTTATAAAACTTTTTATAATTTCTTCGAATCAAATAAATCCTTTCTTATAGTTGACTTAAACGTAATGCCCCTTTCAGTAAAACAACATGAATCCAGCTTTATAATTAAAACAAACAATAAACCTAAACAATTCAAATAATAACATAAAAATGCAATTAGTACAGAAATGAAGATGCAGTGGTAACTCAGTAGTTAAGATATTGAGCTGTTCTTGAAGGTCAGAGGTTCTAGCCCCTCCACCAAACTGACACTGTTGGGCCCCTGAGCATGGCCCTCAATTCTTCTCAATTGTATTCATTCATTATAAGAAGTTGCTTTGCATAAGCGTTTGCTAAATACGGCAAATAATAATTTCTAATCTAAACAAAACAATTCCATTTTAAATGCAAAAAGTTAAAATTGATCTCATAATTATTAATTATAATTAAAACATAATTTTAGTTAAGATAACATAGTATTAAATTCATTAACGATGTGATTAGGCGGCACGGTGGCTAAGTGGGTAGCACCGTCGTCTCACAGCAAGAAGGTCCTGGGTTCGATCCCCAGGTGGGGCGGTCCGGGTCCTTTCTGTGTGGAGTTTGCATGTTCTCCCCTTGTCCGCGTGGGTTTCCTCCGGGTACTCCGGTTTCCTCCCACAGTCCAAAGACATTCAAGTGAGGCGAATTGGAGACACTAAATTGTCCATGACTGTGTTTGATATAACCTTGTGTAATGAGTAACTACCGTTCCTGTCATGAATGTAACCAAAGTGTAAAACATGATGTTAAAATCCTAATAAACAATGTGATTAAAACACAAATTAAAAACAAAACCATCACAAATAATGCTTAATTAAAATTGAACATTGGAACTGTAATTAGCAAACAACATAAAAAGAGCAGAGCATTGTAAACAAAACACATCTTTTTATTTACCTTTTAATTGAAACGTTTTTAATAGAACAAAAACGTTTAATAGAACAATTTGTCTTGTAATTAATCAATCAGCATCATAATTAGCAATTTTCATATCTAAACTGTTTAAAACTTAAAATAGTCAAAATAAGACTTGATTAGCTAATGAAAACTAAGGAAATATTTTTGTTACTACTATCTTATAAGTAGGTATTTATAATGCATCCACACTGTTTTGTAATACTTGTGTTTAGTGCACTGTGAATCCAGAAATACCACATAAAATATTAGAAAACTCATATTCTGTAGTATTATGTAAGGGGTTAGTGGCTCTTACTGGTATTGTAGTGTATTTGTCAATATCTATCACACTTCATTACAATGGGTTGGGTTGTTGGACAAATATAAAAAACACTTGTACTGTTTAATTTGTTAAACTGTGTGTGCTTTAGAAAATAAGTACATTTGCACAAACACATTTTTCCAAATCTTTCCCAATGTCTCAGAAGCATTCACAGTCCAAAATGTGTACTAAAACACCAGTTTCACACATCACTGAGTCCCAAAACCAGTAAATTACACAGCAACACGAGCCCCTTTTCAGCTTCAGTCCAAACAGTTGTGGAATGTGCCGTAGTAATGCTATTGAACAGGAATGTTGTAAATAGGTAAACATGTTTGAATCGTAGGTTTTAGAATTGCTTGGTAAGAATTGCATGATTAGAATGGTCTGACTATACTGTAGATTCGTCATTGCTTTTTTGGAAGGGTGACCTTATTTTTCAGCTGTCTTGTCACTCACTGTTAGTTGCGTGGCCAAATGAGCGGAGTTGTCCTCATACACTTTATGGCCAAAAAGTATTTGGACGCCTCACTATGAGCTTGTTGGACATACCAAAAGCAAATTTGTATTGAAATAGATTGACCTCTAAAACAACAGCATTACGTAATGTTGTATTTTTAGTATTTTTACCCTTAATGACATTGACATTGAGTACCTGTTTCAAAGAGTCATTTAGAAGAATCAAGCTAAGTTAAAGGGACTGTTTTGGTTTGAGCCAACAATGGTCATGTGACTGGAAGTGGATTTCAGCTTATGAAAGCTCTAGGTTTTCACTACCAGTGGTGGTGAGTGGGTTCAAAGTACACAGATCTCTTTACAGGCTGTATTGTACAAATATTAGAGGTCAGGGTCTGTTACTTGTAGTAGCCTATGTTTAAAAACCTGGCTGTTATGTATTACCATAGTTTAAAAAATGATAATGCATCATCATAAACTGTTTTTCTAGCAAAGTGTCAAAACTGGTATTAAATTATTAAATACAGCATTTATTTATCTAATTGAGGAAAAAGGAAATGTAAAACTACAGCAGATCTGTTAACACCTGATCAGTTGGGACTAAGAATAAAAACTGTGATCCACCTACACCTGACAATAGCTTAAATACTTACAAAAGTGTAGGCAGAAGGTTGGTAGGTGTACGTAATGCTGGCTTAAACTTTAATCAAGCATTATATCATTTGTTTTGGTGGATAGTACTGTCATTCCAGAGTAAAAAAATCCTGGGTTTGATTCCCAGGTTGAGCAGTTCCTTTCTGTGTGGAGTTTGCTTGTTCTCCCTGTGTCTGCATTATGTCATTATAACTATACACATGTAATATATGCCCAGAAACAGATCCACTGTTATACAACTAGCTGTCATAGTAAAACGCAAAGTATACAGTGTGCATGTTTGACAGCCTTGAGGATTTAAAGAAGTTTGAGGAGTCAGATTGTTCTCATTATGTAAGTAAAACTATTAGGTAATAGGTTTATAAATGCTGCACTGAAAAATAATCAAAATGCTGCCCTGTTTACTAGTAGGTCAGTAGATACAATCGATTTAACAGAGCTCTTGCTGTGTAAGACCCAGCTTGATCCATTTTATCTACTAGACCTCATTTCATTAGCAAACTACCTTTGCCACCATGGACTGTAAGTAGTATGTAGTTTCAACAATGAGCTTGCTGTTTCTGAGGTCAGGATTTATGCATGCGGTGCACTTTTCACTACAACCTTTGGTGTGTGGTGTTCTCTGGTGGTTAAGCCTGCTTCTAGTTGACCTGCATTACAGTTCTATTTGTAATTTAGTTTCAGTTTCTAAGGAGTTTGGTAGCTTCCAGTGAGACCAGCAGAAATGATAAAATAGTTGTCTAGTAGTCTAAGCACTGGCTGATAGCACATGACATTAATGACATTTCATAATTTGGTATGTGTTAGAGACCATGTTTCTATTACTTTTATCACTTTAGTGCAATTCTATTAGTAAAAAATGTGACATTTCAACTTGCCAAGGTCACGGAGCGTCTTTTAAAGTTTTATTAAAAGGCAACGTTCAAAATTAAGAATTTTTGTGTACAAATTAAAGCTATGTACACCGATCAGCCATAACATTAAAACCACCTCCTTGTTTCTACACTCACTGTCCACTTACTAGAAGCACTTTGTAGTTCTACATTACTGACTGTAGTCCATCTGTTTCTCTACATACCTTTTTAACCTGCTTTCACCCTGTTCTATTATGGTCAGGACCACTACAGAGCAGGTATTATTTAGGTGGTGGATCATTCTCAGCACTGCAGTGACACTGACATGGTGGTGGTGTGTTAGTGTGTGTTGTGCTGGTATGAGTGGATCAGACACAGCAGCGCTCCTGGAGTTTTTAAATACCGTGTCCACTCACTGTCCACTCTATTAGACACTCCTACCTAGTTGGTCCACCTTGTAGATGTAAAGTCAGAGACGATCGCTCATCTATTGCTGCTGTTTGAGTAGGTCATCTTCTAGACCTTCATCAGTGGTCACAGGACGCTGACCACGGGGCGCTGCTGGCTGGATGTTTTTGGTTGGTGGACTATTCTCAGTCCAGCAGTGACAGTGAGGTGTTTAAAAACTCCATCAGCGCTGCTGTGTCTGATCCACTCATACCAGCACAACAAACACTAACACACCACCACCATGTCAGTGTCACTGCAGTGCTGAGAATTACCCACCACCCAAAAAAAACTTGATCTGTAGTGGTCCTGGGAGAGTCCTGACCATTAAAGAACAGCATGAAAGAGGGCTAACAAAGCATGCAGAGAAACAGTGGACTACAGTCAGTAATTGTAGAACTACAAAGTGCTTCTATATGGTAAGTGAAGCCGATAAAATGGAGTGTAGAAACAAGGAGGTGGTTTTAATGTTATGGCTGATCAGTGTATACCAGTTTGTTAATTTGATTGACTTGATACAGTTTTTACAGATTTTTTAGAGCTTACAAATTTTCTAAATATTTTATAAATGAAAAACAATATAACACAAATATACTTACCTTACCTAATGAAACATGCAGTATTATTTCAAAACTTTTTCTAATAAATGTATGTATTACTAAAGGTAATGTAGCATCATGGATGTTGCTAAAAAAAACAGAATTTGACAGAATATAGGCCCGACATTACCTTACATATGTGAAAATACTGCAAAAGGAATAAAGAAAACAAAAAAAATGAAGAATCCTTAGGTTACTGGACTAGTAAACAGAAGGTCAAACGTTCAAGCCCCACTACTGCCAGGTTGCCACTAAGTCTTTATCGTACTCTGTGGCAACCTTGCAGTCTGCGTCTGCTAAATCCTGTAAAAGAATATTCTATATAAATATTTTAAAATCAGATTTAAGTGCTTTTCTTTCACGCTCACTTAATTTGTATGTAAAGTTGACTTTTGCATCTAATTGGCTTTTGATGGGCGGCACAGTGGATAGCACTGTCGCCTCACAGCAAGAAGGTCCTGGTTTTGATCCCCAAGTAGGGCGGTCCGGGTCCTTTCTGTGTGGAGTTTGCATGTTCTCCTGGTGTCTCGTGTGCGTGGGTCTTCCCATAGTCCAAAGACATGCAAGTGAGGTGAATTGGAGATACAAAATTGTCCATGACTGTGTTTGACATTAAACTTGTGAACTGATGAACCTTGTGTAACGAGTAATTACATGTCAGGACATGAATGTAACCAAAGTGTGTAAAACATGACGTTAAAATCCTAATAAATGAATTAATTGGCTGTTGATAAACCCGTCCATGACTATGCAAAATATTTTTTTATATTTTTCTTATTTTTTTCTAAAAAGAAGGGGCAAAAAATCAGTATAGAAGCAACCAATACACATTTTTTGTACAAATAACAAAAAAATGTCATTTAACAATGTAGTATACTTCATTTTGAGGGTAATCTTTGCTTGTTATTTGTTATATTTTATATAAATGCAGCTGCTTGCCTGGTTTTTAACCAACCTAAACACTGCCACATCACCCCACTGCTGCGTTCTCTTCACTGACTTCCTGTAGCTGCACGCATTCAGTTTAAAACACTGATGCTCGCCTACAAAGCCAAAAATGGACCAGCCCCAAGCTACATCCGAGGTCTAATAAAACCCCGCTCTGTACCACGCAACCTTCGAGCCACCTGTCGCTCGACTTGATCCTCCACCTAGAACTCGAGGAACACAAGAATCAAGGCTGTTCTCTGTACTTGTACCCATGGTGGAACGAGCTTTCATTGTCTGTACTAACATCTAAGTCTGTCAGTGTCTTCAAAAGACGATTCAAACCCCACCTGATTACTGAGCACTTAAGTTGACATACACTTACTTACTAACACTCTTATTCATTTCTTGTGCCAAAGAACCCCACTTTGGTTCTAACTGGGTTTCATCAGGTTTGTATTTTTGGACTGTTGTCCTACTTAAACTAGAGTAAGGTAATGTCTACTATGGAAGCTCTGGATAAGAGCGTCTGCTAAATGCAGTAAATGTAAATATAAATCTATATATAAATCCATATTTCCACTGTTGAAGTTTCACTTTGTTAATTGAAAACTTCGGGTGCTTGTACTCTACAGGGGGGAGGAAGGAGAGCTCGAGGAGGGTGAGCTGGAGGACGATGGAGGTGAGATTGAGGTGCCCAGCACTGAGGGAGTTGAGCCAGAGGAGAAACCCACCCGCAGCAAGGAGCGGCACGGTAGCAACTCGGATGATGAGAAGGCCCATCGCCGAAAGAGAAAAAGAAAGAAAGAGAGAGAGAGAGACAGGGAGAAGGAAAAGAGGAGGTCTAAAAAGAGGCGCAAATCAAAACACAAGGTGAGTGTGTGTCTGATGACCTGATGTTTGATGTCATTTCTTAAATTTGAGCTGCAATGAGTCTTGATTTGTTTTAATTTGTGTACTTTAGCGCCATGCGTCGTCTAGTGATGACCACTCGGACTTCAGTGATGAATCTGACTATAGTCCCAGTGAAAAGAGAAAGTATCGGGATTACAGTCCTTCGTACCCACCCTCAGTGAGTGACACATATTTCATTACTTCAGTATGTTTCTGTGGAAGTAACAAATTCCCAAAACAATCTTTACATTTCATTCTGATATTTATCCTTCAGTCTCACGGAGGTTACGGTCCTCCCTCTTCTCACGGAGGACCCATTTCAAAGAAAGGCAGCTACATGAAAATGGACAAACAGAGCTACAGCGGCTACGATGAGTATGATGATGAGACCTATGAGGGGGAAGAGGATGAGGAAATGGGTGATGATGACTATGATGACTTTGCCAAGGAGCTCAAACAGTACCGCAAGGCCAAAGAGGGCAGTGGACCAGGCAGCCGTGGCAGAGGTACACATGAATTCTTTAGTTGGGAGCGACAGAAGGTTTGAAAATTTGTCCTTCATGCAAACATTTTGATGTAACTGATGTAACACAGGTCTTAAGGGCCGAATGAAGAACCAGAGAGGCCGTGGAAGAGGGGGAATGAGAGGTCGTGGGGGTAGAGGAGGAAGCCGAGGAAGAGGGCGAGGGAAGATGGGAGATGATGAAGGGGACGGCATGTATGGAGACGATGTAGAGGTTTGTTTCAGCTTACTGATTATAATAGTCAGTGATCTTTGTTTTGTTTTGTTTTTTTGATGGACTTGTGTGGACCTAAATTCTTGAATTTATTAGTAAAGTAGCAATTTTAAATGCCCTTCACAGTACGGTGATGATGACTATGATGTGGGGGATGATGATTATGATGATTACCAGTACAGGAAATCTAAGGACAGAGGGCGTGGTAAGTTCGTAACAGTTTTGGTTAATTAAGGAGATGAATGAAAATGAGTTGTTTCTCCTAATAATTCTTTTTTTCTTTCATTTTTTTTGTCAGGTGCCAAAGGGAGTCGAGGTCGCGGGAGGGGCAAAGGCGGCAGAGGAATGAGTCGGGGCCGGGGCAGAAATAGAGGGAGAGGTCGTGGAGGAGATCAAGGGCATGAGGAAGACAGTGGAGAGATGGATACAGGGGTAAAGAGAATCAACATGCCTTTATAGTCCTGTTTACACAGCGCACGATCTGTTAGTATAGCTTAGCATATGCGTTTAAATTCTACATCCATACAACCGAACTTTTACCTTATGCCTCCTGGTCGCCCCATGGTCACTGTGACCAGGTTGGCTGGTTTGTACACACAGTTTTTTTAATGCCTATTATTGTCTTATTTTGCCCTTCATGATAATTCGTTAAATTAAGAGGTTAAAATTAAGGTTAGGGGCTTGACTTATAATATCTTACAAAAAGCTAGAAAAATTTTTTGTATTGAACTTTCTTTTATTTAAGTAGAGTGGTACCTTAAAA
This sequence comes from Trichomycterus rosablanca, assembly GCF_030014385.1. Taxonomy (NCBI): domain Eukaryota; kingdom Metazoa; phylum Chordata; class Actinopteri; order Siluriformes; family Trichomycteridae; genus Trichomycterus; species Trichomycterus rosablanca. Next base: position 19,522,047 of record NC_086007.1, read on the forward strand.
TTCAACATCAGTTTGTTCTGGGAGTGGTGTTGAGTTTCAAGGTATTTTTTCCCATAAGGATGTATGGGGAAACCTGTTAACTCGTTCAATGGTCCCGTGGAACTGCATATATTTTAGGCTTATGTAAAATAATGGGGTTGTTTTTGACACTTATACACTGAAAGTAACACAAATATAATATAAAAAAACACTAAAATAAAAAGTTGATTCTTACGATTTCTCAGAACCCCGAGCTGTAACACAAGTTTAAAAGTGAAACATTGAGAAAAATCCAGCTACACACATACATGTGGATGCTTTTCTGATGGTTATTCTACACAAATGCAGTTTCGTCTCATATGCACACTTTTACCGCACCACTCAAGCAGAGCGCTGAACAAAGCGACTGTTCTGAATTGCTCATTTGAAATTAAATATATAATAATAATAATAAAAAAACCCAAACTGAACACGTTGAGTTTAAGGGTACAAATGCCTCGACGAAGGGCGTTGTTTCAAAGAGTTTAGGGGACGTTGAGTTACAAGGTACCACTGTATCACAATTAACAATCTACACCAGTCACACAGTGTAGGAAAAATGTAAGAGTGTAATGTGTAAAGTGAAAGTGTTGGGTTCCCACACAGAGCTGTATCGGTTACAGAGACCCACGCTAAGCTCGTTAGATTTCCTCAACAAAAAGGCAGGCCTTCTTTTGAGGAAGTTTTTGTTTTAGTAATTCATGTACAAAAATTGTGATTCAAGTTTGTATTTGGTTTAAACATTCATGTACACTGATCAGGCATAACATTGTGACCACCTCCTTGTTTCTACTCTCACTGTCCACTTACCATATAGAAGCACTTTGTAATTCTATGGTGGTGGTGTGTTAGTGTGTGTTGTGCTGGTATGAGTGGACAAGACACAGAAATGCTGATGGAGTTTTTAAACACCTCACTGTCACTGCTGGACTGAGAATAGTCCACCAACCAAAAATATCCAGCCAGCAGCGCCCCGTGGGAAGCGTCCTGTGACCACTGATGAAGGTCTAGAAGATGACCAACTCAAACAGCAGCAATAGATGAGCGATCGTCTCTGACTTTACATCTGCAAGGTGGACCAACTAGGTAGGAGTGTCTAATAGAGTGGACAGCGAGTGGACACCGTATTTAAAAACTGCTGTGTCTGATCCACTCATACCAGCACAACACACACTAACACACCACCACCATGTAAGTGTCACTGCAGTGCTGAGAATGATCCACCACCTAAATAATACCTGCTCTGTAGTGGTCCTGTGGGGGTCCTGACCATTGAAGAACAGCATGAAAGCAGGCTAAAAAGGTATGTAGTGAAACAGATGGACCTCAGTCAGTAATTGTGGAACTACAAAGTGCTTCTGTATGGTAAGTGGAGCTGATAAAATGGACAGTGAGTGTAGAAACCAGGAGGTGGTTTTAATGTTATGGCTGATTGGTGTATGTTTAGCTTTAGTAAGTCTCGTGCTGATTAGTTAATACCTTGATGCTGTTAGGAATGTGTTCTTTAATAATAGAAAAAAAGTAGAAGCTAAAACTCATGACAACTTTGCATTCTGAAGGATGGAGCAGAAGGTCAGAGGAAGCGTGATCCAGAAAAGCATGGCCCAGAGAAGAAGAAGGCTATCTGCAAGTACTATATTGAAGGTCGCTGTACCTGGGTGAGTACACAAATTCATATACAACTGTTTGTTTGATACAATCATATAAGTCCTTGTTCATATGTACAGTAACCCCAGTGACAATGATTTTTGTGCTTATGTTATGTGATTGACAGGGGGAACATTGCAACTTCAGTCATGACATCGATTTGCCCAAAAAGAAAGAACTCTGCAAGTTCTACATCACTGGCTACTGCGCTCGGGCTGATAGTTGTCCCTACATGCATGATATCCTTTACAACGGCTGTTTAATCCGGATAATAAGCAGCCAGTTATGGCTTTTGGTGATAGACTGATTAAGAAGACATCGTCTGCCAAGAACAAGTCATGTAAGGACAGTGGTAGCCTAGCGGTTATGGTACTGAACTAGTAATCAGAAGGGTGCCGTTTTAAGCCCCACCACTGCCAGGTTGCCACTTTTGGGCCTCTTAATTGCTTAGACTGTGTACTGTAAGTCACTTTGGATAAAAGCATCTAATGTAAATGTAAAATGTAAATGTAATTTGCTCATAAAAAACTCCCTGTAGGCTTCCACTGATCATTACCTTGAGAGTAGCTCGACGTTAATTCATGTATCTGTGCATCCAGCTAATCTAATATTTGTGTTAAATACTGGTAATGATCAATGTTAGTTTAGTAAATTATGTATTTAGCAGCCTTTAGTAGGCCTTGCCCAGCACATTAGAGCATACACAGGCCTGGTGGCTAATTACTTCATGATTCGCCGCTGATGGATTAACTGCTTATTAGATTAATATTAGAAGCTTGGGTTAAAGTGGATCGTTCCTTGACTCAGTAGCACGCGACTACCCCTGCAAACTGTTCCACACTACAGGTAACTGTGTGAATGGAGACGACTGCATGTTCTCCCACGATTCTCTAAATGAAGACACACAAGAACTACTGGATAAGGTAAGCCTTTTTCTAATGGAAAAGATACATGTGTTTTTGTGTCCTATCCTTTTTAAGGTCAGTGACATGTGACAATTCCAAATTATTCTTTTACCATTAGTTATTAAATATACACCATTTGACTGTTCTGTAATATGTCTTTCAAGTAATCACAGTTTTGTCCAAATATGAAAATCAGATAAACCATCAAGGAGTGTACCTTATGGGCGCTTAGGTGGCACAGCGGCTAAACACACTACAATACTTCGTATCGTATGCTCTGCCATCCGGCTGGGAGCGCGGCCGCATGAACAAAGATTGGCTGTTGTTCATAGGGTAGGATAAGGGATAGGGACTCCTCATAACCGAGAGAATTACAATCTCTGCTTGCTGGTTGATGGTGTCTGCACAGAGTCGAGGAATAATGCTGATCAAGGTGTGGCTCTCCATGCGCAAAGCCAATCCGCATATGAACTCGCCTCGTACAGGTGAAAAGATGCAGTTGGCTACTGCACACGTGTCGGAGGGGGCGTGTGACAGTCTCGCTCTCCTCAATCAGGGCGGGGGTCAGCTCCAGTGAAGAGGTAGCATTAACGCAATTGGGAGAAAAAAGGGGAGAAAATGCATTAAAAAAGAGTGTAACTTACTGCATTCGGGTGGCAAGGAAATCCAGTGTGCTAACCCACCACCGCTGAGATTGGGGAAGGGGAAAGGGGGGACTTACGGTACATTGCCACTGCAACTGTGGCCTCAGCTGGCTGGTCAAGGTGCCTGCAGGAGAAATGGGAAATATCACAGACAGTAGTGCAGGATGCTTTATGCGCAGTAGTGCTGTCTGTGTGACGGCTCTTCTTGGTCAGGGTAAGGATCTGTAGGGTGTAGGATATGGCTAGATTAAGTGGAAAAATAGAAAAGTGCAAATGCAGTTTGAATGAATCCTAATTGAATTATGCTGTCGTCGTGATGTTATGTCTAAAATGTTGAGGAGCCCAAGGGACCCTTGTGGGGCAGTAAAAAAGGCCAGCAGCCTCAAATATTGTGGGGGAAAGGGCACATTTTAATCAGGGATGTATGATCGAGCTATAAAATGATTATACTTTAAATTGTTAAAATAAAAACAACATTCATTTTCATAGAATCATAGATGAATAAATGCATTTTATCCAAAATTGCAAGTTTTATATATGTATTCATTTATTTATAGATGTTAGCTGAGGATGCTGAAGCAGGTGCTGAGGATGAGAAGGAAGTGGAGGAGTTGAAAAAGCAAGGCATCAATCCCCTCCCCAAACCTCCACCTGGTGTTGGTCTTCTCCCCACACCTCCGAGGCATGGCTCTACAGATTCTGCTCCTGCAGACTTCGGCAGCGTACCTGCGAACGGAGCTTCAGGCTCGGGCACAGCACCCGATCCCGGTGCTTCTCTCACTGGCTCGGACGAAGACTCACCAACCCATGGTCCACCTGCACCACCCGTTTGTCCACCACCTCCCTGTGCGGCCAGCACGGCAAAGAAAATTCCCTCTTTGTTCGAGATTGTGGTGAAACCCACCGGACAGCTGGCACAGAAATTAGGCGTCAGGTTACTGCTTTTACTTATTAGTAGTGCTACTAATACAAACCCCATTTCCGTACTTCAGATTGTATTATTAACAAATACAGACCTAAATAATGATATCATAACTAAATAAGTAATTTATTTATTAGCAAATGCTTATTAATATATATCTGTTTACAGAGGTCCAAATCCTGGCGTTGCTTGTCCAGGACCTCCAGGTCCTCCTGTGGGACCTCCGGGTTTACCACCTCGTTTCCCTGGTCCACCACCTGGACATATGGGGCCTAATGGACCTCATGACATGCCACCCATGGGCCCTCCGGGAATGATGCAGAATTTCGGCCCAGATCAGGCCATGATCCCACCTGGAGGTGGTCCTTCACGTAATTTTTATGACAACTTCTATCAGCAACAGCAAGGCATGGGCATGGAAGACGAAGATGAAGAGGGTACGCTTACTTATTTATTTAAATATGATCTAAATGTGAAAAATACACTATAATACACTATAATGCATTATTAAAGTATCTGTTTTAGCCGTGCTATACTATAACCCATTTTTCAGTACATAATGTTTACATATTTGTTCTGGCACATAGATGAAAGCTACATGGAAAGAGATGAAGGAAACTATGTTGAGCAGCCCCCAGGAAATCAGAATTCTGGGAATGTGGAGGGTCCAGGCACCGCAGGCCCAGGTAATCAGTCTGGAATAACGGTGCCAGACTTCTTGCCTCCAGCACAGCGCGTACTGTTTATGAGGATCCAACAAAAGCAGCAGGAAGAAGAGGAGAGAGCCAGGAGGCTAGCTGAAGGAGGACCTGAGCGGGACAACGAAGGTACGTTTCATACCCTGCTACCTCATACACATTTACAGGCCCAAGTGATGTTCATAACATACATCTGAGCGCTGATTAAAGCAACACCTGTATGGGAACAGCCCAGACAAGAACTGTGATGTAGTGAGTAACCAAATACAACTTTAATCTTTAATCTTCCTGTGCAGAATAGGTGCCAAGTTCACACTACACAGCTTTCCAAGTCGTCAGGTCGCTGTACAGTTCACACTACACAACTGGATCTCTTGTAATCGGGAGTCTTTCAAGTGTAGTGAGGCTTTCACACTACACGACTGATCGGCGATTGGGGGTTTCACACTACACCATCTATCACCAACTGGAATCGCAGGCGAGCTTCTCTGGTCTCCCAAACTACGTTTTGTCACGAAAACAAATGCGAGAAGTGACGGGGGGTTTAATGAAACCACGTCCAAAACTGCACGTCAACAAGTAGCGAGCGATCAAAGTTTGTGCGCCGATTTGCATCCTGAAGTCAAAGAGAAAAAAATTAATGAATCTGAGTGTATTTGGCTACACGACCATCATGGATTGTTCTATAGTGAGCTGGAGGTTAATGAATACTTTTGCAATGCAACGTTGGTGTTATGTTTTGTAGAGAACAATAAGGTCAGAAATACTGGCCGCTCAGGTGGCACAGCGGTAAAGTATGCTACCGGAGTTGGGGTTCTGAATGCTTCGCATCGAATCTCAACTCTACCTTTCCGACTGGGTTGGGCGGCAGCATGAACAACGATTGGCTGTTGTTCAGGGTTAGAGGGTAGAGAGTCGGATCATAGGTCCTCATAACTGGTACAACTGCGGCCCCTGCTGGCTGACTGATGGCGCCTGCACAGGGCTGAGGAATAATGCTGATGGTGGTGTGACCCTCCGTACACAGCGTCCATTAGTGTATGAACTCGACTCATGCAGGTGAATAATGCAGTCTGTCTAATGCAGTACTGATTGCATACCGGAGGGAGCGCGAGTCAGTTGAGAGGCATCCTCAGTCAGCGGTGAAGGGTCGAACCAGTATAGAGGACGCATTCAGGGTAATTGGACACGACTAGAATAGGGGAGAAAAAATTGGGGGGAAAATAGATAATAATAAAAATAAAAAAAGGTCAGAAATACTGTAAAACTTGTGTGTGTGCCAATGTATTCTGATAAAAACGACATTATGCCCCTGCCCCACCTTTATACAACTCCTCCCCTGCGTTACCCCTCACACCGTATCTTGCGTTCTCACTGGCTGTTTGACATAGCACTCATTGCCAGTTGGGCAACTCATATCCAGATATTTGACATGCTAGATATATTTCTTCAGCTCAGATCGAGTTGTTGAGTAGTTCACACATAGCGATTGAGAGGTGAGTCTCGATCGCCGAGCGAACGCCGAGTTGCTCCCGAGCCGGCAAATCTAGCGCCGACCAGTCGAAAATCAGGGCAAAGATCATGTAGTGTGAACTAGGCAATAGGTGCTTAAACTGATGTGCTGACAGGTTTAGGGTGTATAATACAAACAACCAAACAGTTCAGCTTCACTGTCTATACTTTTGGGTGGCATGGTGGCTCAGTGGGTGGCACTAGAGGTCCTGGGTTTGATTTCTAGGTGGTGCAGTCTGGGTCTCCCAGTGTGTGTGTGTGTGTGTTTCCTCTGGTAGCTCCGGTTTCCTCCCACGGTCCAAAGACATGCAAGTGAGGTGAATTGGGGATACAAAATTGTCCATGACTGTGTTTGACATTGAAGACTTAAACTGATTAATCTTGTGTCACAAGTAATTACTGTTTCAGTCATGAATGTAACCAAAGTGTGTAAAACATGATGTTAAAATCCCCAAAAATAAATACTGTCCATACGTCTCCTTTAATGTTTAAAACTTTCGCTAGATGGCAGCATTGGTCACACACAAAAAGTTCACAACGGCAGGTTGTAAAGATTTGTGTGCTCTAAAAGTGCTCTAAAAATCGCAATACTACATTGTGATCTGCTCACTAGCTAGTACAGACTAAATTATGCAATTGCTACAGTCCCTTCAGTAAGTGGGTAGCACCGTCACCTCACAGTAAGAAGGTCCTGGGTTCGATCCCCAGGTGGGGAGGTCCGGGTCCTTTCTGTGTGGAGTTCGCATGTTCTCCCCGTGTCCGCGTGGGTTTACTTTGGGTGCTCCGGTTTCCTCCAACAGTCCAAAGACATGCAAGTGAGGTGAATTGGAGACACTAAATTGTCCATGACTGTTCGATATAACCTTGTGAACTGATGAACGTTGTGTAATGAGTAAGTACCGTTCCTGTCATGAATTTAAACAAAGTGTAAAACATGACGTTAAAATCCTAATAAACAAACAGTCCCTTCAGCTTAAAGACTGATGTGTAAGTAAGGTGGTAAACCATTAAAATTGACGTAAAATAGTAATGTGAAGAAGAAGAAGATATACTTTATTCTTCATATATACATATACAGTTGTACGGTACAATAAAATTCTTTCTTCGCATATCCCAGCTTGTTTTAGGAGCTGGGGTCAGAGCGCAGGGTCAGCCACCTTACGGCGTCTTAAGGGTCTTGCTCAAGAACCCAACAGTGGTTGCATAGCAGAGCCTGGATTTGAACCGGCAATCTTCTGGGTGATAGCCCAAAGCTCTACCCACTAGGCCAGGGGTTTTCAACCTTTTTGGACATGCGCCCCCCCCCCCCCCCCCCTTCGTGTGCCAACTGCAAACTTGCACCACGCCCCCTCCCCTTCGTCAACCACCGCACAGAAATCATTGAGAAAGCTTCTGACAAGCTAAAATAACATAATTTGATGCAATTTTCCCGATGCAAGATTACTTTTAAAACATGATACAGCCCGATCCCATCAGAGCCGATTCTATCAGCACATTATATAAATTAGTGGTTCACTTTGGTAAATCGTAAGCGGTTCTTGCTTTTTGGTGTAGATGAGAGCAGAAAACGTTACTTCACGCATAGTTGTCAAGCATAGACAAAAGTTCATAAATTACTAAGTTGGTTAGTTCGGGATCATCTGCTCTGACTGACAGAAAACTTTTAGCTGCACAGACAGAACGAGTCTGACTCGGTTACCGCTCTGTGGTAATACTCCGTATAATTAAGCCTGAGCTTTTTAAGGTAAGCGAGTCACACAAAATGTTCTGTAGTAGTTGGTGTTTATTTACAACCGCAACATTCATTATAACAGTAAAAACAGAGAGATGACTGAGAAGAGAAACTTACGCTGCGCTTAAAATCAATCGAGTCCTGAATCACTTATATCGATACTGTGAACAGAGCATCTCTCTTAAAGACGCACACACGTCCTATAACAGCAGTCGTTGCTTTTGTCACCGATTATCTTCACTGTTAGCCCTATTTTGAAGTTTTTTTTCAAACTGAACTGAATAACATTAAACGTGCGTGTGAGCGTGGTCAGTGCGACTAATCAAATATGTCTCCCGTGGGTGAAAAATGAATTGCTTTGTTTTAGAAGTAAAAAAATCTGGTAATGCCACGCCCCCCCCAGACAAGTACTCACGCGCCCCACAGGTTGAAAACCCCTGCACTAGGCTACCGTGTTGAATGTGTTGAAATGACATGATGTATAATGTTAATTTAGCTGCTGTTCTCTCAAATTTTAACAGCTAAGTGGTAATTCTTTCAGAAAACTTTACCTCATACTGAGAACCACACTTATCTCTGTGTCTGTGTACTTTTTTGTCATTCATGCTGCTCGTAAAGCCAGTTAAGCTTCCCTCCCTCTCTCAGACCCAGTCAGCTGAGTCTGTTGAGCTTTCTGCCAAGCCAATGCTGTGTCATGGTGTGATGTAATTTTTAATATTCGAAACTATTAAGGATGATTTCAAGTGGTCATTAAGTGTATTTTCACCTTTTGTACTTCAGGTGATTCTGCTAACTGGTATTCCAGTGAAGATGAAGATGGTGGTGGCAGTGTCACTTCAATTTTAAAAACCTTACGGCAGCAAAGCCAGGCGCAGGGGCCACCGAAACCAGAAGGCGCTCTCAGCGACCCCAGATTGCAAAAGGCTCAACCCGCTCCAGTCCCCAGCAGACCAGCTGACCCCAGGCTGGCTCGAGATCCTCGATTATCACGCAGCACAGACTCTTCCCAGGTCTCAGAGCCCAGTCTTCACTCCCCCCCACCCTCCTCCACTCCCTCAGACCCTCGTCTTGCTCGGCAGGCTGCTTCTGCCGCCGCCCCCAAACCTGAGCCCCCACTAGTGTATAAACCCCCACCCCTTGTCTCTGCCGTAGTTGAGGAAGAGGAGGTAGAGAGGGTGCTCAGGGACAAGCCCGTCCCGATACCTCTGGACCCCTTGATGGGAATGGCTCTACGTGATCCACGCTCTCAGCTCCAGCAGTTCAGTCATATCAAGAAAGATGTTGTGCTAAACAAACCTTCTTATGCCAAGACTGTGCTGTGGAGTCCTGAAGACTTAATCCCAGTCCCTATGCCCAAACAGGACTTTCTCCCACTGCCCCCTGGAATCCCTCCAGTCTCTTCACTGGACCCACGACTCTCACGTGCCCAACAGCAGCTCCACACGACCATGCCAGCATCTGTGCCTGTCCCTGTGCCCCCTGCTGAGCCAACCAGTCAAGCCTCCTCTCTTCCAGACTTTGACCTGCTTTCTCGTATTCTAAAGACTGTCAATGCCTCCTCAACCAGCCCCTCTCAAGCTCCTCCAGCTGTAACCCCACCTGTTCCTGTCCCCACGGAAAAGCCCGTGGACCCTCGCATGGCACGGAAAGTCGCTGACCCTCGGCTTGTGCCCCAGAAATCTGCCCTCAAGCAGCCGTCAGAGCATCCAGTGCCACAGACCTCTGCATCGTCTGGACCTCAAGCTCCAACCTCACCCACAACCACCATCGCGCCCTACGACCCACGCCTGCTCTCTGCTGGTGGGGCCGGCAGAGGTGTCGGAGGGGGTTCCTCCAATTCTGGTAGCAACGTCCTGAGCAACATCAGCTTGTATGACCCACGCAATCAGAGTTCAGACAAATCTGAAAATGTGGAATCTTCCACTTTGACTTCGGAGTCCAAACCAAGCGAAGGAGCACCCTCCTCGACTAAGTCCAAATCCAAAGAGCCTCTGTTTGTCCGAAAATCAGCTCTGGATCAACCTGAACCAGAGAAAAGCGGCAACGAGCAAGCCACCGACCGCTACAACAGCTACAACCGACCTCGGCCCAAACCTTCACCTTCGCCCAACTCGGGAGCTACTGCGACATCCGTAGGGTCATCTCAGACTTCCCAGGGTGCACCCGGAGCTGCAGAGGCACCGTCCGGAGTGCACAATCTGCCCGTCTCTACACTCTTCAGCATTGTGAAACAGGCCGGCAAGCCAGGTGGCACAGGAAGCCCGTTTGGTGGCAATAGCCCCGCACAGCCAGACACAACAGAGCAGGACAATGGCTCGTTAAAGGATGTTTTTAAAGGTTTTGACCCCACAGCTTCACCTTTCTGTCAGTGAATTCGTACCCACAGCTCCGACACTAGGCGGCATGGAGCACTTTAAGACATTGAGGAATGTTCAGTCTTGAAAGAAAGTTCACAGACAGTGGATTTCTATGAGCTTTGATTGGGAGGGAACTCTGTGGTGGAAAAATCTCTCACAACACCTAAAGGGTATATGGTGAAGGACAGTTAAGAGACATCTATATTTGCCTATTTTAAAACCAAATAAAAACTATTTAAAATGCATTTATTTTAGAACCACAGACATTGGTCTTTATTTACGTTTGAGTAACTTAAGTACAGGATGACCTACATGTACCCTACCGCTGTAAACTGCCTGTCCATTCTGCAATGACTTTATCTCCACAGTGACGTAGATAAGGAAATCTTATCTTTAAATAGAAAGCGTGGGTGTGTTGGAGTATCCCAGAATCCTTACATCCTCCCCCTTATATTGCAGGACAAATCTGTAAGAGTAAGCACTGACTCTCCCATGCTTGCTTGGAAATCTTTTAAACTCTTTTAGCTATCCCTCGCTCCCTGTGCTGCACTGAGTTTCATTTATGCTCATTCTGTATTTTTTTTATTTGTTTATGGACACCTTTTTCTCACTCTCAACTCCTCTCAGGAGTAACAAAACTGTATAACAAAACTCACAATTGTTAATTTTGTGTAAATTAGTGTGTCACGTGAAACTGTTTTAATTTATTTTTTATACTTTAAAAAGTCTGCTTTTTCTTTATGTGGCAGTACATTATAATCATATTTACATAGACACACAGTTATATATATATAAATGGATTTGTGATGTTCGACACCAGAAGGGCCCTGATGATTACATAATACTGTTTTTCACCATCTTACCCTAAACACATGGTTTTTCATAAGGACTTGTTTAAAAAAAACAACTTTTTGTGTTTTGTTTGGGTTTGCCCTTGGTAAAAACTGCTCTGTATATAAAATGTGTCCATATTTGACAAAACATTTTGTAACCATTCAGTATAAGTAAAGTTGTGAACTGTATAATAAAGGAAATACCAGATTGAACATGATGGAGACTTGAAGTCAGGTAAATATATTTAGTTGGACTACAAAGGGTTTAGCCATTGTGTCAATGTTTTTCCTGGCAATACATAGTAAAGTACTCAGACCCCTTGCTTTTTGCACACTAGATTGTGTTGGGAGTTTGATTTTGAGTTTTAACCACCAGTCTACACTTAATCACCCATAATGACGAAGTAAAAACATGTTTTTTTGAAATGTGTTAAACGTTAAAGAGTGAAATCTCTTATTTGAAATCTCAAAAGTATTCAGACTGTTTGTAGTCAGGTGAATCCTGTTTGCTTTCACTAACTTCAAATGTGTTTAGAAATTAGCTATCCAGTTAATTGCTATTCAAAAAGACACACATCTGGACCAATGAAGGCCCACAAATGTGCACCAAGACATAGATCAGGGCACGAATATAAAACAATATCTAAGGCTTTGAGAGTCTCCCGGACCAGTGGCTTAAGTAACTATGAAAGAAGCTTGGCACAGCAATCATAAATCTTCCTTGAATTGGCTGTACAGCTAAATTGAAATCCAGGCATAATGGGCTTTGGTGAGGGATGTAAGAAAGAACCAAAGCGTCTGTCTAAAAGAGCTCCTAAAGTTCTGTGCAAAGATTGGAGAACCTTGGACTCGTTGGATGGACAACCATCTTTGCCATGCTTTTATGACAGAGTGGCAAGACACTGTTGGGTAAAATGCATAATACAGTCTGCTTTGAGTTTAACTGGGACGAACTGGGGGACATTAGAATGAAGCCAAATACAGAAATATTCTTGTAGAAAACCGCATCTTCGGGCGACAGGCCGAAACATAGAGCCAAAACAATACACAAGTGGCTTTGGGACAGGTCTCTGAATATCCTTGGATGACCCAGGCAATGGCCAGACTAACAACTCCATCAGACGTGTGAAGACCTGAAGTGGGCCGTTAACATGCTCACCATCCAAATATGACAAAACGTGAGGATCTGCCATTAAGAATGGGATAGATGTGAATAATGTATCTTTGTATTTCATCATTATGGGTGATTTAGTGTAGAATGCCAAGTAAAATGGCCATTATATTAATTTAAAATAAGAAATGGTAGGTACACCAATCAGCCATAACATTAAAACCACCTCCTTGTTTCTACACTCACTGTCCATTTTATCTGCTCCACTTACCATATAGAAGCACTTTGTAGTTCTACAATTACTGACTGTAGTCCATCTATTTATCTACATACTTTTTAACCTGCTTTTACCCTGTTCTTCAATGATCAGCACCACCACAGAACAGGTATTTTTTAGGTGGTGGATCATTCTCTGCACTGCAGTGACACTGACATGGTGGTGGTGTGTTAGTGTGTGTTGTGCTGGTATGAGTGGATCAGACAGCAGCACTGCTGGAGTTTTTGTAAATACTGTGTCAACTCACTGTCCACTCTATTTCACTCCTACCTAGTTGGTCCACCTTTTAGATGTCAAGTCAGAGACGATCGCTCATCTATTGCTGCTGTTTGAGTTGGTCATCTTCATCAGTGGTCACAGGACATTGCTCACAGAGCATTGTTGGCTGGATATTTTTGGTTGGTGGACTATTCTCAGTCTAGCAGTGACAGTGAGGTGTTTAAAAACTCCATCAGCATTGCTGTGTCTTATGCACTCAAAAATACCAGCACTATGTCAGTGTCACTGCAGTGCTGAGAATGATCCACCACCCAAATAATACCTGCTCTGTGGTGGTCCTGTGGGGGTCATGACAATTAAAGAACAGGGTGAAAGGGGGCTAACAAAGCATGCAGAGAAACAGATGGACTACAGTCAGTAATTTTAGAACTACAAAGTGCTTCTGTATGGTAAGTGGAGCTGATAAAACTGACAATGTGTGTAGAAACAAGGAGGTGGTTTTAATGTTATGGCTGATCGGTGTAATTGTTTACTTCAGAGTTTTCTGTTTTCTCTCTGTAATCCTCTTAAAGCAACGTACAGAGAAGCGGCTTGGGTAAATATAGCATTCTTGATCTTACAGATAAAATGGGGCATTTGTCTGTCACTATTCCTTAAACAAACTGCTTCATAATGAAACAGTTTAACATTGAGTTGAAGTAGTTGCTTACCTTGTGGCCCTTTACAGATAAATTACGCTAGATGTGGCTTATCTTAATTTGGTCTTTGTAATGAATCTCTGGCTGCTCATTGTTGGATATAAACAGTAAACCCATGATTTTCATCAGTGTTTTGCATGCACTTTAAATAATCTGAAGCTTGTATGACTCTCAGCACAGGCAAAACTTGAATGATGAGATAAACTGGAGTTGTGTGGCTGCACGAAATTTAAATATTTACAATGTGCCCTCGATGTGAACTTTTGTACATCTGGTCTTCATCAGTCCTTGTGTGGATTGAAAAGAAGAACTTGTGCATCTGGGCTGCGTTGTTTGACGAGGAAACACAGTTGTCAATGTTTTAAGCATTTTGGGGTATTAATATAGATAGTGTACACATTATTACTTATCAGCACCTACTTTTTTGGTTGAGGCTTTCTACAAGCTGCAGGGATTTGCTTTCATCCAGCCACAAGAGCTTAACAAGGTTGTCCACTGATATGTTGAGATGTTGGCTGATAAGGTATTTACAGGGCACGATGACCATACAATAAAACTAAGAGGACCAGCCTATTGTTTTTTTTTTTAATGAAAATTAACAGTTGGCACTATCATGCATTCAGACCAGCACAATACTGCCATCAGCTAGCCCTGACGTAATAATTTGCATCTTTTTTATTTTTTATTTTTTATTTTTTTTATTTGCACATAAAGTCAGGTTCACAAGTACAGTTATCTTTGGACATACAGGTTAATAATTACCAATATACATGACACAGCAAAAAAACAAAAGAACAAAACCAAACTACTAAATAATAGAATGGATGAATAAGATTAGCAGTTTAAGACAATTCAAGATAAGACATCAACAGTTGCCATATTTGTGTTTTCTGATGCAAGTTATATGTCAGTTGCTCCAGTGGAAGCACTGTTGTAACCTGGTTTAGCCAGAAACTAACAGATGGAACTTGAGGAACTGACCATAAAAGTAAAATACATTAATTAGCAAGAGATACTAAAATGAAAAATAAATGTCTTGTTTTACAGTCAAGCACAGAGTCTGTATCATAGTTCAACAGAAAAAGAGCAGGACAAAAAGTTAATTGGATCTTCAATATTTTCACGGTGCACCCCCTTCCAAAAAGACTATCTTGTCACATGACCAAAAACAGTGTAAATATGTCCCCTTTTCCTGTTTACATTTGAAGCAGAGACCAGAATAGTCAGGGGAGATATTTTGTAGGCGAACTGGAGTGAGGTACATCTTATTAATAAATTTATAGTTAATTTCATGGGTTGATAGTGAGCCTAGTTTAGGATATAGGTTGAATATATGGTTTTCCAAGTATCATTGTTTATATCTATTTCAAGGTCCCTTTCCCACAAACTCTTTAAGTGAGGTAGTGAAGAGATACAGGCATTAGACAATAAATTATATATATGCAAGACAAGTCCTTTTAGATTGCAATGATTGTGTAAAAGTTCCTCTATCTCAGTCAGTTCTGTTCTAAATGTATCCCTCCCCTGTAAAAGTTTGATAAAATGGCGAATTTGCAAATACCTAAAGAATTCAAGTTTAGAAAACCCAAATTCTTCCTGAATCTGTGAGAAGGACTTCAGAACACCACCTGAAAACAATTGTGATATTTGTAAAATGCCTGCCGAACTCCACCTGGAGAGTCCTGTATTTGACAGTTGGTAGGGTATATCAGGGTTATAAGCAATTGGAGATTTCAGTGATAAATACGGGGGGATCTTAAGGTATGACTTAGCATCTTTCCATGCTAAAAGTGCGTTAGATACTACAAAATTCTCAGAAAGGTGGCTCAATTTATGGAAACTATGTATAAATGGCAGTAGTTTGATTGGTAAGGGTGAACAACTTGTAGACTCTAGATTTAGCCATAAAGATTCCCTCCTCTCGTTACCCCAAGTAACCATATTTTTAATCTGCACGGACCAGTAATAATTTGCATCTTTTTAAAAAAGGAATTTCAGTGTTGGTGTGGTGTAATACAAGCCCAAATCAGAAAAAGTTGGGACAGTATGGAAAATGCAAATAAAATAAAAATGCAGTGTTCCTTACATTTACTGTGACTTTTATTTGATTGCAGAAAGTTTGAACTTGAGATATTTCATGTTTTGTCTGCTCAGCTTCATTTCATTTGTTAATATACCTCCATTCCTGCATTTCAGGCTTGCAACACATTCCAAAAAAGTTGGGACGGGGGCAATTTAGGACTAGTTTGTTTGTTTAATGTCATGTTTTACACTTTTGGTTACATTCATGACAGGAACAGTAGTTACTGGTTACACAAGGTTCATCAATTCACTAGGTTATGTCGAACACAATCTTGGACAATTTAGTATCTCCAATTTACCTCACTTGCATGTCTTTGGACTGTGGGAGGAAACCGAAGCCCCGGAGGAAACCCATGCGGACACGGGGAGAACATGCAAACTCCACACAGAAAGGACTCGGACCGCCCCACCTGGAGATCGAAACCAGGACCTTCTTGCTGTGAGGCGACCCACTTACCCACTTAGCCACCGTGCCGCCCTTTTAGGGCTAGTAATGAGGTGAAAAAACTAAATAATGATGATGACTATGTAATCATGTAATCATGGTTTGGTACAAAAGCAGCATCCTGGAAAGGCTGAGTCTTTGATGAGCAAAGATGATCAGAGGATCTCCAGTTTGTCAACAAATGTGTGAGAAAATGATTAAAATGTTTAAAAACAATTCACCTCAAAGAAAGGTTGGAAGGGTTGGAAGGTTATTTCTCCCTCTACAGTGCATAATATCATTAAACAATTCAAGAAATCAGAAGGAATTTTAGTGTGTAAAGGCCAAGGGCGCAAGCTTAAGCTGAACAACGGTGATCTTTGATCCCTCAGACGGCACTGCATCAAGAACCGCCACTCAACAATAGCTGATATAACCACATGGGCAAGGGATTACTTTGGCAAACCTTTGTCAAGCACTATAATACGGAGTTACATGCACAAAATGCCACTTAAAACTTTACTGTGCTACTGTACTGTTGCACATCTTAAGACGTGTTTGCAGGAAGAATGGGATAAAATAAAAGCTGAAACACTAAATCACTTGGTATCCTCGGTGCCAAAACGTCTTGTAAGTGTGGTAAAAAGGAATGGCAACATTACAAAGTGGTAAATCCTTTACTGTCCCAACTTTTTTTGGAATGTGTTGCAGGCCTGAAATGCAGGAATGGATGTTTTTTAATAAATGAAATGAAGTTGAGCAGATAAAACATGAAATATCTCAGGTTCATCCTTTCTGTAATGAAATAAAAGTCAAAGTAAATGTAAGAAACTTTCTGATTTGGGGTTGTACATACACTCAGTGCTGGGCGTGTAGCTTGGTGATTTAAAGCTTGCATTCAGTTGCTCAGGCAATCCAAGTCTCAAACAGCTCTTGTGTAGATGTTGTTTCCAGATACAGTTTAGAACTTGGTTGTAAGCATTGCAACTTTGGAACAAAGTAGCTGTTTTACACTCAAAATGCCATAGCATTTTGTGAGTGCATTCACAACTGATAAGCATTTTACACTTTGTTTACCATGCGTCTGTGCACGTACCACGCCTTTTGTGCCTTTCACATGATTTGTGGCAAAAGCACTTTCTGCTGTCTGGGTCAATACGCAATACTGACTAACAGTATTGACAGTTTGTTTACACTTAGTTTTACATGAAATGTACACTGAACAGCCATAACATTAAAACCACCTCCTTGTTTCTACACTCACTGTCCATTTTATCAGCTCCACTTACCATATAAAAGCACCCCCACAGGACCACTCAGCACTGCAGAGACACTGACATGGTGGTGGTGTGTTAGTGTGTGTTGTGCTGGTATCAGTGGATCAGACAGAGCAGCGCTGCTGGAGTTTTCAAATACTGTGTCCACTCACTGTCCACTCTATTAGACACTCCTACCTAGTTGGTCCACCTTGTAGATGTAAAGTCAGAGACGATCACTCATCTATTGCTGGTGTTTGAGTTTGTCATCTTCTAGACCATCAGTGATCACAGGACGCTGCCCACGGGGCGCTCTTGGCTGGATGCTTTTGGTTGGTGGACTATTCTCAGTCCAGCAGTGACAGTGATGTGTTTAACGCTGATCCACTCATACCAGCATAACACACACTAACACACCACCACCATGTAATTGTCACTGCAGTGCTGAGAATGATCCACCACCCAAGTAATACCCAATCTGTAGTGGTCCTGGGACAGTCCTGACCATTGAAGAACTGCATGAAAGGGGGCTAACAAAGCATGCAGAGAAACAGATGGACTACAGTTAATAATTGTAGAACTACAAAGTGTTTCTATATGGTAAGTGGAGCTGATAAAATGGACAGAGAGTGTAGAAACAAGGAGGTGGTTTTAATGTTATGGCTGATCAGTGTATTTTAGTTCAAAATGCCAATGGCCGTCCTTTGGAGACATGACAAAAGGCAGGGGGTTTAATGAATCTTTATTACTTTAATCAAATACCTTCTAAAATTTTACAGGTTTTTGGAAAAGGAGACAACTAGAGAGTTCTTGGATAATTAATATATGATAACGATATTTGATTTTGATGCTGTTGTAAAACCACATCTGTATTTTTGTAGATCACTGCATTCTTTTTTGTGTGTGTTATTGTTCTGTTGTACATGTGTATGTAGATGTATAAGTATGTATAATGTCAAAGTGTGATGTTATGTTAAAAAAGCAATAAAAACAAAAATAATAAAAAAAAACAACAACCTTCCTATAGAGCTACAAAGCCACAACAAGCATTTCTTTTATTAGTAAATGTGGGATTGCTTTTCTCACAATGCCATGCTTCCAATTTGAAATGGAATGAGTGGGCAACAGTTTAAAGTCGGTGCTTTAAAAAGTTCAGAGGCAAACTGATTAATTGCAACTTTGCGTGCAGTAGCAAGCGGTAAAAACCGAGCATTAAAGCAGTAAATGTGCATGGCACTGCCTTACACCATAGAAATCAATGGCACAGCCAGTGTAAGAGTGGTTTTGCTGCATATCATTTGAATGCAGCCGAACAGCACGTCTAGGTGACCATGAGCATTTCATGGCTGTGAGCTTGAGTTTATACAACTATTACAATGCAACTGTGTGGCAAAAATAGCCAAATCCATTATTTAGAAGGGTTGTCCATGCTTCCTGTCATGTATATTATTGTCACAGTACATTGGGTGGATGTTTTGGACCCAGAATAGAGCTAGAGTAAACATTATCAGTGATAAGTCCCTCATTAATTTAATACAAGTCTAGGTACTAGGTCTGCAAAGCCAGCCCCTTTGTCCCTTTCTAACTGTCTATTTGTTAGAAATTCCCATGCGTTCTTGGCTCCGACCTTCCCTTAGACCTTCCCATCCCATTTCCTGTCGCCCTTTGCAGAATTCCAGTCCATGTGCAGTCTCCTCTTCCTGGGGAGATCTGCAGCTGGCAGAGCAACATAAACTACATGTCTGTTTGGGAAAGTGAAAAACAAAACTTTAGCTTCCTTTAGTGAAAAAACAACTCTTGTTTTAGACTCAAGTATGTTTTCCTTTGTGAATACAACCTTATTTAGGAACACACCATAAAATACATATATAGCTTGTTACATAATGCAAAGTTATTGTGGAAGGTGGATCTCCTTGTTTCTACACTTACTGTGCATTTTATCAGCTCCACTTACCATATAGAAGCACTTTGTAGTTCTACAATTACTGACTGTAGTCCATCTGTTTCTCTGCATGCTTTTTTAGCCTGCTTTCACCCTGTTCTTTAATGGTCAGGACACCCACAGGACCACCACAGAGCATTTATTATTTAGGTGGTGGATGATTCTCAGCACTGCAGTGACACTGACATGGTGGTGGTGTGTTAGTGTGTGTTGTGCTGGTATGAGTGGATCAGACACAGCAGCGCTGATGGAGTTTTAAAATACTGTGTCCACTCACTGTTCACTCTATTAGACACTCCTACCTAGTTGGTCCACCTTGTAGATGTAAAGTCAGAGACGATCGCTCATCTATTGCTGCCGTTTGAGTTGGTCATTTTCTAGACCTTCATCAGTGGTCACAGGATGCTGCCCATGGGGCGCTGTTGGCTGAATAAATTTTTGTTGGTGGTCTATTCTCAGTCCAGCAGTGACAGTGAGGTGTTTAAAAACTCCATCAGCGCTGCTGTGTCTGATCCACTCATACCAGCACAACACACACTAACACACCACCACCATGTCAGTGTCACTGCAGTGCTGAGAATGATCCACCACCCAAATAATACCTGCTCTGTAGTGGTCCTAAGAGAGTCCTGACCATTGAAGAACAGCATGAAAGGGGGCTAAGAAAGCATGCAGATAAACAGATGGACTACAGTCAGTAATTGTAGAACTTCAAAGTGCTTCCATATGGTAAGTGAAGCTGATAAAATGGACAGTGAGTGTAGAAACAAGGAGGTGGTTTTAATGTTATGGCTGATCAGTGTATAGAGCCGTTCATTACATCTAATGACCAAGTCCCTGGTTTTCCCACAAAAGTGTTTGTTCTATATGGACATGCTTCTCTTTCAACCATCTGGTAGTGATATGTGTTAAATGGGCCATAATTTCTCTTCTTTGCTTTTACTCACGAACTTCACACATTTTTAGAAATCAAGTTTTATTTTAACCAATATAACACTGGTAGTTTTATATTGGTAATCTGTTAAATAAGTTACCAAAATGTGTGGCTCTATTTTTGTGTGTCTGTTTTATTGTACCATTTCCTGTGCATGTTGCCTGTGTTGGTGCAGGGCAAGGACAAACGCACAGGAAATGCACAGGATGGGCCATAGTATAAAAAATAGAAGAATTTTCAGAAAATCTATCAATCCCATTTCCAGAAATTTTGGGACATTATGTAAAGCACAATACAAAGTATGTGTGATTTTTAATATTTTTTCATCTTTATTCATTTTTATTTATTTATTAGGATTTTAATGTCATGTTTTACACACTTTGGTTACATTCATGACAGAAACGGTAGTTACTTGATACACAAGATTTATCAGTTCACAAGTTTAATATCAAACACAGTCATGGACAATTTTGTATCACCAATTCACCTCACTTGCATGTCTTTTGGACCGGAGCTCCCAAAGGAAACCCACGCAGACATGGGGAGAACATGCAAACTCCACACAAAAAGTACCTGGACCACCCCACCTGGGGATCGAACCCAGGGCCTTCTTGCTGTGAGGCGACAGTGCTACCCACCGAGCCACCGTGCCGCCCTGATCTTTATTTAACTGATAAAATAAGATTTCTAATGCTTTACTGATCGACTTCATTGTATTTTGAAAATATAAACACATTTAGAATTTGATGCCTGCAGCTCACTCCAAAAAAGTTGGGACAGAGGTAAAATAAGAGTGAAAAGTTTAAAAAATATTCAAGTTTTAGCCTTCCACATTAAGTAGGTAAATTGGTAACACATGAGAGAATCATGATTGTATAAAATGAGGATCCACCAAAGGATCAGTCTTTACAAGCAATGATGGGTCATGGCTTACCACTTTGTGCCAAACCTTAAAAACTGTCAAAACAGTTAAAAAAGAGCAGTTCTCAATGCAAGATTGCTTTCATTTGCCATCTACTATTCATAATATTGTGAAAAGATTTAGGGAATCTGGAAAGATCTCAGTCTGTGTAGGACAAAGCCAGAAAACCCTGTTGAATATGTGTGAACTAGAGATGGCTTTGCATAAGAAACCATCATGCTACTACAGTACTTCAGAAAACTATTGCCACTTAATACAGCTGGGCCTGAGTTCATCTCGGATGGTCCAAAAAACAGTGGAAAAATGTGTTTTGGTCAAATGAGTCCATGGTTTAGCTTGTTTTCAGGAAAAATGGACTTCAAATTTTCTGTGCCAAAGATAAAAATCTTTGTGAAGGTACCATTAACGTGGAGGTGTATAATGGGATTTTAGAGAGACACATGCTGCCATCAAGACAACATATTTTCTTGGGAAGTCCATAAGTATTTCAGCAAGACGATGCCAGGCCTCATACTGTATGCACTACAACAGTCTGGCTTTTTAGACACGTGCTTGACTGGCCTGCCTGCAGTTCAGATCTGTTTCCTATTAAAAATGAATAGTGCTGCATAAAGAGAAAAATCAGACAACGCGACCATGAACTTCTGAGCAGCTGAAGTCTCATATTAAGCAGGAAAAGACAAAAATTCCACTCACAAAAGTGTGAGTGGAAACAATAAGTGTGCTCATTTCCCACACCATTAAAAAGTCTAATTAATAGGAAACGTGATGGAACACAGGGGTAAACATTTCTCTGTTCCAACTTTTTGGAGTGTGTTGCAGGCATCAAATTCTAACTGTTATTATTTACAAAATACAAAGAAGTTATGAAAATTATGGTTGCTCTTTTTCAAAACACAGACAATTAAGGAATCATGACTATGTCAACATCCTGTTATCCATATTTATCTGTTGTTTTTGTTTTGTTTAGTTAATGATATTGTGATTACAAATTAGAAGTAATAAGTCACATACAATGACCTGTCAATTAGACGTTTCCTGTAACCATCTACCAGTGTCTGACATCGACTGGGAGAAAGTTTTTCTCCTCCATGCAGAATACCTTACCTTACCTTCAGCTGTGTGAGGTTTGAGGGGTTTCTTGCATGCACAGCTCTTTAGATCTCACCATGGTAATAACACTCACTTCAACAATCAAGAGCAAACCAAACTAATGTCCGAGGTTTAAATAAAACTCCAATGTCCTCTAATGATGGTCTAATCATTACAGCTGATGGGGAGCACCTGATTCTAATTTTAGACATTTTAAGTAGTAATAAATGTGGCGGTGTCCTAACTTTTTCCTCACAATAAATTTCCATTTTTGTTCATTACATTTTACAACTTGTGTTTAAAAGTCATTTAAAAATTTTTTTTGTTTAGTATATAGTATATACAGTGTATCACAAAAGTGAGTACACCCCTCACATTTCTGCAGATATTTAAGTATATCTTTTCATGGGACAACACTGACAAAATGACACTTTGACACAATGAAAAGTCGTCTGTGTGCAGCTTATATAACAGTGTAAATTTATTCTTCCCTCAAAATAACTCAATATACAGCCATTAATGTCTAAACCACCGGCAACAAAAGTGAGTACACCCCTAAGTGAAAGTTCCTGAAGTGTCAATATTTTGTGTGGCCACCATTATTTCCCAGAACTGCCTTAACTCTCCTGGGCATGGAGTTTACCAGAGCTTCACAGGTTGCCACTGGAATGCTTTTCCACTCCTCCATGATGACATCACGGAGCTGGCGGATATTCGAGACTTCGCGCTCCTCCACCTTCCGCTTGAGGATGCCCCAAAGATGTTCTATTGGGTTTAGGTCTGGAGACATGCTTGGCCAGTCCATCACCTTTACCCTCAGCCTCTTCAATAAAGCAGTGGTCATCTTAGAGGTGTGTTTGGAGTCATTATCATGCTGGAACACTGCCCTGCGACCCAGTTTCCGGAGGGAGGGGATCATGCTCTGCTTCAGTATTTCACAGTACATATTGGAGTTCATGTGTCCCTCAATGAAATGTAACTCCCCAACACCTGCTGCACTCATGCAGCCCCAGACCATGGCATTCCCACCACCATGCTTGACTGTAGGCATGACACACTTATCTTTGTACTCCTCACCTGATTGCCGCCACACATGCTTGAGACCATCTGAACCAAACAAATTAATCTTGGTCTCATCAGACCATAGGACATGGTTCCAGTAATCCATGTCCTTTGTTGACATGTCTTCAGCAAACTGATTGCGGGCTTTCTTGTGTAGAGACTTCAGAAGAGGCTTCCTTCTGGGGTGACAGCCATGCAGACCAATTTGATGTAGTGTGCGGCGTATGGTCTGAGCACTGACAGGCTGACCCCCCACCTTTTCAATCTCTGCAGCAATGCTGACAGCACTCCTGCACCTATCTTTCAAAGACAGCAGTTGGATGTGACGCTGAGCACGTGCACTCAGCTTCTTTGGACGACCAACGCGAGGTCTGTTCTGAGTGGACCCTGCTCTTTTAAAACGCTGGATGATCTTGGCCACTGTGCTGCAGCTCAGTTTCAGGGTGTTGGCCATCTTCTTGTAGCCTTGGCCATCTTCATGTAGCGCAACAATTCGTCTTTTAAGATCCTCAGAGAGTTCT
Source organism: Trichomycterus rosablanca (assembly GCF_030014385.1). Lineage (NCBI taxonomy): Eukaryota > Metazoa > Chordata > Actinopteri > Siluriformes > Trichomycteridae > Trichomycterus > Trichomycterus rosablanca. Next base: position 19,545,855 of record NC_086007.1, read on the forward strand.
TTGCCATGAGGTGCCATGTTGGAACTTTCAGTGACCAGTATGAGAGAGTGTGAGAGCTGTACTACTAAATTGAACACACCTGCTCCCTATGCACACCTGAGACCTAGTAACACTAACGAGTCACATGACATTTTGGAGGGAAAATGACAAGCAGTGCTCAATTTGGACATTTAGGGGTGTAGTCTCTTAGGGGTGTACTCACTTTTGTTGCCGGTGGTTTAGACATTAATGGCTGTATATTGAGTTATTTTGAGGGAAGAATACATTTACACTGTTATATAAGCTGCACACAGACTACTTTTCATTGTGTCAAAGTGTCATTTTGTCAGTGTTGTCCCATGAAAAGATATACTTAAATATCTGCAGAAATGTGAGGGGTGTACTCACTTTTGTGATATACTGTATGTATATATGTATATATGTATTTAGTATATAAGCTCCATCTCTTAGTACTGTTCAAATGAAGCTCAAATGTTCATGTTTAAATATGTTCAAAAAGGTTCTCATGGGTTGTCCTAACTTTTTCACATTTCACATGTGGATTTTGACTTTTTGTTTTTTATTGCTTCCTTTATTGCTAAAAATGTATTCATGATTTCCAAAAAAATATTCAACCCCCTCACTTAAAGAGGTTTTATGGTAATATGTATATAATTGGATAAAAATATACAAGATGTCTCAGTAGAGAAAGTACTTATTGACACAGCACCTACTGAAAATCATCATACTCTATTGAAATTGAAAGTACCTGGTTTGGATAAGAAGCAAAGTAGCCTGTATGGTAAGCTGGTAAGAAAAAAGACTTAGTCTTTAGTTTGAACTGGGCAGTAGTTGGTCGGGATTGAAGGGAAAATGAATTCTGCAAAGTACATCCAAATTCTTGAGGAAAACTTGTATCCCTCTGCTAAACAGCTGAAGACAGGCAGGAGGTTCACCTTCCAGTACGACAACGACCCTAAACGGACCAGCCAAAAAAACAAAGCTGTGTCTTAAGGACAGAAAGGCTAATGTCCTTCAGCGGCCAGAGTCCTGACCTAAATCTGACAGAAAATCTGTAGATTGTTTTTAAGAGAGCAGTGAATTGCTGGTCGCCATGAAATTTAACTGAACTCAAACAATTATCCAAGGAAGAATGGACAAATATTTCCAGTATAAGTGTGCAAAGCTGTTAGGGACATATCCAAACCAGACGGATGGTAGTAAATAAACAAAAAGGTGGCTTAAAAAGTGCAAAATCAGGTAACTGATAACTTTTCCAACCTTATTCTAGTTTTTCATTTTTAAATAAAAAAAATTGGTGTTCAGGTGGCACAGCGGTAAAACACGCTAGCACACCAGAGCTGACATTTCAAACTCACCGGTTCAAAACTCAGCTCTGCCATCCGACTGGGCTGGGCGCCTACATGAATTCTGATTGGCTGTTGTTCATACAGGGTGGGAGCCGGATAGGGACTCCTCATAACTAAGGCAATTACGACATCTGCTGGCTGACTGATTTGAGACAGAGTTGAGGAATAATGCGTTGATCAGGGTGTGGCTCTCCGTACACAAAGCTGATCCACATATGAACTCGCCTCGTGCAGGTAAAAAGATGCAGTAGTAGTAGTAGTAAGAAGATAACAGAACTTGACATTTTTGAGTTTTAATGACAAACATGTAGATCTTTCGACATTTGTGTGCACTATTATTCACCCCCTTCCCTCCTTTTTTGTCCTAATAATCTCTAATAAGCAGTCTGGTAAAAGCTAACAAATTTCTGGCACCTCTCACGCAAAAGCTTCATTGAGGTTTGTAGGCTTTTCTACAGGATTTAAATCTGGAGACTCAAAAGGCCACTCCAGGATATTCTAGGACTAATTCCTTAACCAAGCTTTGGTTGATTTGGAAGTGTACTTGGGATCAGTGTCTTGCGGGAAAGTCCAATTATCACCAAGGTTCATTTCACCCCAGAAGGCATAACATTCCTCCTCAAAATGCTTTGGTATGTCTGTGAATTTATGATGCCAGTCACATGGTCAGGACAATTTCTGCAGCAGAAAAACACCCCCACACCATCACTGACCCACCTCCATGCTTTGCCATAGGGATAGTATACTCCTGCTCATAAACCTTCTTTCTTGCACTCGACAAACTACTGATACATATGGCCAAACAGTTTTAGTTTAACCATAGACCTGTGTCCCAGAACTTGGCAGGCCTATCCAAATTTCTTCTGGCGTAGTGGTCAAAAGTGGTGTGCATCCCTTGCTAAAGTCCAGCCATGAAGACTAGGGTTGTTAAGTGCTCTATTTACTGACACTGACTTTCTCACCCAGAATTTCAAATGAAGTTTGAAATACTCCCAGCAGTGTCTTTAGGAATGGACAAGGTCTTGGAAATCTTCCTATACCCCAATTAGGCATAACATTAGACCACCTTCCTAATATTGTGTTGGTCCCCCTTTTGCTGCCAAAACAGCCCTGCAACTGTGATGCATTGTGTATTCTGACACCTTTCTATCAGAACCAACATTAACTTCTTTAGCAATTTGAGCTACAGTAGCTCGTCTGTACCACACAGGCCAGCCTTGGCGCTTGGCCGCCCATGACCCCGTCGCCGGTTTACCACTGTTCCTTCCTTAGACAACTTTTGTTAGATACTGGCCACTGCAGACTGGGAACATCCCACAAGAGCTGCAGTTTTGTAGATGCTCTGACCCAGTCGTCTAGCCATCACAAATTGGTCCTTGTCAATCTCGCTCAAATCCTCACATTTTTCCTGCTTCTAACACATCAACTTTGAGGATAAAATGTTCACTTGCTGCCTAATATATCCCACCCACTAACAGGTGCCGTGATGAAGAGATAATCAGTGTTATTCACTTCACCTGTCAGTGGTCATAATGTTATGCCTAGTTGGTGTAATTAACTCACTCAGTTTTTGCAACAGCTCCTTAGTTTTCAGCATGGTTCCAACACACCTTGAACACTTGAATCTCTGGGTAGTGATTATATAATGTGGCACAGCTGGAGCAAATTAAGGGTTATTGAGTTTCACAATGGTTTCATCATGTTGTAACCCAACTTAAGGTGGTACAGACTAACAGTGGGTACATTTATTTTCTTTGTTTACTTGCTGTATCATTTAAGTGATGAAGACAATTTTAAGTAAAATCCTTTTCCTCTATTTGCTTTAATGTTAAATATTTCCAGTTGCAACTTCACATGTCTTTGCAATATCGCTCTACGCTACCACAATAGATAAATATTCAATCACCATCACATAGTGATACTCATAAGGTATTTAAACAGTGGAAAGAAAAAATGATTAGCCTTAGCAGAGAGTCTTAACACACATTGTGATCACATTTACAGCCTTCATTTGCAGTGTCTGAACAGTGTGTCCCTCTCCCAGCATGATGCCTGTGGGGAGCTTTACAAAGACAGGTCCCCAGGCCCGATGTCGTCCTGTTGAGTTGCAGCTGTGTTCTTTGTCTGATGCATGTTCACACAGGCAAGTCTACAAAGAGCTTTTTGACGAATTTATGAAATAGTGAAATTATACAATGGATGAGCAGTGAATGGGAGCCTGTGAGACATGCTTGTTTATTGCGTCATAATTCAACCAGCAATTGAACCCACACTAGAAACTCTGACTTTTAGAGCTGACCTAAAATTGAACAACTGTTTGACTGACTCACGCTTATTACCACAAGTGGGATAAGTATGACTCTTTGGCATGATTTCAAATGAGATTTTTTGAGTGCCATGTAAATCTTTACTGGAATGGGTTACTACATTTTACCCTAAAATACTTTCATAAATCAGATTTAAACATAGACGACACTCTACTTTAGGGGAAATGTTACAGAGGGAAACACAAAGCACTTCTGTAAGTCACTAAACATCTGCCTTATGCAGTTAATGAAAATAGTGTGGTTGGTGCACAAGACCGTGGTTTGGGTGTGCTGGATTGTAATCTTATGAGAAATCTTGGCATGTTTTCATGTTCCTGCAAGTGTCCTCTCATCTCTCAAAAACATGCCAATGTTTAATTGTTAAATGTCCTGCAATGTATTCTTACAGTGACCTGATCTGGATGAAGCTGTTATACTCTTACTAAAGATAAATTGAGATAATACACACAAATACAAATACACGTATTTTAAGTGAATTTACTCATTATTTTCCTATTAAATTGTCTTTAAGAACCACTTACATATTACACAAAGTGGTAGACAGTGATTGTGTAAAAATGTTAGTCTAATGGGATTTACATGGGCTACATGCCTCAGATAACTTCAAAGGAAGAAGACAATGCTGAAAACTACAAGCTGTTACACAGTGTATATTGGTTGTGCTGAGGACAAGCTACTACTTTATCAGATGTAGCTTAAGGACCTTAGTTAGATTTAGATTTCACTTTAGATTAGGTCTTTATATATTGAATGAAACAGCAAAATAAGTAATGAACAAATGATTGATGTAGTAGTAGCAGGATATTTTCTTAACACTGCTATGACACAATTCAACCCATATACAATATTACCAATCTTGAAATGTATTGCTAGTCTATATGACCTAAAGTTGGGTTACAGCATGATTAAACCATTGGGAACTCAATAATGTCCTAATGTGTTATACAACCATAATAAAATAAAAAAAACTAATAAGCTGTCACAAAAGCTGAGAGAGGAGATAGAGAAGATTTCCAAGACCTTAAATGTTTCTAAAGACACTCTTTGGAGTATTGTCAGAAAGTTTTAAACTACTGTACATCAGCAAACCTGCCTGTCTGTATAATGAAGCCTAAACCTTCGCTCAGAGGACAATCTCATCAGAAAAATTCAGAAAAAAAACCTGTTAGTGAAAACTTGATAAAGACTGTGACAAATGTGTCAGTGGTAGCCATAAGGAGATCTCTTCACAACCAAGAACCTTATGGCTGGTCTGGAATTTGGTTAGGCCTACAGAGTTCTGGGACACAGGTCTATGGTGTGATAATTGAAATCTGGAATTGTTTGGCCATATGGATCACCATGGATGAGGTTACACAGCTCCTCTCATCCAGCAATCCCACTACATGCACACTTGACCCTATACCATCCACCATCCTCAAAGACCTCTCGCAGGACCTAATCCCCTTCATCACACCCATCATCAACAACTCCCTGACATCAGGTGTTGTCCCTACTGCTTTTAAGAAGGCTCAGGTCATTCCCCTTCTTAAGAAACCTACACTAGACACTATAGACATTAACAACTACAGACCTGTCTCACTCCTCTCTTTTCTATCCAAAATTCTTGAACGTGCTGTCTATAACCAACTATCTGCCTTTCTTACTCAGAATGATATCCACGATCCGTACCAGTCTGGCTTCAAGGCAGCACATTCTACAGAAACAGCACTTGTAGCTGTTACTGAGAAGCTTCATGCAGCCAAAGCAGCCAAACTGTCATCTGTTCTTATTCTTCTTGACCTTTCTGCAGCCTTCGACACAGTGAATCACGGCATTCTCCTGACCACTCTCTCCAACCTTGGAGTAACAGGTTCAGCATGGCAATGGATGGCCTCCTACCTGGAAGGGCGCTCCTACCAAGTGTCATGGAGGGGATCCATATCTACCCCATGCACTCTCTCAACCGGTGTTCCTCAGGGCTCTGTACTTGGCCCACTTCTCTTCTCTATCTACACCCGCTCTCTGGGTAAGGTCATAGCCTCCCATGGCTTCTCCTACCACTCCTATGCAGATGACACTCAGCTTGTTCTGTCATTTCCTTCTTCAGACACGCAAGTCTCAGCTCGCATCTCAGCATGTCTGCGAGATATCTCACAATGGATGTCAGCTCATCATCTAAAACTTAATCCCAGCAAGACAGAGATGTTGCTCATTCCTGGAGATCTGTCTCCAACCCAGGACCTAGTCATTTCTCTGGATGACTTCCAGATTAGACCATCTGATAAGGTAAGAAGTCTTGGTGTTGTCCTGGATAACCAGCTGACCTTCTCTCCTTATATAGCCAACATGACGAGATCGTGCCGGTTCCTCCTGTACAACATCAGGAAGATTCGGCCATTTCTCTCCAGAGAAGCTACCCAGATTCTGGTGCAATCACTTGTAATCTCTCGGTTGGACTACTGCAACTCCCTCCTGGCAGGAGCTCCCATGGCCACGATTAAACCCTTACAGCTCATTCAAAATGCAGCTGCCCGTCTGGTCTTTAACCAACCTAAACACTGCCACATCACCCCACTGCTGCGTTCTCTTCACTGGCTTCCTGTAGCTGCACGCATTCAGTTTAAAACACTGACGCTTGCCTACAAAGCCAAAAATGGACCAGCCCCAAGCTACCTTCGGGGTCTAATCAAACCCCGCTCTGTACCACACAACCTCCGAGCCTCTAGTCTAGCTCGACTTGAGCCTCCATCCAGGACTAAACGAAGACAAGCATCAAGGCTGTTCTCTGTTCTAGCGCCCAAATGGTGGAATGAACTTCCTCTGTCTGTCCGAACAGCTGAGTCTCTTGCTGTCTTTAAAAAACGATTAAAAACACACCTTTTTACTAAACACTTAGGCTTTATTCCAATCTTTTCCATTTAAAAAAAAAAAAAAAAAAAAAAAAGGTACTTTGGTTCTAACAGGTTTTAGCAGATTCGTGTTCTTCGACTGTTGTCTATCTAAACTTAAGGAATGAAATGTTCACTATGGAAGCACTTCTGTAAGTCACTCTGGATAAGAGCGTCTGCTAAATGCTGAAAATGTAAATGAAAATGTAAATGTTTGTCTGGTGCAAAATGAAGTCGAACAATATTTTTTATAAAATAGTAAAATGGGTCTTGCAAATGTGGGTTCAGTTATCCAACTTTTCCACATGCAGAATCCACATGCAGAATGTGGACTGGCTGTGTAATTGCCCTTAATTAAGTGTGGGTGTGAGTGAGTGTGTGTTGCACTCTGATAGATTAACTGCCTGTTCAGGGTGTGTTCCTGTGTTAAGATGGCACTGGTTCCATTGTGTCCCTGATCAGAATGAAGCAGTTAATAAAAACAAATGAAATGTTTTTATGAGATTAGTTGAATACAATAGACCAATGTGCAATTATTAATCACAGTTTAACAATGTAGTTGTTTTAATACTGAGAATTTTTTATGGTTAAGTTAAAGCCCCACTGCAGCTCATAAACAGCCAGTTTGCTTAATTGTAGACTGAGGTAAGTGCACATGAAAAAAAGAGAAAATGTGCATTTACATGCAGGGTTATTGGAATGTGTTTAAAATAGGCATCTGCTTGGTCACTGCTGTTATCTGAAATAAGATACACTGCTGACAGAAATCCCCCCCCCCCCTTCACTCTCTCTTACTTTTATATATGAGAAAGTGACGACAGGTGCACTGAAGAGGCAACAGCAACACAAGAAGGGCATGGTTTTGCAGGTGATGGCCACAGACTCTCTCCTTATCCTTCCTGACTGATTCTTCTTTAGTTTTGTGTTTTGCTAGTGTCCTTGTCACTACTGGTAGCATGAGTCGGTACCTGCTGCCCATTCAGGTCGTCTAGCCCCTTCAGTATGGCACTGCCATTAGAATTAGGAGGTCCACCATTGCTGTCTCGTCCTCAGAGCCACTGTCAGACCTTTTGCTGGAGCAGTGGGCCTTGGGTTTCTCCTGGTGCAGGGCAATGCTCAGTTTCATATGTCTAGAATGTGTGGGCAGTTCCTGAATGATGAAGGCATTGATGCCATTGACTGGCCTTCACATTCCCCAGACCAGAATCTAACTAAGAACCTCTGGTACGTTATGAATCAGTGCATCCGCCACCACCAAGACTGTCCAAGAGCTCACTGATGATCCAGGTCAGGACACCATCCACCGTCTCGTCAGGATCATACCTAGATGTTGTCAGGAGTGCATACAAGTACAATATATATTTTCTATAGTCATGCTTGTTGACTATTAAAAAACTCCTCCTCCGGGTATCCCCTCACCCTGTATCTTGCATTCTCATTGGCTGTAGTTTGACACAGCACTCACTGCCTATCACAACCTGATAGCAACACTTTTCACACTACAGGACTTGGTGTTGTCGACGGGTCCAGATATTTAGCATGCTAGATATCTTTCTTTAGTCTGTGAGCTCAGATTGATTTGTTGAACAGTTCACACACAGTGATCAAGAGTTGATTTTCAAGCCCCTGGTGCATCTGTTGGCGACCTGTGAGTGAAAACCAGGGAAAAATCATATAGTGTGAACCAGGCATTAGTAAAACCATTTTGTAACAGCAAGACAAAGGTGCAGTTGCATGAATGCTTTAGGCAGGTCTCAGAGTTAGTGCACCTTACTATAGATTTGCATGCTGTATCGTTACAGGCGGCTCGTTCCTTAGGGCGATCGGGCGACGCACCACCAAAGGGTGAAAGGGAAGACATTTTTTTTGTCTTGCCTCGGAATATCGTAGTCCAATCAGCGTCGCGTTGTGTTCCGTACAGTACCGCCCCTTTTGGGGCGATTTCAGTCTGACTGAAAATCGCCCCGGATTGCTCTCATAGACTCTCATGTTAAGGCTCTTTTTTTCGAACTGTAGGCACTGCAATACAATCTGAATGGGTTCCGGGAGGGCTCGCACTTACGTGCTTGCATCACACGTAACCTGGTGTCGCGATCTCGTCACCATGACTACCATCACCTCAGTTCGGCGCAACTCCATCGTGTCATTAAGGGAAATGCCATTCAGTCGTCATAGTAATAAGGATAAATTAGCAACTAAAGAATTAGGGCCACCCAGACCAAATCTACAAAGGGGGGAAATCATATAAGTAACAAGTAAATTACAAGTAAGTTATATAATTTTTAAATTGTGAATTGTGATTGCACTTATTGTATCTCCCCAATTGTTTAATTGTACTTCTTTATTCATTGCACATCAGCCCCGATGCCGATCTTTATTCTGGATCTGCTGCACCTAAAATAAAATGCTATCTGATGAAAACTGAATTAAATTGTTAGTGTGAAGGCTTTACTTAATTTTATGATTAATGGTAAAGTTATTTGTGAGGGCAAACTGACAGATGACTTAAGATGTTAATTTACCCATTGAACGGGTCACCTTGGCCATCATTTTGGGGTAAACTGTTTCCTTCAGTTGAGAATAAATGGTAAAGAAAATCTGATTTACTTTTGCTTTTCTTTCTAATTCTGTGTTAACCATGTGGGATTAGCCAAGTGATTCTAACCTGCTCCGAGTGTTTTTCTAACAGTTATTTTATTATTATCTCATTACAGTGAAATGTACTTCATGATTATTGCTTATCTGCAGGGGCGGATCTAGAAAAATATTTATGGGGTGGCGAGAGGGGGGCAGGGATTTTTGAGGGGTGGCAACATATGGCAAATATATACGTATTTATACTGAATTTAATCACAGTTATCACAGTTGAGATGAGAAATAGTATGTACACACTACAAAAGGGCACGGGCTGCCATTTACAAACTCATACAGACAAACTTAATCTCATGCAATCAATGTCTTGCATTTAAGGTTTCATGTGAAACAGTTCATATTAGGAATAAGTGACCATACAATGTAATCTCATTAATAGGAGATAAAAGTATGGTAACACTACTGTAGGTGGGGCATTATCAAAGGAAAGGCATTAAGGTAAGACACAGGTGATGAGTGGCAGATGTATGAGAGGGAAAGCAAACAGTTTTTGACTGTGTCAGAGTGGCAGCGTTGCAAATTGGCCATAACTTTTCTTTTAATTTGTTGCTGCCAACTGGGGTGGCAGCAGGGGTGGCAAGGCTTTCTTTTAGGGTGGCATTTGCCACCCTATGCCACCCCGGTAGATCCGCCCATGCTTATCTGTTACAAACACTATCGTATTTCTTAATATTTGTACAGCATAACGTTATCACAGACTTCAGGCTCCCCCACTACGTCACTTTCTATTCCTCACGGTCCCGCGGTGTTGTGATAAGTTTTGACTCGTCGGTGTAATCAGACTCTGCGTTCCATGATTAGCAAGTACTTAATCGTTTATCTGTGATTGGCTGGCTGTTGACTCACTAGCCAATCATTGTGAGAGGGGGCGGATTTAGTCGGGCAGAAGGATTTTGGTATAACACTTCAGGATTTAGAGGTTTATCTGCTCTAATAGCAGCGACTGGATTAGTTCTCCTAACGCACAGAATGAACTTATATTAAAGGCAAGTACAAATGTTTTTTTTAGTAGTTTAAACTTTATTCTGTAAGAAATAAACATAAAGACTTATCGTGTGGACAATATTCCGTACAACTGACTCTTTGAAAATGTTTAAAATGATTTTAAAAATTTAAACATGATGTCTCTTATTAATTATTCTGACGAGATGCAGTTTGTGAAATACAGTTAGTTTGCTCTCCATAGTAAAAAGTAACAGATGTTGTTTTTACACTTTTTTGTGGTGTAACATAATATTTTCATGTCATGTGCATTAGTAATGGGCATGTCTGGTCCCCTATTTTTATTTTTGAATTGTAACCATTTACAACCGAGGTCAAAAGTATATTTACACATTTGGAACCCTTACTTATTTGTCCAGAAATAAAACATTCACAAATATGAATCATATGAATTAAAACAATAAAGTTAACTGTCCTCTTTTTGAAAATGTGCTTGGTTAAAATACATAAATACATTCATGCATACATGCATACAAACCTACAGAAACTTATTAACTTAGTGGACCTCTATAATTACCTGTTAATGATTGTCGACTACAGCTTGTGACTGACTTCTCTGTGCCCATATAAACAGCTTTAATAAAATAACTTGACTACACCCGTCAAAAGTGCACGAAACTGTAGACTCTTGCCAGGGTCAAAAGAAAAAGTCACCCATATACTTAAAGGAAATTGGTCCAGATGGTCAGATATAATCAAAGAACCACCAAAAGGGGTACCACGACTTAGAAACTGCTGGAACAAGACAGATAGTGTTCATTGCCATTAGCTTAGAGCCTGCTGTGCAAAACAACCCTCTTTTAACTTTCTGCTTATATGATTAGGATATGTTTTTAGTTCTGATTTAAAAAACCTCTAAATGCATGGTGCTGTAGATAGTGTTACCACATGTTCTAACGGCTTATAACTTCTTTTTAATAGTTTTTATGAAGTTTTCTTCTCAACTCTAAGAACAGACCACTTTTCCATGTGCTTTTAAAATGATGCAATCCAACATGACTAATTTAAATTGGCGCAGAAAAGTCACCAGCTGTAGTTTTATCATTGTCATTATTACTAACAAATAATTAAAAAGCCATGACACCAAATTATTATGTAGCTGCTGTTTGTATTGTTGTCCTGTATATTATTGAGGTAATAATTAAAGTAAACACATAACTCAAAAATGTGAGGTTTATTTGGACAAATGGGTACATTTTATAACCACTAAGTCACATAAAAAAAAAAATAGTTGCATAAATCCTTGAAACTGTCATTAGATAAATACAAAATACACAAAGAGCTGACAAAGTAAAAGTGTTGTGTTAAAGTTAAAAATCCAAATGGAATAAAGTTATATAAAGTTAATAGAATGGCTAACTGATTGCACTAACTGTGAAGTCTTAAACACAGATTATTTACAGTGTTTATTTATAGACTAATCCTTAAAATAACCCTAATCCCAGATACTTTTAAAAGTGTTTATTGGAACAAAAGATTAAAGTAAATAATACATTACATATTGCTAGCATTACATACCATAGATCTTTTGATAAACTCTGCACCCCACCTCTCATTAAATAAGTGCTTTACTATTAAAATCAGTTTAACAGATGGATTAGAAGGACTGAAGTTAATAATCTTTCCTCAGAAGCTGGTCCGTATAATACAAAATACATACATTCATGCATGCATACAAACCTACAGAAACTTATTAACTTAGTGGACCTCTGTAAATACTTGTTGATGATTGTTGACTTCAGCTTGTGACTTTTCTGTGACCATATGAATAGTTTAATAAAATAACTTGACTACACCCATCAAGTGCACGAAACTGTAGACTCTTGCCAGGGTCAAAAGGAAAAGTCACCCATATACTTAAAGGAAATTGGTCCAGATGGTCAGATATAATCAAAGAACCACCAAAAGGGGTACCACGACTTAGAAACTGCTGGAACAAGACGGATACTGCCCATTGCCATTAGCTTAGAGGGTGCTGTGCAAAAACAAAATCCTTAAATTAACTGTAATCCCAGATACCTTTAAAGGAGTTTATTGGAACAAAAGATTAAAGATAATACATTACATACTAGTAGCATTACTTACTATATATATTTTAATAAATGCTGCACCCCACCTCTCATTAAATTAGTGCTTTACTATTAAAATCAGTTTAACAGATGGATTAGAAGGTAGGGCTGAAGGTAATAATCTTTCTTTAGAAGCTGGTCCTCATAAGAAAAAAGGACAATACACATGATGACCTGAACCAATACACCTCCAGTAAACCAATTCATATTTTAACTTGAATCATTATAATTTCAGTCCACGTCCATACATGTGTTAGCTAATACTAAAGCTGCTTTTTTTAACTGCACATAATTTATGTGGACATTAACTGAACTACTAAATATAAATGCATAAAATGTATTAACAGTACGGTCATTTATTTAAAAATACTGCAGATTAATTAATGTATACTGTAGAAGAACAGTTTTCTATGTGGTGCCTTGTGTCTGTCTTTTAAAACTCATTTCTGAGATACTTTTTTTGCTGTGGCGAGGTGACAGGCCTGAGAAAAACCACAATAGCAGACTATAAACACTCAGATGGTGAAAACATCTGCAGGGAGAACGAAGATAAAAAGGAACCACGGTTTTGTATATTTTAACACATGGTGGACTAAAGATGGTAAAATTTAAATAAGAAAATTAGTTTTCCAGCCTGGGAGTGTGCCTTTTCCATTATAAACTTGCTTTTTTGTTTAATTGCTGCCAATTTTCCTCTGTCAAATTAGGTACTGGTCAAATTGTACTGCTCCTTTTTATGACTTTTTTTCTTACATAATTAATTTAGCTTATTTTAACCTTGGGTTTCTTTGTTTCTCTAAAAATAAAATAATGGTCTGTAAACCATAATGGACTGCTTGGGGTTGTTTACCTCAGATGAATCAAACTCAGTCAGGCGTTGTAGATTTTTTAATGTATTTTTTAATATAACACTTAGTCAGTTGAGGTTAAATTCTATTTTTTCACCAATTGTACATTTTACATCTTCCTAGTAGACATTAAATAATGTTCCTAGAATTTGTTTCTTAATTCTGATGTCACTTCACTTTTAAAGTTAATTTATCCCTATTTAGGATCAATTAATTTATTAGGGTGCTGTTAATAAAAGTAAGGTTTAAACATCAGAACATTAATATGCAGTATTTCGCAATTTAGTGTTGGGTTCGGTTTTTTGTATGTAAGCGACATCTGTTTTTTAAATATGTCATTTGCTCTGCAGTGCTTTGTGGGGATTGGTTGGAAAAAACACAGAAATAGCTGATCCAGGGCGGACAATAAAATCAGAGTAACAGCTATAAAAATCTGGGTTCAGTCCCTGCCTTTGGTCACTTTCTGAATGTATGTTTTTACATACGTTTTCTCAGGGTAAGCCAGTTTACTGCTGCTCATCAAAAACATGCAAAGGGTGGATTGGGTTCTCTTTATTTTGCCTTTGGTATGAGGGCGTTAGCATGCAAGGGTATTCTGTCATTAAATGCATTGATGTCCATTTGGGGTAAGTATAAGAATTAGAATTAGCTGCCTGCAACATACTCCAAAAAAGTTGAGAGATGTGCTGCTGTTAAGGTGATGTTTTTTCCCAGGAATTTCATCAAGACGATTCCGGTCCTCTGTATGTGTTGCAACAGCATGGCTTTATAGACACAGAGAGTGTGTGCTTGACTGGCCTGCCTGCAGTTCAGATGGTTAAGCAGCTAAAGTCTTGTATCAAGCAAGAATGTACAAAATTGCACTGGCAAAACTTCAACAATTGGTGTCCACAGTTCCCCAAACCAATTAAAAACAGTCACAGTGGTAATCATGCCCTGATCCAACTTGTATGTGTGTGTGTGTGTGTGTGTTGCAGGCATCAAATTCCAAATGTTTATATCTTTATATACAAAATGCAATGAAGTGCTAGTGCCTTACACCGCTGGACCACCCGAGTGCCTCCAAAGACTTAATCTAATGAGTTGCGAGGCATGCTTTTTTGTCCACCAACAGTGCCAGTGATTGAACACACAGAGACACAAATCTTGCTAAAACCCTTCATAGGTAAGTGAAGGCTGTTATGGCTAGTAGCAAATGGGGAGCAACTTTAATGCCCAACAAGCTAACAGTCAAGTGTCCAACAGTGTCAGTGCGTGTTTTCCCTTTTTCTATTAATAATCATTTTATTATACAACTTCATGTTTTTGTTCTGCTTTCCCAACTTAACTCTTTGGTGGTAAATTTTATTTCTTTTTTTTATTAGACTTGAAGCATTGCAGAAGAGTTCCTGATCTTCAGTGATACAGTGAGCAGATCCACAGGCAGCCAAAGGACATAAAGACATTGATAGTGAAACATGGACAAAAGAAGAATAAAGGAATATGTCTGTTTTGTTTTAAAACTATGAAGACGGTCTACATTTTATTTCATCATCAGCCTATCAACTTTGATGTTTTGGACGTTTGACCTAAAAGAGGAAAGAGGAAACCATTCGCATTTAATACAATTTCTTGATTTGGTAAAGGGGGGCTAGTTAACTATTTGCCAATGACAAAACAAACTGTGACCTCCTTTTAGCTTTGCCATCACTACCAAGTATTGGAGTTCTACTCTGCATTTTTGGACACAGGATGCCAGCCAAGACTCCCATGTACTTAAAGACACCCATGCCGAAAAGGGGCAAAAAGCTAAATTTAAGGGATGTTTTATGCAGTAATATGATTAGCCCTCCACTAGGAGACTTCCGCCACAATGCCCATGTTGGGCTTGAGGGTGAAAATGACATGTTTGGGGATGTTGAGTTTTTGCAAGGCAAAACGGATATGTTGCCAGCCTCAGCACACCCACCACACCCCTCTTTAAACTACATAGGCAGTCATTTTGACCATACGTTTGATGGAAAACACAAAGACATACACTCCCATTCTAATTTAAATCCTATTTCCCATCTAAAAAACACCATCTCAATGCCCATTTTTATTGCTCATGAGCAGGCTCCACCTAAACCTCCTCGTCTACATTTAGAAGAAAGTTCTTCTTCTAAGCAGCAGCAAAAGAACCACCATACTCAACAGCAGCGCTCCATGTCTGTGTGTGAGGAAGCAGTTGGACACTACAAAGAACCCCTTCATGACCTCACTATAAGTACATCCATCCCAGTCTTGGAACACCTTGCACCCTCTGCTGTCTACTTCTCTGAGGCCTCCTCAGATGACTCCATGTCTGAAGTCTGTGGTCCATTAGACCCCAAGAGAGGCCTGAGCCTTGACTCTGATGCAGGCCTGAGCAATGAAGACCTGCAAAGTGAATGCAGCGTGTCTCCAGGACTCTCTCCAGTAATGTCACGCTCAGAGTCTCTCGCTGGCCTGGACCTGGATCTGGGACCATCCATACTAGAAGATGTTCTTAGGATAATGGACCGTTACAAGAGTGAAAATGTCAGATGTGATGAGCTGGCAAAAATCTTTTAAACTTGGTTGTAATGGGATGAGAAGGCCAATGAGAAACACGAACTTGATTCATTAAAAGTGATCATTTATAAAAAGTGAATTCTACATTCATACTGTTAAAGTCTGAACTGGAAATACAGATTTGTATGTTGCTTATAATGTATTTTATAATAATTAACAATATGAAGTTCTGCTCTACATAGTTTGTAATATAAAATAAAGATGCTTTATGTTGGCCAGGATGGCACGAAATTCAGAACCTATTCTATAAACAAGGTGTTTGTAAATACTTTGAAATACATCGTCAGCACAACAGTTTATTGCAAAGCAATACACACACATTCCTTCAAACACACTCATGCCTAGAGGCAATTGAAGTTGCCATTCTACTCATTGACAGGTTGTTGAAGGTGGGAGGAAAGTGGAGTACCAATGCAAAGAAGGTGGCAGCATGTCAAACTCAACACAGAGCCCGGGATCGAATATGGGATGCTAAAGCTCCGAGGCAGCAATATTAAGTGCTATGCCACTGTTCTTCCAAAAAGCTACTTCCAAAGACCCTGGAAATTTGGAAGTTTATTTTTTATATATGACTGTTACCTTATTTTTCATATATGACTAATAAATTAAGAATACTGACTAAAATGTGGTTCTGTTAACTTTTACAGCAAGTTTTATTGAAATTAGTTTATATGTAACTTGTTTAATGCTTGGCATTAAAAATGTATGCAGTCTGTTATGTATGTACTGATATGTATCATGAGACTTACATGACCCTGTAAATAAAATGTTAATGTTGTTATTTTTGTCATTTATTAACATTTACTCTTTAAACTGCTTTCTTTACATTAGAAATGTGTGTGGGTGCTGTATTACACTGATCAGCTCTTTGTTTCTACACCCACTGTCCATTTTATCAGCTCCACTTACCATATAGGAGCCCTCTGTAGTTCTACAGTTACTGACTGTAGTCCATTTGTTTCTCTACATACTTTTTCAGCCTGTTCTTTAATGGTCAGAACCACCACAGGACCACCACAGAGTAGGTATTATTTAGATAGTGGATCATTCTCAGCACTGCATTGTTTTGGTATGAGCTGGAGTTTTTAAATACCGTGTCCACTCACTGTCCACTTTATTAGACACTCCTACCTAGTTGGTCCACATTGTAGACGTAAAGTTAGAGACGATCGCTCATCTGTTGCTGCTGTTTGAGTTGGTCATCTTCTAGACCTTCATCAGTGGTCACAGGACACTACCCATGGGTCGCTGTTGGCTGGATATTTTTGGTTGGTGGACTATTCTCAGTCCAGCAGTGACAGTGAGGTGTTTAAAAACTCCATCAGCATTTCTGTGTCTTATCCAATCATACCAGAACAACACACACTAACACACCACCACCATGTCAGTGTCAGTGCAGAGCTGAGAATGACCCACCACCCAAATAATACCTGCTCTTTGGTGGTCCTGGGAGAGTCGTGACCATTGAAGGACAGCATGAAAGGGGGGTAACAAAGCATGCAGAGATACAGATGGACTACAGTCAGTAATTGTAGAACTACAAAGTGCTTCTATATGGCAAGTGGAGCTGATAAAATGGACAGTGAGTATAATATCGTTGGGAATCGATTCCAAAGATTCACTGAATCTACATGATGAAAATACATTTATTTGGACGCTGTAGAGTTATTTAATACAGTACAGTTGTTGGGTTCGAGTGGACTTTACGGAGGCATAAGAAATTGGTTTATTTATAAATAAGGCTTATAAAAACGTTGCTAGTAGAACGGTAACTTATTAGCAGTGTTTGGGCCAAGACGTCAATGTTAACAAACTAGCGTTTACTTAAAAAGAAAAATAACATTAATGTGGTTGCATATAAACACAACAAAAGTGTTGTTTGCTACCTTAAAGCATAAGTAACATTTACATTGGTATATTTTGAGAACTTTTTCAGTCATGGTCAAGTTTTTGATTCAAAACATCGCGTAGAATCGATTCTTCCTCGATTGGTCATTTTGCAAGCGTACTCTCAGAGTCGATTCCGAATGTTCCACATACAGTGTTTAACCAGCTCTACTTTTCAGGTTAGATTAGTTTAGACTGGGCTGCTTTGTTTGTGTGTTGTTCTGTACGGGAGCCAATCAAATATCTCCGTATGAGCCGTTGACGACATTTTGACCAATCAAAAGACAGACGCTTTTGTGAAGCGACACTAGCAGCATGGCTAGTCTCAGTTAGGTAATATTAGCTGTTAGCTGTTAGCTGTTGCATGTAAGTGAGTAGCATATAGCAGTTAAACGTTTATAAAAACGGAAGCGTTATAATTATTTATTATATATGCGTGTGATAGGTATACGACTGCAGCAAACTTATTAAAAAGGTGACAGTGCTACAACAAAAATGAAGTGAGTAAAGCTAACATGCTAACAAATAATCTCTGTTACAAACTTCAACAAACGGCGTTAGTTATTCATTTATTATTTATTAGCATTTTAACGTCATGTTTTACACACACTTTGGTTACATTCACTACAGAAACGGTAGTCACTCGTTACACAAGATTCATCACTTAACAAGTTTAATGTCAAACACAGTCATGGACAATTTAATATCACTAATTTACCTCACATGCATGTCTTTGGACTGTGGGAGGAAACCCACGCAGACACGGAGAGAACATGCAAACTCTTGGCGATGTTCCTACACTCACTGTCCATTTCATCAGATCCACTTACCACATAGAAGCACTTTGTAGTTCCACAATTACTGACTGTAGTCCATCTATTTCTCTACATACTTTCTTAGCCCTCTTTCATGCTGTTCTTCAGTGGTCAGGACCCCCACAGAGCAGGTATTATTTGGGTGGTGGATCATTCTCAGCACTGCAGTGACACTGACATGGTGCTCGTGTGTTAGTGTGTGTTGTGCTGGTATGAGTGGATAAGACAGCAGCGCTGATGCAGTTGTTAAACACCTCACTGTCACTGCTGGACTGAGAATAGTCCACCAACCAAAAATATCCAGCCAACAGTCCCCCGTGGGCAGCGTCCTGTGACCACTGATGAAGGTCTAGACGATGACCAACTCAAACAGCAGCAATAGATGAGCGATCGTCCCTGACTTTACATCTACAAGGTGGACCAACTAGGTAGGAGTGTCTAATAGAGTGGACAGTGAGTGGACACGGTATTTAAAAACTCATACCAGCACAACACACACTAACACACCACCACTATGTCATTGTTACTGCAGTGCTGAGAATGATCCACCACCTAAATAATAACCTGCTGAAGAACATTGAAGAACAGCATGAAAAAGGGCTAAGAAAGTACAGTGTATCACAAAAGTGAGTACACCCCTCACATTTCTGCAAATATTTTATTATATCTTTTCATGGGACAACACTATAGACATGAAACTTGGATATAACTTAGAGTAGTCAGTGTACAGCTTGTATAGCAGTGTAGATTTACTGTCTTCTGAAAATAACTCAACACACAGCCATTAATGTCTAAATAGCTGGCAACATAAGCGAGTACACCCCACAGTGAACATGTCCAAATTGTGCCCAAATGTGTCGTTGTCCCTCCCTGGTGTCATGTGTCAAGGTCCCAGGTGTAAATGGGGAGCAGGGCTGTTAAATTTGGTGTTTTGGGTACAATTCTCTCTCATACTGGCCACTGGATATTCAACATGGCACCTCATGGCAAAGAACTCTCTGAGGATGTGAGAAATAGAATTGTTGCTCTCCACAAAGATGGCCTGGGCTATAAGAAGATTGCTAACACCCTGAAACTGAGCTACAGCATGGTGGCCAAGGTCATACAGCGGTTTTCCAGAACAGGTTCCACTCGGAACAGGCTTCGCCAGGGTCGACCAAAGAAGTTGAGTCCACGTGTTTGGCGTCATATCCAGAGGTTGGCTTCAAAAAATAGACACATGAGTGCTGCCAGCATTGCTGCAGAGGTTGAAGACGTGGGAGGTCAGCCTGTCAGTGCTCAGACCATACGCCGCACACTGCATCAACTCGGTCTGCATGGTCGTCATCCCAGAAGGAAGCTGACGCACAAGAAAGCCCGCAAACAGTTTGCTGAAGACAAGCAGTCCAAGAACATGGATTACTGGAATGCCCTGTGGTCTGACGAGACCAAGATAAACTTGTTTGGCTCAGATGGTGTCCAGCATGTGTGGCGGCGCCCTGGTGAGAAGTACCAAGACAACTGTATCTTGCCTACAGTCAAGCATGGTGGTGGTAGCATCATGGTCTTGGGCTGCATGAGTGTTGCTGGCACTGGGGAGCTGCAGTTCATTGAGGGAAACATGAATTCCAACATGTACTGTGACATTCTGAAACAGAGCATGATCCCCTCCCTTCGAAAACTGGGCCTCATGACAGTTTTCCAACAGGATAACGACCCCAAACACAACCTCCAAGATGACAACTGCCTTGCTGAGGAAGCTGAAGGTAAAGGTGATGGACTAAACCCAATTGAGCACCTGTGGCGCATCCTCAAGTGGAAGGTGGAGGAGTTCAAGGTGTCTAACATCCACCAGCTCCGTGATGTCATCATGGAGGAGTGGAAGAGGATTCCAGTAGCAACCTGTGCAGCTCTGGTGAATTCCATGCCCAGGAGGGTTAAGGCAGTGCTGGATAATAATGGTGGTCACACAAAATATTGACACTTTGGGCACAATTTGGACATGTTCACTGTGGGGTGTACTCACTTATGTTGCCAGCTATTTAGACATTAATGGCTGTGTGTTGAGTTATTTTCAGAAGACAGTAAATCTACACTGCTATACAAGTTGTACACTGACTACTCTAAGTTATATCCAAGTTTTATTTCTATAGTGTTGTCTAATGAAAAGATATGATAAAATATTTGCAGAAATGTGAGGGGTGTACTCACTTTTGTGATACACTGTATGTAGAGAAACAGATGGACTACAGTAAGTAATTGTAGAACTACAAAGTGCTTCTATATGGTAAGTGGAGCTGATGAAATGGACTGTGAGTGTAGAAACAAGGAGGTGGTTGTAATGTTATGGCTAATCAGTGTAAGTATCAAAATATATAGTACAAAAAGGGGAAAATGTCCTGCCTCACAACCTTATTCAACAATAAGATTCAGTGACACAAAAAGTGTTTAGGGGGTTTTAAATTTGTATTATTATTATTATTTTGCATTAAACACACAGTCTCATCTAAATATTATGCATCATTTTATAGCCACGATATATAATGCCTGCCTCCAGCATAATACTAGGCCATGTCACAAAGCACAAGTAATCTCAACTTATTTAAATGACAATGATTTAAAATATCACTTTATCTGGACTTAAAATATTAATAATACTAAACATACTTTTGTTCTGCTATAGGTTCCACAAGGTTGTGCAGTTTAAGATTATTTATTTCTAATTAATATTGCAAAGAGTGGTTATTTAGGTTACTGCAACTTTGTGTTTCAACTTTTAATAACCCCCTTTTCCTGTGATCACTTTCATTTCATAATTGAAACTGTGTATAGGTGTTTCTAGTAATGTAGAAGGTAGGCTTGTAATCTAAATGTAGTTAATAAAGTGTTTACAGAATATGTCTAGTGTAGGCGCTCCTAAAAATTAGCTATGGAATGCTGATGGTACCCATAAAGAATGAATGATTCCTTTCGACTGCTCCTGTTAGGGCTTGCTACAGCGGATCAGTCATCTGCTTATTTTTATACCGGAAGCTAGGGATGTCCCGATCCGATCTCAAAGATCGGGATCGGGGCCGATCAAGGCATTTTTTAACTGATCGGAATCGGCTTTGCTAATGCCGATCATAATCCGATCTTTTGTTTTACATCAGCATGTCCGCTGTGTGGAAATAGTTTGAATTGGAAAGTGAAACAAGTCTAACAGTGAAGTGTAATGTCTGTAATGTGAGCGTTTCACGAGGCGGTAGGAGCAGAGCTGCGTTCATTACTGTAGAATTTTACTGTTTATATGGTGTGTGATTCAAGGATCACTCCGGTTTACAAAACAACGTAGTGATGCACTCGTTTAATAAAGAAATAAATACACGATATATTCACATATTACACTTTATTAACTTCTTCTGTTACGGTACTGAATAGCGGACAGCTAGAGTCAAGCACACGATTCCATGCACTATGGAAGCCCCAAAGGGTCAAAACGCACTCACTTCACATAGAAACGTCCATCAAACCATTGTCACAATACAAGCACTTTAAAAACTGGCTTTCCTTCATAACAAAAGAGCCTTTCCATTTTATTTTGGTATTCAGGTTTTACTGTAATGCTTTTAAGTAACTTTTTTTCTTATATTCAAGTTAAGCTGCTACACAGATTTCTGTTCATTTTTAGTGTATCACTGCATTAAACAGATTTTTTTTCTTCGAATGTAAAGTTTAAAGTAAAACTGAAATTATCTCACTCATTTTGATTGATTTTGTAAAAATACAAAACATTAAGCCAATAGCTTGGATGCAGCATTTTTCCCTTCAGCACTGCAGAGCTATTTAGTTGTTAAACATATACAGGGGTTGGACAAAATAACTGAAACACCTGTCATTTTAGTGTGGGAGGTTTCATGGCTAAATTGGACCAGTCTGGTGGCCAATCTTCATTAATTGCACATTGCACCAGTAAGAGCAGAGTGTGAAGGTTCAATTAGCAGGGTAAGAGCACAGTTTTGCTCAAAATATTGCAATGCACACAACATTATGGGTGACATACCAGAGTTCAAAAGAGGACAAATTGTTGGTGCATGTCTTGCTGGCGCATCTGTGACCAAGACAGCAAGTCTTTGTGATGTATCAAGAGCCACGGTATCCAGGGTAATGTCAGCATACCACCAAGAAGGACAAACCACATCCAACAGGATTAACTGTGGACGCAAGAGGAAGCTGTCTGAAAGGGATGTTCGGGTGCTAACCCGGATTGTATCCAAAAAACATAAAACCACGGCTGCCCAAATCACGGCAGAATTAAATGTGCACCTCAACTCTCCTGTTTCCACCAGAACTGTCCGTCGGGAGCTCCACAGGGTCAATATACACGGCCGGGCTGCTATAGCCAAACCTTTGGTCACTCGTGCCAATGCCAAACGTTGGTTTCAATGGTGCAAGGAGCGCAAATCTTGGGCTGTGGACAATGTGAAACATGTATTGTTCTCTGATGAGTCCACCTTTACTGTTTTCCCCACATCCGGGAGAGTTACGGTGTGGAGAAGCCCCAAAGAAGCGTACCACCCAGACTGTTGCATGCCCAGAGTGAAGCATGGGGGTGGATCAGTGATGGTTTGGGCTGCCATATCATGGCATTCCCTTGGCCCAATACTTGTGCTAGATGGGCGCGTCACTGCCAAGGACTACCGAACCATTCTGGAGGACCATGTGCATCCAATGGCGGTGCCGTGTATCAGGATGACAATGCACCAATACACACAGCAAGACTGGTGAAAGATTGGTTTGATGAACATGAAAGTGAAGTTGAACATCTCCCATGGCCTGCACAGTCACCAGATCTAAATATTATTGAGCCACTTTGGGGTGTTTTGGAGAAGCGAGTCAGGAAACGTTTTCCTCCACCAGCATCACGTAGTGACCTGGCCACTATCCTGCAAGAAGTGGCTTAAAATCCCTCTAACCACTGTGCAGGACTTGTATATGTCATTTCCAAGACGAATTGACGCTGTATTGGCCGCAAAAGGAGGCCCTACACCATACTAATAAATTATTGTGGTCTAAAACCAGGTGTTTCAGTTATTTTGTCCAACCCCTGTACATTGGATTAATTTGAATAACTGTAATGTACTTGAAGTGTGCACTGTGTGAACAGTATTATCTAGTTCTTATCTAGACAATATCTAGAAAATACATGTATCGGTTTGAGATTCGGTATCGGATCGGGATCAAAATTAATAATCGTATCGGGAACAAAAAAACGTGATCGGGACATCCCTACCGGAAGCCCTTTCTAACACCACCCTCTTATTTATCCGGGCTTGGGATGGCACTAAGGGTGCAGTGATATGTGCCTCCCAGTGGCTAGGTTCATAATGCCATGTGGATGGCCCTCAACAGAAAATTAACTGACAATTTATTGGTTTTTTACTAATTCCTGCTTTGCTGTTTAGGCTAAACATCGATGGGCTGTTGGTCTATTTCCCATATGACTACATTTACCCAGAGCAGTACTCTTACATGCTTGAGCTCAAGAGGACACTGGATGCAAAGGTTTGTTGGTTTATGTCATTTTGGTTACTTGTCTTTTGCTTAACATAAAATGAAACTTATGATCTTTCCCCAAAGGGTCATGGAGTTCTGGAAATGCCATCTGGGACTGGAAAAACCATCTCACTTCTTTCACTGATTGTTGCTTATGAGAGGGTGAGGATCTCAGAAATCTGTAATATGAGTATAATTAAGTATTGTTTTATTAAATTGTTGACCTTGGGCGTCTACATTTGGAATTATGTGTAGGCCTACCCTCTTGAAGTGACCAAGCTCATTTACTGCTCTCGCACTGTTCCTGAGATAGAGAAGGTAAGTGATCTCACCTTCTTCCTGTTTAATGTGAGCTTGCAGTACACTTACTTTGTGTACTTTCTGATTACAATTCAATGTTTTGCATTTTAGGTAATAGAGGAACTGAGAAAATTACAGGAATATTATGCAAAGGAAACAGGAGAAAAAAATAACTTTCTTGCACTCGCATTGTCTTCAAGAAAAAATCTTTGCATTCATCCTGAGGTAAGTGAGCCTTACTACAGATGCACCTGCAGGAATAAGCCATAAGGCTTATTTATTATTGTGTGTAAAGGAAATGAGCATATGTGCATTCACAAAAACCCACAAAAGCTCCAAGAGTAGCTGATGTGCACACCTCCCCTTTGTGGAGATCCAGGCCAGAGTAGGTCCTCAGTTCCCTCATGTTGTTGCTGTTGGAGGCGAACAAATGAGGCACCTTGTGATTCCTGGTGTTTAACCCTCTATGGTACGCATTATGATACCAATGAGGAAAAAAATATTTGTGATGTTTTTCCTTCTTAAAATTGGTCACTATAACAATATCAAAAAACATTTTAATTATTTTTAATGTATTTAGTTATTAAAAGTTTGTTGCCTCAAGGCAACATCGTACCATAATGGACAAATTGAAATATTTTATATTTTCATGCAGAAAAAAGAAATAGATTTATTGAAAACATCAATTTCTTTTACCAAACACTTGAACAAACATATTTATCTAGTTTTCAATGTATTACACATTTCGTATTTAATAAAACGTCACATTTCACATCCATCTGTTGCTCTTAGGCAACATTGTACCATCGTGGAACACAAATATAACCAAATCATCATATCATCAAATTATTGTATCAAAACATTACAATCAGATGTTTTTTCATGGTAAAACATGAAAAACCACAATAACCTCATCCTAATATACACCTCATCCTTACAAGAATGCACATACACACACACGGACCTGCATGTACATACACAACATCTCCTGTATCACTAATGGCCCTCACTGCTTACGAAAGTTGAGGAAGCAATTCCTCTCAATCGAAAAACACAGGTAGGTAGCACATTTTGAGCACTGCACTTTTACAATGCCTGAACAACCTGGGTTTTTGCATCATCTTCATCCTCATCTCTATCCTCATCTCCATCCTCACTCTCACTCTCTCCCTGCTGGATTGTCACTATGACCTCATCTTCCTCATCACTATATAACATCTCATCCTCACTCTCATCAACTGGAAGTACCACCTGTTCTTTATACCCTTTTTAAGTGCCATAGAAAACTTGCAGATTCATCTTCTGTATTAAATCATAATAAGTGTAAATGTAATATTTGAATTACATATTTTTATAAATGCATTACAAAATCTTATTCATGGCACATACATGTAAACAGTTCTAGACCTGTTATGGCCTTATGCAATTATGGTATTCTATTATGGTACAATGTTGCCTCAAGGCAACATGCAGTTTTTTGTAATTTTCTATGATATATTTGATGGTATGTAATGTAATGTTTTTGAAAATACTTCTTTACTTACCAGTGAAGGTGAGTAAAATTTTTTGTTGGTGATTATCTGGATTAAAATGTGTGAAAAATGCACTTTTTATTAGAGAGAATACAGGGCTGTCTGTCATGCTCACATGTGCTGAAAGATGAAGCAAAATTGACTCCTGTGGGTCATTCGACCACTTTTTTGCATTTTCATTGGTTAGTCTTTGAGTTCCCCTCCCCTGAGATAGCAATGATCAATGAAATGGGTGTCTACTTTTATTTTAAAAAGCTAAAATAGGCTATGTTGCCTGGAGGCAACACGGTACCATAGAGGGTTAAGAAGTGTGGTGACTGCATTCGCCATGGCTCTGACTTTAAATAGACAGGAGGTTGGAGCAGCTGGTCAGATCATGCACCTGGTTGCATATCTCATTAGATCCCTAGAAGGCGCTGGCTCAGGGTCCATCAAGTGCCAATAACATCTGGTCTAGAGTATATCATCCTTGTGTTTTTGGTGCACATTTGCTGGAGTTCCACCACTGCTCTGCACCCCTTTGTTGGGCTCTGAGGTAGGTCGGTAGTAAGGGTGATGCCATAAAAAAGTACAAATGGATAACCTCTATAATATATAAACTTTAGTAAATATCAGTGTAAAACCTCTCCCACACCTGACACTTACCAGCTGTAAATGTGTCATCCAGTGTAGAGAACTAAAAGACATGACAAAAGAAGAAATGACCAATAAGAATCAACCCCTCAAGACATGTCATGTAAAATGAATCACACTTAAAAAGACTGGACAAAACCAGAAAGACAAGGCTCAGAAAGGACCTTCAATAATTACCCTACTTTAGAAAACCTAGACAAGAGCCAGAAACCGAGGAGTGATTTAAGCCAAAAAGCAGAGCTGGAAATGTTTTGCCAGTAACATCAAGACCAGCACATCCTCTGACAAAATCTGGAACCCGTTATAAATAGAATGCAAGGTTAAGGAAATTCACCGTGAGTCCACTACCTAACCTGAGCAGAATTTACCAATGAAGAGCTAATGCTGTCACTACAAAAAACCCATGATTCTGCAACTGGTCCAGATAAAATACATTATCAAATGCTGAAGCTTCTAAAAATATTTAACACGGTATGGCACACAGGAATAGTCCTGCCTATGTGAAAGGAGGCCACAGTCATCCCTGTTTTTCAAAACCAGGAAAGAAATCATAAATCTCCTGATAACTATAGACCAATAGATCTAACCAGCTGTATCAGTAAAACAATGGAGAGGATGATTACAAATTACCTTTGGCGCAACTAGAGACCAAAAATGTCCTAAACGCAGCCCAAAGTGGCTTCCGCAAAGAGAGAAGCACAGCAGATAACCTGATCAAGACATTTATCCGAGACGCCTTTGTCAGAAAGGAATGCACAGTAGTCGTCTATTTCAACCTGGAAAAACATAAAATATGACCTGGTGATATGTCATCTTAAAAGTCCAGAAGGTCAGAATTAACAACAATTAATAATCGCCTATCAAGCAGTCACTCCAAGTAACAGGTGTTCCTGCCATCCTGCAGGCTGGGCGGCTACATGAACAACGATTGGCTGTTGTTTACACAGAGTGGGAGCCAGAGCCAGGACCTCATAACTGATTCAGTTACGACTTCAGCTGACTGATTGATGGTGCCTGTGCAGAGTCGAGAAATAATGCATTGAACAGGGTGTGGCTCTCCGTACACATAGCTGATTCGCATATGAACTCTCCTTGTTCAGGTTAAAAATTGCAGTCGGCTACTCCGAATGTGTCGGCGTGTCATAGTCTCACTCTCTTTGATCGGCAGTGGAGATCAGCATTGGTGGAATGGAAGTGTAATGCAATCGGGTATTTGGATACAACTAGATTGGGAGGGTGGGAGGGAAATTGGGAAAAATGCAAAGCAGAAATGGATGTTCCACAGGGATGCATCGTTTTAGTCACCCTTTTTAACCAAAATGATGCAATTTGGGATGCGGTGTCTGCTTTCAACAAGGACATATAAATCCTCCTCAGCCGAGCCGCGCCACCCACAGCCAGTTGCTGAGGATGATGTAAATTGCTTTGCATCAATGACGTCTATGTGTCTTATGTATATTACATGCTATTTATATTATTATGAATGTTGTATAAAATAATATTTGAATGTTAAATGTTGGAGCTGTTAAGGAAAACCCCCAGCAAAACTTCTGTAAACCATGAATTATATTGTATTATATAATATTTTTCTGTATTTCCCTTCCCATATAACAAGTCTATAATTAAATCAGTTATTATAATCAAGTCCAATGTAAACCTATATCTGTGCAAAGATTCTGAATGATGGTAATTACAGGTGAGCTCTCTACGCTTTGGGAAAGAAGTGGATGGAAAATGCCACAGTCTGACAGCATCATACATTAGAGCCCAAAATCACAGCAACCCTAACCAACAGGTCTGCCGCTTCTATGAGGTAAACAGAAAAAAACCTTTGCAGAGAACAATGAATTAAAAGTACATCTGTCTGTTTTGTATTTTGCTGGTATTTTAAACTCTTTATGTTATGCTTGTTTGTTATTTTTGTCTCCTCTTGGTACTCTGGATGCAGGAGTTTAATGCAGTTGGCAGGCAGGTACCCATACCTCCTGGCATTTACAACCTAGATGACCTTAAAAGCCTTGGGCGTAGGAAAGGCTGGTGCCCATACTACCTTGCACGCTACTCGGTATATTCTTTTTTGTTAGACATAAGTAGAAAATAATTATAGTCAGGTGTGTTTGTAGATCATTTAAAGGAAGAAATAGCTTTTTAGCATTACATTTATCTACTG
The DNA here is from genome assembly GCF_030014385.1 of Trichomycterus rosablanca. Taxonomy (NCBI): domain Eukaryota; kingdom Metazoa; phylum Chordata; class Actinopteri; order Siluriformes; family Trichomycteridae; genus Trichomycterus; species Trichomycterus rosablanca. Next base: position 19,574,394 of record NC_086007.1, read on the forward strand.
AGTTGCTCTTGTGTAACGATTACCACAAATATGGGATGGGTATTGTCACTAGAGGGTCTCAGTGAGCCTAGAGGGGCGTCCTTTTGCATTTCATTGAGAAGAGTGCATTTACATTTTTCGGCATTTAGCAGACGCTCTTTTTCAGAGCGACTTGCAGAAGTTGTTCCATTGTAAACATTACCTTACTCTAGTTTAAGTAGACAGCAGTCCAAAAAATACAAATCTGCTGAAAACCTGATAGAACCAATTGCAAGAAATAAATAAAAAATTAGTAATTACATGTCAGCTTAAGTGCTCAGTAAAGAGGTGGGTTTTTAATTGTCTTTTAAAGACAGCGAGAGGCTGCTTGGGTAGCGCAGCGGTAAAAACACACACTGCAACCGGAGCTGGATCTCGAGTACGTTGTATCGAATCCAGCTCTGCCTTACCGGCCGAGGCTGAGCGGCTATATGAACAACGATTGGCCTGTTGTTCAGATGGGTGGGACTAAGGTCGGAAGTGGGTCTCTCTCTGTCAGAATGGTGCGGTTACGACCTCTGCTGGCTGATTAGAGGCGCCTACACGGAGATGAGGAAGGAGTGCTCTTAGGGTGTGTCTCTCCGCACGCAACGCTAGGTGGCGCAACACTCGTCAATGTGTGGGTGGCAAGATGCATACAGATTGCTGCTCATGTGACGGAGGGGATGTGGGTTAGCTTCGATCTCCTCAGTCAGGGTAGGGTTCGGCATAGACAGAGAGGAAGCACGATGCAAATTGGGCATTTGGACGCACTAAAGGGGGAGAAAAAGACAGCGAGAGGCTCAGATGTTCGTACAGACACGGGAAGCTCGTTTCACCTCTTATGTGCGAGTACAGAGAGGAGCTTTGATGCTTGTCTTCCTCGAGTTCTAGGTGGAGGATCAAGTCGAGCAAGACTAGTAGCTCGGAGGTTGCGTGGTACAGTAGCTTGGGGCTGGTCCATTTTTGGCTTTGTAGGCGAGCATCAGTGTTTTATACTGAATGCGTGCAGCTGCAGGAAGCCAGTGAAGAGAATGCAGCAGTGGGGTGATGTGGCACTGTTTAGGTTGGTTAAAAACCATTTGAGCAGCTGCATTTTGGATTTAATAGTGGACATGGGACCACCTGTCAGGAGGGAGTTGCAGTAGTCCAACCGTGAGATGATATCGTGAAAAACCGTGAGAGTAAAAAATAATCACACGTGATGGGATGGATAAAATCATTAGGACATATGGGAGATCTCTTGTGATGTCTGTTTTAAACTATGTATAGCCTACATTGGGTCCTCAACTGCCTTAAAAAATCGCAATGGATTGATCTACATTTCCATGAGCAAAAAGACAATACCTTTTGTCATCCTCACCCGTGTCAAGGGTGTCACACAAATTATTTTGAACATAAATAAGATGAAGATAAAAGATCTAAGATAAAAAAAAAAAAGGTTGAGAACTACTTGTGTAAGGGATACTGTCACATTTATTTATTGATTAAATATCAACCATAGACTGTGCATACGGTTAGCCACTGATTCAATAATAATTGACTAACAAATCTTTTTTATTTAGATTCTGCATGCAAATATTGTGGTTTACAGCTACCATTACCTTCTGGACCCAAAAATTGCAGACCTGGTCTCAAAAGAGCTTGCAAAGAACTCTGTGGTTGTATTTGATGAGGCTCACAACATTGGTAAGGATCGTATTCAAAAGTTCATACAACCCTCTGTCATCATTTGATTTGTATTAAAATTGCTTGATTTATTTTACACAGACAATGTGTGCATTGACTCAATGAGCGTTAACATCACCAGAAGGATTCTGGACCGCAGTCAGACCAACGTGGAGACACTTCAGAATACTATTCGCAGGTGACTAGAGCTTATACACACAGTGGAATTTAGTTTTACTGCCATTGCATCACAGCAGTCAGGATAGATGTCACAATTGGACTTTTGTAACAGGAATTGTAACAGTCTTCATTTACATTACTATCCTGTCTGTCTGCCTGCAGTACATTTAATTGTAGCAAAACATCTTTTGATGTTTATATTATTGTATTATATTATACGGTACAGTGGCTAAGTGGGTAGCACTGTCTCCTCACAGCAAGAAGGTCCTGGGTTCGATCCCCAGGTGGGGAGGTCCGGGTCCTTTCTGTGTGGAGTTTGCATGTTCTCCCAGTGTCTGTGTGGGTTTCCTCCGGGTTTTCCGGTTTCCTCCCACAGTCCAAAGACATGCAAGTGAGGTGAATTGGAGATACAAAATTGTCCATGACTGTGTTTGATATAACCTTTGTGAACTGATAAATCTTGTGTAATGAATAACTACCGTTTCCTGTCATGAATGTAACCAAAAGTGTAAAACATGACGTTAAAATCCTAATAAACAAACAAGTACTAAACTCAACAATGTACATTCTTTATCTAAACCAATTAAGTAATCAGGAGTTCAGTTGTGCATATAGATTCTTTTTTTTGTTTGTTTATGCATTTTTCTCCCTTTTTAGCACATCCAATTGCTCGATTGCGTCATGCTTCCTCTCCACCAATGCGATCCTTGTTCTAATTGAGGAGAACAAAGCTGACCCACGCCCCCTCCGACATGTGGGCAGCAGCCGTATGCATTTTGTCACTGATCAACGCACTCATTTCCCCGTCTCTGTGCAGGCGCCATCAATCAGCCAGCAGAGGTCGTAATTGCATTAGTTATGAGAGAGACCCTATCCGGCTTAATATCCCACCCCTATCTGAACAACAGGCCAATCGTTGTTCATGTGGCCACTCAGCCCAGTCGGCAGGCAGAGCTGAGACTCAATATGATGTATTCGAGAACCCAGTTCTGGTGTTTAGCGTGTGTTTTTACCGCTGCGCCACCTGAGCGGCCTGTGCGTATAGATTCTTTGTTGTTCGGTGGTGTGTTCTTGTATGAATAGCTTTTGCCCTGTGCTTTTCTTAAAGAATAAAGGAAACAGATGCTGCTAAACTAAAAGATGAGTACAGACGATTAGTGGATGGACTAAAAGAAGCCAACGTGGCCCGAGAAACCGATGTGTACTTGTCCAATCCAGTGTTGCCAGATGAAGTACTCCAAGGTCAGTTTGTCCTTAAAATCAGTTATGAACTGAAGAGGTTAAAAGAAAAAGATATATATTTCAATAAGGTTTTTTTTCCCCTCTGTCTCTTTAGAGGCTATTCCAGGTAACATCCGCACAGCAGAGCACTTTGTAGGTTTTCTAAAGCGCTTTCTGGAGTATCTGAAGGCTCGGCTGCGCATCCATCACGTGGTGCAAGAGAGTTCTCCTCAGTTCCTCAAAGACATCTTCGAGAAGGTGTGCATCGACCGCAAACCCCTTAGGTGAGGCCACTTGCTGTTCTGTGTGTCACGTATAGCAGCTTGTTTTTTGTCTCCTTTAGCTAAAAATCTCGTTGGCAGTCGGTGGGTGCAGAATTGGCTACTTTAGTCACTTACTGTAGTAGCTCCTGTTATCAGCATTGCCCGGGATGCGCCACGTGGAGTCCCAAATCCTGGGAATATCCAAATCTGCAGCTTCCACCTCAAAAACAGGGAAGCGAAATGGGAGCTTAACATAACCTGGGATGGCATTAGGCTAGAAAACAACCAGTATCCAGTATACCTGGGAGTAACCTTAGACCGTACCATGCGAACAACAGCTTTAGCCCTGTGTTTTTCCACCGCTGAGTATGCCTGTCAGTGAGACCTGTAGGATAGTGACTGGGTGCACTAAAACGACTCCAGTACCCTGTCTCTATGCTCTCTCAGCCATCGCTCCCCCTTACATCCGGGGGGGCAATTACCACCCATGCTGAACGGACAAAGCAAGCCAATGGCACCCGGCACCTACTCCACGTGCACGCCCACAAACGACTTAGCTCCAGGAGCAGCTTTTTGGACACCATAGAGTCCAACCCAGTCAATGCCAGGGATCACCCTAAATGAACGCCTTGCCTCCGGCCATGACCAACCCTGGAATGTCTGGAAAACGCTGAACCGCCTGCGAGTTGGCGAGGGACGCTGCAAGGCATCCCTGAAGAAGTGGAACATAACAACAGCTGATTCATGCATGTGCGGTGAACTCCAAACCATGGAACATCTCATGAGATGCAGTTCTGCTCCACAATGCACCGCAGATTACCTGACCGAACAAATGCAGCCGCGCTCGCCCGTGTTAACTACTGGAAGGACATGATATAGATGACGGCTGGACACGAGGAAGAAGAAGCTAAAAAGCTATTATTTTGTTTAATTTAATTCGGTTCAAATAACTATACTGTTAAATGTCATCAAGTTACATTGTTTTATTTGATTAAATTTTTTGTGCCACTATTTCCCACAGATTCTGTGCAGAGAGGCTTCGCTCATTACTTAGAACTCTGGAGATTGCAGACATTACTGACTTCTCTCCCATTACTCTCATCTCTCACTTTGCTACTCTGGTTAGCACCTATTCGAAAGGTTAGTAAGTTTTGTTGCTTTCTTAGTTCCCTCCCGACACAGTGGGTGTCTGGTGGTAGTTTTGAGTTGGCATGCAAGTAATTAATCTTGTTTTTCAGGCTTTACTATTATTATTGAACCTTTTGAAGACAGAACACCAACGATAGCTAATCCAGTTTTGCACTTTAGGTGAGTAAAATGTTTTGCTTTCATGCTCAGTTCTTATATGTACATATAATTAAAGCTATAATTCACTGTCGTATGGAAGGCTGTATGAGTTATGCAGCAAAATGATCAGAGGTTGTTGCTGGTATAAGTGTTTTGTAATGGATGTTTTTATTTACAATTCATTTTTCATAGCCTGAAGGGATCTTTTAATAATACTTATCTAATGAACATGTGTATTTCATTAGAAAGGAATTACTGTGCAAGCCTGCACCTGTTTTCTTGAAGTTTGTGCACCCTGTATTGAGTAGTTAAAATCATAACTGAAGCAAAACAATGTCTGAAACTTCAGGAAATATATTTTAAGATTACCGGGCCTGCTATTTAATTTAGGTGTGTATGAGTGCATTTACATACAAACTAATGCACTTTACGAAGACACATGGCTGTGTCTGGGGGATCATAATGGCAAAAGGGGTAATAAAACCATAAGGTGTTTCTCTGTGCATGCTGTAACCCTTTGTAAAAAAAAAAAAAAGCTTTGTTTGCTGGCCAGAAAGACTGAAAGTATGCACTTGGCATGTGTAGGGATTGTATTCGATATCATGTCCGATTTCTCTTGTTTATTTTCTAGCTGCATGGACCCCTCCATCGCTATAAAGCCAGTGTTTGAGCGCTTCCAGTCAGTCATCATAACCTCAGGGGTAAACTGCCTGCTCTTTATACCACTGTATTCTGTATTCTTCATTGTCATTGTATGGGTTGTAATGTACTGTGAGTTTCATGCCTTTTTTGTCCTCTAGTAAACAAGTAGGTCACTGTTTAACCTGGGTGGATATATGCTTACATCCCAGTCAAAATAATCACTGGCTAGCAGAATAGGCCATTATAAGATGAACTGTATCCCCATACATTACGTATCATGCGGGTACACATGGTGTTAGTATAGAATGTTAGAGAGGCTCCTTCTCAGTGATTGGTCTTTGTGCTTGTCAATCAAATATGAGCCATTATAAGATGAACTTTATTCCCATACATTACGTATCATGTGGGTACACATTGTACATGGTCTTTGTGCTTGTCAATCAAATATGAGCCATTATAAGATGAACTTTATTCCCATACATTACGTATCATGCGGGTACACATTGTACAGTGGTGTTAAAAAAAATAGCAGTGATTTTAAAAAAGCAAATAAAGCACAAAATCATTATAATAACTTTTATTTCCATAAATGCAAATGCACTGAAAATACTACACTTTCAATTCTAAATCAAAACATTAACAACATTTAGCCAGTTTGTGTTCATCCTTTACAGAAAATTAAGAAAATTGAATATTAGGCTGTTCAAAAAAATAGCAGTGCCAGCATTTTTCTTTAAAAACTCAAAAAAATGATCTATAACATGAAAAAAATGTTTGAGCTTTCACTTTACTTCAAATTACTGAACTAATATTTAGTGGCATTACAATTGTTTCCGAGATCTGTGTTGCATGGAGTCGACCAACTTCTGGCACCTCTGAACAGGTATTCCAGTCCAGGATGATTACACTACATTCCACAGTTCTTCTTCATTTTTCAGATATCAGAACACAAGTTCTCTATGGGATTGAGGTCAGGGGATTGAGCTGACCACTCTATTACCTCAATCTTGTTTGTCTGTAACCAAGATGTTTTGGGTCATTGTCATGTTGAAACACCCATTTTAAGGACATTTCTTCTTCGACATAGGGCAACATGATCTCCTCAAGTATTCTGATATATTTAAACTGATCCATGATCCCTCGTATGTGATAAATAGGCGTAACACCATGGTATGAGAAACATCCCCATATCATCATTTTGTACCACCGTGCTTTACTGTCTTCACAGTGTACTTTGGCTTGAATTCAGTGCTCAGGGGTCATCTGACATACGGCCACTAGACCCAAAAAGAACAATTTTGCTTTCACCAGTCCACAAAATGTTGAGCCATTTCTCTTTGGACCAGTTAATGTGTTCCTTGGCAAATTTGAACCCATTCAGGAAACGTCTTTTTCTTAACAACGGAACTTTGCAAGGAGTTCTTGCTGGTAAATTGGCTTCACTTAATCATCTTCTGTACTCACTGGTAACTTGAGATGTTCCTTGATCTTTCTGGAGGTGATCACTGGCTGAGTATTTGCCATATTGGCTATTCTTCGATCCATTTGAACAGTAGTTCCACGCTTCCTTCTGCATCTTTCAGGTTTTGGTTGTCACTTCAAGGCATTTGAGATCATTTTAGCTGAGCAGAATATAATCTGCTGCACTTCTCTGTATGTTTTTTCCCTCTACAATCAACTTTTTAATCAAAGTACGCTGTTCATCAGAACAATGTCTGGAACAACCCATTTTACCCAGTATTTCAAAAGGAAATGTGCTATGACCAACCTGTGCAACATTTGCCTCCCGCCTACCTTAAATAAGGGCCAAAATTTACACCCGTTCTTTTGCAGAATGAATGACTTCACCAACTGAAATTCTCACTGCTATTATTTTGAACAACCCCCTTTCAATCAATGCTTCGATTACTCAGAATGAGTGGCATGCATGTCTTAATTGTTGGGTTTGTTTTGTTTTCATTACTCTACTACACTTTCAAGTAAATTATTTGCTATGTAGAAATAGCATTTCTACTAAAAACAGTGATTTATCAGGTTAATGGTGTTGGACTGCTATTTTTTTGAACACCACTGTACATGTTCTTTGTGCTTGTCGATCAAATGTGGGCAAGTGCACAACACGAACAACTGACTTTCAAATTAATTTGGGAATACCAAGCAGCCTCAAAACAATCTAAAATCTAAAAAGGGGGTTTTGCATGAACTTTGTAAAACCCTACACAATGTTAGACAATAGTGAGACAATAATTAAAAATAATAATAATTAACTGCTATAAAGCTTATAACCTGTTAAATGTGTATTTGTGTGTGTGATCTGCTGGGTCTAAATTGTTGTCTTACTGTTTCTCTTGCTAGACTCTCTCTCCTCTAGAGATCTATCCACGAATCCTTGACTTCCACCCTGTCACCATGGCGTCTTTTACAATGACACTGGCGCGCACCTGCCTCTGTCCTCTAGTAAGTTTGCTATGAAGCACTCAACAAAACATACTTACATTTTAGGCATTAAGAGACTAAAGGTTCAACAGCTAAAATGTAAAGATTTACAGTTTCAATTATGTTTATGACACTTAACTAAAATAACTTATAATAGAGTCTATACAGTGAAGCAAATGAGGGTTAAAAGCCTCCATGACATGAACAAAACCCCCCATGGCACTGCCCCAACATTTTTTTTGCACCCATGAGCTCCTAGTTACACCACTGATTTTAGAGCTACATTTTGCAAAACATACCAGAAGGGGTCTGCCAAAAATATGTTAATAATTTGTTTATTATTGACATCTTGATACATTTCAGCAAATAATTAATGGCATTAACTAAAAGCTAAAAACGGTCTAATGTAAATATAGTGTAGATTACTGACTGATTATAATGACTGAACTTAATCTTTTTTAGATAGTTGGGAGGGGAAATGACCAAGTGGCGATGAGTTCCAAATTTGAGACCAGAGAAGATTTTGGTAAGCTTGGAGAGGATTTTGTGTTGATATTGCCATGCTTTAAATGCTTCATGCTTTACTGAGCCTGAAATTGTTTCACCTACAGCTGTGATCAGAAACTATGGGAATCTACTTCTGGAAATGTCTTCCATTGTACCTGATGGAATCGTGGCTTTCTTTACGAGTTATATGTACATGGAAAACATTGTTTCTTCATGGTATGAACAGGTATGTGACCAGAATGCACACGAGTTTACACAGCCAGTACATCATTTTGTAACAATAATTGTTTTATAAAGTTTACATATAGGACAAAACTTTAAAAAAAATTAAATGTTCAATAACCTTTTTTTATTTTATTTAATTTTGTAAAATTTAGCAATAAAAAGTAGTCAGTCATACCAATATGCAGAAATTAGGTTCCTTTTTTCCTAATATTTACCTAAAAAATAATCTGAATGCCGCTCAGGTGGTGCAGCGGTAAAATACGCTAGCACACCAGAGCTGGGATTTCAAATACATCGTATAGAATCTCAGCTCTGCCATCCGGCTGGGCTGGGCAGCTATATGAACAACGTTTGGCTGTTGTTCATACAGGGTTAGGGAGCTTGATAGAAACCTTATAACTGATGCAATTACGACCTCTGCTGGCTGGTTAATAATGTCTGCACAGAGTGGCGGAATGATGCTGATCAGGGTGTGGCACAAGGCTGATTCGCATATGAACTCGCTCACTACAGACTTTATTGCAGACTGGACTGAATAATAACTTTATTATTATTTATTTGTTTATTGCTAGTTATAACTTTTAGTTCATTTAATTCTGTGTTTGTATGATTTGTGTAAATCCTATTTATTTAAAGTATCCTCCAGACCACCCAAGAAGGATGGGCCCTTGAGAGTCTGGTTCCTCTCAAGGTTTCTTTCTGTAATTTTAAGGGAGTTTTTCCTTGCCACAGTCGCCCTTGGCTTGCTCAACAGGGGTTTTTGTATCTGTTGGTCCTGGATTTTGTAAAGTTGCTTTGAGACAATGTCTATTGTAAAAAGCGCTATATAAATAACCTTGACTTGACTTGGTGCAGGTGGAAAGGTGCAGTCGGCTACTGCTCACGTGTGTCGGTTACGTTCTTTTCAGTCAGGGGTGAGGGTCAGCACCAGTAGAGAGGGAGAATGCATTAAAGAAAAAAATCAACTGAACATGAAATTCGTCCACTATATACATTTTTATTCTGTTCTAATGTAGCATATGTTTGATGTTTGATTTTTTTGCTGTGATGACTGTAGGGAATTCTGGAGAACATCCAGAGAAACAAGCTTATCTTTATTGAGACACAAGATGCAGCTGAGACCAGCATGGCACTGGAGAAATACCAGGAGGTAAGGAGACTTTCAGCTTGACCTCTAATTGTTTGAGATGTAAGAGTTTTAGAATGCCACACACTAATTACTCAACTGTGCGTGATGGCTTTGTATTTTGATCTGGTGTTTCAGGCTTGTGAAAACGGCAGAGGGGCCATTTTGCTGTCTGTAGCTAGAGGTAAAGTGTCTGAAGGGATCGACTTTGGTGAGTATCCTGCAGTTAGATTCTACAATCTCTATTTAACATAAGTGCATGTCAGAGATGCTAGAAAGTTGACGAAAAAGTATGACTTTATCCTTAATTGTGAATGTCATCAATCAAACCAGAGACTTACACTGATAATAAAAGTTGTACACACCTGTTATAATGCCAGGTTTTTGTGATGTCAGACCAGTGACCTATAACTGGTACAATTAAAATGAAAAAAAAAAAAAAAAAAAAATTTAATTGTTTAGAAAGTAAAAATCAAAAGTAAAATAATCTGCACACTTTTAATTGGAATGTGGCTGTGTACTGAATGAACCAATCACATTCAACTCGTTAAATAGTCAGTACACACCTGCCATCAATTAAAGTGACTGATTAACCCTATATAAAGTTCAGCTGTTCCAGTGGGATTTGGACACCTTCTGGTTGGCGAGCAGGCACCAACTCGTCAGTTATGTGCTAACCCTTACAATTAAACATATTTTGTTAGAATGTCCTAGAATTTCAGCCATCAGAGACGACTTTTATAGGGTTGAGAACATGAAAGACTTGTTTGAGAAGCTTCCTTCAATTAAAATTCTTTACTTTTTAGACAGACTTGATATAAAACAAATGATCTGAAGAAATAATGATGTACAGTTTCAGTATGTGTCTATGCCATAAAAAGCCAGTGTGTTGCTGAAATGGCAATAAACCCAAACAAACGAGGAAAATCCAGAGGGATTTCCCTGACTTAGTTAGTTAGTTATCTTACAGCTACATTTTGCAAAAACTTACTTCTAGTTTGCCAAAAGCAATGTGTTGTGGTCTGATAATACCAAGGTCACAATTCCAAAAGTACTGTTTGGTGCAAAAACAACACTGTGTATCATAAAAGCACACTATGCCCAAAGTGAAGCATGGTGGCAGGCAGTAGTATACTTTTTTCTTTGACTGGAATTGGGGCTTTAGCCAAGGTGAAGGGAATTATAAGCAGTTCCAAATACAGTGTATCACAAAAGTGAGTACACCCCTCACATTTCTGCAAATATTTTATTATATCTTTTCATGGGACAACACTATAGAAATAAAACTTGGATATAACTTAGAGTAGTCAGTGTACAACTTGTATAGCAGTGTAGATTTACTGTCTTCTGAAAATAACTCAACACACAGCCATTAATGTCTAAATGGCTGGCAACATAAGTGAGTACACCCCACAGTGAACATGTCCAAATTGTGCCCAAAGTGTCAATATTTTGTGTGACCACCATTATTATCCAGCACTGCCTTAACCCTCCTGGGCATGGAATTCACCAGAGCTGCACAGGTTGCTACTGGAATCCTCTTCCACTCCTCCATGATGACATCACGGAGCTGGTGGATGTTAGACACCTTGAACTCCTCCACCTTCCACTTGAGGATGTGCCACAGGTGCTCATTTGGCTTTAGTCCATCACCTTTACCTTCAGCTTCCTCAGCAAGGCAGTTGTCATCTTGGAGGTTGTGTTTGGGGTCGTTATCCTGTTGGAAAACTGTCATGAGGCCCAGTTTTCGAAGGGAGGGGATCATGCTCTGTTTCAGAATGTCACAGTACATGTTGGAATTCATGTTTCCCTCAATGAACTGCAGCTCCCCAGTGCCAGCAACACTCATGCAGCCCAAGACCATGATGCTACCACCACCATGCTTGACTGTAGGCAATATACAGTTGTCTTGGTACTTCTCACCAGGGCGCCGCCAAACATGCTGGACACCATCTGAGCCAAACAAGTTTATCTTGGTCTCGTCAGACCACAGGGCATTCCAGTAATCCATGTTCTTGGACTGCTTGTCTTCAGCAAACTGTTTGCGGGCTTTCTTGTGCGTCAGCTTCCTTCTGGGATGACGACCATGCAGACCGAGTTGATGCAGTGTGCGGCGTATGGTCTGAGCACTGACAGGCTGACCTCCCACGTCTTCAACCTCTGCAGCAATGCTGGCAGCACTCATGTGTCTATTTTTTAAAGCCAACCTCTGGATATGACGCCGAACACGTGGACTCAACTTCTTTGGTCGACCCTGGCGAAGCCTGTTCCGAGTGGAACCTGTCCTGGAAAACCGCTGTATGACCTTGGCCACCATGCTGTAGCTCAGTTTCAGGGTGTTAGCAATCTTCTTATAGCCCAGGCCATCTTTGTGGAGAGCAACAATTCTATTTCTCACATCCTCAGAGAGTTCTTTGCCATGAGGTGCCATGTTGAATATCCAGTGGCCAGTATGAGAGAATTGTACCCAAAACACCAAATTTAACAGCCCTGCTCCCCATTTACACCTGGGACCTTGACACATGACACCAGGGAGGGACAACGACACATTTGGGCACAATTTGGACATGTTCACTGTGGGGTGTACTCACTTATGTTGCCAGCTATTTAGACATTAATGGCTGTGTGTTGAGTTATTTTCAGAAGACAGTAAATCTACAGGGGCTGGACAAAATAACTGAAACACCTGTCATTTTAGTGTGGGAGGTTTCATGGCTAAATTGGACCAGTCTGGTGGCCAATCTTCATTAATTGCACATTGCACCAGTAAGAGCAGAGTGTGAAGGTTCAATTAGCAGGGTAAGAGCACAGTTTTGCTCAAAATATTGCAATGCACACAACATTATGGGTGACATACCAGAGTTCAAAAGAGGACAAATTGTTGGTGCACGTCTTGCTGGCGCATCTGTGACCAAGACAGCAAGTCTTTGTGATGTATCAAGAGCCACGGTATCCAGGGTAATGTCAGCATACCACCAAGAAGGACAAACCACATCCAACAGGATTAACTGTGGACGCAAGAGGAAGCTGTCTGAAAGGGATGTTCGGGTGCTAACCCGGATTGTATCCAAAAAACATAAAACCACGGCTGCCCAAATCACGGCAGAATTAAATGTGCACCTCAACTCTCCTGTTTCCACCAGAACTGTCCGTCGGGAGCTCCACAGGGTCAATATACACGGCCGGGCTGCTATAGCCAAACCTTTGGTCACTCGTGCCAATGCCAAACGTCGGTTTCAATGGTGCAAGGAGTGCAAATCTTGGGCTGTGGACAATGTGAAACATGTATTGTTCTCTGATGAGTCCACCTTTACTGTTTTCCCCACATCCGGGAGAGTTACGGTGTGGAGAAGCCCCAAAGAAGCGTACCACCCAGACTGTTGCATGCCCAGAGTGAAGCATGGGGGTGGATCAGTGATGGTTTGGGCTGCCATATCATGGCATTCCCTTGGCCCAATACTTGTGCTAGATGGGCGCGTCACTGCCAAGGACTACCGAACCATTCTGGAGGACCATGTGCATCCAATGGCGGTGCCGTGTATCAGGATGACAATGCACCAATACACACAGCAAGACTGGTGAAAGATTGGTTTGATGAACATGAAAGTGAAGTTGAACATCTCCCATGGCCTGCACAGTCACCAGATCTAAATATTATTGAGCCACTTTGGGGTGTTTTGGAGAAGCGAGTCAGGAAACGTTTTCCTCCACCAGCATCACGTAGTGACCTGGCCACTATCCTGCAAGAAGAATGGCTTAAAATCCCTCTGACCACTGTGCAGGACTTGTATATGTCATTTCCAAGACGAATTGACGCTGTATTGGCCGCAAAAGGAGGCCCTACACCATACTAATAAATTATTGTGGTCTAAAACCAGGTGTTTCAGTTATTTTGTCCAACCCCTGTACACTGCTATACAAGCTGTACACTGACTACTCTAAGTTATATCCAAGTTTCATGTCTATATTGTTGTCCCATGAAAAGATATAATAAAATATTTGCAGAAATGTGAGGGGTGTACTCACTTTTGTGATACACTGTATCAGTCAATTTTTGCACAAAACCTTTAGGCCTCTTCACTTTTCTGAATGGCTTTACTAGAAGAAGAGGAAGGTTTTGGAATGGCGCAGCTACATCCCAGACCTGAATCCAACTGAAAATTGTGGGGTGACATGAAGAGGACTGTGCACTGGAGATGCCCTTGCAATCTGACAGATTTGAAGCGCTTTTGTAAGGAAGAGTGGGCAAAGATTGTCAAACCAATACGACTTAGTGCTCTGATAAAATCAAAAGATGCTTTAACAAAGTATTAGTTTAAGGGTGTGTTAAAACATTTCCAATAAATGAATCATCAGTGTTAATTTGGGTAAGTTATGCTTTTTTGGACTTTCTGGATAAGTTGTTGATGTGTTTTTGGAGACATTCACATAGGTCCGTGACAAATATTTTAACATTAAAGAAATCAGGAGGGGTCAAGTTATAATCAAGTATACTATCAATCTTTTAGTAAGAGAAAGCCCTCTGTTAAAAATAAAGGCAGCACTTTGGCTAATGTGTACAATCTTGGTTAGGGCTGAGGCTAAAGCTACAAATTTATATAAACATTTATGTACATTTTACCAAACTGTAAAAAACAGAACTTTTGTCATTTGTTGTTGCAATGTCTCTAACACACCTAGCAAATTCTAACAAACCAGGCAAATTCTAACAAACCATGCAAATTCTAAATAGCTGTATATGTGCTACATGGTGCACTACATTGTGTGTACTTACAGGGGTTGGACAATGAAACTGAAACACCTGTCATTTTAATGTGGGAGGTTTCATGGCTAAATTGGACCAGTCTGGTGGCCAATCTTCATTAATTGCACATTGCACCAGTAAGAGCAGAGTGTGAAGGTTCAATTAGCAGGGTAAGAGCACAGTTTTGCTCAAAATATTGCAATGCACACAACATTATGGGTGACATACCAAAGTTCAAAAGAGGACAAATTGTTGGTGCACGTCTTGTTGGCGCATCTGTGACCAAGACAGCAAGTCTTTGTGATGTATCAAGAGCCACGGTATCCAGGGTAATGTCAGCATACCACCAAGAAGGACAAACCACATCCAACAGGATTAACTGTGGACGCAAGAGGAAGCTGTCTGAAAGGGATGTTCGGGTGCTAACCCGGATTGTATCCAAAAAACATAAAACCACGGCTGCCCAAATCACGGCAGAATTAAATGTGCACCTCAACTCTCCTGTTTCCACCAGAACTGTCCGTCGGGAGCTCCACAGGGTCAATATACACGGCCGGGCTGCTATAGCCAAACCTTTGGTCACTCGTGCCAATGCCAAACGTCGGTTTCAATGGTGCAAGGAGCGCAAATCTTGGGCTGTGGACAATGTGAAACATGTATTGTTCTCTGATGAGTCCACCTTTACTGTTTTCCCCACATCCGGGAGAGTTACGGTGTGGAGAAGCCCCAAAGAAGCGTACCACCCAGACTGTTGCATGCCCAGAGTGAAGCATGGGGGTGGATCAGTGATGGTTTGGGCTGCCATATCATGGCATTCCCTTGGCCCAATACTTGTGCTAGATGGGCGCGTCACTGCCAAGGACTACCGAACCATTCTGGAGGACCATGTGCATCCAATGGTTCAAACATTGTATCCTGAAGGCGGTGCCATGTATCAGAATGATAATGCACCAATACACACAGCAAGACTGGTGAAAGATTGGTTTGATGAACATGAAAGTGAAGTTGAACATCTCCCATGGCCTGCACAGTCACCAGATCTAAATATTATTGAGCCACTTTGGGGTGTTTTGGAGAAGCGAGTCAGGAAACGTTTTCCTCCACCAGCATCACGTAGTGACCTGGCCACTATCCTGCTACTATCCTGCTACTAAGAATGGCTTAAAATCCCTCTGACCACTGTGCAGGACTTGTATATGTCATTTCCAAGACGAATTGACGCTGTATTGGCTGCAAAAGGAGGCCCTACACCATACTAATAAATTATTGTGGTCTAAAACCAGGTGTTTCAGTTTCATTGTCCAACCCCTGTACATACTAAATGCGTTGCAGAAAAGTAGACGGTCAAAAAACATTTGTGATCTGGCAACCAAATTACAGGTCAAGTCAATAGCTATCAAGTCTTTGAAAGGCCTAATAACCCTGTGTGTGATGTCTTTGGACTTGCTCTTTGCATAATACTACTCTAGAAGCTCTAAGCTACACATATTTGTTAGCATTTGGAGCTTCGGAGATCTAATACAAAAATAAAAAGTAAGGAACTGATTTTTATTGGTTATCAATGTTTTGTTTGTATGTGTCAGTAAATCAAATTTTAACTAACCCACAGTTCATCATTTTGGCCGAGCTGTGATCATGTTCGGAGTACCTTATGTGTACACCCAGAGCCGAATCCTGAAGGTCTGTAATTACTTTATATACCGTTTCCCAGTTTGTGTGTTTTCTTCTTAAGTGCATGCAGCAGCACTAAATAATGTTTTCTGTCTCCTTTTAGGCTCGCCTGGAGTACCTCAGAGAACAGTTTCAGATCCGCGAGAATGACTTTTTGACCTTTGATGCCATGCGCCATGCAGCCCAGTGTGTGGGCAGAGCCATCCGAGGAAAAACGGACTATGGTCTAATGATCTTCGCTGACAAGGTAAACATGGGTCTTTGGCCTGTGCTTGATTTAGGTTCGATGAGTTCATTCGAATGCTTAAGTGCTCTGCTTCCTTCACACAGCGCTATGCCAGGGCGGACAAGCGAGGTAAACTGCCCCGCTGGATTCAGGAGCACATCTTGGATGGGAGCCTGAATCTGACCATTGAGGAGACAGTGCAGTTGTCCAAGCACTTTCTGCGACAGATGGCACAGCCTTTCAAAAGGGTAGGAGCCCTAATTACATAAGATATAGAATAGACTATATTTACAATAGAATGTAACACCTGCAACATACTCAATAAAAGCTTGGGCAGAGGCAAAATGAGACTAAGGCGATGGGTTATACAAGTAGCAGTTTAACTGGTAACAGGTGATGTCATCTAGATTAAGTATAAAGAAGCATCCACCAAAAAGCATCAAAGCTGTTGATGAAACAATAATTGCTTGACACTTACTATGGGTCTAGCAACATCCAGAAACGGGAATCTTGGGTGATGCAGTGGCTATGACAATAGCCAATCTTAGCATTGCTATCAGTCGGCAAGGAAAAGAGTTAACAATATTTATCCATATGAAACTTAACCTGCCTTTTCTTGTCAAGTCTCCTGAATTTTTTTCTGTTTTGCAGGAGGATCAGCTGGGCTTGTCATTGCTGACCCTGGAACAGTTGCAGTCAGAGGAAGTGCTGCAGAAGATCTCTCAGATCGCTCAACAGGCTTAATGCTTTGCATAGGGATAAAAAGCTAATTCAATTTAAGCTTCATTACTTGTACATAAAACACTTTTATACAATTTTTCATCTAACACACAGGCAATAATAAATGCTGTTTTCTACAAACCCAGTAGACCAGTTCTCAACTGTATTATTGCAAAAGTTCCGGTCGCCTTACTAAGTCATTTATTACAATCATTAGACAGAACTAAGGACAAGGAGTGAAACTACCTAGACGAGGTTTCTATGTCATCATTTTAATACGTTAATTAACGTTAAGCTTTTTTTTTTTTTCTTAACTATAAGCATTTTAGATTCCCTCCAAAAAAAAGCTGATTCTTACAATTTCTCAGAACCCCGAGCTAGAACACAAGTTTAAAAGTGCAACAGGAGGAAAATTCAGCTGAACTCGACAGTTGTTTCACACAAATGCAGATTCGTCTTATATGCGCACTTTGATGATGTCTTACTGCACCACTCAAGCCAATTGCTGGAACAAAGCGGCTGTTCACTGTTAATTTGAAATAAAATAAAATAATTTAAGACGTTACATTTAAGGGAAATGTTGAGTTTAAGGGTACAAAGATTTTGAGTTTAGGGAGCGTTGCGTTACAAGGTACCACTGTATTACAATTTAACAACGAAATAAAACCATTGATTCTTAATAACTTAATGCTTTAATAACCTACATTACACCCTAGAAACATTTTAGCTTCTTAAAATATTTCATATACAATACTTTAAAAACATCTCAATATAAGACAAAATAAAAGACATTAAATCACAGACAGTACAGAAACTGAAGTCCCTTATTGCACAGGCATAGAGCATGCCTTGTTTTGGAATGTAGACCATAAAATGTACCATATACACCTGAACCCTTCTATTTAGAACACTGCAACATCAGTTGCTACCTACTACATTCCACAAAGTCTAACAAAGTGGTCCCCAACCACTGGGCCGGGGACCGGTACCGGTCCATGGGTCATTTATTATCGGGTCGCACAGAAAGAATGAATGATTAGAGATTGCTAGACAGGCAGTTTTCACTGCTTCTATTTCGGGTGATGTTGTCTTATTGTCACCCCTAGGTGGAAGCAGCGTCTCATTGCAGCGAAAAAAGCTCATTGTACATCGTTTGTGAGCAATATTATTAAATCCTCCCTTCCCCGCTGATCCATAAAATTATATCTTATATGAAACCGGTCCGTGGTGCAAAAAAAAGTTAGGAAACGCTCGTCTAACACACTACAGTTGCACTGTAGTAAAAACAATAGACTGCACAACCTGTTTATGATACTAGTGTATCAAAATAAGTCTAAAAATTGTTATACATGCTGAATTGAATCATTAAAACATTATTTAAGTGATAGAATTGGAGAACATTAATATTTCCCCACTACAAGTTAAATAAAAAAGCTAGTGCTTTCTAAAGATTCTAGAATGATAGCGTTCAGGTCATTAAGAATGCTGCAATGCTAACCTGTAGTACAATGTCAATTCTAGCGCCTAACTGTAGTAATATATTAATATATTAGTACTTATAGTGCAATAGGCTTTTAGGGTCAGAAAGCGAGAGAACTCTTTTAACCAGGGCATTTCTAAGTCATTTTACGTTGCCTGAAGTTCAACACAATCTTCATTCATGATGAACAAAACAATACTCCAATTCTTTTAAATCCAGTCCATAAACGACCATAAACTGGGATAGGTCTGGTTGGTTGGTTTAACCATCTCCACTTAAAGAGCTCCTGCGAGCAAGCATCTGAGTGCTGGAACTGAGAGCACGACTGTCTGTTAGCCTGTTAGGATTCTGTAAAACAAAACATACATGTTAAATAATTCCTAATTTCTTGTACATGAATTCAAAGGGAACTAAACTTTTTTGCTATATAGAATTAAATTAGGGCTGTCGAAGTTAACGCGATAATAACGCATTAACGCAATCTCAATTTAACGCGATTAAAAAAGAAGTGCCGTTAACGCAAATTACATTACGACATTACGAGATTTTTTCACTTCGAAAACTAAAGCAATTCATTTTTCACCCACGGGAGACAGATTGAATTATTCTCACTGACCACGCTCACACGCACGTTTAATGTTATTTAGTTCCGTTTGACAAAAAAAAACCTTCAAAACAGAGCTCACAGTGAAGATAACCGGTTACAAAAGCAGCGACCGCTGTTATAGGACGTGTTTGTGTTCAATACTCTGTTTACAGTGTCGATACAAGTGATTCAGGAATCGATTCATTGTAAGCGTAGCGTAAGTTTCTTTTCTCAGTCATCTCTCCGTGTTTACTGTTATAATGAATGTTGCGGTTGTAAATAAACACAAATACTACAGAACATTTTGTGTGACTCGCTTACATTATAAAGCTCAGGCTTAATTATACTGGTTATTACCACAGAGCGGGAGCCGACTCAGAGTCGTTTACGATTTACCGAGGTGAACCACGAATGGATGTGCTGATAGAATCGGCTCAGATGGGATCGGACTGTATTATCTTTTTAAAGTAAATATTTCAATCAGCAGAATCGCATCGCATGTATGATGTGCACAGCGTTAATTACGTGCGTTTATTAATGAACGTTTACGTTAGCTTGTCAGAAGCTTTCTCAATGATGTCTGTGCGGTGGTTGTTTTTTTTACAATTAGTGATGGCAAGCAACTGTTCCACTGCACTATTTTACACTAAACACTACACTATTCCATAATGCTCCAGATTGCATCATTCTAAATAGGTATCGGTGAGTACAAAAATACATGTACTTGTACTCGGTTGGGAAAAAATGGTATCGATGCATCCCTAGTCAAAACACACTCACTTCGTGTAGAAACGTCCATCAAACCATTGTCACGATACAAGCACAGAAAAGTCTGTTACAATAACTGCGCATCTGACATATATACGAAGTCAAGGGTCTCTGCTGGATAGTATTACTGCCTAGTATGTGAGTGAATAAAACTCCCTTACAGTTTTCTCTTGTCCCAGCAGTTTTTAACATAAGTACATTTAGCATAAAATGTGTTCACCATTTTAATTGTAACATTTCACTTAAAAAACCTTGTTTTCTATAACATTTACACAGATTTTTTAAATGCGATTAATCGCGATTAACTATATGAAATTCTGCGATTAATCGCGATGAAAATTTTTAATCGTTTGACAGCCCTAATAATAATACATTGCTTGTAAAAAAAACAAAAAAAAAACAACGATTCTATTCCTTTATTAGGTTTATATATGAAATGCATTTTCTCCCTATTTTCCTCCCGATTTAGCGTACTCAATTTGTCTTTCGCTGCTGAGAGATACCAGATTGCATATGAGGAGAGGACGTCGCTGTACACGCCTCTTCTCGCCGTGCACTCTGCACAGGTGTCTCTTCTGCCAATCAGGGTCCTTACACAGCGTATGAAGACCCACCCACACATAGTCCAGCCCCCACCCTGCAGATACAGTGACCAATTAGTAGCTGCAGGCACTGCCAATTATATATATATATATATATATATATATATATATATATATATATCTCCATTTAAGATTTAATCCACAACAAAGTCTGATTCTGCACCTACTAAGCTTTTCCTGCTTTAAAGCATCCGATACCTGACTATCCTTAATCGTACTTACAAGTGATTACTTATCAGCAACATAATCTGTCTATTTTAAGACAGTTCAGTAAGATTACTTGCACCCAATTTAGTTGTGACCAGTTGGAACGTCTCTTCTCATTGCTGGCACCTCCCCCACCCTCGATCGAGGAGTGCCGAGGCTGTCATGTGCCTCTCCGACATGCGCACAGCTGATCACGTTACATCTGCCAGCGGTGGGGTCTTACAGAGCGTAGTATTACGGGCAGCGTGATCAGTTGTCCCCCTGTGCAGGGTCCTTGATAGGTCAGCAGAGGCCACATCAGCGACTAGGACTCCTGTTTCAGCTTTTGTCCCTCCCCTACAGACACACAGCCAATCGTGTGTCTGGGTAGGTGCCTGGAAGGCTATTAGCAGAGCTAAGATTCAAACTCGACAGCTCAAAATCTCACCACTGGTGGGTGCATTGCAATGCCACAAGATTTTAAAGTCCTTGTTATGCCAAGTTCACACTACATGACTTTCAGAGTTGTCAGATTGCTGTACAGTTCACACTACACGACTGGATATCTTGTAATCAGGAGTCTGTCTGGTCTCCCAAACTACGTTTTGTCATGAAAACACACACAAGAAGTGATGAGGGGATTAACGATACCACGTCCAAAAATGCACATCAACAATATGCAAGCAATCAAAGTTGTTTGTGCGCTGATGTGCAGTGTAAAAGCAAGTAGGAAAAATAAATGAATCTCAGTGGATTGGGCTACGTGACCAGCAGGGATTGTCCGTTCTGTAGTGAGTTGGAAGTTAATAAATATTTTTTGCAATGCAGCGTTGGTATTGCGTGGTTTGGCGTGGATGATAAGGTCACAAATAATGTAAAGCTTGTGTGTGTGCCGATGTATTCTGATAGAAACTATATTATGCCCCTGTCCCATGTTTTTACTCCTCCCCTGGGTTTCCCCTCACCCTGTATCTTGCGTTCTCATTGGCTGTAGTTCGACATAGCACTCGCTGCCACTCGCAACCTGCTAGCAATGCTTTTTATACTAAGGATTTTGACTCGCCGACTGGTCCAGATATTTAGCATGTTAGATATTTTTCTTGAGTCTGCGAGCGCTCGGTGAGTCGCTCTGATCGAGTCGTTGAACAATTCACACAGAGCGATCGAGAGCCGATTTTCGATCCCCGTTGCCTCCAAGCTGGCACATCTAGCTGCGTAGTGTGACCTAGGCATTAGGAAACCATGCACTAAAGAATGAATGATTAAAGGTTTAGCTTGTCCTTAGAAGCATTTCGAAATGTGGAAAATGTTGCTGTGTATTGTTCAGGTCTTACCCTTGTGGTCTCTTGACTCTCCCTCATCCCCACATTTAGCACATTAAGAGAATTTGCCCGCTTCATTCTGTTGAAGGGAGGGACAGAGTGATTTAGATCATAGTTCATTTAGATTTACATTCATTACCAGGGCCTGAGGGTTTCTTTATCACCCCAAAAGCACAAAAAATAAACACATTCAATTTACCTCACTCGAATAGCTTCATCGGATTTGAGACCTTTTGAATGTGTAAGGTTTTTTGCCAACAACAATACCCAAGTGTCCTTTCACCTATTACTTACCTACCTACAACCTCAAATAAAAAAAAAGTTGGTCCAGTATGGAAAATGCAAATAAAATAAAAATGCAGTGTTCCTTACATTTACTTCCTGCAACACATTTCAAAAACAGTTGGGACGGGGGCAATTTAGGGCTAGTAATAAGGTGAAAAAACTAAATAATGATGTGATTATAAACAGCTGATGTCCAAACAAGCAGAGGATCTCCAGTTTGTCAACAAATGCGTATAAAAATGATTGAAATGTTTAAAAACAATGTACCTCAAAGAAAGATTGGAAGGGATTTGCATATTTCTCCCTCTACAGTGCATAATACCATTAAACCATTCAAATAATCAGGAGGAATTTTAGTGCGTACAAGGGTGCAAGCTTAAGCTGAACGCCCGTGATCTTCGATCCCTCAGACAGCACTGCACCATTCAACCACCACTCAACAATAGTAAGTCTAACAACTGTGGTCAGATGATTCAGCGTTCAAGGTCTTTTTTTGGAAAAAATGGACAGTGTGTGCTCTGGACCAAAGGCAAAAAGGACCATCCAGATTGTTATCAGCAACAGGTCCAAAAGCCAGGGTCTGTCATGGTATGTGGCATGGCATGTGTCAGTGCCCTTGGCAAAGGTCATTTACACTTCTGTGATGGCAGCATTAATGCAGAAAAAGTACATTGAAATCTTAGAGCAACATGCTGCCTCTGATTTGGGGTTGTATAATGTTGCCTGATTTTTGACAATGGGTAAAAATAAGGTGATGGTTCAGTTTTTCACATCACTGAGTAGAAATGCTAACGTAGCTTGTTCAGATTCACTGAAAACCAAATCATGTTACAAAGCAAAAATGTGTTATTTCTACTTCACATCATTTTTAACCCATGACGTGTTCCACAGATGCACAAACAATAGGTGGGATAAACAGTTACCCAAGTGTGCGAGGAGCCATTTCTTCTGTTTCCAGTCCCTTTAGCTTCTTAACCAGCTTCTCGCTGCTCCTCCTTAATGATTCCCGAAGCTTCGTGAATGATCCACTGCGCTTTAGGTTGTCCTACAGCCACAGAAAGACCTATAATATGTGGTTTGTACTGAAGAGGTCATTAAAGTAACAACTAAATACTGAGCATACCTGTCTGGAGCTTTCATATGTATTGTGTACCCAAACTGTTCTTCCAGCATCTAAAGAAAGACAGAATAATTACTACAAACAGAAAACTGGATTATTATTATTATTTAGATATTAAAAATGATTGATTATTAGCAATATAAAAAGTAAATACCTTTTACAGATCCAAACTCTTTCTCATGAGCACGTGTCAGGATCTCTTTATACAGAACTTCAGCTTGTCTATACTTCCCTTGCTTGAGGTAGCACGAGGCCTGTTCATCAAACATACACAGAGGACTAAACCACCTGATATCCATGAACCAAATACACATTAAATTAAGAGGCTTAACATAATCTGTCAAAGTCCTCACCAGATTATTTTTGGTTTTGGCCACATTGGCATCATCTGGACCCAGGCAGCTCTGGTAAATTTGCAGAGCTCTTTCATAGTACTTTTCCACCTCCTGGTACTTGCCCTGGTTCTGGCACAGCAGAGCCAGGTTATTAAGCTGCTTTGCCACATCAGGGTGATCGGTCCCCAAAACCTACAAAAACAAACAGACCATTATCTTCTAACTAGAGGCCAATATTGTCACTTGATATGTGATGTATCCAGGGAAGTATGTCATTTACTTATTTTTAGAAGTAGAATGTTTGATTTTGTTGTTTTGGTATTAAAAGGTGTTATATAACTATAATAAGCAGTTGAGGGTTTAGAGCTTTGATTCAAGTCTACATCACTATTGAAGCCTGTTAAATTCTGTATTAATTGTTACACGGTAAAGCCAGACATTACCATTTAAATTTACATTTTAAATCTCAACATGCTTGTCAAAGTGTCGCTTTTCTTAAAGAGAGTTACAGAACTGTGGGTTATGATACAAGCATGCATTTGGGAATGTTCATCCTGCCATATAAATGGTAAAAAAGTATTTTGTTTTTGCACATTCGTAATATTAAATGATATTCTGTTGATGTGACAAGGGGACTTGGAAAAAAAAAAAAAAAAAAATAATAATAATAATAATAATAATAATAATATATAGTGGTGCAGCGGGATATTCCGCTAGCACACTAATGCCGAGATTCTGAACTCCTCGGTTCGAAACTCGGCGTTGCCTCCGGTCGGCTGGGCGCCATCTAGCGGACACAATTGGCAGTGCCTGCAGCAGATACTAATTGGCCACCGTATCTGCAGGGCCGGGGCCGGACTATGTGTGGGTGGGTGGGTCTTCAGACGCTGTGTAAGGACCCTGATTGGCGGAGGAGACGCCTGTGCAGAGTGCATGGGCGAGAAGAGGAGGGCTGTGCACGTGTCGGAAGAGGCGTGTACAGTGACGTAATCTCCTCGGATGCAATCTGGTATCTCTCAGCAGTGGAAGACAAATTGACAGCGCTAAAATCAGGAGGAAAAAAAAAAATATATATATATACATATATATATACAGGTATATATATATATAAACAATATAGTAACAAAGCATATTCAGGAGAAAGCACACATCAAAAGAAATAATATGCTCCTGTGGTTACTCAGTCTACCATTTTACCACTTCTAATAAATAAATAAAAGCCAATGTACCTAATTAATAACACCATGGCTTCATTTTACCCTTCTACATGTTGACAGCAAATAAACTCATTTATTTACTTAAACGTATTGTGTTTACAGAATCTCTCATACTTATTCAACTTGGGGTTAAATACTCTTTAACACCCAGTCTGAATTTGTCTGAGTGTAAAAATCTGCTGGTCAGTAGTGCAGAATATACTTGTTTTTTGCTGTGTTTACACTAAAGGCCAATTTAGTTCCAACCCAGACGCTCCCACATTCAAACGTGCAGTTGAGGGCATGTAAACAAATAAATTCAAACAATGTTGGTGGATAAGGAGCCACATATTTGTGTAATAATGACATTTTTTCATTTCTTTTTCATGTTTTACCACAGCTTTATTCTGGTCAGGGTCACAGAGGATCCGTTTATTCAGCCATGTCTGTATCTAGTCGTATGACCGGCCAATATTAGTGGGCTGGTGTAATATACTGCTCGGCCACCTGTGCACCTTAGACCTTAGTTATGATACATATGACAAACATGCTTTTTTACAGCCCCATCTATAATATACCATATATTAAACAGTCTGTATTAAAATACAGCTGGTTCAATCCCTCTTTCCCTTGTTTTACAGAAACACTAGTGCAGAAAACAAGTTTGCATAAAGCTAAACACACAACAGTTATGTGTTAAGCCCAGTGTGAATTCTAGGTAAGGCATGTTTTAACTGTAAGTCTATACCTTTTCTCTGATCTCCAGTGCTCTTTTGCACAGAGGCTCGGCTTCTTTATACTTTCCTCTTTTGCCGTAAAGCACAGACAGGTTATTCAGAGTAGCTGCCACCTGTGCACATTCATACAAGTTTAATTTAAAAGAAAATAATTGTATTATTACAATGTAGTAACAGAAGAAATTCATACTGCTGGGTGATCCATGCCAAGCGTCTTCTCGCGTATCATCAAGGCATCATTCAGGAGGGTTGCAGCTTCTTTATATTTGTTCTGGTCCCTGTATACAGAGAAAAACCCTTTCCCATTTCTAAACAGAAGGTCGAATGAGATAAGAATAAACAAAAGGTGCTAATATTGCTCCAGCCTATTGCTTGATTACCTGTATACTAGTGCCAGGATGTTGAGCATGGTGGCTACGTCTGGGTGGCTATGTCCAGAGGTTTTCTCCAGATCCTCCAGAGCTTGTTTGCATAGCGGCACGGCCACCTCATAGCGGCCCTGAGAAGCGTACTGGATTACAAGGTTGTGCAGGGTTCTAAGTCTGGCAGGGATCTCATACCCTGCCTGCTGGGCTGCAGCTAGAGCACTGCGATGTGGATATGATACTGTAAAAACAATATGATACGTGAAAATCAAAACTATAGTAGTCAAGCTTCTGAGATGGATTACAATGCACATTCTTGATGACCTGATGACCAATCACTGGAAGTGGTTGGTTAACTCTTAACTAGCTAATGGTGGCCCATAAAATCTAAAACTGTGCTTTATATGGGACAGTGGTAGTCTAGTGGGTAAGGCTTTGGGCTATCAACTGAAAGGTTGAGAGTCCGAATCCCAGCTCTGTCATGCAGCCACTGTTGGGCCCTTGGGCAAGGCCCTTAACCCTCTCTGCTCCAGGGGTGCTGTACAATGGCTGACAAGCTGGGATATGCAAAGAAATCATTTCGTTGTACTGTACATCTGTATATGTATATATGATTCATGTATATATGAAGCATTCTATAAGCAAGGCTTTATGCGCCATTAAATAGAAAAAATAAATAGCCTAACATAGGAATGTGCAATGGGTTCAAATCTCAGAGGTACTGTTGGGAGTCTACAGAGACACAATTGTCTATGTCTGGGTTGGGGGGTGTCTGAACAGTCTAGCTATCTAGAGGTGCACTTGTCAGTGCACGCTCAGTGCCGGTCCCAAGCCTGGAAAAATAGTGTTGCATTAAGAAGGGCATACTGGGGGGTGCCCAGGTGGCGTAGTGGGATATTCTGCTAGCAGACCAGCACAGAGTTTCTGAACTCCCCGGTTCGAAACTCGGTGTTGCCACCGGTCGGCTGGGTGCCATCTGGCGGGCATAATTGGCAGTGCCTGCAGCAGATACTAATTGGCCACTAATTGGCCATCGTGGGGGCCGGACTATGTGTGTGTGTGTGTGTGTGTGTGTGTGTGTGTGTGTGTGTGTGTGTGTGTGTGTGTGTGTGTGTGGTGTCTTCATACGCTGTGTAAGGACCCTGATTGGTGAAAGGAGACACCTGTGCAGAATGCATGGGCGAGAAGAGGAGGGCTGTGCACATGTCGGAAGAGGCGTGTACAGTGACGTGCTCTCTTTGGATGCAATCTGGTATCTCTCAGCAGCGGAAGACAAAATTGAGTGTGCTAAATCGGGATGAAATTGGGGAGAAAATGCATACAAAAAAAAAGAAGAAGGGCATATTGGGTACATTTTTTTGTCTACATAGGCTAACCTAGTGTTAACCAACAACATGGATGCGATCAAGTTACCTGTATAAGTGCTACAATGTAAAAACCTTCAAACTACATTCTGAAGAAAACTTGCTTTGTGTTTGCTCCTCTTCATCAGCAGGAAAGAGATAATCAAGGGAATCTTTAGCTGAGGAAGTGTCTTTGTCCTCCTGTTGGACATCAGAAAAACACAAGTAAGCTCATTAGTCCACAGCATCCTATAAATAGCTTTTAGCTGGACACTTTCAGAACATGGACGCATGCAAATTTATTTGCTATTTAAAAACTGCAGTGCTGAGGGTTTCTGATTGCTTTGCAGGAAGGTGTTCTGTTTAGTTTTGAAAAAAATGTCTATTTATATTCAGTTAAAATATATTGGACTGAATACAACTTTATTTTTGCAGTTTTTTTTTATATTTAATACATATTTTGGTTACTTGCATTTTTTTTTGCCCAGCCCTGCTATTCATATAATAACTTATTTCATTTCAGGGCACCAACCCATCGCAGAGCTTCACCACCAAACACCCCCCCCAACCATAGCCAATCGTGTCTGTGTAGACACCCGGCTGGACGATAGCACAGCTGTTTTAGATTAGCATAAAAGGCAGCTGCACCACCCAAGTGCCTTTTTTTTTTTTAAATGCATTTTCTTCTTTTTTTGGCACGTCCAATTTTTACCCAATTGCGTTATGCTTCCTCTGTACTGGAGCTGACCCCCGCCTCGATTGAGAAGAGCGAGACTGTCACACGCCCCCTCCGACACATGTGCAGTAGCCGACTGCTTTATTTCACCTGCACGAGGCGAGTTTATATGCCGATCAGCTCTGTGCACGGAGAGCCACACCCTGTTCAGCATTATTCCTCGACTCTGTGCAGACGCCATCAATCAGTTAGCAGAGGTCGTAATTTGGGCAAGCCGTAGCCTAGTGGTTAAGCCCCACCACTGCCAGGTTGCTGCTGTTGGGCCCTTGAGCAAGGCCCTCAACCCTCAATTGCTCAGACTGTATACTGTAGCTGTAATGTAAGTCGCTTTGGATAAAGGCGTCTGCTAAAAATGCCGAAAATGTAAATGTAAAAAAAATTTGCTCAGTTATGAGGAACCCGGTCCGGCTCATCCTGCTCTAAGAACAACAGCCAATCAGTGTTCATGCAGCCGCCCAGCCCAGCCGGACGGCAGAGCTGAGATTCTATACGATGTATTCGAAATCCCAGCTCTGGTGTGCTAGCATGTTTTACCACTGTGCCACCTGAGCGGCGCACCCAAGTGCCTTTGAATAACACTCTACACTATTATTAAATAGTTATTAATGATTAATAGTGATTTCTACGTCATGTCAATTGTTAGTGCTAATGCCTACCACTGCCAGGTCATCCTGGTCATATTTGCGAATGCTACTCATGAAGTGCAGGTGTTTATTGTGCTCTTCGAGAGTGACCATTTCCTGCTCACTCTCCAGCAGCTTCTGCTGTGCCCCGGACAGCTCATCTCGCAGGCACTGGTTCTCCTGGCATAGTCGCCTCACCTCAGAACGCAGCTTCTGCTTCTCCGCCTCCAGAGAGCCCAAATGCGCTGAGAGAGCCTTCATCATCTAGAGTTTTGGGGTAATGAGAAAAACATTCTTTTTGACATCTATTTAGTAGCAAGTAGCAAGCTTGTTGCTTGTTCTATGCAACATTGGTATAAACTGTTCAGGAAAACGGTATGCTGGTCAAACACATGTGGACAACACTTTTAACTGGGTCTTAACTGGTGTATAAAAATCAACTATGCTTTAAATTTGCTAAAACAATGAATAAATGTCATCAGTGTCTGACCTCAGAAATGATCTTCTGAATGAATGGGCAGAAACTCCTATTCCACTCCCACTCCCAAAGTTTAAAGATCATATACAGTAGTATACACAGATCAGGCATAACATTATGACCACCTTCCTAATAGTGTGTTGGTCCCCCTTTTGCTGCCATATATGCAACAAACTGTGATGCACTGTGTATTCTGACACCCCAGGTACATCAATGAGCCTTGGCTGCCCATGACCCTGTCCCCGGTTTATTACTGTTCCCTTCTTGGACCACTTTTGATAGGTACTGACCACTGCAGACCAGGAACACTGCACAAGAGCTGCAGTTTTGAAGATGATCTGACCCAGTTGTCTAGCCATCACAATTTGGCCCTTGTCAAACTCGCTCAAATCCTCACGCTTGCCCATTTGAGGATAAAATGTTCACCTGCTGCCTAATATATCCCACCCACTAACAGGTGCCGTGATGAAGAGATAATCAGTGTTATTCACTTCACCTGTCAGTGGCCATAATGTTATGCCTGGTCTGTGTATGTATTGGTACTGTATTTTTTTTTGTTGGCTGCTCCCTTATTAGGGGTAACTACAGCAGCTCAGTCTGGTCCGCATACCTGAATTGGCACAGTTTACTATTTGGGATTAAAACTGGCACCGAGAGTGCACTGACAAGTGCACCACACAACGGCTAGGCTGTCTGCCATCCACTGGACACAAGCCAATCTTGTCTGAGTGGACACCAGACCGGCCGATCACACCACTGAAATTTGAACCCCAGATCTCAGTAGTGAGATTTGGTGGAGTGTCATTAAGTGAACTTCTGAGAAACCCATGAGTGCTATTTGTTGGTATCCATTAGTACATTTATCTAAGACACAGTTAGTTGCATTGGTCAGCGTATTGCTCTTGCTCCTAAAATGTACCTGTGCTTCCCCCAGACCCAGCTCAATCTTTTCTAGGGACTGTACGATAATGCCACTCTTCTCGTCCTTCAGACTGCTGCTCTCACTGGTTGGTTGGCTCTGAAGAGCCTCCTGCAGGCTATCCAACAGGTTGCGGTTTTCTCCACGCAGAGCTTCTAATCCAGAGATTACCTGCTGCGTGTTGCAGAGGATCTCTTCCGCCGACAGCATGACTCCTTTAAAAACAGGAAAAGAGCTGGAAAATATCAAAAATCCTTAACTGCATGATGCTTACTGCTAGCAGGTACATAAAATAATACCTTTAGCCATGCAAACTTTACAAACAAATAAAGGCGGGACAATAAGTCATACAAAACAGCTTACTGACTTACAACATTGCACTGTCATGGATTTAAGCCGGCCTAAATCCTAACATTGTAAAATTGATGCTTTTGGCAGTAAGACATCAGTTACAGAGATCTCAGTTACAAACCAAAAGGCCACACAGATTAGAACTTAAAAGTGCATTAAAATACATCGACCAGGCATAACATTATGACCAGGTGACAAGTGACGTGAATAACACTGATTATCTCTTCATCACTGCACCTGTGCAAGCGTAAGCATTTGAGCGAGTTTGACCAGGGCCAAATTGTGATGGCTAGACGACTGGGTCAGAGCATCTCCAAAACTGCAGCTCTTGCGGGGTGTTCCAGTTCTGCAGTGGTCAGTATCTATCAAAAGTGGTCCAAGGAAGGAACAGTGGTAAACCGGCGACAAAGTCATGGGCAGCCAAGGCTCATCGATGCACGTGGGGAGCGAAGGCTGGCCCGTGTGGTCCGATCCAACAGACGAGCTACTGTAGCTCAAATTGCTGAAGAAGTTAATGCTGGTTCTGATAGAAAGTTGTCAGAATACACAGTGCATCACATGTTGTTGGGTAGGGGGCTGCACAGACGCAGACCAGTCAGTTAGGAAGGTGGTCATAATGTTATGATAATGTTAATCTTGCTTTGACCAAATATTTAGAACAAATCTGCTATACTGTGTTCTTTAGGCATTTCCACCTTTTTAAAATATATAAGTTAAATATTAACTATATGTAATGCATATATAAATACATAGTAGTAATTATAATTATTAATAGCCATGGAAGTATTGAGAGGACTCATTTAGGTCATTTGTGTCTAACGGACA
Source organism: Trichomycterus rosablanca (assembly GCF_030014385.1). Classification (NCBI taxonomy): domain Eukaryota; kingdom Metazoa; phylum Chordata; class Actinopteri; order Siluriformes; family Trichomycteridae; genus Trichomycterus; species Trichomycterus rosablanca. The sequence goes on from NC_086007.1 coordinate 19,605,564, forward strand.
CTGGGCAGCACGGTGGCGCAACTTGGGTACAGCACAGTAACATAGGTCCCGATGACCTGACTAACTCTTGCCCCTAATTGCTCAGTGTTTGTGTGAGTTTCCTCCGGGTACTCCACTTTCCTCGAACCTTGTAATAACATGCAAATAGCCTATAGGTGCACGTTAGTGTGTGGTGGCCTGCGAAGGATTGGTACCTAGTCGGGATTGTTCCTGTTCCAGAGTGACGGGCGCATCAGGGTAAGACGAGAGGCGACTGAAGTGATGCACCCATCATGCCTAGTGCCTACCGTACAAGCCTGTGGGGGCAGTGCTGTGATCTGGGGTTGCTGCAGTCGGTCAGGTCTAGGTTCAGCAACGTTACGTGCCCAAAGAATGAGGTCAGCTGACTACCTGAATATACTGAACGACCAGGTTATTCCATCAATGGATTTTTTCTTCCCTGATGGCACGGGCATATTCCAAGATAACAGTGCCAGGATTCATCAGGCTCAGATTGTGAAAGAGTGGTTCAGGGAGCATGAGACATCATTTTCACACATGGATTGGCCACCACTGAGTCCAGACCTGAACCCCATTGAGAATCTTTGGGATGTGCTGGAGAAGACTTTGCGCAGTGGTCCAGATCTCCCATCATCAATACAAGATCTTGGGGAAAAATTAATGCAACACTGGACAGAAATAAATGTGACATTGCAGAAGCTTGTGGAAACGATGCCACAGCGAATGCGTGCCGTAATCAAAGCTAAAGGCGGTCCAATTAAATATTAGTGTGTGATCTTTTTTTGGCCAGGCAGTGTATGTTATGTAAAATAAATGAAATAAAATAAATAAATACAATTAAATAATACAATTAAATAATTAAATAAAATAAATAAAAATAAATAAAATAAAATAAAAAAATAAAATAAAAAAATAAAATAAAATAAAAGATAAAATAAAATAAATAAAATAAATAAAATAAATAAAATAAATAAAATAAATAAAATAAAATAAAATAAAAATAAAACATAAAATGAAATGACTGATGTCCCAAATTACCTGACCTCACCCTAAACTTAAACCAGTGTGACTCCTGACTGTTTTAAACACAACTGACATCCATAACCATGTCAGGTAACAACGGTATTACACACAGTCCAAAACAAACCAGAAAGTGTCAACAAACAAGTGAAGCAATGTTATCGCATTAGCTTATTAGCTTCCAGAATAAAGTTAAATGACGTTGGCTGTGTTTCAATAAACACGCAGTGAGTCAGCGTCAGGTAAAATTATATATATTATATTAATATATAATTAATACAAATGAATACATTTATAAACACATATATACACATTACACAGCTTTATTTCGGTCTGTTCTGTCAAATACGTTCATTTCTTACCTGACAAAACACTGCAGCTTCGTGTCGCGGTTAATACACCCGTTTAAAGGTAACTGTAGCTCATACAATCCGAAACAACCCACAGCATCCGTATCTTCTACAACCTACAAAGCGAAATAAACCAGTCCGAACCACATGTTTGTAAACTGGTTTGGTATCGCCAAGCGTTACCTGCTCTGCTGCTTCCCAGCATACACAGCGGCACTGATGCGCACTCACATCCTCCTCCGTGTGGAGAACAATCAAATGACCTGCTGGCTCCGCCCACTGCGCACCTACACCTGTTCACGTTTGATGATCAACCCTTCTACTGTCTTATGTTAATTACAGATTTATAAACGAGAAGTTTAGTCCTGGATACCAAAATTAACTTGGCAAACTAGACAGGTAGGACTAGGCATAATGGCTTGGTGGGTAGCACTGTCACCTCACAGCATCAAGGTCCTGGGTTCAATTCCCAGCTGGAGCGGTCTAGGCCATTTCTGTGTTGGTTTCCTCCCACAGTCCAAAGACATGCAGTCAGGTTAACTGGAGATACTGAAGTCCTCCTAAATATGAGTGTGTTTGCCTTGTGAAGGACTGGCGACCTGTCCGGGGTGTTTCCTGCCTTTTGCCCAGTGAAACGTGCTGATCACTGACGGCTACCCTGTATACACTGATCAGCCATAACATTAAAACCACCTCCTTGTTTCTACACTCACTGTCCATTTTATCAGCTCCACTTACCATATAGGAGCACTTTGTAGTTCTACAATTACTGACTGTAGTCTATCTGTTTCTCTACATACTGTTAGCCCCCTTTCATGCTGTTCTTCAATGGTCAGGACTCTCACAGAACCACTACATAGTAGGTATTATTTGGGTGGTGGATCATTCTCAGCACTGCAGTGACACTGACACCACTGGTGGTGGTGTGTTAGTGTGTGTTGTGCTGGTATGAGTGGATAAGACACAGCAATGTTAATGGAGTTTTTAAACACCTCACTGTCACTGCTGGACTGAGAATGGTCCACCAACCAAAAAATCCAGCCAACAGCGCCCTGTGGGCAGCGTCCTGTGACCACTGCTGAAGGTCTAGAAGATGACCAACTCAAACAGCAGCAATAGATGAGCGATCGTCCCTGACTTTACATCTACAAGGTGAACCAACTAGGTAGGAGTGTCTAATAGAGTGGACAGTGAGTGGACACAGTATTTAAAAACTCCGGCAGCGCTGCTGTATCTGATCCATTCACACCAGCACCATGTCAGTGTCAGTGCAGTGCTGAGAATGATCCACCACCCAAATAATACCTGCTCTGTGGTGGTCCTGTGGGGGTCCTGACCATTGAAGAACAGGGTGAAAGCAGGCAAAAAGTATGTAGAGAAACAGATGGACTACAGTCAGTAATTGTAGAACTACAAAGCGCTCCTATATGGTAATTGGCTATTGCCCAGTGAAACGTGCTGATCACTGACAGCTACCCTGTATACACTGATCAGCCATAACATTAAAACCACCTCCTTGTTTCTACACTCACTTTCCATTTTATCAGCTCCACTTACCATATAGGAGCACTTTGTAGTTCTACAATTACTGACTGTAGTCCATCAGTTTCTCTACATACTTTTTTAGCCTGCTTTCACCCTGTTCATTAATGGTCAGGACACCCACAGGAACACTGGACAACAATTTTTTGTTTCCTTAAATTTTTTTGGTGATTGTGACTTTTTGGTGATTTTAAGAAACATGAGATTAAGTTTTACTGATTATAACACATTTAAATCTTATACCTGTCATTAGTTCAACCGAGCTAAAAGTGTTTTGCTGCTGATTTTCGTTTCTACTCAACATCTGGTGCATCTCGTATTAGTGTCCAGCAATAGTCAGACAGCATTGACGGATTCCAGTGGCCTTGGTAACATTTTTCCATTGTGGCGATGTCTTGGTGAAAGCATTCGCCATGCTCATCACTTACTGCACCAAGATTAGGGAAGAAATCCAGGTGTCAATGCAGGGAATGAATTTTCATTGACGCTGCACTTCATTACTTTGTAAGCTTGAAGAAGGTTGTCAACCAGTTTGATGAAGTTTGGCATCCTGGAATGATTTCCAAGTGATTTTCTCAGGTCTCACCACCAGCTCTTTGAACTGATCATTCATAATGTGTCGCATTTGTGGACCAACAGAAATGCCTTCACTAATCTTGGTATCAGTTATTGTTGGGAACTCTTCCTGCTTTTTGTCCATTGCTTTCATAAAATTTTTCATCAGCCCGAGTTTTATGTGAAGTGAATAACCTTTTTTTTGGGTCCACAAGTGGTTTAAGTGCCAAATTGGGTCAAATTCTGATGAATTGGCCAGTTCTTTTTAGTGTAATATGTTTTTTCTTATGGCTGTCCCAATTGCAAATGAAGCAGCAATACTTGGTATATCTGAGCTGCAATCCAAGAAGCAGTGCCACTCTAAATCTTTAAATCTCCAGATGTTTCAGTTGTAGTTGCTGTACTTGATGTGTTTCAACAACAGTTCCACGTCTGGTATGTTTCCTTCATGTGTTCAGCATACCAACAGGTACTGAAGGATAGACATTGTCACTGTATAACAAGACAGCCTTGAGGCATGAATCAATTAAATGGTACGTGATAGGAAAATTCTGAGGTGATTTTTGTTATCAGCAGCTCAAAACACCTAAGACACACCCAAAAGTGTTCAAGAAACAAAATCTCTGTTGACCAGTGTTATCAGTAGGTCAACCCCACCCACTGCACACCTACACCTGTTCACATTTTAGGATCAACCCTTCTATTATGTTAATTACAGATTTATAAACGAGAAGCGGAGTGCCTAAAACTTCTTTCCCCGTGCTAAAATCATAACAGTAATGCACGGTCTCGAGTGGCTTATTGCTTTTATAAAACGGCGGTCAACATAAAATATAATAAATACAACAATGTTTAATTCATAAATGTATTTATTGTGTATAAACTTACAATAAAGCATTCTTCTGCGACGCAAAATAGTTCGATTAACAGTGTTGCTAGGCAACATGAGGGCGAAAATAACATTAACTTTTTCGATTCAGTGGCGTATTAATATGGAATGATGTGAGGTGGTCATAGGTGTGCATTTATCGGGGATTTTACAACGGCTTCGAACGCGGCTCAGCCAATCAGATTTTAGGACCAGAACTATCCGTTTTATAACAGACAATGACTAAACTAGAAAGCCCTTAGTAAAGTTACAATAACGACCTATAGGTACTGACAGCTACCCTGTATACACTGATCAGCCATAACATTAAAACCACCTCCTTGTTTCTACAATCACTGTCCATTTTATCAGCTCCACTTACCATATAGGAGCACTTTGTAGTTCTACAATTACTGACTGTAGTCCATCTGTTTCTTTACATACTTTTATAGCCTGCTTTAACCCTGTTCTTTAATGGTCAGGACCCCCATAGGAACACCACAGAGCAGGTATTATTTGGGTGGTAGATGATTCTCAGCACTGCAGTGTGCCTTGCTTTGGAACAAGGCGCACATTAACAACAAGGACAGGGCACCAGGACATCATAGGGCAATTTTAGTACCCCCAATTTGCCTCCTACACAGACATGGGGAGAATATGCAAACACCAAACAGAGTGGAGAATTAAACCCAGGACCTTCTTGCTGTGAGGCGACAGTGCTACCCACCAAGCCACCGTGCCACCCAGCAAACTGTACTCGTGAAAAATTAAATTGTTAAGGCCATTAGGCAAATTTGCTTAACCATGTTTGGTTTTTTTTTTTCTAAGGTAGTTGTATTACTAGTTCACAAGGTTTAGCATGTTTTCCCCTTGTCTATTTCCAGTGTATTTCCACCTTGGGCCCAGCAGTTAAAGTGGAAATAGAATCAAGGTTTGTCCACCTGAAAAAGACGCGGACTTACTATTTGTGTGTTGGTCATTAAAGATAAAAGACAAAACGAGATGTGCTGGGTTTTTTAAGACACAGGGGGAGTGGTGACTTAAGTGACATCCCTCTGGCAAACATTCAACAAAGCAGCTTAGGGAGGGCAGGATGAGAAAAGTAAATGGCATTATCCTGCCCCCGTCAGACTTGCTTAGCTTGACAAGCCACAGTCAGAAAAGACAACCGGCTATTACCAGCACGGCTCCTTTTGCTGTAAAGATTAAGAGCTTGCAAAAACAGTATATAATTTTCATTATTGTACAGTACTAGTTCTTTCAGTACAGACTCTCTCAACATACAATAGGTTCAGAAATAAGGGTAAGTTAAGGTGTAGGGCTTTAAAAAACTAAACAAAAGGAGCCTTAGCTCTGTTGGGTCTACTACAATGAAAACATAGAGGTATCATAAGGTGAATGTGCACAGGAAAGACAAGAAAGTGAAGGCTGAAGAGCAGCTGCGACCAGGCAGATATATGAGGCCAGGCTGACTGATGGCTCAGCTGCTGGGCACATGCACCGTGTGAGGCAGACTCTTACCATATAAGGACAGTCTGGGTGTGGGAAGGAAACAGCACAGCTTTAAATGGCAGCCAGGATTAAAAGAGCCACCCACAACTTTCACTTGTGCTAGGTTTGACTGCATTAAGCAAGCTGGCCAATATACAATGTCATTTTGTTAAAACATTAAATAAAAAATGGCAAAATTGCATGTTGAAACAATAAGTATGTGAACACCCTAGCAGTAGCTTGTTGGACAACCCATTTCAGAACCACAGGCATTTATATGGAGTCCCCCTTATAGCCATAATTCCCTGCACTCTTTTTGCACTGTGTCTGTGTCAAAAGAGCAATTGTGAGGTCAGGCACTGATGCTGGCTCACAATCAAGGGCTCTTTTATCTCTATCTATCTATCTATCTATCTATCTATCTATCTATCTATCTATCTATCTATCTATCTATCTATCTATCTATCTATCTATCTATCTATCTATCTTTATAACTGTTATTATCTATCTATCTATCTATCTATCTATCTATCTATCTATCTATCTTTATAACTGTTATTATCTATCTATCTATCTATCTATCTATCTATCTATCTATCTATCTATCTATCTATCTATCTATCTATCTATCTTTATAACTGTTATTATCTATCTATCTATCTATCTATCTATCTATCTATCTATCTATCTATCTATCTATCTATCTATCTATCTATCTTTATAACTGTTATTATCTATCTATCTATCTTTATAACTGTTATTATCTATCTATCTATCTATCTATCTATCTATCTATCTATCTATCTATCTATCTATCTATCTATCTATCTATCTTTATAACTGTTATTATCTATCTATCTATCTTTATAACTGTTATTATCTATCTATCTATCTATCTATCTATCTATCTATCTATCTATCTATCTATCTATCTATCTATCTATCTATATCTATCTATCTTTATAACTGTTATTATCTATCTATCTATCTATCTATCTATCTATCTATCTATCTATCTATCTATCTATCTATCTATCTATCTATCTATCTATCTATCTATCTATCTATCTATCTATCTATCTATCTATCTATCTATCTATCTATCCATCCATCCATCCATCCATCCATCCATCCATCCATCCATCCATCCATCCATCCATCCATCCATCCATCCATCCATCCATCCATCCATCCATCCATCCATCCATCCATCCATCCATCCATAAGGCAGAAAATACACTGGATAGGTTTCCAGTCCATCACAGCGCACATTTACACAAACACACTTACATATTTAGGGGGACTTTTTAGTAACCCCAGTTAACCTGACTGCATGTTTTTAGACTGTTGGAGGACACCTAAACCCACGCAGACGTTTATTTATGTTCATTACCATGTACAATCCAATCAACTGAGGGTTAGTGGCATTGTTTAAGGGCCCAACAGTGGCAATGTGAATCACACATATTATTGCATTTTACAAACTGTTCCAACTTCTCTGGACATGGGATTTGTTTGTATATATATATATATATATATATATATATATATATACCAACCAGGCATAACATTCTGACCACTGACAGGTGAAGTGAATAACACTGATTATCTCTTCATCACGACACCTGTTAGTGGGTGGGATATTTTAGGCAGCAATTGAACATTTTATCCTCAAAGTTGATGTGTTAGAAGCAGGAAAAATGGGCAAGCGTAAGGACTTGAGCGAGTTTGACAAGGGCCAAATTGTGATGGCTAGATGACTGGGTCAGAACATCTCCAAAACCGCAGCTCTTGTGGGGTGTTCCCAGTCTGCAGTGGTCAGTATCTATCAAAAGTGGTCCAAGGAAGGAACAGTGGTAAACACACACGACAGGGTCATGGGCGGCCAAGACTCATTGATGCACGTGGGGAGCGAAGGCTGACCCGTGTGGTCCGATCCAACAGACGAGCTACTGTAACTCAAATTGCTGGTCCAGTTAATGCTGGTTCTGATAGAAAGGTTGTTGCGTAAGGGGCTGCAAAAGGGGGACCAACACAATATTAGGAAGGTGGTCGTAATGTTATGCTTGAAGAAGAATAAGAAGAATTATAATATATAATTATAAATAATAATTATATTATAATCATTATTATTATTATTAGTAGCAGTAGTAGAAGTAGTAGTAGTAGTAGTGGTGGTGGTAGAAACAGGAGTACCATAACAAGCTTTAAAAACACAATGAGAAGAATGTATTTCAGGCTGTTACTATTGAGAGTTTATTTATTCATAAATAAACTTCAGTATCATTTCATGTAGGTGATTAAAAAGGGGACAAGGAGAATAGCCATTAGCACATGTCCACAGTGCACGTAAGGATTGCAAGTAATGTATCTGTCCTTACACTGACCAGCCAGCCCCCCTCCCACCACGGATCAAGATCTTTCTCCCTCACCTTTTTCCTTCACCTTTTTTCTGCACTTCACTTTACATTACATACTACACACATATAAACATACTGTATTTATAATATACACCGATCAGCCATAACATTAAAGCCTCCTTGTTTCTACACTCACTGTCCATTTTATCTGCTTTACTTACCATAAGAGCACTTTGTAGTTCTACAATTACTGACTGTAGTTCATCTGTTTCTCTGCCTGCTTTGTTAGCCCCCTTTCACCCTGTTCTTCAATGGTCAGGACCCCCACCGGACCACTACAGAGCAGGTATTATTGGGATGGTGGGTCATTCTCAGCACTGCAGTGACACTGACATGGTGGTGGTGTGTTAGTGTGTGTTGTGCTGGTATGAGTGGATCAGACACAGCAGCACTGCTGGAGTGTTTAAATACCGTGTCCACTCACTGTCCACTCTGTTAGACACTCCTACCTAGTTGGTCCACCTTGTAGATGTAAAGTCAGAGACGATCGCTCATCTATTGCTGCTGTTTGAGTTGGTCATCTTCTAGACCTTCATCAGTGGTCACAGGACGCTGCCTATGGGGCGCTGTTGGCTGGATGTTTTTGGTTGGTGGACTATTCTCAGTCCAGCAGTGACAGTGATGTGTTTAAAAACTCCACTCATCCACTCATACCAGCACAACACACACTAACACACCACCACCATGTCAGTGTCACTGCAGTGCTGAGAATGATCCACCACCCAATTAATACCTGCTCTGTAGTGGTCCTGGGAGAGTCCTGACCATTGAAGAACAGCATGAAAGAGGGCTAACAAAGCATGCAGAGAAACAGATGGACTACAGTCAGTAATTGTAGAACTACAAAGTGCTCCTATATGGTAAATGGAGCTGATAAAATGGACAGTGAGTGTAGAAACAAGGAGGTGGTTTTAATGTAATGGCTAATCAGTGTATATATATAATACACTATATACTGTACACTATAGTTACTCTGTGCTGGAGCTGGTGTTTCACTCGAATTTCCCCCTGAGGGTCAATAAATGAAATCTTATCTGTGTCAAGCCCTGTGGTTCAAAGTGGCTTCCACAACTCCGGGAGGAGTCCTGGGAGAATGTGTATAAACAAGATGCATATGTGCATCCTGCATTAAGTTCTGCACAACCTATATACAACGCATACTGGACTTCTTGGCACTCACGCGACCTTTAAATATATAATAGCTAAAATTATGAGTCACAGTGTAGCATCAGTTTACACACACACACACACACACATATATGTTAATTCTCCTGATGTCCTGTATGTAATCACTAATGTGTATTCAGATTTTATACAGGTTGTTACTCTAATATGCAAGGTCAAGGGTTACTGCAAGGACCGATAAATTGGTGGGTGGACAGACCCAAAGCTGAGTCAATGCAATTCAATCCAGCAACCTGTCACAGGAAAACGGACACATTTGTGACCCAGCACTAAACATAGCACTAGCAGAAGGACATAGCATTGGAGGGGCTCAAGTTTCAATGAAAAGTGTTTCCATATCAAACTCGATTTTACATGCCCATGCACAGACACATTTTACATGTTTAAATACAAACAAAAAGGGTTTTTATGTCAGCTCTGATGAATAAGAAACAGTTTACTGTTGTACATAGCTGTAAAGCACACTTAGTTTTGATTTTATATAACGTAAGCATGTCACGCAAGTGACTGAGATGTGAAATGAAGGTGGCCTCTATGTACAAGTGAAGTAAAAGTTATGTATCCGGTTACCCCAGCCTTGAGTGTGACGTGCTTTTCAGTAGCAGCTAAACTAAAAGCTCGGCTGGCTGCCAATGTTCTAACTAAAGTACAGCATGTATGTATAATACTGACGCTCATAAACTGAACAAACAAACAAATAAACGACAGAAAATCAGCCTTCAACTGTGAATTCCATTTTATCAGCTCCACTTCCCATATAACAGCACTTTGTAGTTCTACAATTACTGACTGTAGTCTATCTGTTTCTCTGCATGCTTTGTTAGCCCCCTTTCATTCTGTTCTTTAATGGTCAGGACCACTACAGAGCAGGTATTATTTGGGTGGTGGATCATTCTCAGCACTGCAGTGACACTGACATGGTGGTGGTGTGTCAGTGTGTGTTGTACTGGTATGAGTGGATAAGACACAGCAGCGCTGTCACTGCTGGACTGAGAATAGTCCACCAACCAAAAATATATCCAGCCAACGGCACCCCGTGGGCAGCGTCCTGTGATGAAGATCTCAAAGATGACAAACTCAAACAGCAGCAATAGATGAGCGATCGTCTCTGACTTTACATCCACAAGGTGGACCAACTAGGTAGGAGTGTCTAATAGGGTGGACAGTGAGTGGACACGGTATTTAAAAACTCCAGCAGCGCTGCTGTGTCTGATCCACTCATACCAGCACAACACACACTAACACATTACCACCACGTGTCCCTGCAGTGCTGAAAATGATCCACCACCTTAATAATACCTGCTCTGTAGTGGTCCTGTGGGGGTCCTGACCATTGAAGAACAGAGTAAAATCAGGCTAAAACTTTGGTGTGTTAGTGTTTGTTGTGCTGGTATGAGTGGATCAGACACAGCAGCGCTGCTGGAGTTTTCAAATACCGTGCCCACTCACTGTCCACTCTATTAAACACTCCTACCTAGTTGGTCCACCTTGTAGACGTAAAGTCAGATACGATCGCTCATCTCATGCTGCTGTTTGAGTTGGTCTTCTTTTAGACCTTCATCAGTGGTCACAGGACGCTGCTTACGGGGCGCTGTTGACTGGATATAATTTAGGTTCGTGGACTATTCTCAGTCCAGCAGTGACAGTAAGGTATTTAACAACTCCAGCAGTGCTGCTGTGTCTGATCCACTCATACCAGCACAACACACACTAACACACCACCACCATGTCAGTGTCACTGCAGCGCTGAGAATGACCCACCACCTAAATAATACCTGCTCTGTGGTGGTCCTGTGGGGGTCCTGACCATTGAAGAACAGGGTGAAAGCAGGCTAAAAAAGTATGTAGATAAAATAGATGGACTACAGTCAGTAATCGTAGAACTACAAAGTGCTTCTATATGGTAAGTGGAGCTGATAATATGGACAGTGAGTGTAGAAACAAGGAGGTGGTTTTAATGTTAAGGAAAAAACTAGAATCTTCTGTTGATTGATACGTCTACAAATTTTCCAAACCCCCGTTCAGTACTGTTATGTAACTATCCTTATTCAACATCAGAGAGCAGGAGCTTATTGGATGCTAATTTTGGAGGCAGATACATGAGTATACACATTTTCCAGCTTCTACCGTCCCTCCCTATCCTTTCTTAAAAAGTAAAACCACTGTGACCAAGAGTGTAAGCTGGTAGCAGTGTTGTAGGTGCTGGATTGGTACTGTTTACCACACCTCTTTATGTCTTTTATATTCTCAAATTAAACAGTGTAATCATGCAATGGCCAGAATTTTCTCAGCCAGTTCAAGAATCATATTGTAAAATCTTTACAATACATCCTAATTTCATTTTAACTGCATATTACTGTACTTTCAATTATTCTAATCCATCAACGCTAACATACAAAGTCCATTTGGCTAAATATCCTTCAACCACTAAATAGAAAGGAACAGGCGGAGGGGACGGGGTTGGGGACAGCTGTCACCCTGCCTCTAGTAATATGATGTGGGTTCTTTCCTTTTAGAACCTAAACCTGTTATCAGAGAGCGCTCGCCTCCAATAGTTTTAGAGCATGCAGAGACTGCGCAGCCAATAGGCATTCAGCATCTGAGTATATAAACCATGGTCTGACGTTTTGCAGAGTTGGGCAACCCCTACATTGGCTTTGGTGAACAGGATCTGATCCCAAGGACTGTTACTTTGTTCCCTCATACAGGTAAAGCAACGGTGGCTGAACAGATTGATTAAAGCATGTGAAAAAATATGGTTAACAAGAGGATACGTTTTGATTGTTGATTTATAAGCAAACCAAATTGTTTTCAGCTAAAAATAATGTTATAAATAATGTTCTTAGTTGTGGAGATCTGTGGAGTTGGCGCATTTCTGCATTTTTCTGGCGTGTTCTCCTGAACAAAACGGTAGATTCTGGGGATAAGTCCCAGGTTTTATTAAAAAGTGCAATTCGAACACAAGGCGTATTTAAATAATTAGCAATGTTAAGCAAACATGAATGCAAGTTAAGATTTTGTAGAGACCAAACCACAGTGTTCTTGCGGTATGATCATTTTTTTAATATAATTTGCTTATCATTGAGACGTCAGTTGCAAGCATATCGTACTTTCCATCGTGGATTCCACGTAGTTCTGACTTGCAAACGTGCAAATATTCACGCACACCACCCCCACCGAAATTAGAGAGGTGCATGTGGAATCTGTGGAGTGAGAATTTAGCAGGCACGCTAAATATATCTTGCAGCCAGATACATATATGCAAGCAAGCTGTGCCCCCACCACTTAGGTGGTAATTTGAAGCGATTACATTTGCTCAACTGACTAGCAAAGCATGTACTTCAAGCAATAAACATTTTTGTGTATATGTTTGTAGATCAAAAAAGGTGCAATCATGACTAAGAATTGCAACAATGACTACAAGATGAAATTCCCTATGGAGGAGGAGTACCCTGACCTCTCCCTGCACAACAACCACATGTCCAAGATACTCAACAAGGATATCTACAACAAGCTGAGGTCAAAGTCAACCCCAAGTGGCTTCACTCTGGATGACTGCATCCAGACTGGTGTGGACAACCCTGGTAAGAACGACCATACAAATACACAGAGAATGGGGTTTTGTAGTGTAACATTATCACTTCAGCCACATTAGTACCAGTATGTAGAATTACAATAGTCAATATATTGAGATGGGATACATTTTTTCCGACCCTTCACCGTTGACTGAGGACGCCTCTCGACTGACATACGCCCCCTCCGGCACGTACAGTCAGTACAGACTGCGAACAGTTCATACACTTGACGGGCACTGTGTACGGAGGGCCACACCCCCATCAGCATTATTCCTCAGCCCTGTGCAGGCGTCATCACTCAGCCAGCAGGGGCCGCAGTCGATCCGACTCTCTTACCCTCTAACCCCGAACAACAGCCAATCGTTGTTCATGCGGCCGCCCAGCCCAGTCAGAAAGGCAGAGCTGAGATTCGATACGATGTATTCGAAACCCCAACCCTGGTGCGCTAGCGTACTTTACCGTGGCAAGATGTGATACATTTTAAATTAAAGCCATTGTACTCATTCCAATTCACAACGTAATCTCTCTCCAGGCCACCCCTTCATCATGACCGTTGGCTGTGTTGCTGGTGATGAGGAGTCCTATGAGGTCTTCAAGGATCTCTTTGACCCAATCATCTCCGACCGTCATGGCGGCTACAAGCCCACAGACAAACACAAGACTGATCTGAACTGGGAGAACCTGAAGGTGTGCATTAAAAGACTCTTGTCGAGTATGTTGAATTGCATCTTCTTGTACTTCACTGACATCTTTTGTTCTTACGAAGGGTGGTGACGACCTTGACTCCAACTACGTCTTGAGCAGCCGTGTACGTACCGGCAGAAGCATCAAGGGATACACCCTGCCCCCACACAACAGCCGTGGTGAGCGCAGAGCTGTTGAGACGCTGTCCATCGAGGGTGAGTTTTCACATCAATCTTCCAGTCACACTCCATTCCCTACTGTAAAAATGTAACAGCCCTGAATTTTACTTAATTTTTTACAGCTCTGACCAGCCTGGATGGTGAGTTCAAGGGCAAGTACTACCCCCTGAAGGACATGACCGATAAAGAGCAAGAACAGCTGATTGCTGATCACTTCCTTTTCGACAAGCCCATCTCCCCACTGCTGCTGGCTGCCGGTATGGCCCGCGACTGGCCAGACGCAAGAGGCATCTGGCACAATGACAACAAGACCTTCCTGGTCTGGGTGAACGAGGAGGACCACCTGCGTGTCATTTCCATGCAGAAGGGTGGCAACATGAAGGAGGTCTTCAAGAGGTTCTGCACAGGTCTGCAGAAGGTGAGAAGCTAACCGTTTGTTCAAGTTTCAAACGATTAGACTAAAAAAAACTCACGCCAAACGTTCATGTTCTATCTTTACACAGATCGAGACGATCTTCAAGAAGCACAACCACGGATTTATGTGGAATGAGCATCTTGGCTTCGTCCTGACCTGCCCCTCTAACCTGGGCACTGGTCTCCGTGGTGGTGTGCACGTCAAGCTGCCCAAGCTCAGCACACACGCCAAATTCGAGGAGATCCTGACCAGGCTCCGCCTGCAGAAACGTGGAACAGGTATACTTCAGGACTCACTTTCTTAACCGCTTATCCTGTTAGGGTCGTGGGGGGGGGGGGGTCCTGGAGCCTATCCCAGCTTTTCAATGGGCGCAAGGCACACAGTAACACCCTGGACGGGGCGCCAATCCATTGCAAAGTTGCAAGTCAATTCTTTCAGTGACTTGACCATCTCTGTTTGCTTGTCCAGGTGGTGTGGACACTGCCTCTGTCGGCGGTGTGTTCGACATCTCCAACGCTGACCGTCTGGGTTCATCTGAAGTTGAGCAGGCGCAGCTCGTGGTTGACGGTGTGAAGCTCATGGTCGAGATGGAGAAGAAGCTGGAGAAGGGCGAGTCCATCGACGGCATGATCCCCGCCCAGAAGTAAAGTGGAAGCAGTGTTTTTTGTATTTGTTCCCTTTGCCATCAAAGGAGCAATCAAGCAGGAGAAATGATCTTGCTTGATGTTTTTTAAGAGACACTTGATCCTGCTCCCTCTTTCATACTTCAAATTCTCTCTTTCTTTCTCTTTTTACGGTTGCCATCTTTCCCATTTCGCTGTAACATCCTGGGATCAAATTGCCGCATAGCCTGGGGAAACTCTGACTATGCCGTCTTCACCTTTGTTTTGGTTGTACAAAGTAATAAAAAAGCCCAATGTAACAATCAACATGTGCTTCAGCTAATCATTTCAGTTCATGCATGTATTTTATTCACTGAATCAATTAATACTTTTAATTTGAAATTTTTCCCACTTTTCCCCCAATTTCCCTTAATTTTTCTAATCTAATCGTGTCCAATTACCCTGATCGCGTCCTCTATACTGATCCGACCCTTCACCGCTGACTGAGGACGCCTCTCAACTGACATACGCCCCCCTCCGGCACGTACAGTCAGTACAGACTGCATCTTTCACCTGCACGAGTCGAGTTCATACACTTGACGGGCACTGTGTACGGAGGGCCACGCCCCCATCAGCATTATTCCTCAGCCCTGCGCAGGCGCCATCAGTCAGCCAACAGGGGCCGCAGTCGCACCAGTTATGAGGACCTATGGTCCGACCTTTTACCCCTATGAACAACAGCCAGTCGTTGTTCATGCTGCCGCCCAGACCGGTCGGAAAGGCAGAGCTGAGATTCGATACGATGTATTCGAAACCCCAACTCTGGTGTGCTGGCGTACTTTACCGCTGCGCCACCTGAGCGGCTGTTTTTTTTTTTAATTAATAGAAATCTGGCATTGGTAGGATTTGTGATTGATCAGACCACACAACTGATCAGGCATAACATTATGACCACCTTCCTATTATTGTTTTGGTCCCCCTTTTGCTTCCCCATACCCAACAAACTGTGATGCACTGTGTATTCTGACACCTTCTATCAGAACCAGCATAAAATTCTTCAGCAATCTGAGCTACAGTAGCTCATCTAAAAAATCGGACCAAATGGACCAGCCTTCGCTCCCCAGGTGCATCAATGAGCCTTGGCCGCCCATGTGCCGGTTTACCACTGTTCCTTCCTTGGACCACTTCTGATAGATACTGACCACTGCAGACCATGGGAACACCCCACAAGAGCTGCAGTTTTGGAGATGCTCTGACCCAGTCGTCTAGTCCAGTGGATTTAAAATAGAATAACTGTACTACTCACAAATGAGCTTTTTTCGCTGCAATGAGATGCTGCTCCCACCTAGGGGTGATTAAAAACAATAACACCTGTAAAAAAGTAGTTTTCATTGCTGATGTAGCATCTCTAATTATTTATTCTTTCTGTGCGGCCCGGTAATAAATGACCGGTACCGGTCCGCGGCCCGGTGGTTGGGGACCACTGGTCTAGCCATCACAGTTTGGCCCTTGTCAAACTCGCTCAAATTCTTATGCTTGCCCATTTTTCCTGCTTCTAACACATCAACTTTGAGGATAAAATGTTCACACACTCACTTTCTTAACCGCTTATCCAATTAGGGTTGCGGGGGGTGGTGCTGGAGCCTATCCCAGCTTTTTAATTGGCCCAAGGCACACAGTAACACCCTGGACAGGGCGCCAGCCCATCGCAGGTCAGACACCCACACACATACACCCATTCACCTATAGGGCAATTCAGTGTCTCCAATTAACCTTGGTAGACCTTAGTGGACCTTGGTAGACTTTAGTGGACCTTGGTAGACCTTAGTAGACCTTGGTAGACCTTGGTAGACCTTATTGGACCTTAGTGGACTTTGGTAGACCTTGGTAGACCTTAGTGGACCTTGGTAGACTTAACTGGACCTTGGTAGACCTTATTGGACCTTGGTAGACTTAACTGGACCTTGGTAGACCTTATTGGACCTTGGTAGACCTTAGTGGACCTTGGTAGACCTTAGTGGACCTTGGTAGACTTTAGTGGACCTTGGTAGACCTTAGTGGACCTTGGAAGACTTTAGTGGACCTTGGTAGACTTAACTGGACCTTGGTAGACCTTATTGGACCTTAGTGGACTTTGGTAGACCTTGGTAGACCTTAGTGGACCTTGGTAGACTTAACTGGACCTTGGTAGACCTTATTGGACCTTGGTAGACCTTAGTGGACCTTGGTAGACTTTAGTTGACCTTGGTAGACCTTAGTGGACCTTGGTAGACTTAACTGGACCTTGGTAGACCTTAGTGGACCTTGGTAGACTTTAGTGGACCTTGGTAGACTTTAGTGGACCTTGGTAGACCTTAGTGGACCTTGGTAGACCTTAGTGGACCTTGGTAGACTTAACTGGACCTTGGTAGACCTTAGTGGACCTTGGTAGACTTTAGTGGACCTTGGTAGACCTCAGTAGACCTTGGTAGACTTAACTGGACCTTGGTAGACCTTAGTGGACCTTGGTAGACTTTAGTGGACCTTGGTAGACCTTAGTGGACCTTGGTAGACTTTAGTGGACCTTGGTAGACCTTAGTGGACCTTGGTAGACCTTAGTGGACCTTGGTAGACTTTAGTGGACCTTGGTAGACCTTAGTGGACCTTGGTAGACCTTAGTGGACCTTGGTAGACCTTAGTGGACATTGGTGGACTTTAGTGGACCTTGGTAGACCTTAGTGGACCTTGGTAAACTTAACTGGACCTTGGTAGACCTTAGTGGACCTAAGTAGACCTTAGTGGACCTTGGTAGACCTTAGTGGACCTTGGTAGACTTTAGTGGACCTTGGTAGACCATAGTGGACCTTGGTAGACCTTGATAGACCTTAGTGGACCTTGGTAGACCTTAGTGGACCTTGGTAGACTTTATTGGACCTTGGTAGACCTTAGTGGACCTTGGTAGACCTTAGTGGACATTGGTAGACTTTAGTGGAACTTGGTAGACCTTAGTGGACCTTGGTAGACTTTAGTGGACCTTGGTAGACTTTGATGGACCTTGGTAGACCTTAGTGGTAGACTTTTTGGACTGTGGGAGGAAACCGGAGCTCCCGGAAGAAACCCACACAGACACGAGGAGAACATGCAAACTGCACAGAAAGGACCCGGACCGCCCCGCCTGGGGATCAAACCCAGGACCTTCTTGCTGTGAGGCGACAGTGCTACCCACCGAGTCACCTTGCCTCCCTCGTATGTTTAATAAGTATTAAAAATGTCCCCCTGGACCTATGGACCTTTCTTTGTGCACTGGTGCGCAGTCATGTTGGAACAGGAAGGGGCCATCCCCAAACTGTTCCCACAAAGTTGGGAGCATGAAACTGTCCAAATCTCTTGGTATGCTGAAGCATTAAGAGTTCCTTTCACTGGAACTAAGGGGCCGAGCCCAACTCCTGAAAAACAACCTCTGATGTAAGGCTTGGATGCAGCTGCTCGGCCATGGAAACCTATTCCATGAAGCTCTCTACACACTGTTCTTGAGCTAATCTGAAGGCCACATGAAGTTTGGAGGTCTGTGGCGATCGACTCTGCAGAAAGTTGGCGACCTCTGCGCACTACGCGCCTCAGCATCCGCCGACCCGCTCTGTCATTTTACGTGGCTACCACTTTGTGGCTGAGGTGCTGTCATCTCAATCGCTTCCACTGACAGTTCTCTGTGGGATAATTTAGTAGCGAGGAAATTTCACGACTGGACTTGTTGCACAGGTGGCATCCTATCACGGTACCATGCTGGAATTCACTGAGCTCCTGAGAGCGACCCATTCTTTCACTAATGTTTGTAGAAGCAGTCGGCATGCCTAGGTGCTTGGTTTTATACACCTGTGGCCATGGAAGTGATTAGAACACCTGAATTCAATGATTTGGATGGGTGAGTGAATACTTTTGGCAATATAGTGTATATCTAAACTACATAAAAATTACCTTTGCATTTCGAAATCTGTGACCTGCTGTAACCTCTTTGTTAGTGGCTACCTTGTTGATAAACCACTGACAAACCTTTTTTTCCATTCTACACATAGACACACATACATGAACACCCACAATGCACACAAGCTCTGGTAAGTGGGATTGTTAACAGTTGTGCTATTAAATCCCACAGTATACACCGATCAGCCATAACATTAAAACCACCAATTTGTTTTTACACTCACTGTCCATTTTATTAGCTCCACTTACCATATAGAAGCACTTTGTAGTTCTACAATTACTGACTGTAGTCCATCTGTTTCTCTGCATGCTTTGTTAGCCCCCTTTCATGCTGTTCTTCAATGGTCAGGACCCACACAGGACCCCCACAGAGCAGGTCTTATTTGGGTGGTGGATCATTCTCAGCACTGCAGTGACACTGACATGGTGGTGGTGTGTTAGTGTGTGTTGTGCTGGTATGAGTGGATCAGACACAGCAGCGCTGCTGGAGTTTTTAAATACCATGTCCACTCAATGTCCACTCTATTAGACACTCCTACCTAGTTGGTCCACCTTGTAGATGTAAAGTCAGAGACAATCGCTCATCTATTGCTGCTGTTTGAGTTGGTCATCTTCTAGACCTTCATCAGTGGTCATAGGACGCTGCCCACGTGGTGCTGTTGGCTGGATGTTTTTGGTTGGTGGACTATTCTCAGTCCAGCAGTGACAGTGAGGTGTTTAAAAACTCCACCAGCATTGCTGTGTCTGATCCACTCATACCAGCACAACACACACTAACACACCACCACCATGTCAGTGTCACTGCAGTGCTGAGAATGATCCACCACCCAAATAATACTTACTTTGTAGTGGTCCTGACCATTGAAGAACAGAATGAAGGGGGATAACAAAGCATGCAGAGAAACAGTCAGTAATTGTACAAAGTGCTTCTATATGGTAAGTGGAGCTGATAAAATGTACAGTGAGTGTAGAAACAAGGAGGTGGTTATAATGTTATGGCGCAGAGCTTGTGGTGTAGACGAAGTCAAATACTTCCACAGAAACTTGTTTGTGCCATTGGATGCATTTGGATGCAAGAACTGAGTATTGTATTAAACAATTAAAGAACAATAAGAAGTAGGGATGTAACGATATACCACAATACAGTCAATAACCGATTCAAAAAGTCCACAATTCAAATCGATTTGACATGTAAAATAAACCGATATTCACTTTAAACAGCAGAGGGCACTGGCGCTATACAACTTGCCTTGTTGACGTCACTGGCGCTTTACGCCTGGTTGCCAAATTGTTTTGCATAGTTTGTACCTACCTCAGAAATAAAAGGGCATTCATTATTTAAATAAATAAAAGATAAGCACAAATACAGTATTTTATCTGTATTTTATTATTCATAATTAGTCTTCAGTTTAAAAAAATCGGGAAAAAATCGTATCGTGAACCCAGTATCATGAATCGCATCGCATCGTGGGTAGAGTGTATCGTTACATCCCTAATAAAAAGTGGAACGTCTATTTTCGGATAAAATATTGTGTAATCTTTTTGTTTTCATTATTTATTTTTATTTTTCGCTTGACAATATATTTCATACTTTAGGCATTTACACCATATTAATGTAGAGTTTGCTTCAGGGCAACATCATCACTATCCAGATCTTACAGCATTTCTTATTTTAGAAGCTTAGAATTGACCTTTAGTGTCTCAGCATTTTATACCCCAAAAAAGTGGAATGCAAATCTCATTTCTAAAGAACTATTTTAAGGTTATAGGAGTTCAGGAGGATATTTTATCTCTTTTTATCGCTTGTTCAGATTTTGTAGCACACTTGGCTACAAAAAGCCCTTATGCTTTAGCAAAACAACAACAAAAATAAGTTAATGTAAAAAAATTAACAATGTAAGGCCAGTGAAAAAAGATCCGTTTTTTGGTGATCTCAACACACCCTAAGAGCACTACAGTGTCTTTGCACACAGTACTAATGAACTATTTAAAGGGGCCCTTGGAACTAAAAGTACAAAGTCCTTTGTAATAAACAGTACTGAAAATGTATCACAGGATAAAGTGGCAGACTTATATTAGCACCTCGACAGTTCTTGTTACTACTACTAGAGGTCTCCAAGCCTATAACTAGGATTTATGCACATATGTTGTGTAGTGCAGGCACAATTTCTGAGAAAGGTTTTAGAGTAGAACAGAACATGGCAACGTTTTCATTATATTTACTTTGTATGTACTCTTGATGAAATTAATTGTCATGTTATAAAAAAAATTATAACCAAATATAAATAAAAAACCAAAAATTATATAAAAGTCAAATTAGCACCAGATATGAATTTGACTCAATAAAAAAGTAATCATGTATCTAAAATCAAACTATAAACTCAAAAAATGAATTCTTTTTAGAAAACACACGCTGGAACCAGAGCTGGGATCTCAAATACATCGTATCGAATCTCAGCTCTGCCTGCCGTCTAAGGCTGAGCGGCCACATGAACGACGTTTGGCCTGTTGTTCAGATATGGGCGGGACTAAGCCGGATGGGGTCTGACCCCCGCCCCGATTGAGAAGAGCGAGACCGTCACACGCCCCCTCTGACACGTGTGCAGTAGTCGATTTGGATATTTTCCCCTGCACAAGGCGAGGTCACATGCGGATCAGTTTGTGTACAGAGAGCCACACCCTAATAAGCATTATTCCTCGACTCAACCAGCCATCAGAGGTCCTAATTTAATCAGTTATGAGGAGCCTTTATCTGGCTTGTCCTACCCTATAAACAACAGCCAATCGTTGTTCATGCAGCTGCCCAGCCCAGCCGGATGGCAGATGTGTTCAAAATCCCAGCTCCGGTGTGCTAGCGCGTTTTACCGCTGCATCTTCTGAGCGGCAGGAAGTTCTTTCAAAAAATGAATATATCCCATAACTTTTTATGACTGTAATAATAAAATTGCCTGTATTGTGTATATAAAGAATTAGTTCTGACTGAATTTTGATTTGTAATTGATGATGGAAAGGAAATCCATTGCCGCAATGAATAAAAAATGAAATAGGACAAAAGAGAGTCGTCACAATACCGACCTCTGCACAAATTTGCAGAAATATAATGAACAATAATGTGTAAATATTAAATTAAAGCTTTAAGTTTCGAGGTTTTTATTTTATGTATTTAAATTTATCAGCACATTAAGTTATTTAAGTATTTTACAGCTTATAACCAGTGTGTAAATTGACTTGGTTTTTATTGGTATTGTAACTTTCTATTACCATTTTGGGGGCTTTGGGAATTGTAGTCTACAAATCTTCTATTTTATTTATACATTTTCTCCCATTTTCTCCCAATTTAGCGTCTCAATTCAATCTGTCTTCCGCTGCTGGGGATCCCAGATTGAAGTCGAGGTGAAAAACGTTTGAAGACCCCACCCACATAGTCCGGTCAACCCACCAGAGCAGAAACCAGTTTCGAACTGAGGAGTTCAGAATCTCGGCGCTGGTGTGTTAGCGGAATATCTAATACCCTGCCAATCAGTGTAAGGAATATCCAATACCCTGCCAATCAGGGTCCTTACACAGCGTTTGAAAAAACCCCACCCACATAGTACGGTAATCCCAGCCCTTGCAGAATCGTGTCTGCTGCAGGATGTCTGAACAGAGGAGTTCAGAATCTCGGCACTGGTGTGCTAGTGGAATTTCCCGCTGCGCTGAGGTCTGGATTCAAATCTCAGAGGTGCTATCGGACGACCAAGTGTCTACACAGACATAATAAATCAAAAAGTTTGCAGTAAATTATTGTAATATGACAATCGCTTTCATAAAGAATACATATACAGGTAAAAGAAAACACTGCCATGTCTTGCTCTACAATGAGTAGTGGTACCCTCACATTTCTGGAACTTCAGAAACTTCAGTTTGGTCGATTGCAGGGAGACGGTCCTCTTATTTGAGGTGATGATACAGTAAAACTGTGGTCTCTTATCCATTTAGCAGTGTCCTCTGTTGGTTTTACGACAGAGGCTGCTCACTGGCTTGACTTGACAGGTGCGTTGTACCATTTAGGGAAAAGCACAGTTAAAAGAAGAGATGCTCATTCAACCCTAAAGTGCTACTGTACAGCAACAGAGGTTGCATAACTGAGAACAACTGCTGAAACGCAGACGAAGAATATATGACGGCTACGACGTAAGTGGCTCAGAAAAAAACAGCCATTGCCTATTTACAACACAGGCAGTTTAGGCAGCTTTTCGTTTCTGCTACACAGTTTTTTTATGCCTGTGTTTAGGCCACATCTGTTTAGGACATCTGTTTGTTAATTAAGGTGTTAATTATGGCGCAATGGCAAGTGAAAAATGAATTAAATAGCAGCTATTCAAAGAGAGCGACATGAAGGGCTAAGACTTTGTGGTGATGTTACATATTGGGCAAAACTGGAATAAAAAAATAACTTGACACCGAGTCTGTTGGGTATTTTTCTCAGCAGTCCTTGTGTGAGGCAGGCATGACACTCCCAATGTCTGTTTCGAGTCTGTGTAGGCTCATAGAGGCAGAGGTGGGCTTACGCGGGTCCTACAATTTCGTCCCCTGCCCGTTGCACTTCCCCTCCGCCTCGACGTTTCCTAGAGTTCCAGCTCTTTCGACACCCTGGTGGCAATGTCCCGGAAGGCAAGCGGTCCTCCCCACAGGCGCTTGAAACGGACGCCACTGTTCTCGGGGGGGAGGTGGCACACCTCGGCCTCGAACGCCACTCGGGAGCCTGCAGCACCGTGCGTGCATGAGAGGAGGAAGGGGCCAGCCTGGTGCACCTGGCAACCGCAGCCCTGTGCCGCCTCGCGCACCGCCGACACCACCTCGGCCGGATCCCGCTCGCTCCGTACTTTTACATCCCAGCTGCATCGGGGGGGCCGGGGCTCTGCCGCTTTTTGATACCCAGATAGGTGGCGACTGTGAACGGAGGAGAGGGGGGAAGGTTGGGGGAAAGGAAGATGGGGTAGAATGTGTGGGCAGGTCCAAATGATATATGTGGTGATTGGGTAGATAAGGGAGAGGGAGAGAAAGAAATAGGTTAGAACTCCATAAGTAAAACAATTCAAGTCATGATTCATTCACTCATTCATTCATTCATGCCCAATAACCATTTAATACCGCTTACAGCAGATTAACTAACATTTACATCAATCAGCCATAACATTAAAACCACCTCCTTGTTTCTACACTCACTGTCCATTTTATCAGCTCCACTTACCATATAGAAGCACTTTGTAGTTCTACAATTACTGACTGTAGTCCATCTGTTTCTCTGCATGCTTTGTGAGCCCTCTTTCATGCTGTTCTTCAATGGTCAGGACCCCCACCGGACCCCCACAGAGCAGGTATTATTTAGGTGGTGGATCATTCTCAGCACTGCAGTGACACTGACATGGTGGTGGTGTGTTAGTGTGTGTTGTGCTGGTATTAGTGGATAAAACACAGCAGCGCTGCTGGAGTTTTTAAACACCTCACTGTCACTGCTGGACTGAGAATAGTCCACCAACCAAAAATATCCAGCCAACAGCGCCCTGTGACCACTGATGAAGGTCTAGAAGATGACCAACTCAAACAGCAGCAATAGATGAGCGATCGTCTCTGACTTTACATCTACAAGGTGGACCAACTAGGTAGGAGTGTCTAATAGAGTGGACAGGGAATCGGATCCACTCATACCAGCACAACACACACTAACACACCACCACCATGTCAGTGTGACTGCAGTGCTGAGAATGATCCACCATCTAAATAATACCTGCTTTGCGGTGGTCCGGTGGGGGTCCTGACCATTGAAGAACAGGGTGAAAGCAGGCTAAAACAGTGTGTAGAGAAACAGATGGACTACAGTCAGTAATTGTAGAACTACGAAGTGCTTCTATATGGTAAGTGGAGCTGATAACATGCACAGTGAGTGTAGAAACAAGGAGGTTTTAATGTTATGGCTGATCAGTGTATATATAAAAAAATTTTTACAATAAAATTGCATAATTCAATTGTAATAAACATGCAATAAACACAAAAACCAGCATGTAAACATTATGCATGTTTGATATTCACCTGATAAATAAATTTTATATCTTAAGTAAGTAGGCTTAGCGCTTGGGTGGCACAGAAGTGCTATATGAAGTCCGGGCGTCTACACAGACATAATTGGCTATGTTTGTGGGGTGGACCAAAATATAAATACATGTCACAAAGATGTAAAGCCATTTGAGGAGCAAAGTTAGTATCCTAAGTTCGGTTCATTCTGGTCAGCATATCTGACACAGTTGTGTCTGACATGTCTGGCACAGTTTTATACTGGATCTCCTTTTTATCCAGGCTTGTGACTGGCACTGAGACCACACTGACAAAAAAAAATGCAGCTCCCATTGGCAAGGCCGTTCAGCCTGCCCTCAGACATTGCCAATCGTGTCTGCGTAGATGCCAGACAGGCCTATAGCATCGTTAAAATTCGAACCCTGGATATCAGCATTAGTGGACTGCTGAGTTTTACCACTGTGCCACCAAGCACCTACTCAGTATTAGTATGGCGTTCCTAAAAAAAGAGGCCAGTGAGTGTTTGTACTGCAATAATAATCATTTAAGTGTTATTAGATGAGTTCTTATATTTTAAGTACAAGCCATTTACAGTGAATGTGTCCATATTTACAGTCTGTACCCAAACCTGATATACTTACACTTTAAATTAGGCTTTCTGCATTAAGTCATACAGCTGTTACACATGTGCTATGAAGAATATCTGTGCTTGCACTTAAAACATGCTTAATTTCAAGCAGACATGTACTGTAACTGTATTTATCCACAGCTTGGACTCTGTCGATTAATCAAAACTGGCAGGCATGTAGCAAAGTATTACAGACGACCAATCAATTCAAGCACTATCAAAGTTAATGGTACTAATGAATGCTAGATATCTGCAGTAGTGGGCTAGTGTGTTTTACCACTGAGATTCGAACCCTAGATATCTGCAGTAGTGGGCTAGTGTGTTTTACCACTGAGATTCGAACCCTAGATATCTGCAGTAGTGGGCTAGTGTGTTTTACCACTGAGATTCGAACCCTAGATATCTGCAGTAGTGGGCTAGTGTGTTTTACCACTGAGATTCGAACCCTAGATATCTGCAGTAGTGGGCTAGTGTGTTTTACCACTGAGATTCGAACCCTAGATATCTGCAGTAGTGGGCTAGTGTGTTTTACCACTGATATTCGAACCCTAGATATCTGCAGTAGTGGGCCAGTGTGTTTTACCACTGAGATTCGAACCCTAGATATCTGCAGTAGTGGGCTAGTGTGTTTTACCACTGATATTCGAACCCTAGATATCTGCAGTAGTGGGCTAGTGTGTTTTACCACTGATATTCGAACCCTAGATATCTGCAGTAGTGGGCCAGTGTGTTTTACCACTGAGATTCGAACCCTAGATATCTGCAGTAGTGGGCTAGTGTGTTTTACCACTGAGATTCGAACCCTAGATATCTGCAGTAGTGGGCTAGTGTGTTTTACCACTGATATTCGAACCCTAGATATCTGCAGTAGTGGGCTAGTGTGTTTTACCACTGAGATTCGAACCCTAGATATCTGCAGTAGTGGGCTAGTGTGTTTTACCACTGAGATTCGAACCCTAGATATCTGCAGTAGTGGGCTAGTGTGTTTTACCACTGATATTCGAACCCTAGATATATGCAGTAGTGGGCCAGTGTGTTTTACCACTGATATTCGAACCCTAGATATCTGCAGTAGTGGGCTAGAGTGTTTTACCGCCGAGATTCGAACCCTAGATATCTGCAGTAGTGGGCTAGTGTGTTTTACCACTGATATTCGAACCCTAGATATATGCAGTAGTGGGCTAGTGTGTTTTACCACTGAGATTCGAACCCTAGATATCTGCAGTAGTGGGCTAGTGTGTTTTACCACTGAGATTCGAACCCTAGATATCTGCAGTAGTGGGCTAGTGTGTTTTACCACTGAGATTCGAACCCTAGATATCTGCAGTAGTGGGCTAGTGTGTTTTACCACTGAGATTCGAACCCTAGATATCTGCAGTAGTGGGCTAGTGTGTTTTACCACTGAGATTCGAACCCTAGATATCTGCAGTAGTGGGCTAGTGTGTTTTACCACTGAGATTCGAACCCTAGATATATGCAGTAGTGGGCTAGAGTGTTTTACCGCCGAGATTCGAACCCTAGATATCTGCAGTAGTGGGCTAGTGTGTTTTACCACTGAGATTCGAACCCTAGATATGTGCAGTAGTGGGCTAGTGTGTTTTACCACTGATATTCGAACCCTAGATATGTGCAGTAGTGGGCTAGTGTGTTTTACCACTGATATTCGAACCCTAGATATATGCAGTAGTGGGCTAGAGTGTTTTACCGCCGAGATTCGAACCCTAGATATCTGCAGTAGTGGGCTAGTGTGTTTTACCGCTGATATTCGAACCCTAGATATCTGCAGTAGTGGGCTAGTGTGTTTTACCGCTGAGATTCGAACCCTAGATATCTGCAGTAGTGGGCTAGTGTGTTTTACCACTGATATTCGAACCCTAGATATCTGCAGTAGTGGGCTAGTGTGTTTTACCACTGAGATTCGAACCCTAGATATCTGCAGTAGTGGGCTAGTGTGTTTTACCACTGAGATTCGAACCCTAGATATATGCAGTAGTGGGCTAGTGTGTTTTACCACTGATATTCGAACCCTAGATATGTGCAGTAGTGGGCTAGTGTGTTTTACCGCCGAGATTCGAACCCTAGATATCTGCAGTAGTGGGCTAGTGTGTTTTACCACTGAGATTCGAACCCTAGATATCTGCAGTAGTGGGCTAGTGTGTTTTACCACTGATATTCGAACCCTAGATATCTGCAGTAGTGGGCTAGTGTGTTTTACCACTGAGATTCGAACCCTAGATATCTGCAGTAGTGGGCTAGTGTGTTTTACCACTGATATTCGAACCCTAGATATCTGCAGTAGTGGGCTAGTGTGTTTTACCGCTGAGATTCGAACCCTAGATATCTGCAGTAGTGGGCTAGTGTGTTTTACCGCTGAGATTTGAACCCTAGATATCTGCAGTAGTGGGCTAGTGTGTTTTACCGCCGAGATTCGAACCCTAGATATGTGCAGTAGTGGGCTAGTGTGTTTTACCACTGAGATTCGAACCCTAGATATCTGCAGTAGTGGGCTAGTGTGTTTTACCACTGAGATTCGAACCCTAGATATCTGCAGTAGTGGGCTAGTGTGTTTTACCACTGATATTCGAACCCTAGATATATGCAGTAGTGGGCCAGTGTGTTTTACCACTGATATTCGAACCCTAGATATGTGCAGTAGTGGGCTAGTGTGTTTTACCACTGAGATTCGAACCCTAGATATCTGCAGTAGTGGGCTAGTGTGTTTTACCACTGAGATTCGAACCCTAGATATCTGCAGTAGTGGGCTAGTGTGTTTTACCACTGAGATTCGAACCCTAGATATCTGCAGTAGTGGGCTAGTGTGTTTTACCACTGATATTCGAACCCTAGATATATGCAGTAGTGGGCCAGTGTGTTTTACCACTGATATTCGAACCCTAGATATCTGCAGTAGTGGGCTAGAGTGTTTTACTGCCGAGATTCGAACCCTAGATATCTGCAGTAGTGGGCTAGTGTGTTTTACCACTGATATTCGAACCCTAGATATATGCAGTAGTGGGCTAGAGTGTTTTACCGCCGAGATTCGAACCCTAGATATCTGCAGTAGTGGGCTAGTGTGTTTTACCACTGAGATTCGAACCCTAGATATGTGCAGTAGTGGGCTAGTGTGTTTTACCACTGATATTCGAACCCTAGATATGTGCAGTAGTGGGCTAGAGTGTTTTACCGCCGAGATTCGAACCCTAGATATCTGCAGTAGTGGGCTAGTGTGTTTTACCGCTGATATTCGAACCCTAGATATCTGCAGTAGTGGGCTAGTGTGTTTTACCGCTGAGATTCGAACCCTAGATATCTGCAGTAGTGGGCTAGTGTGTTTTACCACTGATATTCGAACCCTAGATATCTGCAGTAGTGGGCTAGTGTGTTTTACCACTGAGATTCGAACCCTAGATATCTGCAGTAGTGGGCTAGTGTGTTTTACCACTGAGATTCGAACCCTAGATATCTGCAGTAGTGGGCTAGTGTGTTTTACCACTGAGATTCGAACCCTAGATATGTGCAGTAGTGGGCTAGTGTGTTTTACCGCCGATATTCGAACCCTAGATATCTGCAGTAGTGGGCTAGTGTGTTTTACCGCCGAGATTCGAACCCTAGATATCTGCAGTAGTGGGCTAGTGTGTTTTACCACTGAGATTCGAACCCTAGATATCTGCAGTAGTGGGCTAGTGTGTTTTACCGCTGATATTCGAACCCTAGATATCTGCAGTAGTGGGCTAGTGTGTTTTACCGCTGAGATTCGAACCCTAGATATCTGCAGTAGTGGGCTAGTGTGTTTTACCGCCGAGATTTGAACCCTAGATATCTGCAGTAGTGGGCTAGTGTGTTTTACCGCCGAGATTCGAACCCTAGATATGTGCAGTAGTGGGCTAGTGTGTTTTACCACTGAGATTCGAACCCTAGATATGTGCAGTAGTGGGCTAGTGTGTTTTACCACTGAGATTCGAACCCTAGATATGTGCAGTAGTGGGCTAGTGTGTTTTACCACTGAGATTCGAACCCTAGATATGTGCAGTAGTGGGCTAGTGTGTTTTACCACTGAGATTCGAACCCTAGATATCTGCAGTAGTGGGCTAGTGTGTTTTACCACTGAGATTCGAACCCTAGATATCTGCAGTAGTGGGCTAGTGTGTTTTACCACTGAGATTCGAACCCTAGATATCTGCAGTAGTGGGCTAGTGTGTTTTACCACCGAGATTCGAACCCTAGATATCTGCAGTAGTGGGCTAGTGTGTTTTACCGCTGAGATTCGAACCCTAGACGTCTGCAGTAGTGGGCTAGTGTGTTTTACCACTGAGATTCGAACCCTAGATATCTGCAGTAGTGGGCCAGTGTGTTTTACCACTGATATTCGAACCCTAGATATCTGCAGTAGTGGGCTAGTGTGTTTTACCGCCGAGATTCGAACCCTAGATATGTGCAGTAGTGGGCTAGTGTGTTTTACCGCTGAGATTCGAACCCTAGATATCTGCAGTAGTGGGCTAGTGTGTTTTACCGCCGAGATTCGAACCCTAGATATGTGCAGTAGTGGGCTAGTGTGTTTTACCGCTGAGATTCGAACCCTAGATATCTGCAGTAGTGGGCTAGTGTGTTTTACCACTGAGATTCGAACCCTAGATATCTGCAGTAGCCAGTGTGTTTTACCGCTGAGATTTGAACCCTAGATATCTGCAGTAGTGGGCTAGTGTGTTTTACCGCCGAGATTCGAACCCTAGATATCTGCAGTAGTGGGCTAGTGTGTTTTACCACCGAGATTCGAACCCTAGATATGTGCAGTAGTGGGCTAGTGTGTTTTACCGCCGAGATTCGAACCCTAGATATCTGCAGTAGTGGGCTAGTGTGTTTTACCCCTGCGCCATCCAAGCACCTACTCAGTATTAGTATGGCGTTCCTAAAAAAAGAGGCCAGTGAGTGTTTGTACTGCAATAATAATCATTTAAGTGTTATTGATGAGTTCTTATATTTGAAGTACAAGCCATTTACAGTGAATGTGTCCATATTTACAGTCTGTACCCAAACCTGATATACTTACACTTTAAATTAGGCTTTCTGCATTAAGTCATACAGCTGTTACACATGTGCTATGGAGAAATCAGACTTCTCTGAGGAATCTCTGTGCTTGCACTTAAAACATGCTTAATTTCGAGCATAAATGTACCATACAGCACGGACTCTGTCGATAAACACAGTCGTTCATGTCATTAAACAAAATTGGCAGGCATGTAGCAAAGTATTACAGATGACCAATCAATTCAAGCACTATCCAAGTTAATGGTAACAATTTTCCTAATGTGCGTCCTAGTTAATGTCTCCTTTACGAAGTTCATATTTCAAGCACTATCTGTGATTAGCAAGGGTCAAACTGAGAAAGGTGGCCTGTCCTAATACGCCACATTACGCAACACTAAGTACTACTAGATGCTTCTGAACAAGTCATATCTGAACTACAGATCAGGCATGTATTAAAATTTACCTGGAGTTCTTAACCTCATTTTTTGCTTCTGGAGCTTTGCAGGGGAGGAGAGAGAATTAGTGTACAGTCAGTTTTGTGGACACAGATTTTAAAAAGCTGGAATAAATTACAATTAAGAGAAAAAAATGCAAGCAGTTCATCTGTGTTCAGAAAACTGGACCTTTGTTCATCTTCTGTTACTTGAAGAATGCAGAATGCTTATATAAAATGGCTTGACATGAGTTAAGAGTAAGAGTAAAGCCTGGTTTTTGCTTTCACCTAACAGGCACACACAGGTGAACCCAATCATTAAGACCACCACAGCACCCCATAAAAATGTGCATGGCAAGACGTACAGTACCAGTCAAAAGTTTGGACACACCTTCTCTTCAGTGGTTTTTCTTGATCATTTTTATTTTCTACATTGTAGGTTAATACTGAAGACATCCAAACTATGAAGGAACACATATGGAATTATGTAGTGAACAAAAAAATGTTAAACAAACCAGAATATGTTTTATATTTTACCAACTCTACCTCTGCACAGCACAACTGATGGTCTAAAACACATTAAAAAAGAAATGAACTCTAGACAAAGCACAAACGTTAATTGAAAACCATTCCAGGTGGCTGAGAAAATGCCAAAAAGTGTGCAAAGCTGTCATCAAAGCAAAAGATGGCTACTTTAAAGAATACAAAATATAAAACATATTCTGGTTTGTTTAACACTTTTTTGTTCACTACATAATTCCATATGTGTTCCTTCATGGTTTGGATGTCTTCATTATTAATCTACAATGTTGAAAATTCAAAAAAAATCAAGAAAAACCACAGGAATGAGAAAGTGTGTCCAAACTTTTGACTGGTACTGTATATCAAAACATACATTTACATTCTCGGCATTTAGCAGATGCTCTTATCCAGAGCGACTTATGCCTAGTGCACACTACATGATTTTTGCCCTGATTTGCCGGTTCCTGAGCAACTCGGCGTTCGCTCTGCGATCGAAACTCGGCTCTCAATCGCTATGTGTGAACTACTCAACAACTCGATCCGAGCGGCTTTATCTAGCTTGTCAAAGGTAAGTGGGGTAATTCTTGTGCAGTCAATGTAGTACTACAACTACAACTACAAACTACATTTTCAGGTATTGTTTCCATTAGTGCTGGAAATATAAATCTTATAAAGATAGACACTCTTATTTTTATTATGGCTTTTTATTACCAGCATCACTGTTCACCCTAATGTTCTCAGATTCCGTGAATGTTCAAGACTTTCCAAAATGTGTTTAAACTGGTGCTCTGAAGACCTTCTGAAAAAGCATAAACCAGGCTTTGGAATTACTGTATATTTAGTTCAGCCATGAATAAAAGCTGGAAAAGTGAGAATTGTTAATACACACTTACCTTGAGACCGGAGATCTGCAGAGTCTCTCAGGTTCGTCTGTGACCCTCAAGAAGAAGACAAAACTTTGCGTTATGAATTGGCTTATAGGTAGAAAAATAAGCATTGCTCCTACCACTCTCCTTACTAAACACACAAAAATCATCTTACAATACCAAAAAACATCAATGTCAATACTAACAATTATTTTAAAACATATTATACATATTTATTCGAAAAATATAAAATGTAACAACAGGCCATACGCAGACATCCCAAGTCTCCCGGAAGTTCCGGGAGTCTCCCGCATATACATAGCGGCTCCCTGATGCACGCAAGTCTGATATACAATCTAGCGCACTGTGTAGGGAACATGTTTAATATACTGTCTAGTGCACTAAGTAGGGAACATGAATTCATAACTAAAATACTATCTAGTATGCACTATGTAGGTAACATGAATCCGTTATCTGATATACAACTTAGCGCACTATGTAGGGAACATAAATCCGTTAAATTATAGTGGTTGTGACGCGAACAGTTAGCTAAGTAGCTCAGTAAGCAGCTTCTAAAAGTTCTGTTATCACCCATGTCCTTTGATGTGTGCGAGAGCTTTTTTACCTTTTTGTAATAAAAAAATTAAAAAAAAAGGGCGTGGTCCGGGGTACCTCCCGGAAATGAGTTTTTGCAACTTGGGATGTCTGCATACGTCAATGTGAAATCATATTAAAAGCTTCCAAAGAGTCCACGTTTCATCTATGTCTATGCCAAGGCCATGTCAAAGACAAAAAGTACTATTCGTACTATTATTAAGGTGCAAAATCCAACATATGTCATGGTATAAGGGTGCATCAGTGGCCATGGCATGGGTGACCTGTATATGTGTGAAGGT
Organism: Trichomycterus rosablanca; assembly: GCF_030014385.1. Classification (NCBI taxonomy): domain Eukaryota; kingdom Metazoa; phylum Chordata; class Actinopteri; order Siluriformes; family Trichomycteridae; genus Trichomycterus; species Trichomycterus rosablanca. Next base: position 19,638,834 of record NC_086007.1, read on the forward strand.
ATCTGACTGAGGCGTATATTGTGATTTTTAAGCTGCCGTCAAGGCAAAATCTTTTAAAGTCTTTTTCTGATTGCGTCATGCTTCCTCCCCACTAATGCGATCCCCGCTCTGATTTGAGGAGAACGAAGCTAACCCACGCCCCCTCCGACACATGGGCAGCAGCCATATGCGTCTTTTCACCTGCACAAGGTGAGTGCTAATGTGGATCAGAACTGTGTACGGAGAGACACACCCTGATCAACGCACTCCTTCCCCGCCCCTGTGCAGGCTGCATCAACCAGCCAGCAGAGGTCGTAGTTGCATCAGTTACGAGGAGACCCTATCCGACTTACTACTACCCCACCCCTATATGAATGACAGGCCAATCGTGTGTTCATACTGCTGCGCATGATTTTTTACTTTAATCGATCACTTTATTCTTGGCAGACTTATGGTGAGTTTGGTTCCACCGGAAAACACCAGCCACAAGGCAGAAAAAAACACCCCCCCTCCCAGTTGAAGCTCAGTAGGTTGATAGCAATGCTGAGATTTAAAACTAGACAGCATTATATTTGTATAAAATAATCAGCCTGACCGAACTGTATTGCAGGAATGGCACTTTAAATCCACACAGTTAAAATATTTGTCAAGAGTGCAATTTCATCTACGACCATTTGTGGGCGACATAGTTTCATTCAGCACCAAGGAGACGGTACTAAACCTTTAACAACAAATATATGAAGCTAAAGCCTTTTAAATCTGGAATATATTGTGTCCAAACAGATTTAATGTTTGTAACTGGACTATGAAGGTATGACTAGACATGTGTATTAGCACCAAAGCTGTGAACACAATCCTTATAATGACTAGTTGCACAACTAATCAGTCTTAGCCTGGACAGTCAGTGCTCTTGTACTGTGCCAAATTTAGCACCCATATGGTGGCACAACAACTTACAGGAAACGAGTCACGAAATTCATAAGCTTCTTATAAACACTAAAATAGCTGGGACAGGAAGATGATTATGATACGGTATGATACGGACTCAATAGAGCTTTTCATAAAGGAGTCACATGATCACATGATAAGAACTAGGTATTATGGTACACTGCACCTGTAAATGAGATGATTTGAAAAGAGGGAACACGAAAAAAACAACACATTCACAGCAGACGGATGAGGCTCGTGGTGCTGAGGTACGGAGTGGCCCTTGATATCCGACCACAACTGGAACCCATCAAAGCAATTCATAGACATAGAGCTGATAAGAACGTTTAGTACTATGAATTGCCAATGATGCGTTCCCTGTTGTAAGGCTTGAGTGACAGTGGCCTCAAGGAGGCGCTCTGCTACTCAGCTGGACCTGCAGGAACCGAACAGGATGTGTACATGCATGCATGGCGTGCAGGAGACAAAACAGTGGAAAGAAGACTTACTAACTGGTTTTGATCCTTGAGGCAGAGTGCAGCTTGACACTGACTTGTTTGAGTTCTGACGCTTAGAGGGGTCAAGACTGACCCTAGAAGATGGAAGTAAGATAGACAAGAAAAGAAAAGAGAGATAGATAGACGATAGTAAGACAGCAGTGCAGGACATAGAGTTAATAGAGACTACAGCTGAAAGAAGGAAATAAGAGCGACAAAAAGAGACATAGTGTACCCAACCTCACCCTGAACTGACGACTGGTTTATACTTCCTTTTAAAATCGTACAAAGCATTTACATGCCTCAACCAGAACACCATGCTAACTTGTATGTTAAATTCATACACAATTGTGTTATTGAAATTTTTGAGGCGTGGGATTCAGTCCATGGTTTGAGGATGAAATGCAAGAACTCAACATGAGTAAAAACTGTGTTCAATATGCTGTGTAAATCAACAGTATTGCACTGTGCACACCAGCACAAACAATAGTATATATACACCGACCAGGCATAACATTCTGACCACTGACAGGTGAAGTGAATAACACTGATCATCTCTTCGTCACGGCACCTGTTAGTGGGGGGGATATGTTAGGCAGCAGGTGAACATTTATCCTCTGAGTTGATGTGTTAGAAGCGGGAAAAATGGGCGAGCGTAAGGACTTGAGCGAGTTTAACCAGGGCCAAATTGTGATGGTTAGACGACTGGGTCAGAGCATTTCCAAAACTGCAGCTTGTGTGGGGTGTTCCCGGTCTGCAGTGGTCAGTATCTATCAAAACCTGGCAGGGCGCAACAAAAATCTGGCGTGCGCCTATTAGATGGGACGGGAATCTGGCATGTTGCAACAAAAATGTCCAGAACTTATAATGTCCAGGTCATCTTCAAAGACTGGATTAAAAATAAAGAACTCTTCCAGGCCACCCAAGAAGGATGGGTTCCTGCTGAGTCTGGTTCCTCTCAAGGTTTCTTCATGTAATTTTTAGGGGAGTTTTTTTTGTCGCCCTCGGCTTGCTCAGCAGGGGTAAAGCTGATGTGAGACAATGTTCATAGTAAGAAGCATATATAAATGAGTAGGGGTGGGCGATATGGCCCTAAAATAATATCACGATATTTCAGGTTATTTTTGCGATAACGATATTTTTGGCGATATAACGAAACACTGAAAAATATTTTATTTATTTTGAGAAAACACTATTGCAAAAAAAATAATGTTCAGGTTTTATTTAGAATTAATATAAGTTAGCACTTCGTAGAGAAATGTAAGAAGTATGTAAGAATTACGCACACTTTTCTGTATTTTGTCTTTCCAGTAAAAATAATGTAACATAATGTAGTGGCGGAGTCAGACAATTTCCATAGGGGTGGCCAGACTGAGACCATTGCTCACACAGGGGTGGCACAGAAACTGATACCTTTTTTTCATGTGGTCATAAAAAATTTATTTACCTATACAGGCAGTAAGTGCCATGTAGAATTACATCATGAAGAAAATTGACTTTACTTTTAATAACCTTCTTCAATCCTGGAGCTTTTTAAAAGGGAATATTTTCTTTTAAATAGAAGTGTTATTTAACAGCTATTAAATTGTTTCCCAACAAAATCCGCCCAATTTGGCGGATAACCGCCCAATCTGGCAACACTGGAATGCGCAGAGCCCGGTGGCGCCTGTACTCGTAGCACGCCACAACTACGTACTAAGTAAAGTAGTAATAGACCACTGAAGTCGTGCGTCATTCTGTAGTCCTCGTTATGCCCATATTTGGAGACCCGGGTCTAACTCAGATTTCCTATAGGAAAAATGAACAGGGTTTTCAAAAAATCGGCTCTAACGCATCCTGTGCTAAATAAACATGTTCAGAACCCTGTATGTTTTGTCCTGTGTACATTTTTCTCCTGTACATCGCTGGATCCTCTGAATTACGAGGTTGTTAAAGGGTCGTAATACTAATAATGCTACACGAAAGCTAATGCTACTGCGCATTAATTAGACGTCACTGAAGTACACCAATCAAATCAACGGAACGAGCGGCTCGCTTTTGGTGAGTACAACCGAAGGCGTAACACCCGACCATCCTTGCTTTCTACTTTAATGTAGCTAGCTACTAAAAATATCAACCAAAACTTGTGAATATCACTCCACTGTTACACCGGTGAATCGCGCTGCTTCGTGCGGTTACTTAAGAGGCTTATACAAGAAAAAAAAAAAGAAAACATTAAGAGGCTTACAGTTTAGTGACATCAATTCAGTGCGCAGTAGCATTAGCTTACATGTAGCAATATTCATATTTTGACTCTTTAACGACTTCATAATTCAGAGGATCCAGTGATAAGACAGAAGAATCTCCATAGAACAAAACGTAACAGCTCTGGAACATTTTTTATGACTACAGGATGCGAGAGAGGCAATTTGCGAAATCTCCATTCATATTTCCCATTCAAAATTTCTCTTAGACCCGGGTTACCAAATATGGGCATAACAACATGGCGTGGCCTACAAAATGACGACACGACTTCAGTGGTCTATAGTACTAAGTAGTACTACTTCTGTGTTGGTGGTTGACCTTAATGTTAAGAGTATTCCTGCACTGTTTGGTGGAGGTGCGCTGTTGAATTGCGTCCCTGTGTGAACCTGCGTGCAGAAATAATTCTGCAAACAAGTTGCCGGCAAAGCGGTGATTGGGGTTTGGGTTGCCAAAGATTAATTTATGGTGGACTTGGGCTTTTTGGAACGAGCTCCTCCACTGCAGAGCCGCTTTCCGCCATACTCATAGCTGTGCCCAAATGACCCACGTAACGAACGTACGCCATTTGCGTAGCTGCGTGACGTCATTACGTAAACAACGCAGAATATCACTATTATTACGATATGGGATTTTTTGTATCGTTTTAAAAATTATACCAGTATTATCGTGAACGATACGATATAGCACACCCCTATAAATGAGTCTGACTTAACTTGACTGATACACATAACTTGTGTATAATCTACCTCACCATTATTTACTTAGTACCATGTACTAACCAACACTTGTCTCTAGTCTTGTCTTCCTTTATTTATTTTAAGCATTCTCGTATTATTCTAATGTCGTCTACCTGCACTGTACTGTAGTGTTTTGCACTTTTTGTTCTATGTTGCACCTTGGACCTGGAGGAACGTTGTTTCGTTTCAATATGTATTTGTATATAGCTGAAATGACAATAAAACCTCTCTTGACTCTTGAAAAGTTGTCCAAGGAAGGAACAGTGGTAAACCGGAGACAGGGTCATGGGCGGCCAAGGCTCATTGATGCACATGGGGACTGAAGTTAATGCTGGTTCTGATAGAAAGGTGTCAGAATACACAGTGCGTCACAGTTTGTTGTGTGTCGGGCAGCAACGGGGGACCAACACAATATTAGGAAGGTGGTCATAATGTTATGCCTAATCAGTGTATAAACAACACGTGGGACTCAAAGCAGTTCAATACGCTTTTACATAATACTAATTTTATTAAAAAACATCTAAAATGATACACTCAGTGCATGTGTGCTCTGTAGCGGCCTGTTCTCTCCTCTTACCTGCGTGTGAGCTTAGAGGTCAGCTTGCTGAACAGATTGGAGGTGGCACGGGTACGGGCGTGGGGTAAGGGGCTGGCGTCGTGTGACAAGGTAGGCGATTTTGGCGGGGCATGCGTAGGCACTCTGCGCTCCCGGAGCTGACCTCCGTGGAAAGTGCTGCGGACGGTCGACCCTCGGCTTAACCTGGAACGTTCGGCTGAGGAGGACGAGGCCACCCCCGCCCCGGTTATGCTGTGTGTGGAGGGGGAGGCTGGAGGCAAGCGGTGTGAGATCGAGCTACGAAGAAAGCAAAAACAAAACACAGACGGCACATGAGTACCGAGATCACAAGCCTGCAGGGACATGATCAGATATCAGATTAGTCAGATATGGCCTTCAGTAAAAGAGCAGAGTTTAATAAAGCATGAGTGTGCTTATGCTGAGTCACCCAGCTATGACAGTTCTCTCTTGCTTAATGACTAGGCAAAGAACCTGACATATTTCTTTTTAGCAAAGCATTAAACCACCTCCTTGTTTCTACACTCACTGTCCATTTTATCAGCTCCACTTACCATATAGAAGCACTTTGTAGTTCTACAATTACTGACTGTAGTCCATCTGTTTTTCTACATACTTTTTTAACCTGCTTTCACCCTGTTCTTCAGTGATCAGGACCCCCACAGAGCAGGTATTATTTAGGTGGTGGATCATTCTCAGCACTGCACTGACACTGACATGGTGGTGGTGTGTTAGTGTGTGTTGTGCTGGTATGAGTGGATCAGACACAGTAGCGCTGCTGGAGTTTTTAAATACCGTGTCCACTCACTGTCCACTCTATTAGACACTCCTACCTAGTTGATCCACTTTGTAGATGTCAAGTCAGAGACGATCGCTCATCTATTGCTGCTGTTTGAGTTGGTCATCTTCTAGACCTTCATCAGTGGTCACAGGACGCTGCCCACGGGGCGCTTTTGGCTGGATGTTTTTGGTTGGTGGACTTTTCATTTACATTTTCATTTACATTTTCAGCATTTAGCAGACGCTTTTATCCAAAGCGACTTACACAATGAGCGGAACACGATGAGCAATTGAGGGTTAAGGGCCTTGCTCAGGGACCCAACAGTGGCAACTTGGTGGTGGCAGGACTTGAACCGGCAACCTTCTGTTTATTAGTCCAGTACCTTAACCACTGAGCTATCACTGGCCCAGCAGTGACAGTGAGGTGTTTCTCACTCCAGCAGCGCTGCTGTGTCTGATCCACTCATACCAGCACAACACACACTAACACACCAGCACCATGTCAGTGTCACTGCAGTGCTGAGAATGATCCACCACCTAAATAATACCTGCTCTGTGGTGGTCCTGGGAGAGTCCTGACCATTGAAGAACAGCATGAAAGGGGGCTAACAAAGCATGCAGAGAAACAGATTACAGACTACAGTCAGTAATTGTAGAACTACAAAGTGCTTCTATATGGTAAGTGGAGCTGATAAAATGGACAGTGAGTGTAGAAACAAGGAGGTGGTTTTAATGCTTTGGCTGATCGGGGTATAATTATTAAATTATATATTATTATATAGTTCCATGCCAGCTTGTTTTTCGCTAATAATTAGGCTCAGTCAAAATAAACTGGTCCACCAAACAGAGGAACAGAGATAGTTCTTTTCTGATAACTATTTAAAGTTGGAACAGACTATACTCTTACTATCGCAGAACCAGACCACATCAGGTACTTTACTGTCCTTACCGTTACTACTGCAGAAACCACTTAACAGAGCAGAAAGTAAAAAGTAAAATAGAACTACAACACCAAAGTGTGGAAACATACTTATATAGAGTGACAGACGATAAATAGGTAAGCAGCAAAGTCAAAACAAAGCGGTTAGGGAACCCAGCTGTGGAAAACACATTGTGACAGTTGAACTCCAACAGCTCGATTTAAGCCATTAGATTAGCAGTTCGTGGCAGCCGGCCTGCTCTGCCCCCTCAGTGTTGCTTGCTTTGCATTTTGGCGCTGCGGTAACAGATCTCGCGCGGTGCCTCCGCCTCGGGTTGGCCTCAGGCCACTTCACTTTACGCTCGAAATAACAAGATGCTAATAGAGCTGCTTCCACCCATGAGCACATAAATACTTAACAAAGCCTTAGACAGATAGCAAAGATATCAAAAATAGAATATTGATCAGATATGTAGCTAAACACATAAAAACAAGTGTTTATTTTGATTCTGTGTGTTTCTAAACACTCATGCATAGATGTGAACACTGCCAGTGCGCACACTAGTGTTAATTAGGAAAGTAATTGCCAAATATAATAATAATGGAACACAATATCTTTTCTTTCAGCTCCCATATCTAGAGGTTGCCACAGCAGATCAGGTCTGCATAATGGACATGGCCCAGTTTTTATGCTGGATGCCTTTCCTGATGCAGCCTTCCTATTTTATCTGGGCTTGGGACTGGCACTGAGAGCCAGAGATGGGGACTCGAGTCGTTTCAAATGACTCAGACTCGACTCATGACTCGCAAAAAATAACTTATAGACAACAAAAGTCAGCATGTGTTAACAATAGTTACGTGTGACAATTATATATATTTATACAACAGTTAGTTCCGACCTTACAATCTGATTGGTTGAGAAGCGTTCTAACTGTGCTGATATTCGTGATAACAACACGGCCTTTTCACGCCACAACTGTATTACTCCGCTGACGCGTTGCCAGTAACGACAAGCTTCATGCACACAAACGCGCACGCAGGCGACAGACTTTATTCCCGATCTCGTTTTAAAACCGTTATCTGATACACAATCTAGCGCAGTGTGTAGGGAACATAAATCCGTTATCTGATACACAATCTAGCGCAGTGTGTAGGGAACATAAATCCCTTATCTGATATACAATCTAGCGCAGTGTGTAGGGAACATAAATCCGTTATCTGATACACAATCTAGTGCACTGTGTAGGGAACATAAATCCGTTATCTGATACACAATCTAGTGCACTGTGTAGGGAACATAAATCCGTTATCTGATACACAATCTAGCGCACTGTGTAGGGAACATAAATCCGTTATCTGATACACAATCTAGTGCACTGTGTAGGGAACATAAATCCGTTATCTGACACACAATCTAGTGCAGTGTGTAGGGAACATAAATCCGTTATCTGACACACAATCTAGCACAGTGTGTAGGGAACATAAATCCGTTATCTGACACACAATCTAGTGCAGTGTGTAGGGAACATAAATCCGTTATCTGACACACAATCTAGTGCAGTGTGTAGGGAACATAAATCCGTTATCTGACACACAATCTAGCACAGTGTGTAGGGAACATAAATCCGTTATCTGATACACAATCTAGTGCAGTGTGTAGGGAACATAAATCCGTTATCTGACACACAATCTAGCACAGTGTGTAGGGAACATAAATCCGTTATCTGATACACAATCTAGCGCACTGTGTAGGGAACATAAATCCGTTATCTGATATACAATCTAGTGCACTGTGTAGGGAACATAAATCCGTTATCTGATACACAATCTAGCGCAGTGTGTAGGGAACATAAATCCGTTATCTGATACACAATCTAGCGCAGTGTGTAGGGAACATAAATCCGTTATCTGATACACAATCTAGCGCAGTGTGTAGGGAACATAAATCCGCGATCTGATACACAATCTAGTGCACTGTGTAGGGAACATAAATCCGCGATCTGATACACAATCTAGTGCACTGTGTAGGGAACATAAATCCGTTATCTGATACACAATCTAGCGCAGTGTGTAGGGAACATAAATCCGTTATCTGATACACAATCTAGCGCAGTGTGTAGGGAACATAAATCCGTTATCTGATACACAATCTAGTGCACTGTGTAGGGAACATAAATCCGCGATCTGATACACAATCTAGTGCACTGTGTAGGGAACATAAATCCGTTATCTGATACACAATCTAGTGCACTGTGTAGGGAACATAAATCCGTTATCTGATACACAATCTAGTGCACTGTGTAGGGAACATAAATCCGCGATCTGATACACAATCTAGTGCACTGTGTAGGGAACATAAATCCGTTATCTGATACACAATCTAGTGCAGTGTGTAGGGAACATAAATCCGTTATCTGACACACAATCTAGCGCAGTGTGTAGGGAACATAAATCCGTTATCTGATACACAATCTAGCGCAGTGTGAAGGGAACATAAATCCGTTATCTGATACACAATCTAGCGCAGTGTGTAGGGAACATAAATCCGCGATCTGATACACAATCTAGTGCACTGTGTAGGGAACATAAATCCGCGATCTGATACACAATCTAGTGCACTGTGTAGGGAACATAAATCCGCGATCTGATACACAATCTAGTGCACTGTGTAGGGAACATAAATCCGTTATCTGATACACAATCTAGCGCAGTGTGTAGGGAACATAAATCCGTTATCTGATACACAATCTAGCGCAGTGTGTAGGGAACATAAATCCGTTATCTGATACACAATCTAGCGCAGTGTGTAGGTAACATAAATCCGTTATCTGATACACAATCTAGCGCAGTGTGTAGGGAACATAAATCCGTTATCTGATACACAATCTAGTGCACTATGTAGGGAACATAAATCCGTTATCTGATACACAATGTAGTGCACTGTGTAGGGAACATAAATCCGTTATCTGATACACAATGTAGTGCACTGTGTAGGGAACATAAATCCGTTATCTGATACACAATCTAGTGCACTGTGTAGGGAACATAAATCCGTTATCTGATACACAATCTAGCGCAGTGTGTAGGGAACATAAATCCGTTATCTGATACACAATCTAGTGCACTATGTAGGGAACATAAATCCGTTATCTGATACACAATGTAGTGCACTGTGTAGGGAACATAAATCCGCGATCTGATACACAATCTAGCGCAGTGTGTAGGGAACATAAATCCGTTATCTGATACACAATCTAGTGCACTATGTAGGGAACATAAATCCGTTATCTGATACACAATGTAGTGCACTGTGTAGGGAACATAAATCCGCGATCTGATACACAATCTAGTGCACTGTGTAGGGAACATAAATCCGTTATCTGATACACAATCTAGCGCACTGTGTAGGGAACATAAATCCGCGATCTGATACACAATCTAGCGCAGTGTGTAGGGAACATAAATCCGTTATCTGATACACAATCTAGCGCAGTGTGTAGGGAACATAAATCCGTTATCTGATACACAATCTAGCGCAGTGTGTAGGGAACATAAATCCGTTATCTGATACACAATCTAGCGCAGTGTGTAGGGAACATAAATCCGTTATCTGATACACAATCTAGCGCAGTGTGTAGGGAACATAAATCCGTTATCTGATACACAATCTAGCGCAGTGTGTAGGGAACATAAATCCGTTATCTGATACACAATCTAGCGCAGTGTGTAGGGAACATAAATCCGTTATCTGATACACAATATAGCGCAGTGTGTAGGGAACATAAATCCGTTATCTGATACACAATCTAGCGCAGTGTGTAGGGAACATAAATCCGTTATCTGATACACAATCTAGCGCAGTGTGTAGGGAACATAAATCCGTTATCTGATACACAATCTAGCGCAGTGTGTAGGGAACATAAATCCGCGATCTGATACACAATCTAGCGCAGTGTGTAGGGAACATAAATCCGTTATCTGATACACAATCTAGTGCACTATGTAGGGAACATAAATCCGCAATCTGATACACAATCTAGTGCACTATGTAGGGAACATAAATCCGTTATCTGATACACAATGTAGTGCACTGTGTAGGGAACATAAATCCGCGATCTGATACACAATCTAGCGCAGTGTGTAGGGAACATAAATCCGTTATCTGATACACAATCTAGTGCACTATGTAGGGAACATAAATCCGTTATCTGATACACAATGTAGTGCACTGTGTAGGGAACATAAATCCGCGATCTGATACACAATCTAGTGCACTGTGTAGGGAACATAAATCCGTTATCTGATATACAATCTAGTGCACTGTGTAGGGAACATAAATCCGCGATCTGATACACAATCTAGCGCAGTGTGTAGGGAACATAAATCCGTTATCTGATACACAATCTAGCGCAGTGTGTAGGGAACATAAATCCGTTATCTGATACACAATCTAGCGCAGTGTGTAGGGAACATAAATCCGTTATCTGATACACAATCTAGCGCAGTGTGTAGGGAACATAAATCCGTTATCTGATACACAATCTAGCGCAGTGTGTAGGGAACATAAATCCGTTATCTGATACACAATCTAGCGCAGTGTGTAGGGAACATAAATCCGTTATCTGATACACAATCTAGCGCAGTGTGTAGGGAACATAAATCCGTTATCTGATACACAATATAGCGCAGTGTGTAGGGAACATAAATCCGTTATCTGATACACAATCTAGCGCAGTGTGTAGGGAACATAAATCCGTTATCTGATACACAATCTAGCGCAGTGTGTAGGGAACATAAATCCGTTATCTGATACACAATCTAGCGCAGTGTGTAGGGAACATAAATCCGCGATCTGATACACAATCTAGCGCAGTGTGTAGGGAACATAAATCCGTTATCTGATACACAATCTAGTGCACTATGTAGGGAACATAAATCCGCAATCTGATACACAATCTAGTGCACTATGTAGGGAACATTAATGTGTTTGTGATGCGAACAGTTAGCTTAATAGCCCAGTTAGCAGCTCCTAAAAGTTCTGTTATCACCCATAATCCTTTGGTGTGTGCGAGAGGTTTTTTATTTCTTTTTTTTTTTTCCTTCGGAGGTTCTTGCCTTTTTCTTCTTGTTGTTCTTACCTCCCTGAAATGAGTTTTTGCAACTTGGAATGTCTGCTTTGTAGAGTTAAACTATATATTCGTTGTGGAACTACTTTTTGGCAGAAGGTATTGTCAATATTAAAGCATATTTATTATTAAATTCAGGGCTTCTTTGATTTATTTTCTTTATTTATTTTGTAAAAACTGTTGTATAAAAGCAATAGAACACTTGAGGTCGTGTGTTATCGCGAATAACATCACGGCTGTGATTCGGTCGCAGGCACGAGCCGAAGGCGAGGGATAACACACTCCCTCTCGTGTTCTATTGCTTAAATATATATATGATCCGACATCATTCTGATCGTGTCATTTTCTGCTCTCTAATAACGCTCCGGCCGTCTTAACCCGCAGCGCAGACAATGGGTAAATGTTCCAGCCAGCTTCCGGCGTAGTGATGAAGCGTCGCTCCCTACTTTGGATTGTAGTCTCACTTAAAATGGTGGAATACCCTACGTAGTGCACTTCACAGGAACAGATAATGTGAATGGAACGCTCCTACAGAATTGGCGCTAATGATTGTAAGAACCGCTTTCTGAACCAATCAGACCTTCTGATTTTAACTTTTAGTAAGAAATGCTGTTATTTGCATTTATTCAGTTTGCGTCACACAGATGATGTGTTAATGAAACGCTTGATTGGCTTTCTAACGAGTTTGTGTTTTACTTCACAACCGGGAAACGTTTGGAGGTTTTTAATTATAAGCACATTTACAAAATAACGGATTATATTCCTAATGGGACACACGGTTATACATTTAACAGCATCTGGAAGAACATAAGCTAAGGTAAGCAGTGGTTATGATTTTTTTTTGCTGTGTTTTGGATTTTGGCTGCTGTGCTGTGATTTATCGTGCGCTTTTTTGCAATGAAAACAAAACGTATCAGTTTAAGCTTTTAACTGATACCTAGGTACGTATAGGCACTAAGTAAAACGGCAAAATACAGTTGCTAATCTGTTGTTTTTTATCTGGACTTACATATTATTTGTATATTTCTACTCTACATTTCTAATATATGTTTTGTGTATATTATATTGACTCGTGACTTGACCCGGACTCGTATTTTGTGACTTGTGAACATCTCTGCTGAGAGCGCACTGATAAATGTGCCTCCTAATGGCTAGACTGTACTGTTCCATACTTTTCCAAACAGATACTGACAGACACACATACACAGATTACCTGTTCTCCTTGCCGTTCTGCAATAATGAGTGTCTATCGGTGCTGGATCGATCCGTACATACGTATGTGTTCCTGCGGGTTATGGTACTTGCTGTTAAGTTGTTCTACAAAGCAGAAAAAAGAAGAAGAAGCAAAAAGTGATAAGCAAACATTCCTAACATAAATGTTAACTGTAAACCTTAAGCTATGACTAAAATGTATTTGTATGTATGTATCTCTTAATGTTTGCCTTTGATGCCTGAAACACACTTATTTAGTGGAAGAAATAGTCAGTCAGTTTAAAAAGATCATTGCAAACAATCTTTTCCATCTACCATACATAATATTGTGAAACAATTCAGTAAATCCAGAGACATTTCAATCTATGCAGGGCAGTGCACTGTTAAATGCCACACTTAGACCACACTGCATAAGAATGTACCAAAAGACAGTTAAAACGTGCTGTGATCAGACGAGTACACATTTCAACGTGTTTTGGGAAAACCAGACATTGAGTTCTTTGAGCCAAAGATGAATAGGACCATACAGGAAGTCAACGTCTGTCATGGTATGAGGATGCATCAATGCCCACAGCATAGGCGACATAGGCGTATATTGGGACATATGCTCCCATCAATTAAGGCATCATCTTTTCCTGGGAAAGACAATACCAGGCCTCATTTTGCACATGCTAAAACAGCGTGGCTTCACAGACACAGAGGGCATGTGTCTGACTGATCTGTGTGCAGTCTAGATCTGTACGGCACATCATAAAGAGGAGAATCTGACAACGATGACTAAAGATTGAGCAGCTAAAGTATTGCATCAAACAAGAAACGTATAAAAACTCCACCTGCCAAACTGCAAGAATCAGAGTAGCAAGACATTGTCACGATTATTTATATTGCTGATCTTAAAACCTACTGATCTCTGAATAAGCTAAAAAAAAATTGGGTTACGACTCAATAACAACCCCTAATTTGCGTCAGCTCTCTGTCTTTATTTGCTCAGCTGCTCCCGTTAGGGGTCGCTGGCGGATCGTGATCCGCATTATTGATTTGGCACAGTTTTGACACAACCCTCCCAATTTATCCGGCCTTCGGACCGGCACTACAATGCACTGGTTTATGCATCCTAGCAGCTAGGTACCTATAGGACAATTCTGGCTGCATGTTTTTGGACTGTGGGAAGAAACCGGAGCACCCGGAGGAAACCCACACAGACACGGGGAGAACATGCAAACTCTGCACTGAAAGGACCCGGACCGCCCGACCTGGGGATCTTTTTGCTGTGAGGCCACTGTGCTGCCCTAATTTGTGTCAGCTGTGATGTGTTAAATAAGCACCTCCCAGAGAGGTGTGTTGCAACTATGGCAAAAACTAAGGAGCTGTCACAAATGCTATGAGAGATTTAATGCAATTTAATACAAGTAACAAATATTTTATATTTCAGAAGGTTTGGCAGAAAATAATTACTTAAGTATGATAGTACGGTTTGAATTAGGGGTCGACAAAGAGGATCATTCTGGTCCTCATACATTATTTTATACCGGATGCCAAATTGTGTTCATTTTCCAATGCCTAGGCTGTTAAAGTGCATCTCAAATTGCAGTGTGTCAGCAATTAGCTAGTCAATTTCCTATTAATTAGGGTAAAGATGTCAAGATTTTAGAAGGCAATTTTTATTATTAAAACATTTGTAATTATTACCAAATATTAAAACAGTTTAAACTACTATTTTAGATGTATTTCTATGCCTTACATAAAACTTTTAACAGTGTTATGTTGGATGTACTACTGGTGGGTAGAATAACAGCATTCTTTATTAAAAATATCATAACAGCTATTAAGGTACTAAGGTTTTCTCACTGGGGTGACGATGGTATCCTTGCGATGGTTAGGAATCTCTGATTTGTTTGGATTGTTAGCTGAGCTGACCATAGGGCTTGATGGAGGAATGGTACGGCTGCTGGCCTTCCTTGCAGCCAAACGCTCCTCCTTGAGATCAGATTCTCCCGCAGTGGTGGGGCTACGCTTAGGTTGAGCTGTCGCAACTGCAGGACCACCTAAAACACACACACACACACAACACCAGACAGTCATCAGAAAGCCTGAAAGATTAAAAAACCTTCGGTGTAGTGTAGTGTCTCAATAAAAAACTAAGGCTCACAGAAGTCACTGTGCCGTCTCTGACGGTGGTATGTAGAGGCACTGCGTTGGGGTTTGCTATGGGTGGAGGCAGACGTTGAGCTTGATGACGAGGTGGAAGAGTGTTTACTGGTACCGTTGGTTATGGGACTGGGTCGAACCCGTGCTAGAGATAGAGTACTGCTTGATCTTGAGTCACTGCCATCCTGTAAAGGGAAACAGGGTTAAACAGGGTATGCACACAAACCCTTCATAATATTTATTAATTTATTAGGATTTTAACGTCATGTTTTACACTTTGGTTACATTCATGACAGAAAGTTCACAAGTCGAATGTCAAACACAGTCATGGCCAATTTTGTATCTCCAATTCACCTCACTTGCATGTCTTTAAACTGTGGCAGGAAATCTGAACCACCACTCAACAATAGCTGATATAACCACATGGGTGAGGGATTACTTTGGCAAACCTTTGTCAAGCGCTACAGTACAGAGTTACATGCACAAATACCACTTAATACTTTACTGTGCAAAAAAAGAAGCCTTATGTTAACCCTGTCCAGAAGCGACGTCGACTTCTCTGGGCTCAAAGGCATCTAGGATGGACCATCACACAGTGGTAACGTGTATTGTGGTCAGATGAATCAGCATTCCAGGTCTTTTTTTTGGAAAAAATGGACATCGTGTGCTCCGGACCAAAGACGAGAAGGACCATCAAGACAGGGTCTGTCATGGTATGGGGCGGTGTCAGTGCCCTTGGCAAAGGTCATTTACCAACAGTTGAGAAAATCTGAGCTGCTGGAGGAAACCCACACAGACACACAGGGTGTGTTCGAAAAGCTAGCTCTCTCTCTACATAGGCAGCATTTTACATCATCCTGTGCGCGCTCCCGAGAAGGAGGCTGTTCGAAGTCCTAGATGCCTTAATATCCTCACTACTGAGGCATCTTAACATTTCAATGTTATTTTGACCCAAGAACGAGTGAGCATCGGAAGCATCCTTAGTGATCGAGGCAACCCCAGAATTCAGTGCGGCAGCTCTTCTCTCACAGAAAAATAATAAAAACATGGCTGACGGGGCGGAGAAACGAACGAGTTATTTTCAAACGTCAATAAATTATTACTGATTTTTAACTTGTATAAACTTGTACATGTGTTTTTATTTGAAAGTTACCTAAGTTGAAAGTTATCTAACCGTTTTCGGTACACGGCGGGAGATAGGGAGAAGAGAGTTAGTTGACATGCTAGCGTGTTGTGCTACCCCATCCCATGGGTTTGAATGACTAAATGCTAAATGCGAAACCCGATGGAATCGCTGTCTAAGTAGTGCGTTCGAATAACCTGACTTATAAGTCGTTGACTAATTAGAATCCTCTCTACTGAGGCAGCTGCCTATGTAGTCGGTAAGACAGCAAGGCGGCTCCCTAGGTTTTCGAACACACCCACAGAGAACATGCAAACTCCACACTTCTTGCTGTGAGGCGACAGTGCTACCCACTGAGCCCCCGTGTCACCCCCCTTTCAGAATAAAAAAATCCAGGAATTTTAGGATCCTTGCCTCGCTCTTGCGGCCCAGCAGCAGGTATGTAGCAGTGATCTCGTTGTACTTTTGAGAGGTCAAGGCTTCCCTGATCTCTTCGCGTGTGTAACCCATACCAACCATTACATCTGGATTATAAGAGGAGAACAGAGAAACACAAAACAAATTAAAACCCAGACAAAGATGGCAATGCTTTCTAATAGGTGAACCTGAATGCAGTTTAAAACAAATACAGGGAAGCTTGGAGATGCTATAAAGTATATTAATTAAGTATCTATCTATCTATCTATCTATCTATCTATCTATCTATCTATCTATCTATCATCAGAGCAGCGGGACATTTTTAGCACGGCTAAAGAAAATTTACACTTACGCAGAAAAGAGACTTACCTATCCGCTCAGTGTCATTATAGTCCTCCACAGGCTCTATGTGTGGCTTCAGCTCATTGCTTTCATATCCAACATTCAACCATTTATCCTTCATAATTTGCTAGAGAAGAAACAGACAGAAATTAATGGATTACACTACATTTTAATATTATTATTAAACTAAAAGCTACCTGTGTTGGGAAAAGTTAAGGAACTCCCGAGCATTGCGTTTCTAATCAGTCAGGTGCATCTATTTTATACAATCAGTTGCAAAACATATACACCATACTGCCAAAAGTATTCACTCACCCATCCAAATCATTGAATTCAGGTGTTCCAATCACTTCCATGGCCACAGGTGTATAAAACCAAGCACCTAAGCATGTAGACTGCTTCTACAAACATTAGTGAAAGAATGCCACCTGTGCAACAAGTCCAGTCGTGACCTCGCTACTAAATATTCAACAGTCAACTGTGGTAGCCACGTAAAATGACAGAGCGGGTCGGCGGATGCTGAGGCGCATATTGAGCAGAGGTCGCCAACTTTCTGCAGAGTCGATCGCTACAGACCTCCAAACTTCATGTGGCCTTCAGATTAGCTCAAGAACAGCGTGTAGAGAGCTTCATGGAACGGGTTTCCACAGCCGAGCGCAATGCAAAGCGTCGTATGTAGTGGTGTAAAGCACGCCGCCACTGGACTGTAGAGCAGTGGAGACGCGTTCTCTGGAGTGACGGATCACGCTTCTCTGCTTGGCGGTTGCCAGGAGAACGGTACTTGTCTGACTGCATTGTGCCGAGTGTAAAGTTTGGTGGAGGGGGGATTATGGTGTGGGGTTGTTTTTCAGGAGTTGGGCTCGGCCCCTTAGTTCCAGTGAGAGTTTGGACAATTTCATGCTCCCAACTTTGTGGGAACAGTTTGGGGATGGCCCCTTCCTGTTCCAACATGACTGCGCACCAGTGCACAAAGCAAGGTCGATAAAGACACGGATGAGCGAGTCTGGTGTGGAAGAACTTGACTGGTCCTTTGGGATGAATTAGAGCGGAGACTGTGAGCCAGGCCTTCTCGTCCAACATCAGTGCCTGACCGCACGCTTCTGGAAGAATGGTCAAAAATTCCCATAAACACACTCCTAAACCTTGTGGAAAGCCTTCCCAGAAGAGTTGAAGCTGTTATAGCTGTAAAGTGTGGGCCGACATCATATTAAACCCTATGGATTAAGAATCATATTCATATGTGTGTGAAGGCAGACGAGCGAATACTTTTGGCAATATAGTGTATCTTCGTTTTAAAAATGAACCAAAGTCTGCCTGCTTAGGTCCTCGAATTATCTGGTGTGTGAACAACTTTTTCTCCAAGTCACCTTGCTAAACCGAACAAGTTGTGGCACATTAAAAAAAGAGGATTATCTATCTACAGTATTATCCAGGGTAGAGGTTCTGCTTCAGCAATGTGCAATTTCCAGGACTGGTCCACATGCCTGCGCAAGTGGTGATTCTCTGTCTGTGATAGGCTCTCTGTGGGAACCCAACACTGCTATGTGATAAGAGGTGGGTGCAAATTGGACACGTGTCGAAGGGGGCGTATTGTGATCCAGCTCTCATTGATCAGATCAAGGGTTAGCAAGCGGCAGCGGATATACAGTTGGAAAGTGGAAATAAATACATTGGGAGATAAACTGGGAAACATCCAGAAAAAAGCTGACCATGCTTCTTAATTAAACCAGATTTTGCCATTTTGACAAGCCACTGTCTTCTTCTTGTCCTCAGCCTTTGTCCCGTTTTTGGATTACGGGGGTCGGCATTTCTGGCTTCTTCCCGTCAGGGGTCGCCGGCGGGATTTGGCACAGTTTTTACGCCGGATGCCCTTCCTGACACAACCCTCCCTATTTTATCCGGGCTAGGGACCGGCACTGCAGTGCACTGGTCTGTGCATCCAGCGGCTAGGTAGGTACCTATAGGACAATTCGGTGTTTCCAATTAGCCTGGTGGCATGTTTTTGGACTGTGGGAGGAAACCGGAGCACCCGGAAGAAGACCCACACGGACACGGGGAGAACATGCACACTCCGCACAGAAAGGACCCGGACCGCCCCACCTGGGGATCGAACCCAGGACCTTCTTGCTGTGAGGCGACAGTGCTACCCGCTAAGCCACCGTGCCGCCCCTGTCAACAACCCCCCTGTAACCCCCTCCTTTTTCTAAAAGTACAACAGATATCCTGTCCTCTACATGAACCACTTTCGTTGATAACCACTGGCTCCTCCCACGTGAGCTTGCATAATGCTTTCTAATCCCTAACATTACATTGCTTATTAGGACCCACAGTTAAAACTCGGGGGGGGGGTCTACATATTCAAATACGCTTGTTTCTCTAACGCCACGAACATTCCTGGCATGCAAAAACTTTACTTCCGTCTTTAAAGATACCTGGTGGCCATTAATAAAGAGTATACCAAAATTACTTCATATATATACTATATATACACACACTATATTGCCAAAAGTATTCATTAGTCTGCCTTCACACGCATATGAACTTGAGTGACTCCCATTCTTAATCCATAGGGTTTAATATGATGTCGGTCCACGCTTTGCAACTATAACAGCTTCAACTCTTCTGGGAAGGCTTTCCACAAGGTTTAGGAGTGTGTTTATGGGAATTTTTGACCATTTTTCTTGAAGTGCATTTGTGAGGTCAGACACTGATGTTGGACGAGGAGGCCTGGCTCGCAGTCTCCACTCTAATTCATCCCAAAGGTGTTCTATCGGGCTGAGGTCAGGACACCAGACTCGCTCATCCATGTCTTTATGGACCTTGCTTTGTGCACTGGTGCGCAGTCATGTTGGAACAGGAAGGGACCATCCCCAAACTGTTTCCACAAAGTTAGGAGCATGAAATTGTCCAAAATCTCTTGGTATGCTGAAGCATTAAGAGTTCCTTTCACTGGAACTATGGAACTCCCGAACCCCCCCCCCCCCCACTTTACACTTGGCACAATGCAATCAGACAAGTACCGCTCTCCTGGCAACCGCCAAATCCAGACTCGTGGCTGAGTTGCTGTCGTTCTCAATCGCTTCCACTATGTTATAATACCACTGACAGTTGACTGTGGAATATTTAGTAGCGAGAAAGTTTCGCGACTGGACTTGTTGCACAGGTGGCATCCTATCACTGTACCACGCTGGAATTCACTGAGCTCCTGAGAGCGACCCATTCTTTCACTAATGTTTGTAGAAGCAGTCTGCATGCCCCAGCCACTTCCTGTTCCTGCCGTCTGGAAAGAGGTACCGGAACATTCGAGCCAGAACCACCAGACCTAAGAACAGTTCCTACTCACGAGCGGTTAAACTGGTCACTCCTACAACATCTACCAGAACATAACATACCCTTCTGACTGTCACTACCAAACCCTGCACAATAACTTATACACTTACACTGGACTTTGTTTACCTAAACCTAGCTGCTAAATCCACTACCTCAAATCTATGCACCTTGTCTATGCACCTTGTATTATCATTGCACCTTGTCTAAGCACCTTATGTATGGACATTTTTGGTAACCTCCCCATCCCCTCCCCCCATTGTCTTTGCACTATTGTCTTTTGTTGTCTGCACTGGAGATGTAGCCTGACAGTGTTTCTTTATACTGTACAACCCTGTATTGTATAATGACAATAAAGTTCAATTGAACTGAATAGGTGCTTGGTTTTATACACCTGTGGCCACGGAAGTGATTGGAACACCTGAATTAAATGATTTGGATGGGTGAGTGAATACTTTTGGCAATATAGTATAATATATATACAGTGTATCACAAAAGTGAGTACACCCCTCACATTTCTGCAAATATTTCATTATATCTTTTCATGGGACAACACTATAGACATGAAACTTGGATATAACTTAGAGTAGTCAGTGTACAGCTTGTATAGCAGTGTAGATTTACTGTCTTCTGAAAATAACTCAACACACAGCCATTAATGTCCAAATAGCTGGCAACATAAGTGAGTACACCCCACAGTGAACATGTCCAAATTGTGCCCAAATGTGTCGTCGTCCCTCCCTGGTGTCATGTGTCAAGGTCCCAGGTGTAAATGGGGAGCAGGGCTGTTAAATTTGGTGTTTTGGGTACAATTCTCTCATACTGGCCACTGGATATTCAACATGGCACCTCATGGCAAAGAACTCTCTGAGGATGTGAGAAATAGAATTGTTGCTCTCCACAAAGACGGCCTGGGCTATAAGAAGATTGCTAACACCCTGAAACTGAGCTACAGCATGGTGGCCAAGGTCATACAGCGGTTTTCCAGGACAGGTTCCACTCGGAACAGGCTTCGCCAGGGTCGACCAAAGAAGTTGAGTCCACGTGTTCGGCGTCATATCCAGAGGTTGGCTTTAAAAAATAGACACATGAGTGCTGCCAGCATTGCTGCAGAGGTTGAAGACGTGGGAGGTCAGCCTGTCAGTGCTCAGACCATACGCCGCACACTGCATCAACTCGGTCTGCATGGTCGTCATCCCAGAAGGAAGCTGACGCACAAGAAAGCCTGCAAACAGTTTGCTGAAGACAAGCAGTCCAAGAACATGGATTACTGGAATGCCCTGTGGTCTGACGAGACCAAGATAAACTTGTTTGGCTCAGATGGTGTCCAGCATGTGTGGCGGCGCCCTGGTGAGAAGTACCAAGACAACTGTATCTTGCCTACAGTCAAGCATGGTGGTGGTAGCATCATGGTCTTGGGCTGCATGAGTGTTGCTGGCACTGGGGAGCTGCAGTTCATTGAGGGAAACATGAATTCCAACATGTACTGTGACATTCTGAAACAGAGCATGATCCCCTCCCTTCGAAAACTGGGCCTCATGGCAGTTTTCCAACAGGATAACGACCCCAAACACAACCTCCAAGATGACAACTGCCTTGCTTAGGAAGCTGAAGGTAAAGGTGATGGACTAAACCCAATTGAGCACCTGTGGCGCATCCTCAAGTGGAAGGTGGAGGAGTTCAAGGTGTCTAACATCCACCAGCTCCGTGATGTCATCATGGAGGAGTGGAAGAGGATTCCAGTAGCAACCTGTGCAGCTCTGGTGAATTCCATGCCCAGGAGGGTTAAGGCAGTGCTGGATAATAATGGTGGTCACACAAAATATTGACACTTTGGGCACAATTTGGACATGTTCACTGTGGGGTGTACTCACTTATGTTGCCAGCCATTTAGACATTAATGGCTGTGTGTTGAGTTATTTTCAGAAGACAGTAAATCTACACTGCTATACAAGTTGTACACTGACTACTCTAAGTTATATCCAAGTTTCATGTCTATAGTGTTGTCCCACGAAAAGATATAATAAAATATTTGCAGAAATGTGAGGGGTGTACTCACTTTTGTGATACACTGTATATATATATACACAATGCAACACTTAAATACCTTCAGAAAATAAATCTTACTTACCTCTAGGGTACAGCGCTTGGCAGGGTTGAGCACCAAAAACCTGCGCAGGATCCCCTCACAATCAGTGGACATGTAGAACGGAACTCGATACTTTCCTCTCAGCACACGCTCACGCAGTTCCTAATGGAGATGAATGGAGTTTAGCTTTTTATAAAACACACCATCTGACTGGGCCTGTCTTAACATGTACATTGGGCCTCCAGACACATTTAGACAAAGAAAAGACGCTTAACCTACTTTGCAATAACTTCAAAGATAAAAGGAAAGGAATGCCTGAACTCTACATACATGTGCATTAACAAGTATGTACACTAAAGACTCGTGTGTTAGGTTACTTTTTGATCCACCTGAGCAAGTACACATTAGACCTTGTGTAAAAGCAGTATCAGCAGAAAAGACAACACAAACCTTTAGGTTTTGGCCATCAAAGGGCAGTGATCCGCTGACCAGTGTGTACAGGATGACCCCCAGGCTCCAGATGTCTACCTCAGGCCCATCGTACTTCTTGCCCTGAAAGAGCTCTGGAGCGGCGTAAGGTGGGCTGCCGCAAAACGTGTCCAGCTTACTGCCCAGCGTGAACTCGTTACTAAAACCAAAGTCTGCTATTTTGATGTTGGAGTCTGCATCGAGCAGGAGGTTCTCTGCCTGAAAAGGAAAAAGATCAAGGGAATGGCAGGGAAGGAAAAGACAGAGCAAGTGTAAAGATGAGCAATGTTCTTATAACACTGTGAGTGAGATATAATGCTTATGATGAGAAGCCTGAAGTATAGGTGACACTGGAGACAACACTTACCTTCAGGTCCCTGTGAACAATCTTCTTCTGATGACAGTAGTGAACTGCAGAAACGATCTTAAACAGGGATAAAAGAAAATACTTTAAGAAAAATATAATTACCTTTCAATTAATTCACTAACGAGCCTGGAACATGCTTTTTGATCCGTAAGGGTTAAGGTGGCAACAAGCTGAAAAGGTCAGCCCAGACTTTTCTATCGCGAGCTCTACCTGGGGCATCCCTATATGTTCCCTTGTCAACTGCGAGATACACACCGATCAGCCATAACATTAAAACCACCTTCTTTCAACACTAACTGTCCATTTTATCAGCTCCACTTACCATATAGGAGCACTTTGTAGTTCTACAATTACTGACTGTAGTCCATCTGTTTCTCTGCATGCTTTGTTAGCCCCCTTTCATGCTGTTCTTCAATGGTCAGGTATTATTTAGGTGGTGGATCATTCTCAGCACTGCAGTGACACTGACATGGTGGTGGTGTGTTAGTGTGTGTTGTGCTGGAATGAGTGGATCAGACACAGCAGCGCTGCTGGAGTTTTTAAACACTTCACTGTCACTACTGGACTAAGAATAGTCCACCAACCAAAAATATCCAGCAACAGCGCCCCGTGGGTAGCGTCCTGTGACCACTGATGAAGGTCTAGAAGATGACCAACTCAAACAGCAGTAATAGATGAGCGATTATCTCTGACTTTACATCTACAAGGTGGACCAACTAGGTAGGAGTGTCTAATAGAGTGAACAGTGAGTGGACACGGTATTTAAAAACTCCAGCAGCACTGCTGTGTCTAATCCACTCATACCAGCACAACACACACTAACACACCACCACCATGTCAGTGTCAGTGCAGTGCTGAGAATGATCCACCACCCAAATAATACCTGCTCTGTTGTGGTCCTGACCATTGTAGAACAGGGTGAAAGTGGGCTAACAAAGCATGCAGAGAAACAGATGGACTACAGTCAGTAATTGTAGAACTACAAAGTGCTTCTATATGGTAAGTGGAGCTGATAAAATGGACAGTGAGTGTAGAAACAAGGAGGAGGTGGTACTTTACTAATCTACTAGGTTGTTACACAACATAGATTAGTCAGTAACAGATCCCATTACCAGTTAGAAACTAAACAAAAAGATAAAAGTAAAATCTTTTAGTCATGATTAGCATAACCATAATTTTAAATTTGTAACATACCTGCCGAAATTTAGCACGGGCCTCCTTTTCCTTCATTCTTCCATGGGCTACGAGGTAGTCAAACACTTCACCTGTCATGGAAAGAGCGCAAGAGAAACACAAATAAATTACATAATGCGTATGCCTTAATAGCACACCAGTAAAACAGAGATCCAATTTCAATGCATACAATCCTTGGTAAAACCAAGATGTGCATTAGGTCTGCAGCACAATGTACATTGTGATTGAAATACAGTTGTATTCAACTGATAAGCTTCATTTATTTATTTATTGATTTACACTAATTGCTTTATAGGCGGCACAGCCTCACAGCAAGAAGGTCCTGGCTTCGATTCCACATGTTCTCCATGTGTCTGCGTGGGTTTCCTCCGGGAGCATACAGTCAGATTAATTGAAGACACTGAATTGCCCTATAGGTGAATGGGTGTGTGTGTGTGTATGTGTGTCTGCCCTGCGATGAACTGGCGCCCCGTCCAGGGTGTTACTGTGTGCCTTGCGCCCATTGAAAAGCTGGGATAGGCTATAGCACTACTGCAATTCCTTACTGCACGGACTTCCCGCCAAAACCCTCCGTCCCCTGCAAACTATACAAAATGCAGCTGCTCGGGTCCTGACATTTACCCGAAAGTTTGACCACATCACCCCTGTTTTGGAAGAACTACATTGGCTGCCAATTTCCATGCGCATTAAATATAAAATTAATGCTCCCGCCTATCTTACTAAACTCCTCACACATCACACACCATCACGCAAACTAAGGTCGTCAGACACGAATCAACTATCTGTTCCTAGATTTAGGATGTCCACTATGGGCGGCAGATCCTTCAGCGTTGCCGCCCCAACACTCTGGAACTCTCTGCCCTCGACTCTTCGCTCTATTTCTTCTCTTTCTGCTTTCAAGGTGTCTCTAAAAACCCATCTCTTCTCACAACATTTTCATTCTACTTCTTGAACTTATATCTCTAACCTATCCTTACTCACTGTCGGTTTGTTTTTGTTTTGTTTTTGTTTTTGTTTTGTTTTGCCTTGTCTTGTTTTGCGTGTTGTCGTTTGTTTTCACTTTTTATTACTGTACAGCGACCTTGAGCTTGGTGAAAGGCGCTATATAAGTTGAACTTATTATTATAGCAACCCCCCTGTGACCCTGATTGGATAAGCGGTTAAGAAAGTGAGTGAGCAATTGCTTCATGGTCAGGGTTGCTGTAAATCTGGGGCAACCCAAAAACAATAGGCGCAAGAACAAAAAACACCCTGGGAAGGGCACCAATCCCTTGCAGGGCAACACACTTACTCATTCATGCACTTTTAACATACTCACTCTCCCACTTACACTCTTATACTCACACACTTCTGGACACCAAGACTAAACCTAGCACCGCGACTATAAGGCTGAAGTAAGTTGAGAAAGAACAGGGTTAAAATAAGCGGGTTCTGGCAGAACTGTGCCCTATGCTTTAATGCTGGTGGTGCACTTAAGGTGGAGAATGTACACCGATCAACCATAACATTAAAACCACCTCCTTGTTTCTACACTCACTGTCCATTTTATCAGCTCCACTTATCATATAGAAGCACTTTGTAGTTCTACAATTACTGAATGTAGTCCATCTGTTTCTCTGCATGCTTTGTTAGCCCACTTTCACGCTGTTCTTCAATGATCAGGACCCCCACAGGACCACCACAGAGCAGGTATTATTTGGGTGGTGGATCATTCTCAGCACTGCAGTGACACTGACATGGTGGTGGTGTGTTAGTGTGTGTTGTGCTGGTATGAGTGAAGAAGACACACCTCACTGTCACTGCTGGACTGAGAATAGTCCACCAACCAAAAACACCCAGCCAACAGCGCCCCGTGGGCAGCGTCCTGTGACCACAGATGAAGGTCTAGAAGATGACCAACTCAAACAGCAGCAATAGATGAGCGATCGTCTCTGACTTTACGTCTACAAGGTGGACCAACTACATAGGAGTGGACAGTGAGTGGACACGGTATTTAAAAACTCCAGCAGTGCTGCTGTGTCTGATCCACTCATACCAGCACAACACACACTAACACACCACCACCATGTCAGTGTCACTGCAGTGCTGAGAATGATCCACCACCCAAATAATACCTGCTCTGTGGTGGTCCTGACCATTAAAGAACAGGGTAAAAAGAGGTTAAAAAAGTATGTAGTAAAACAGATGGACTACAGTCAGTAATTGTAGAACTATGAAGTGCTTTTATATGGTAAGTGGAGCTGATAAAATGGACAGTGAGTGTAGAAACAAGGAGGTGGTTTCAGTGTTATGGCTGAGTGATAGAAATTCTCAGATACACAGTGCATGTCTGTTCTTGTATATGCCACAGCTGGAGGTGACATACAGTTAATAACAGAGAGTTGAATGTACATGAAATAGCTTGTCAGTTTACATATTAATAGCAGAAAAGTCTTTAAAACACCTTATTCATATATATATATATAGTCAAGGTTTTAAGTCAAAGCAAAACAATATAAAAACCTATTTCTACATACATTCTACATTAGGCATAACATTAAAACCACCTCCTTGTTTCTACACTCACTGTCCATTTTATCAGCTCCACTTACCATATAGAAGCACTTTGTATTCTACAATTACTGACTGTAGTCCATCTGTTTCTCTGCATATCTTTTTTAGCCTGCTTTCACCCTGTTCTTCAATGGTCAGGACCCCCACAGGACCCCTACAGAGCAGGTATTATTTAGGTGGTGGATGATCCTCAGCACTGCAGTGACAATGACATGATGGTGGTGTGTTAGTGTTTGTTGTGCTGGTGTGAGTGGATCAGAGATCGTGTCCACTCACTGTCCACTCTATTAGACACTCCTACCTAGTTGGTCCACCTTGTAGATGTAAAGTCAGAGACGATCGCTCATCTATTGCTGCTGTTTGAGTTGGTCATCTTCTAGACCCTCATCAGTGCTCACAGGACGCTGCCCATGGGGCGCTGTTGGCTGGATGTTTTTGGTTGGTGGACTATTCTCAGTCCAGCAGTGACAGTGAGGTGTTTAAAAACTCCATCAGCATTTCTGTGTCTTATCCACTCATACCAGCACAACACACACTAACACACCACCACCATGTCAGTGTCACTGCAGTGCTGAGAATGATCCACCACCCAAATAATACCAGCTCTGTGGTGGTCCTGTCCATTGAAGAACAGCATGAAAGGGGGCTAACAAAGCATGCAGAGAAACAGATGGACTACAGTCAGTAATTGTAGAACTACAAAGTGCTTCTATATGGTTGGTGGAGCTGGCAAGAAGGTGGTTTAAAGGTTATGGCTGATCAGTGTATATGCACATGGAGGCAATACATTTACATGTACTTGATGGTGTGCAGACAGACAGATCTGAAGGCTACTTACCACCACTGGCATACTCCATAACAAGGTAAAGCGTCTTCTCTGTTTCAATCACTTCAAAGAGTTGAACTGTAAAGGCAAAAACACAGAATTCAGAGAAATATTCATGTATTTATTTGTGTACTTTGATTTATTTGAATGAAAAGGCATTAAATAGAGTCAAACACACATTTTTATCAGGAAAAAAACACATACTCCTGTATTAAATATAACCAGTGGTGTACAAGTACAAGTATCTTTGACAGAAGTAAAAGCCACCTTTTAGAAAATTGCTTGAGTAAAAGTCTTAAAGTATCTGATATTAAATGTACTTAAGTATTAAAAGTAGAAGTAAATGCTGTTAATAAAAACGGAAGCGGTCAGAATTTTGAAAAATATGACTATTGTTCTTTTAATCCTGTAAACCACCTTAACAATGGAGCCGACCCCACACCTACAGAAAAAGGAGGACTTCACAATAAAAGGATTTACAGAACAAAATACATTTTCTTCCTTCATCCGAACATGATTTGGCTCAAATCATGCCGATTATAATCGGCTGTTGACATCACTTGTTTGAAATCATGTAATATTTAGTTTTTTTTACGTCATTACTAGCCCTGTTCCAACTTTTTTGGAACGGGTTATAGGCCTAAAATGCATGTATATGCATGTATATGTATGTTAAGAGTTGAAATGAAGTTAACCAGACAAAACATGACATATATTGGGTTCATATAGGATGGAATAAGAGTCAATGGACATGTCTTCATGAGTTTTGCACTAAATTAATTCTAAGAAATTTTAGTGAAATGTAATATCTGGGGTTCGAATGTAATGGAAAATGGTAGCTAGATATCTAAACGATCTAAAAATGTTTTCTAACTATCAGTAATCACAAGTTAGGAACTCAACTTTCGATGCATGTATTTGTTTAAAACTTCAATATTAGCTGGTGCTTAGCCTTTAACTAACATTAGTGTGTTTGGTAAGTTTGGATGGGGAGTTTTGTTTTGAAATGACGATATTTCCTCTGACACATTTTCACTCCGATCGCGTTAATGTGCGCAAATTCGCCAAACCTGCTTGCAATCTGTGACACATCTTTCACCATTTAGCTACACAATTTCTTCTTG
Source organism: Trichomycterus rosablanca (assembly GCF_030014385.1). Lineage (NCBI taxonomy): Eukaryota > Metazoa > Chordata > Actinopteri > Siluriformes > Trichomycteridae > Trichomycterus > Trichomycterus rosablanca. The sequence continues at coordinate 19,667,807 of NC_086007.1, forward strand.
TTATTTTATAGTTAAAAGTAACAAATTTACATATGGCAAATTTCCAAAAGTACACATTTTCTTTAAAAAATGTAGTGGAGTAAAAGTAAAAGTTGCTGAAAATGTTTATACTCAAATAAAGTACAGATACTCCAAAAAATACTCAAGTACTGAAACGAAGTATTATTATGAAGTTGGGACATTTTCGAAAATGCAAGTGTAATTTACTGTCCAGTTTTCACTGTCCAGTTTAATTGAGTATTAAAGAAGGATTCATCAAAGACTCTTTGCAAGTCTTTGCGAGCAATAATGGGTTGTGGCTCATGACTATGAGCCAAACTTACGGAGAGAATTGTAAATCAGCTTAAAAAGAACATATATCAATGCAAGATTGCAAACAACTTAAGTCTTTCACCATCTAACGTACATAATATTGTGAAAAGATAGACAATCCAGAGAAATCTCCGTGTTCCAAACAAGGCTAGAAACCATTGTTGAATGAGCATGACAGTTTATGTGTAGCCCCAGGCATGCTGTCAGTATGTCAGACTAGAATAACACCTGGTGATCAAGTACTTTGACATACTTTTTAATACAGAGGAAAGCAATTTGGGACAAAGCCAAAGCAATTGGGAGTGATTAATATTACCCTCATTGTTCTGTGTGTAAAACAGGTATAAATTGTTGACGATCACATGTTTACACATGCACACACCACAACTAATCCCACACTTTGGGGAAACAGTTTACATACTGAATTGCTCATAAACATACTAGTGAAATTATATTAAATATGCTATATATCATAAAAACAGTTTAGAGTAACTTAAAAGTAACAGTGAAACAGTGACATTGACAGTAAAAGCAAACGTGTTCAAAGCACGGGACTCACCAATGTTTGGGTGGTTGAGGCTCTTCATAATCCGTACCTCTCGAAAGAGCTGAAGGAAAAACACAGTGGAAATAAAACTTTATAACATCATTCTAGAACATAATACCATTTTAGTTATTTTACACAAGGGTATCAATAAAGTCTTATCCTATCTTAAAACAAACCAGATAATTGCAATTAGAAAAGTGTACATGGAAACTGCAAATCAACTATAGTTTTATACTGATATTGGGTTGCAAACATCCCATAATTTACACCCCCAGAGGCCCCAGCTCTGGGACCCCCTGATTTTGGGTCCCAGAGACCCCAGCTAAAGTACATGATTAAAGGTGATACGGTACAGCTGACTGTCCTTTACACACACACACACACACACACCAGAGATGTTCACAAGTCACAAAATACGAGTCCGAGTCAATATAATAAACACAAAACATATATTGGAAATGTAGAGAGGAAATAAACAAATAATATATAAGTTCAGATAAAAAACAACAGATTAGTGACTGTATTTTGCCGTTTACTTAGTGCCTTTACTTTCCTAGTCATTGTGCAAATGATTAATGAATGAAATTTTTGTAACAAGTAGGTACCAGTTAAAAGCTTAAACCGACACACACGTTTTGTTTTCATTGCAAAACAAAAGCGCGTGAAAAATCACGGCACAGCGGCCAAAATCCAACCAGCCAGCAGAGGTCGTAATCGCACTAGTCTGAGAGAGAGTCCACCTCCGGCTTAGTCCCGCCCCTTATCTGAACAACAGGCCAATCGTTGTTCATGTGGCCGCTCAGCCTTAGCCAGCAAGGCAGAGCCGAGATTCGATACGATGTATTCGAGATCTCAGCTCTGGTGAACAGCGTGTTATACCATCAGCGCCAATTCTGTCGGAGCGTTCCATTCACCCCAGTTGTTCCTGTGAAGTGCACTATGTAGGGTTTTCCAGGGAGGGTTGTTTACAAGTCATTTTGTTGTTTATGAGTCATGAGTCGAGTCCGAGTCGTTTGAAACGAGTCCGAGTCGAGTCTGAAGTCGCAGTGTGTGCGACTTACGTGCGACTCGGAATCTCCGACACACACACATTTACAACATCTCCATCTCTCTCGCTCCAGGTAATTTGGTTAATTAATGTTGAACCTAATGTATTTTTATTTTACCCACAAAACACAGGGGTCCCTGGGACCCCTAAAAACAAGGTAGTCAACAGAACACATGGGTCAACAAACATGGCTCATGTCGTTGTGCCATTGTCTATCAGTGCAAATAATTTAGGTCTTTTACCATCTAATGTGCATAATATTGTGAAAAGATTTAAGTAATCTGGAAACAAGGCTGGAACCCTCTGTTAAATGTGCCTGACGTTTAAGCTCTCAGACAGCATTGCATGAGACATCAAATTCTAAATGTGTTCATATATGCAAAATACAAATAAGTACAATCACATTTTGTTTTAAAAAATTCTAGCCGCTCAGGTGGCGCAGCGGTAAAAAATTGTGTCTCTCCACATGCAACGCTAGGAGGCGCCAAACTCGTCAATGTGCGGGTGGCAAAGATGCATCCGGCTGCTGCTCATGTTTGGGAGGGGATACGGGTTAGCTTCGATCTCCTCGGTCAGGGCAGGGTTTGGCGTAGACGGAGAGGAAGCACGATGCAAATTGAACAATTGGATGCGCTAAAGGGGGAGAAAAAGGGGGGGGGGGGGAATACAAAATTCTGACATCATTCTAAAGGTTCACATAAACCAGGGCAACCGGTGGTCCAACAGACACAACAGTTCCAAAATAATCATGGGTATCCACATTTTTGGGGATTGGTCCTAATGTTTTAGCTCATCTGCGTATATACAGGAAACGACACTAAAAATGAACTTGCTATAGGTTCTTATTACAGTTGTGGGAGTCTAAAGAAACAGGACAGAGGTGCATACAATGCTGTCTCTCTAGCCAGATGTGTCAGGACAAAAGTAACACAGAGAAAATAAGAATTGAAACATAAAACATGAACGAACTGAGTGGAATGTGCTTCTAAAGGCCAGCTGGCACTGTTAGTTCTGATTTATTTCCAAAAACGCAAGACACCCGGGGAGTATAACAACGAGAATGAGAAAGGAAAGCAAGCAAGCGATTCGAAAAAGTACAAAATATGAAAAAAGAGACAGTGAGAAACCATGCGCTTCCTTCCTTAGACAGCATCCACCTCGCCGTGTCCTGTCCTGTGTATGTTTTTGTACTATCAATGATTATTTTCACACCACAGACAAGAACACTGATAAAGAACGTCATGCTGCAAAAACGATAAGTTTCAATCTGCACAATCTTTAGGCCTAGTGAAGATAAACTAATAGTATGTCCACCTAAATATACAGTGTATCACAAAAGTGAGTACACCCCTCACATTTCTGCAGATATTTAAGTATATCTTTTCATGGGACAACACTGACAAAATGACACTTTGACACAATGAAAAGTAGTCTGTGTGCAGCTTATATAACAGTGTAAATTTATTCTTCCCTCAAAATAACTCAATATACAGCCATTAATGTCTAAACCACCGGCAACAAAAGTGAGTACACCCCTAAGAGACTACACCCCTAAATGTCCAAATTGAGCACTGCTTGTCATTTTCCCTCCAAAATGTCATGTGACTCGTTAGTGTTACTAGGTCTCAGGTGTGCATAGGGAGCAGGTGTGTTCAATTTAGTAGTACAGCTCTCTCACACTCTCATACTGGTCACTGAAAGTTCCAACATGGCACCTCATGGCAAAGAACTCTCTGAGGATCTTAAAAGACGAATTGTTGCGCTACATGAAGATGGCCAAGGCTACAAGAAGATTGCCAACACCCTGAAACTGAGCTGCAGCACAGTGGCCAAGATCATCCAGCGTTTTAAAAGAGCAGGGTCCACTCAGAACAGACCTCGCGTTGGTCGTCCAAAGAAGCTGAGTGCACGTGCTCAGCGTCACATCCAACTGCTGTCTTTGAAAGATAGGCGCAGGAGTGCTGTCAGCATTGCTGCAGAGATTGAAAAGGTGGGGGGTCAGCCTGTCAGTGCACAGACCATACGCCGCACACTACATCAAATTGGTCTGCATGGCTGTCACCCCAGAAGGAAGCCTCTTCTGAAGTCTCTACACAAGAAAGCCAACAAACAGTTTGCTGAAGACATGTCAACAAAGGACATGGATTACTGGAACCATGTCCTATGGTCTGATGAGACCAAGATTAATTTGTTTGGTTCAGATGGTCTCAAGCATGTGTGGCGGCAATCAGGTGAGGAGTACAAAGATAAGTGTGTCATGCCTACAGTCAAGCATGGTGGTGGGAATGCCATGGTCTGGGGCTGCATGAGTGCAGCAGGTGTTTGGGAGTTACATTTCATTGAGGGACACATGAACTCCAATATGTACTGTGAAATACTGAAGCTGAGCATGATCCCCTCCCTCCGGAAACTGGGTCGCAGTGCAGTGTTCCAGCATGATAATGACCCCAAACACACCTCTAAGACGACCACTGCTTTATTGAAGAGGCTGAGGGTAAAGGTGATGGACTGGCCAAGCATGTCTCCAGACCTAAACCCAATAGAACATCTTTGGGGCATCCTCAAGCGGAAGGTGGAGGAGCGCAAAGTCTCGAATATCCGCCAGCTCCGTGATGTCGTCATGGAGGAGTGGAAAAGCATTCCAGTGGCAACCTGTGAAGCTCTGGTAAACTCCATGCCCAGGAGAGTTAAGGCAGTTCTGGGAAATAATGGTGGCCACACAAAATATTGACACTTCAGGAACTTTCACTAAGGGGTGTACTCACTTTTGTTGCCGGTGGTTTAGACATTAATGGCTGTATATTGAGTTATTTTGAGGGAAGAATAAATTTACACTGTTATATAAGCTGCACACAGACTACTTTTCATTGTGTCAAAGTGTCATTTTGTCAGTGTTGTCCCATGAAAAGATATACTTAAATATCTGCAGAAATGTGAGGGGTGTACTCACTTTTGTGATACACTGTAGACTTACAAAGCCTTATACTCCATTATTGTCTTTATGAAACTATAAAAAAAGAGGTGGAAACTCCAGCTGTGGGATTAAGGTAAACTTATGTCTGCAGTCATGGCCAGGTTAAGGGTTTAGTAAAATCCCAGAGGAACATCCATTAAAAAACTTGACATTGTTGTATAGATCAGTAGTGTTTTAAAGCTGTGTCTTTATGTGAAAGATATGGTTTTTCCACTTGTAGGACCTTCCTGCTGTGAGGTGACAGTGCTACCCACCGAGCTGCCTGAAAAGCACTCGTCATAGACTAGATCAGCCTTTCTCAACCGGGGTGCCGTCTGGCTTCGTCAGGGGTGCCGTCAAAACTATTCTGACGTTACTAATAGGGATACATCAATACCATTTTTTCCCAACCGAATACGAGTACAAGTACATGTATTTTTGTACTTGCCGATACCGATACCTATTTAGAATACCGTTTTTTTTTTTAAACAAAAACAGACGTGAGAAGTGACGAGAAGTTTAATGATACCACGTCCAAAAATGCACGTCAACAAGTAGCGAGTGATCAAAGTGTTTGTGCGCTGATGTGATGAAATCAAGGAGGAAAAATAAATGAATCTGAGTGGATTTGGCAACACGAATAGCATGGATTGTTCTGTAGTTAGTTGGAGGTTAATAAATATTTTTGCAATGTTGGTGTTTTGTTGTTATGTTTTGTAGAGAACGATCAGGTCAGAAATACTGTAAAACGTGTGTGTGTGCCGGTGTATTCTGATATAAACTATATTATCCCCCTGTCCCACCTGTTTACACTCCTCTCCTGCGTTTCCCATCACACCGTATCCTGCGTTCTCATTGGCTGTTCGACATGTCACTCATTCCCAGTCGCACATCTCAGATCAGATATCTGACGCAGCAACGTGCACTAGGCACACGGTATCGGATGTTTAGTATCGGAGCCTCGTTTGCGAGTACGAGTACAAGTTAATGAGCGCGGTATCGGGCAAATACCCGATACCAGTATCGGTACTCATGCATCTCTAGTTACTGATATTATGAAATAAGTTTAAAATACAAAAAAGTCAACTTATCATGAAAATGTAGACCATTAGCCGCCTCAAACATCAAAATTTGTCTCACACGCCCCTTTCCCCGTGCTACAACGTCAACACGGGTTGCGTGCGTTGCCTATAGTGATGAGTCGTTCGCGAACGATCCGATTCTATTGAACGGCTCTTTAAAATGGACAAAAGGAACCGAGTCGCGCCTCTGAGAGCCGTTATAATACATATTTACACTTCTGTGCAGTTCTTATCGGCTGTAATTCAACCATTCCGCTTCCATCAGTAGAGGGAATTAATCAGTCATAATAAGAGCTGTTAATTGTCGAAATTCAAATCACTTTTAGTATCGCGGAGAGAGCAAGCGACACACACACACACATGCAGAGAGAGAGAGCTCATTACCTCATTAATGTAAATATTATAATTTTTATTGTTATTATTTTGCACTGTTTTTATTAATATTTTATTCTATTTTATATTTTTGCACATGTAACTGTTTTGTATATATTTGTTCTTTTTTATTGTTATTTTTATTATCTCTCTGTAACTGAGCTTTGGCAATACGAATGTCCTTATTTGTCATGCCAGTAAAGCTTCTTTTGAGTTCAAGTCTGAGGGCCGTAACCGAGCTACAGAGAAACCATGCAGACAATGAGCGGTGCTAGTGGTATAATGACAAATAATTGAGAAATAAGAGGATTGTTCTGAAACCTAATGTAATGCAACCACAGTATGACTCTTCCCTGTAGTGTTTTTGTGTGTTAGCAGTCTGAGGGAGGCAGAGTGTACGTTTTTTTAATACATTTTAGACTGGGGTGACTTGAGATTTTGAATACTTTTAAAGGGTGCCGTGACTGAAAAAAGGTTGAGAAACACTGGACTAGATACAGTAAGTGACTGCATATACTCTAAAACTTTCTGGTCTAGAAGGTCAGTAAAAAAGGGAAACCCTCTTTAATGAGATCATTTATTATCTAAATTACGGTGGTAACTTGACGTCCACTAAACTCGAAATACTTGAAACTCGACACCCTTCGTGGAGAAATCTGTACCCTCACACTCAGTTTTCCTTAAATTCAACATGTTCAGCCTTAAAACTATTATTTATTTAATTTAAAATTAACAATGAACAGCCGCTTTGTTCAGCGTTTGGCTTGTGCGATGAGGCTAGTGTTCTGAGAAATCACCTTTTCCAAGTTTAAAACCCCTATCGAAAAAAAATAAAATAAATAAAGCTTAACGTGGATTAATGTATGACACAGAAACACTAAACTTAATTATTACTGCTCATAAGTTCTCTCTAACAACTAAATAGCTCTGCAGTGCTGAAGGGAAAAATGCTGCATCCAAGCTATTGGCTTAATGTTTTGTATTTTTACAAAATCAATCAAAATGAGAGAGATAATTAGTTTTACTTTAAACTTTACATTCAAAGCAAAAAAAATTTTAATGCAGTGATACACTAAAAATGAACAGAAATCTGTGTAGCAGCTTAACTTGAATATAAGAAAAAAAGTTACTTAAAAGCATTACAGTAAAACCTGAATACCAAAATAAAATGGAAAGGCTCTTTTGTTATGAAGGAAAGCCAGTTTTTAAAGTGCTTGTATTGTGACAATGGTTTGATGGACGTTTGTACACGAACTGAGTGTGTTTTGACCCTTTAGGCCTTCCATAGAACATGAAATAGCGTGCTTGACTCAACTGTCGGCTATTCGGTACCGTAACAGAAGAAGTTAATAAAGTGTTCTGCTCCCGACAATATGTGAATATACTGTGCATTTATTTCTTTATTAAGAAACCCCCTCGTGAAACTCTCACACTGCAGACGTTACACTTCACTGCTGGACTTGTTTTACTTTTCAATTTAAAGTATTTCCACACAGCGGACATGCTGACGTAACACAAAAGATCGGGATTAAGATCGGGTTTAGTAAAGCCGATTCCGATCAATTAAAAAATGCCTTGATCGGATCGGGACATCCCTAATTAATATAATACAATAGTACAATAAAACCTGCACTTTACCTTTACTTTCATATTGTTTCTCTACGCTTCTTAATCGTGAAGATGCATCTTGGAATACCGTATTCGCCCCCCCCCAAGTCAGTTTTAAACTCGTCTTGGGGAATTATTGGTGATAAAAATTTTCACAAAAATTTTGATTTTAAAGCTGCTTTTCTAAACATAGAGTGTAGCTCCATATTATAATAAAGCAATAAGCCACGAGAGGCCGTGCATTACTGTGATTTTAGCACGGGGAATGACGTTTTTTCTAAAACTTCTTTCCCCGTGCTAAAATCATAGCAGTAACGCACGACCTCGAGTGGCTTATTGCTTTTATAAAACGGCGGTCAACATAAAATATAATAAATACAACAATGTTTAATTCATAAATGTATTTATATGTAAATGCAAGGTAGTTCGATTAATAGTGTTGCTAGGCAACATGAGGGCGAACATAACATTAACTTTTTCTTTTCAGTGGCGTATTAATATGGAATGATGTGAGGTGGTCATAGGTGTGCGTTTATCGGGGATTTTACAACGGCTTCGAACGCGGCTCAGCCAATCAGATTTTAGGACCGGAACTATCCGTTTTATAATAATCTGTCTATTGACATTTTTCGGATCCCAAAATAGCAAAATAAAAACCCCTTTTTGTTTTTATTCAAAACTAAATGACCTCAGCACATGTCTACATTCCTCTTCCTTATGCAGACACATCAACCTGATAAAACCGGTATCAGAGATCGTCTGTTCCTTATTTACATTACAGACAGATAATGTATTGTAATCAATTGACCACTGTGCTCACTTTGAAAGAATTTGGTGTAGGGCTGGGCGGTCCTCGTACGGTATGGATTTTTCATATAGCGCCATACCGTAGCATAGTTAATACAAGAGCTGTAGGCTTTAATAGGCAGCAAATCATATAATGTTGTTCATCGCTAAAAGTGCTATGGAGCGCTTGAGTTAGAGTCAGCTCATGAGTTAGATACAGCGTTAGCATGACAGTGTGACAGAGGCTTCTTCAAAAAGTAAACAAAAACAGATGGAGGATGAAGAGAGGGAGACCAAAGATGCACCAGAAGAACCTGCCAAAGAAATGAGCCGCGTCGGCAGTTTAGAACCGACTAAAACACTAGCAAAGCTTATAGTATTCAAAACCTCCACTATATACCAGAGATGGGGACTAATGCCATTAGTGCATTGCACGTAATGCCAAGTTCACACTACACGACTTTCTGATTTGCCGGGTCGCTGTACAGTTCACACTACACGACTGGATCTCTTGCACTCGGGAGTCTTTCAGTCAGTGTGTATATACAGTGTGTATAGTGAGTGTGAGTTATCACACACCGGTGGACCGAGTAGCTGGTGTTGTCATTTTCTGAATTTCAATGTGGTTGGGTGATTCGCTGTGGGCGTGTCATGTTCCGATGTTCCTGTGGGGCGTGGGCATGGCCACCTGAGTTTCCCATTGTTACAGGGGGCAGTGTAGGCATATGTCCCTGTGTGAACAAGTGTGTGGATTGTTGTACCACCTGCTCCACTAATGCACTAATGCCTGCAACAACCGAGAAAGGAAAAAAAGAAAACCAGAACAAGCTGGGGACAGCAATGCACGTGTGGCAACCCACCCCACTGACTGGTACAGGCTGTGCCCAGAACGAGTTCAAACAGGGGGGGCCCACTCTAAAAAAAGAACCGTCATGCTGCCTCTGGGGCAGCTCGGTTTTCCAGTAGGGTTTCTTAGTGACGACTGGAACAAACCTGGCATCACTGCATCAAAGGAAAACAGGTTGCTGAGCACATTTGTGATGAAGAAACTGTGATAAACACTTCCATCTAAAGCAAATTAACACTCAACAAGGCACAGGTGACTGTCAGTTAAGAGGAATTGACACCTCAATCATCTGCACCTCAATGCACCATCTGCTTGTCACATGTGGCAGGGCCAAAGGACATGATTCTGTAACCGAACACCGCCATTAATTCCCGCAACAGGTGGGCTGGTACAAGAAGTTGTCACTTTTGGGCCCTTGAGCAAAACCTTTAACACTCAATTGCTTAGACAATATACCCTGACCAGCCATAACATTAAAACCACCTCCTTGTTTCTACACTCACTGCCTATTTTATCAGCTCCACTTACCATATAAAAGCACTTTGTAGTTCTACAATTACTGACTGTAGTCCGTCTGTTTCTCTGCATGCTTTTTTTTAGCTGGCTTTCACCCTGTTCTTCAATAGTCAGGACCTCAACAGGACCAAGACAGAATAGGTATTATTTAGGTGCTGGGTCATTCTCAGCACTGCAGTGCATGGAAGTGGTATGTTAGTGTGTGTTGTGCTGGTATGAGTTCTTAAATACCGTGTCCACTCACTGTCCACTCTATTAGACCCCCAACCTAGTTGATCCACCTTGTAGATGTAAAGTCAGAGTCGATCGCTCATCTATTGCTGCTGTTTGAGTTGGTCATAGACCTTCATCAGTGGTCACAGGACGCTGCCCACGGGGCGCTGTTGGCTGGATATATTTTGGTTGGTGGACTATTCTCAGTCCAGCAGGGACAGTGAGGTGTTTAAAAACTCAATCAGCGCTGCTGTGTCTGATCCACTCATATCCACCACCACCATGTCAGTGTCACTACAGTGCTGAGGATGATCCACCACCTAAATAATACACTACTCTGTAGTGGTCCTGTGGGGGTCCTGACCACTGAAGAACAGCATGAAAGGGGGCTAACAAAGCATGCAGAGAAACAGATGGACTACAGTCAGTAATTGTAGAACTACAAAGTGCTTCTATATGGTAAGTGGAGCTGATAAAATGGACAATGTGTGTAGAAACATGTTGTTATGGCTGGTTTGCCAAATGCCGAAAATATAAATGCCGAAATGAAGAATCGACACTGAGATAGCTCTTAGCCCTGTAATTAGGTACACCTGCAAACCAAACATCTGGGGCTTGTTAAGGCCTACAAGGTACACATTTGAATTTTGGGTAGTAAAGATACATGCATATCTGTAATTTATTTACACTCAATAACAATAAAAAATTAGGGTACCACCCCAGTGGCAAAACAGCTACAATTCAGTCCTATTTTTGTTGCAGCAAATTAAACTCCTGGTTCACATAAAATCAAGCCTTTAGGGTGAAAGCATTTAAAGTACATACCGTACATATTCATACAAGACATCTGTATAAATGAGCGCACACACACAAACACCGGGCCAAAAATTGGCCAAACCCAAAATTGGCCAAACCCAAAATTAAACTGATCTTTAAAAAGGCATTTTGGAAAATTGTGAACACCCAGATAGCAGAGATGGGGACTCGAGTCGCTCAGACTTGACTCTGACTCGTTTCAAATGACTTGGACTCGACTCATGACTCGCTAGCGTCAGCATTTGTTAACATTAGTTACGTGTGACAATTATATATATATACATATATATAGAATTATTATTATTATAAATATTCTGCTCTCTAATAACGCTCCGGCCGTCTTAACCCACAACACATGAAATGGGTAAATGTTACAGCCAGCTTCCGGCGTAGTGATGAAGCGTCACTCCCTACTCCCTACACAGTTTGAAGTTCACTTCATTTTCGTTACCTTTGGATTGGAATCTCCAGGAACAACTGAGGTGAATGGAACACTCCTACAGAATTGGCGCAAAAATAACCGCTAAAAAATTGGTTAAAATAACCGCTTTCTGAACCAATCAGACCTTCTGATTGTAATTTTTAGTAAGAAATGCTGTTATTTGCATCTATTCAGTTTGCGTCACACAGATGATGTGTGAATGAAATGCTTGATTGGCTTTCTAACGAGTTCATGTTTTACTTCACAACCTGGAAAAGTTTGGAGGTTTTTAATTATAAGCACATTTACAAAATAACAAATTCTATTCCTAATGGGACACACGGTTATACATTTAACAGCTTCTGGAAGAACATAAGCTAAGGTAAGCAGTGGTTATGATTTTTTTTTTTGCTGTGTTTTGGATTTTGGCCGCTGTGCCGTGATTTGCAATGAAAACAAAACGTATCCGTTTAAGCTTTTACTGGAACCTTCTTGTTACGGAAATTACATTCATTTGCACAATGACTAGGAAAGTAAAGGCACTAAGTAACACAGCAAAATACACCGGTCGGCATCTAGCGGGCATAATTGGCAGTGCCTGCAGGGAGGGATGCCGGACTATGTGGGCGGGGTCTTCAAAACGCCGTGTAAGGACCCTGATTGGCGGATAGAGGCGCCTGTGCAGAGCGCATGGGTGGAAGAGGGTTCCGTTAAGGGCTGCGCGTAGGTCGGAGGAGGCGTGAGCAGCAATATACCCTCCTCGACTGCAAAAAATCGGGGATCCACAGCGGCAGAAGACGAATTGACTACACTAAATTGGGGGAAAATGGGAGAAAAACGCATAAAATATAATAAAAATGAATAAATAAATAAAAGGAATTTTGGTTTGACCTATTTTTTGCCGAGGAGTGAACACACACACACACAAATGCACACACTACTGTAAGTGACACGCTAAATTACATAATGACACTAAAAGAATAAACACCATCATCTGAGCAGTATAACAGAGCAGCATTACACGTGCTCAAGCAATTCTACTCATGTGATGCAATTAAAAGAAAGATGATGATATTGCACTAACGTTTATACACCGATCAGGCATAACATTAAAACCACCTCCTTGTTTCTTCACTCACTGTCCATTTTATCAGCTCCACTTACCATATAGAAGCACTTTGTAGTTCTACAATTACTGACTTTAGTCCATCTATTTCATATGCCTTTTAAGCCTGCTTTCACCCTGGTCTTTAATAGTCAGGTATTATTTAGGTGGTGGATCATTCTCAGCACTGCAGTGACAATGAAATAGTGGTGGTGACGATGAAAAACTCCATGGGCATTCTGATGGAAACCTGTTTACCCGCCAAGGTTAAGGATTGAAGTCGAGACTGCAGTGCCAACTATGCTGCTCCTGCCGGATGTGACGGGTCTGGAGTAATTGCACCAAGGATGACAAGAACTCACTACAGACTTTATTGAAGACTAGACCGAATAACAAGTTTATTATTATTTATTTATTTATTTATTTACTGCCAGTTATAACTTTTAGTTCATTTAATTCTGTGTTTGTATGATTTGTGTAAATCCTATTTATTTAAAGTATCCTCCAGACCACCCAAGAAGGATGGGCCCTTGAGAGTCTGGTTCCTCTCAAGGTTTCTTCCTGTAATTTTAAGGGAGTTTTTCCTTGCCACAGTCGCCCTCGGCTTGCTCAACAGGGGTTTTTGTATCTGTTGGTCCTGGATTTTGTAAAGTTGCTTTGAGACAATGTCTATTGTAAAAAGCGCTATATAAATAAAGTTGACTTGACTTGGTGGTGTGTTAGTGTGTGTTGTGCTGGTATGAGTGGATCAGACACAGCAGCGCTGCTGTAGTTTTTAAACACCGTGTCCACTCACTGTCCACTCCTACCTAGTTGGTCCACCTTGTAGATGTAAAGTCAGAGACGGTCGCTCATCTATTGCTGCTGTTTGAGTTGGTCGTCTTGTAGACCTTCATCAGTGCTCACAGGACGCTGCCCGTGGGGCGCTGTTGGCTGGATATTTTTGGTTGGTGGACTATTCTCAGTCCAGCAGTGACAGTAAGTTGTTTAATCCACTCATACCAGCACAACACACACTAACACACCACCACCATGTCAGTGTCACTGCAGTGCTGAGAATGATCCACCACCCAAATAATACCTGCTCTGTGGTGGTCCTGACCATTGAAGAACAGCATGAAAGGGGGCTAACAAAGCATGCAGAGAAACAGATGGACTACAGTTAGTAATTGTAGAACTACAAAGTGCTTCTATATGGTAAGTGGAGCTGATAAAATGGACATTGTGTGTAGAAACAAGGCAGTGGTTTTAATATTATGGCTGATCAGTGTATTTGTACACTCGAGGCTTCCCCAATCTCATGACCTTATACGACACAACACAAACTACACGCTCCTCTAATAAACACACATTTACTCTGACAGGTGCTAATAGGATTGCTTAACCACGTTGTGCACCTGAGCTTGAAAAGGAATAAGCCTGTAAGTCTACAGCTTTCTATCTGTCCTTGTACAGCCTCTCATCCGGTCTCTTAATTCACCACCTACAGACAGGATTTTCTGCTTCATTCCCCAGACGTTGGTCTCATGTACCTATCACTATGGTCACTCTAGAATAGATTAAGGACACCCTGTCTTGAACTGTACTGCTTCTCCGATTCATTTTCCCTCTATCATTAGGCTATGTTACAATGGGGCAGGGAAGGGCAGGGTATTCCTTTTTTTTAATGCATTTTCTCCCCTTTTTCTCCCTTTTAGCGCGTCCAATTGCCCAATGCTTCCTCTCCACCAATGCCGATCCCCTGATTGCTCTGATTGAGGAGAACGAAGCTAACCCACGCCCCATCCGACACGTGGACAGCAGCCGCATGCATAGCGCTGTCGCCTCACAGCCAGAAGGTCCTGGGTTCGATCCCCGGGTGGGGGGGTCTGGGTCCTTTCTGTGTGGAGTTTGCATGTTTACATTAACATTTCTGATCTCTGTGCAGGCGGCATCAATCAGCCAGCGGAGGTCGTGATTGCATTAGTTATGAGAGAGAGCCTATCCGGCTTTTTTGAATATCCCACTCCTATCCGAACAACAGGCCAATCGTTGTTCATGTGGCCGCTCAACCCAACCGGCAGGCAGAGCTAACACTCGATACGATGTATTTGAGACCCCAGCTCTGGTGTTCAGCGTGTGTTTTTACCGCTGCGCCACCTGAGCGGCAAGACAGGATATTCCTTGAATGATAACTTTCCCATCCGGCTCTCGGCAAGAAAGAACTCGTCATGATCTCTTAATTTTTTTGGTGATTCTCTTTACCCTTCATCCTTCTGCTAGCATTAACGATTTACACAATATTTAATACGCGGCAGGGTGCCAATCCATTACAGTGCTTTAGCCCCCCAAATATAGCCAACAGTGTAAGCAGACTCCCAGCCGGCCAACTGATATACGAACCTGGAGGCCCTAACGTGAATTGGTGTCCTGTCTGAGGTGTGTTACTGCAACATGTCCAGTGATTCTGGGTAAAACTGACCCACCATGACCCTGACCAGATCAAAGCAGCACTAAAACATGAAAATGAAATAAAAATCACCACATCATATTACAACACACACTTCATGTGTTCATGTGTGAACCAGTCACTTTCTTAGAAGCTTTCTTTCTCAGCATATTATCCATGTCATGGCCCCTTGGGGGGTCCCTACCCCCTCTAGGTTCAGCTGTCCCTATTGTTTGCCTGTCTGGAATGTAGCTCCTCACTGCAGAAACTTTAATGAAAGATACCACTGATCTCCCAACCCCCACAGTCCTTCGCCCTTGCTGATTCTTAAAGCGTCCCCCTTTTATTTATGCAGCAATTCAACGATGGGGCCGATGTAACGCTCTCGTCTTATAAGGCATATAAGTCTTATACATAACCACCTCCTTGTTTCTACACTCACTGTCCATTTTATCAGCTCCACCTACCATATAGAAGCACTTTGTAGTTCTACAATTACTGACTGTAGTCCATCTGTTTCTCTGCATGCTTTTTTATCCTGATTTTACTCTGTTCTTCAATGGTCAGGACCCCCACAGGACCACAACAGAGCAGGTATTATTTAGGTGGTGGATCATTCTCAGAACTGCATTCACACTGACATGGTGGTGGTGTGTTAGTGTGTGTTGTGCTGGTATGAGTGGATCAGACACAGCAGCGCTGCTGGAGTTTTTAAACACCTCAATGTCAATGCTGGACTGAGAACAGTCCACCAACCAAAAATATATCCAGCCGACAGCGCCCCGTGAGCAGCGTCCTGTGACCACTGATGAAGGTCTAGAAGATGACCAACTCAAACAGCATCAATAGATGAGCGATCGTCTCTGACTTTACATCTACAAGGTGGACCGATTAGGTAGGAGTGTCTAACAGAGTGGACAGTGAGTGGACACGGTATTTAAAGACTCCAGCAGCGCTGCTGTGTCTGATCCACTCATACCAGCACAACACACACTAACACACCACCACCATGTCAGTGTCACTGCAGTGCTGAGAATGATCCACCATCTAAATAATACCTGCTCTGTGATGGTCCTGACCATTAAAGAACAGAACTACAGTCAGTAATTGTAGAACTACAAAGTGCTCCTATATGGTAAGTGGAGCTGATAAAATAGACAGTGAGTGTAGAAACAAGGAGGTGGTTTTAATGTTATGGCTGATTGGTGTATTTTTCTACATTGCAGCGATACCCATGGTTTAATTTAGAGGAACAGTACAAGCATAAATCTTTAAAAGAAGGAGCTTACCAAGGTACTTAGCCTGATTGACGTTGTTTGCTTTAGCGCACAGAGCTGGCTGTCGATTGTGCTTCATGCTTTACAATAAGTCATTAACTAAAAGCTCTCAGCGAGAGTGAATGTTCACAAGGCTGTCATAAGAGCCGGAGACCAAAGAGAAGGCGCTGTGTCACGTTTAATACTCAAAACCGGTCACAGTAAAAAACACACACTAAAAGGCCACTTGTTCATGGTAGCCATGCAGCTACTTTTAAAATGTGTACATTCCCTTCTGTTTGGTCTCTTAATACCTTCAACAACAACAGCACTCTCACTTTTATTCGACCTCTCACTGGACTGGATTGTGTGTCTGTGTATGTGAATGGGAAAGAGGGCACATGACTGACTGATTGAGAGAGAGATAGATAAAGTGGAGAGAGAGAGAGAGAGAGAGAGAGAGAGAGAGAGAGAGAGAGAGAGAGAGAGAGAGAGAGAGAGAGAGATTCTACTGTGCACATATTGGGTCTGTTCGAAAACCTAGTGAGCTCTCTACATAAACAGCCTTTTATGTCATCCTAATTCTTAGATGCCTTAAAATGCTGCCTTATGAGATGCCTTATTTCAAAGCTATAAATTGCCTGAATAACGAGGGAGCATCCAATGCTTCCTTACCAGTGAAGGCATTCCCAGCATTCAGTGAGGCACAACTTTTCTCCCAAACAAAGTTCTTTTCAAATGTAAATAAATTCTCATTGATAAGGTACACAAGTGTCATTTATTTGCAAAGTCGGGCCTGTCAGTGACGGAAGGAGGTGTTAGCTGGCATGCTAGCGGGTGGTGTCGCCATAGCCCATTGGTTTGAAAGGCCTGAGGCTAACTGTGTTAGAATAGGAGGCGGAAACTGCGGTGACGTAATCGCGGTAATCGCTGTCTAAGTAGTGTGTCTTATACAACCCCAAATCAGAAAAAGTTGGGACAGTATGAAAAATGCAATGCAAATAAAATATAAACGCAGTGTTCCTTACATTCACTTTGACTTTTATTTGATTGCAGACAGTTTTAAACTCAAAATATTTCATGTTTTATGTGCTCAACTTCATTTCATTTATTAATAAACATCCATTCCTGCATTTCAGGCCTGCAACACATTCGGAAAAAAGTTGGGACGGGGGCAATTTAGGGCTAGTAATGAGGTAAAAAAAACTAAATAATTATGTGATTCCAAACAGGTAATTGTAATCATGTTTTGGTACAAAAGCAGCATCCAGAAGCGGCGTCGACTTCTCTGGGCTCAAAGGCACATACAAAAATAAGGTATCAGACAGTTTTAAGTATAATAAGTATAATATGTTTAAGTCTAAACTGAAAACATATTTATTTTCTCAGGCTTTTGATTAATATAGACAAAGGCGCAGGGCTTGGGGGTTCTTGGTCATAGAAACTTGTGGTGATCAGGGATGTTGGGTTGCTGTCGTTCTGCCTCTCTTGTCCAATCACTCTGGTTTGGGTAGGAGAGGTGGGCGCTGATGTCCTGTGAAAGCCTTCATGACCTTGTTACCTGCTCGCTCTCCCTTTTAGTTATGCTGTAATAATTAGGGCTGCCGGAGTCTAAAACTCTCTGTAAAACTGTTTGTCAACTAGCATTGTACATTATTAACTACATTCTCTGTTGTTTTACCCCGAGGGCATTCTGATGGAAACCTGTTTACCCGCCGAGGTTAAGGATTAAAGTCGAGACTGCCGGGACAACGATGCTGCTCCTGTCAGATGTGACGGGTCTGGAGTAATTGCAACGACAAGAAATCACTACAGACTTTATTGAAGACTAGAGCGGATAACAACTCTATTATTATTTAATTGTTTATTTATCTATTTATTACCACTGTATGACTTTTAGATCATTCAATTCTGTGTTTGTATGATTTGTGTAAATCGTGTATTTCTTTAAAGTATCCTCCAGACCACCCAAGAAGGATGGGCCCTGTTGAGTCTGGTTCCTCTCAAGGTTTCTTCCTGTAATTTTCAGGGAGTTTTTCCTTGCCACAGTCGCCCTCGGCTTGCTCAACAGGGGTTTTTGTATCTGTTGGTCCTGGATTTTGTAAAGTTGCTTTGAGACAATGTATATTGTAAAAAGCGCTATATAAATAAAGTTGACTTGACTTGACTTGACAGTTTCTGTGCCACCCCTGTGTGAGCAATGGTCTCAGTCTGGCCACCCCTATGAAAATTGTCTGGCTCTGCCACTGTCCACAGTTGAAAAAGAAATGAAATAGCTGATAAGAGAGGAAGGACTAATGCAGTGGTGTATTCAGCTTGTATTTCTTGCCAGAAACCAGAAAAGAGGTTTGCAGGTACCGGCATCCAATTTAGCTGTTTTTGGCAGTTTTTCTGACATTTGTATTATTCATATCGATATCGGAATTATATCGTATCGACCGAAATTAGGAGTTATATCGTGATATAAATTTTCATATAAAAAGCCCTACCGTCAATCAAGCCGAATACTGAACAAAGCGCCTGTTCGTTATTAATTTGAAATTAAATAAAAAAAAAAAAATTTTTTAAAACAAACTGAACACGTTGAGTTTAAGGGTACAGATTTCTCAGCGAAGGGCGCTGAGTTTCAACGATTTTGAGTTTAGGGGACGTTGAGTTACAAGGTACCACTGTAATGGTATTTACAAAAAGTCATTTATGAACCATTAACCGCGAATAACAGTAAGGCTGCATTCACATGATACACAGCAAAAATGCTTTTGAGCTGGCTGTGCCATTGGTTCCTATGGAGTACTGCGGCGGCATTTATGCAGCGGCACGAACCGCGAAGATTTGCCACGTTGTGGCATGGTTTTTACTACTTAGTAATGTGCTCAAAAATAGATCTGACTCAACTTATACCCAGCTTGCCACTGCCAACGAGACGACTTGTTTATATGATGGGGTATAAAACAAAGCACAGACATGGCAGAGAGAAACTGACTTTCACTGTTTTACAAACCCAAAATGTGGAGACTGGTTTTGCATTTTACATAGCAATCCCACATTTACTAATCACGGATTTGCTCGTTGTGGCTTTGTAGGATAAGAACATGTTGCCAGAGCTTTCTTATTTTAAACTAAAATACATTTCATAGCCACTCAGGTGTCGCAGCGGAAAAACGCACTAGCACAACAGAGCTGGGATTTCGGACACATCATTTCGAATCTCAGCTCCGCCATCCGGCTGGGCTGGGCGGCATAATGAACGACAATTGGCTGTTCGTTACACAGGGTGGGAAAGCCGGACCAGGGTTCCTCATAACCGATGCAGCTACGACCTCTGCTGGCTGAGTCAAGGGACAATGCATTGACCAGGGTGTGGCTCTCCGTACACACTCGCCTCGTGCAGGTTCGGAGGGGGCGTGTGTCAGGTGCGGCGCTCCTCAGTCAGCAGTGGAGGGTAGTATCGGTACAGAGGAAGCATAATACATTAAGGGAAATTGGATACGACTAGATTAGGGAGAAAATTTGGGGAGGGGGGGGGTATTGTAAATTACCGCAAATACTGTCAGTTAGTGTTGGATATTGTTTTCAAGCTTGGGATTCAGTGGCACAGACAGCAGTGGTTCTGCTGTGTCATGTGAAAAGCTTAAACACTTAAACGCTCCAGTAAGTGGCAACATGCTCCCGATTTCACAAGGAAAGAAGCTCAAAACGCTCATCATGTGAATGCAGCCTAAATGCCATGGCAGAGAAAACGACAACAATTAGGGATGTCCCGATCCGATCTCAAAGATCAGATTCGGGGCCGATCAAGGCATTTTTTAACTGATCCGTATCGGCTTCACTAAGGCCGATCCTAAGCCGATCCTTCGTTTTACGTCAGCATGTCCGCTGTGTGGAAATACTTTAAACTGGAAAGTGAAACAAGTCCAACAGTAAAGTGGAATGTCTGCAATGCGAGCGTTTCACGAGGCGGTAGGAGCAGAGCTGCGTTCATTACTGTAGAATTTTACTATTTATACGGTGTGTGAGTCGAGGATCACTCCGGTTTACAAAACAATAACTTTTAATCTGAGTATAAAAACTTCAGGACCATAACATACAGCTTTTACGAGTTTACGTGTTACAAGACTGAACGACATCTCAGTATCAAGCTCTCTGATTGGCTTAGTTATGTAACCGAGCGTCGTAGTGATGCACTTGCTTAATAAAGAAATAAAATACACGGTATATTCACAAATTGTCGGGAGCAAAACACTTTATTAACTTCTTCTGTTACGGTACCGAATAGCGGAAAGCTAGTCATCGCGTTAGCCAAGCTATTTTAGTTTTTTTATTTTACTGTTTTTAAATTAATTTTTATACTTATTTTATAATAATTTTATTGTGCATATAAACTATTAAAATCTTGTATAATATCATGAATTAATGTCAAACGATTTTTTATATACAAAATTAATGTCCCTTACCTTCTACAAACCTTGTTTTAAAAAAAATCCTTTTATATTTATTTTACATTAAAATATAATAAAGATCAGTAAATCCATAATAAGTGTGATCATTTGTATAAAAAAAAAAATAAATAAAAAAAAAATAAAATAAAAAAAAACGTGTGATTTTGATCAAAATGCTACATACAGTGGGGTCAAAAAGTATTTAGTCAGCCACTGATTGTGCAGGTTCTCCTACTTAGAAAGATGAGAGAGGTCTGTAATTCATCATAGGTACACTTCAACTATGAGAGACAAAATGAGAAAAAAAAATCCAGGAAATCACATTGTAGCATTTTTAAAGAATTTATTTGTAAATTATGGTGGAAAATAAGTATTTGGTCAATAACAAACAAGCAAGATTTCAAAGTAGACCTGAAATATATGTTTCCTACTAGAGATGGGACGATCGGGGTTTTTGGCACCGATTGCGATCTCCGATCTCCTTTCAGGGACATCTGCCGATAGCCGATTGCGATCGGGGGGGCGGGGGGTTAGCAGTAAATAAAATAAATAAACTTAAAAAGAGCCTCACAGTGAAGATAAACCGGAGCAGCGCGCGTGTGTGTGTGTGTGTGTGTGTGTGCGCCTTTAGAAGAGACGCTTTGTTCACTGTATCGCTATAAGTGATTCATTGATTCACGAGTCATTTTTCGCGAAGCGTAAGTTTCTCTTCTCAGTTATCTCTCCGTGTTTACTGTTATTAATTAAATGTCGTGGTTTTAAATAAACACCAGCTACTACAGAACATTTTGTGTGACTCTCTTACATTAAAAAGCTTAATTAAACTGCTCTTACCACAGATCTGTAACCGACTGTCAGACTCGTTCCATCTAAGGAGCTAAAAGTTCAGCAGATGATCCTGAACTAACGAATTTGGTAATGAATAAACTTTTGCCTCGGATTGGCTCTGTAACGTTTTCTGTTCTCATCTACATCACAAGTAAGAACCGCTTACGATTTACCAAAGTGAACCAGGAGTTTATATAACGTGCTGATAGAATCGACTCAGATGTGACCGGGTTGAATTATCTTTTTAAAGTAAATATTTCAATCAGCAAAATTACATCGTATGTATGATGCACAACGTTAATGATGTTATTTTAGGTCATGAAGAGCTTTCACTGTGGTTTCTGTACGATGGTTGATGAATGGTGATGTGATGGTTGGCGCTTCGTAGCTCAAAGTCTGGATCAATCCACTGAGCTGTTAACTTAACGTGGTCTTTATATATCACACGATCGGATCGGCTACTTTTAGGAAATATCGCCGATCGCCGATAGCATATTTTGATTAAAAATCGGCCGATACCGATTCATAGCCGATCGATCGTCCCATCTCTATTTCCTACCATGGTAAATCGTTGTTAATAATTATTCTGAGGAATCATTAACATTATCATATGATCAGTCTCTTCATATATATGAATATTAATAATAATAATAATAATAATAATAATAATAATATCATTAAAGGTGAACCGTGCAACTTTATGTTATTCAGGAAGTTTGTATCACCAAGTAGCCCTTCGCATTATTCAGTAGCCCTGAAGTAGCTCTCGGTCTCGAAAAGGTTGGTGAGTATCGGTTTGAGACTCGGTATCGGATCGGGATCAAAATTAAAGAAAAATTAAAAAAAAACGTGATAGGAACATCCCTAACAACAGTAAACAAACCTGAGTATGTTACATGTAAAGACAACCATGCTTACTGTCTGTGGAATTTGCCCTACATCACATTTCATGGCATGTGTGAACAGGTCCACCCTGGTAAATTACAGCTGAAGGCTACTACTTTAAATGACACAAAGCCGGAATATTAGCAGTGAGCCTCTACAGTGCCGTTATTGTAAAAGTAATGTAAAACAGTGTGTCAGAGTACGTCAGACACACAACTCAAAAAGAGAAGTTGCTAGTTGCACGCAGCATGGAGCACCAGCCCAGAAGGTGTTATCTGGTCTGCCAAGACAGATACTGCTGATGAGACATGTGGTGTTGCTACAGCACAAAAAACTACACCCAAATGCAGAACATTTAGCAGCTCCACCCTAAACCAGAACAGAATCAGAATCTACCAGCCACTCAGTAATTTAGCTAAAACAGTATTACCAATATTTCATGAATGTTGTATTCAATCATTAGATGTGGCATTTGGGTTCTTGGCTAATTGGCTCATGTATATATACAGTGTATCACAAAAGTGAGTACACCCCTCACATTTCTGCAGATATTTAAGTATATCTTTTCATGGGACAACACTGACAAAATGACACTTTGACACAATGAAAAGTAGTCTGTGTGCAGCTTATATAACAGTGTAAATTTATTCTTCCCTCAAAATAACTCAATATACAGCCATTAATGTCTAAACCACCGGCAACAAAAGTGAGTACACCCCTAAGAGACTACACCCCTAAATGTCCAAATTGAGCACTGCTTGTCATTTTCCCTCCAAAATGTCATGTGATTTGTTAGTGTTACTAGGTCTCAGGTGTGCATAGGGAGAAGGTGTGTTCAATTTAGTAGTACAGCTCTCACACTCTCTCATACTGGTCACTGAAAGTTCCAACATGGCACCTCATGGCAAAGAACTCTCTGAGGATCTTAAAAGACGAATTGTTGCGCTACATGAAGATGGCCAAGGCTACAAGAAGATTGCCAACACCCTGAAACTGAGCTGCAGCACAGTGGCCAAGTTCATCCAGCGTTTTAAAAGAGCAGGGTCCACTCAGAACAGACCTCGCGTTGGTCGTCCAAAGAAGCTGAGTGCACGTGCTCAGCGTCACATCCAACTGCTGTCTTTGAAAGATAGGCGCAGGAGGGCTGTCAGCATTGCTGCAGAGATTGAAAAGGTGGGGGGTCAGCCTGTCAGTGCTCAGACCATACGCCGCACACTACATCAAATTGGTCTGCATGGCTGTCACCCCAGAAGGAAGCCTCTTCTGAAGTCTCTACACAAGAAAGCCCACAAACAGTTTGCTGAAGACATGTCAACAAAGGACATGGATTACTGGAACCATGTCCTATGGTCTGATGAGACCAAGATTAATTTGTTTGGTTCAGATGGTCTCAAGCATGTGTGGCGGCAATCAGGTGAGGAGTACAAAGATAAGTGTGTCATGCCTACAGTCAAGCATGGTGGTGGGAATGCCATGGTCTGGGGCTGCATGAGTGCAGCAGGTGTTGGGGAGTTACATTTCATTGAGGGACACATGAACTCCAATATGTACTGTGAAATACTGAAGCAGAGCATGATCCCCTCCCTCCGGAAACTGGGTCGCAGGGCAGTGTTCCAGCATGATAATGACCCCAAACACACCTCTAAGACAACCACTGCTTTATTGAATAGGCTGAGGGTAAAGGTGATGGACTGGCCAAGCATGTCTCCAGACCTAAACCCAATAGAACATCTTTGGGGCATCCTCAAGCGGAAGGTGGAGGAGCGCAAAGTCTCGAATATCCGCCAGCTCCGTGATGTCGTCATGGAGGAGTGGAAAAGCATTCCAGTGGCAACCTGTGAAGCTCTGGTAAACTCCATGCCCAGGAGAGTTAAGGCAGTTCTGGGAAATAATGGTGGCCACACAAAATATTGACACTTCAGGAACTTTCACTAAGGGGTGTACTCACTTTTGTTGCCGGTGGTTTAGACATTAATGGCTGTATATTGAGTTATTTTGAGGGAAGAATAAATTTACACTGTTATATAAGCTGCACACAGTCTACTTTTCATTGTGTCAAAGTGTCATTTTGTCAGTGTTGTCCCATGAAAAGATATACTTAAATATCTGCAGAAATGTGAGGGGTGTACTCACTTTTGTGATACACTGTACATACAGTGTATCACAAAAGTGAGTACACCCCTCACATTTCTGCAAATATTTTATTATATCTTTTCTTGGGACAACACTATAGAAATAAAACTTGGATATAACTTAGAGTAGTCAGTGTACAGCTTGTATAGCAGTGTAGATTTACTGTCTTCTGAAAATAACTCAACACACAGCCATTAATGTCTAAATAGCTGGCAACATAAGTGAGTACACCCCACAGTGAACATGTCCAAATTGTGCCCAAAGTGTCAATATTTTGTGTGACCACCATTATTATCCAGCACTGCCTTAACCCTCCTGGGCATGGAATTCACCAGAGCTGCACAGGTTGCTACTGGAATCCTCTTCCACTCCTCCATGATGACATCACGGAGCTGGTGGATGTTAGACACCTTGAACTCCTCCACCTTCCACTTGAGGATGCGCCACAGGTGCTCAATTGGGTTTAGTCCATCACCTTTACCTTCAGCTTCCTCAGCAAGGCAGTTGTCATCTTGGAGGTTGTGTTTGGGGTCGTTATCCTGTTGGAAAACTGCCATGAGGCTCAGTTTTCGAAGGGAGGGGATCATGCTCTGTTTCAGAATGTCACAGTACATGTTGGAATTCATGTTTCCCTCAATGAACTGCAGCTCCCCAGTGCCAGCAACACTCATGCAGCCCAAGACCATGATGCTACCACCACCATGCTTGACTGTAGGCAAGATACAGTTGTCTTGGTACTTCTCACCAGGGCGCCGCCACACATGCTGGACACCATCTGAGCCAAACAAGTTTATCTTGGTCTCGTCAGACCACAGGGCATTCCAGAAATCCATGTTCTTGGACTGCTTGTCTTCAGCAAACTGTTTGCTGGCTTTCTTGTGCGTCAGCTTCCTTCTGGGATGACGACCATGCAGACCGAGTTGATGCAGTGTGCGGCGTATGGTCTGAGCACTGACAGGCTGACCTCCCACGTCTTCAACCTCTGCAGCAATGCTGGCAGCACTCATGTGTCTATTTTTTAAAGCCAACCTCTGGATATGACGCCGAACACGTGGACTCGACTTCTTTGGTCGACCCTGGCGAAGCCTGTTCCGAGTGGAACCTGTCCTGGAAAACCACTGTATGACCTTGGCCACCATGCTGTAGCTCAGTTTCAGGGTGTTAGCAATCTTCTTATAGCCCAGGCCATCTTTGTGGAGAGCAACAATTCTATTTCTCACATCCTCAGAGAGTTCTTTGCCATGAGGTGCCATGTTGAATATCCAGTGGCCAGTATGAGAGAATTGTACCCAAAACACCAAATTTAACAGCCCTGCTCCCCATTTACACCTGGGACCTTGACACATGACACCAGGGAGGCACAACGACACATTTGGGCACAATTTGGACATGTTCACTGTGGGGTGTACTCACTTATGTTGCAGCCATTTAGACATTAATGGCTGTGTGTTGAGTTATTTTCAGAAGACAGTAAATCTACACTGCTATATAAGCTGTACACTGACTACTCTAAGTTATATCCAAGTTTCATGTCTATAGTGTTGTCCCATGAAAAGATATAATGAAATATTTGCAGAAATGTGAGGGGTGTACTCACTTTTGTGATACACTGTATATGTAAACCACTAGATAGGATTTGACCACTAAAAAGCCTATTTGTTAAATCCACCATTTATTTGAAGCTCATTAATATTGGGACAGGTAGCCTAATGGATAGAGCTTTAGGCAATCAATCGGAAGATTGTTGGTTCAAATCCAGGCTCTGCTATGAAACTGCTGTTGGTATATACACCGATCAGCCATAGCATTAAAACCACCTCCTTGTTTCTACATACACTGTCCTTTAAAAGCACTTTGTAGTTCTACAATTACTGACTGTAGTCCATCTGTTTCTCTGCATTCTTAGTGCTGTTCTTCAATGGTCAGAACTCTCCCAGAACCAGTACAGAGAATGTATTACAGATGAGCGATCGTCTCTGATTTTACATCTACAAGGTGGACCAACTAGGTAGGAGTGTCTAATAGAGTGGACAGTGAGTGGACACGGTATTTAAAAACTCCAGCAGCGCTGCTGTGTCTGATCCACTAATACCAGCACAACACACACTAACACAACACCACCATGTCAGTGTCACTGCAGTGCTGAGAATGATCCACCACCTAAATAATACCTGCTCTGTGGTGGTCCTGTGGGGGTCCTGACCATTGAAGAACAGGGTGAAAGCAGGCTAAAACAGTATGTAGAGAAACAGATGGAGTACAGTCAGTAATTGTAGTACTACAAAGTGCTTCTATATGGTAAGTGGAGCTGATAAAGTGGACAGTGAGAGTAGAAACAAGGAGGTGGTTGTAATGTAATGGCTGATTGATATATACTGTATATACATAATGTTGTGAGGCAGATATGATACATATCAAATTGTAACGTTTGTGTACTCTTACACACTGTTACAGATATTAGGCCAAAGCAGTGGTCACAGTTATCCTTGTATTGCTTTGAGGGGAATTAGTCCTACAGGTAAATGGATGGACACAATAATAACTCAAACTATTTTTTAAAATAGGATTAGGACACTAGTGTGCACTTGTCAGGGTGCCTTCAGCGCCAGACTTAAGCCTAGATAAAATAAGGAGGATGGTGTCCTGGGAACGGGGTAATGGGACAATTTGTGTCCCATTACCAAAACAGTGGCCATAACAGAAATAACAGAAGCATACATAGACTAGGAGTGTAGCTAACTGGGATTTCTGATTTGTAGAAAAAACACTAGATAGGATTTGACCACTAAATGTATATTTATTGATTTAGCTTATTTTTTAAATCCACCAATTTATTTAAAGCTCAACAAAAATATTTTAGGTAGATATACCCTTCGATCAAATGGCAAAATTGCATGTTAACCACACTGGGGGACCTTAAACTAGCAGATTACAAAAAGTTTGTAAGCTTAGTCTGGAGCTGATTTTAGCAATAATAATGACTAATATTTCTGATGACTATAACATGTGTATTTTTGTTATGAGACCACACAAGAGACTACAATGATCCTAATGTGTATTTAACCCTTGTGCTCTGTTGTCATCAACTTTACTGCCTTGTTCTTTGGGGTCCCAGACACCCCAGTGTTGACTAGGTAAAATAACATCACATTAAGTTCAAAATAAACCAAAGAGAGAGAGGTGGGAGACTGTGTGAACAGCAAGTCACACAGCAAATCTACTTACTGGAATATTTACTCTAAATGTATCTCAAAAAAAAAAAAAAAACTGATACAAAACAGACATTTATTTATACAAGCTACATATTCATATTGACATTTCCTGTGAATTTACTTTGCCGCTCCAGGAAAAGTCATCACAAGAGTGGACTAGAGATCTAGATTAATGCAAACTTGTCAGATTAACAATGCAAACTCTGCAGTCTATCGGCAGTTCCTGATAACTCAGCATTCCCGGCAAACGGCCCCAAAGAAGGAAAAAACAAACCAAAAACAAACAAACTGTCAAACAGCACTCTCATGAGTCTTTCAGTCACAAGGAACAGGTCAAAGTTCATGTTTTTACAGGCAGCTTTTGCTAAGCAAAAAGTCTGACCAAAAGAAACCTCTGATGCCGACCTTGTGTTTTGAATGATGTAAGCATTATTTATAGTTTACATGCAATACAAATAATACAGTCGACCCTTGACTTACGAATTTAATTGGTTCTGAAGGGCTGTTCTTAAATCAAAGTGTTCGTAAGTTAAACCTATTTTTCCTATAAGAAATAATGTAAATAGAATTAATCCGTGCCAGACCTCCCAACCCCCTCCTTACCTAACCTTTCTAATGTCTTAAATGGTCTTTTCTGTTATAAATACAAGTATATTTTCCCTTAAATCTTAAATTATGGAATATACAGTACATTACTGTAATAAACAACAATACACAGTAGTACTGTACTGTACATAAAAAACACATCACATTTCAGTGCAGTACGTGTGCTGTACCATACACCATAATACATTTCCTTCTTTTTTTCCAATAGTAATAGATTTGTTCCTTTTTTTCACCACTACGCTTTCTCTGCATCTTCTTTGGGTCCATTTTGATATTGAATCTTAAAAATATAAAGAAAACACCAGAAAAACACCGTCCGCTGTCCGAATATACAGTGCAAGTCAAAAGTTTGGACACGCTTTCTCATTCCTGTGGTTTTTCTTGATTTTTTTTTTATTTTCAACATTGTACATTAATACTGAAGACATCCAAACTATGAAGGAACACATATGGAATTATGTAGTAAACAAAAAAGTGTTAAACAAACAAGAATATGTTTTATATTTTATATTCTTTAAAGTAGCCATCTTTTGCTTTGATGACAGCTTTGCACACTTTTTGCCATTTTCTCAATCAGCTTCATGAGGTATCCACCTGGAATGGTTTTCAATTAATGTTTGTGCTTTGTCTAGAGTTAATTTCTGGAATTTCTTGCTTTTTTAATGTGTTTGAGACCATCAGTTGTGCTGTGCAGAGGTAGAGTTGGTCAAATATAAAACATATTCTGGTTTGTTTAACATTTTTTTGTTCACTACATAATTCCATATGTGTTCCTTCATAGTTTGGATGTCTTCAGTATTAATCTACAATGTAGAAAATAAAAATGATCAAGAAAAACCACTGAAGAGAAGGTGTGTCCAAACTTTTGACTGATACTGTACATTACTGTAATAAACAACAATACACAGTAGTACTGTACATAAAAAACACACATCACATTTCAGTGCGGTACGTGTGCTGTACCATACACCATAATACATTTCCTTCTTTTTTTCCAATAGTAATAGATTTGTTCCTTTTTTTCACCACTACGCTTTCTCTGCATCTTCTTTGGGGCCATTTTTATATTGAATCTTAAAAATATAAAGAAAACACCAGAAAAACATTGGCCGCTATATATACAGTGTATCACAAAAGTGAGTACACCCCTCACATTTCTGCAGATATTTAAGTATATCTTTTCATGGGACAACACTGACAAAATGACACTTTAACACAATGAAAAGTAGTCTGTGTGCAGCTTATATAACAGTGTAAATTTATTCTTCCCTCAAAATAACTCAATATACAGCCATTAATGTCTAAACCACCGGCAACAAAAGTGAGTACACCCCTAAGAGACTACACCCCTAAATGTCCAAATTGAGCACTGCTTGTCATTTTCCCTGCAAAATATCATGATTTGTTAGTGTTACTAGGTCTCAGGTGTGCATAGGGAGCAGGTGTGTTCAATTTAGTAGTACAGCTCTCACACTCTCTCATACTGGTCACTGAAAGTTCCAACATGGCACCTCATGGCAAAGAACTCTCTGAGGATCTTAAAAGACGAATTGTTGCGCTACATGAAGATGGCCAAGGCTACAAGAAGATTGCCAACACCCTGAAACTGAGCTGCAGCACAGTGGCCAAGATCCTCCAGCGTTTTAAAAGAGCAGGGTCCACTCAGAACAGACCTCGCGTTGGTCGTCCAAAGAAACTGAGTGCACGTGCTCAGCGTCACATCCAACTGCTGTCTTTGAAAGATAGGCGCAGGAGTGCTGTCAGCATTGCTGCAGAGATTGAAAAGGTGGGGGGTCAGCCTGTCAGTGCTCAGACCATACGCCGCACACTACATCAAATTGGTCTGCATGGCTGTCACCCCAGAAGAAAGCCTCTTCTGAAGTCTCTACACAAGAAAGCCCGCAAACAGTTTGCTGAAGACATGTCAACAAAGGACATGGATTACTGGAACCATGTCCTATGGTCTGATGAGACCAAGATTAATTTGTTTGGTTCAGATGGTCTCAAGCATGTGTGGCGGCAATCAGGTGAGGAGTACAAAGATAAGTGTGTCATGCCTACAGTCAAGCATGGTGGTGGGAATGCCATGGTCTGGGGCTGCATGAGTGCAGCAGGTGTTGGGGAGTTACATTTCATTGAGGGACACATTAACTCCAATATGTACTGTGAAATACTGAAGCAGAGCATGATCCCCTCCCTCCGGAAACTGGGTCACAGGGCAGTGTTCCAGCATGATAATGACCCCAAACACACCTCTAAGACGACCACTGCTTTATTGAAGAGGCTGAGGGTAAAGGTGATGGACTGGCCAAGCATGTCTCCAGACCTAAACCCAATAGAACATCTTTGGGGCATCCTCAAGCGGAAGGTGGAGGAGCGCAAAGTCTCGAATATCCGCCAGCTCCGTGATGTCGTCATGGAGGAGTGGAAAAGCATTCCAGTGGCAACCTGTGAAGCTCTGGTAAACTCCATGCCCAGGAGAGTTAAGGCAGTTCTGGGAAATAATGGTGGCCACACAAAATATTGACACTTCAGGAACTTTCACTAAGGGGTGTACTCACTTTTGTTGCCGGTGGTTTAGACATTAATGGCTGTATATTGAGTTATTTTGAGGGAAGAATAAATTTACACTGTTATATAAGCTGCACACAGACTACTTTTCATTGTGTCAAAGTGTCATTTTGTCAGTGTTGTCCCATGAAAAGATATACTTAAATATCTGCAGAAATGTGAGGGGCGTACTCACTTTCGTGATACACTGTATATATATATATATATATATAGAGAGAGAGAGAGAGAGAGAGAGAGAGACAGAGGATCAGAGTCAACTTGTTGCTGACGTCACATGTTTCGTTCGCATGAGGTTCATAATCCGAAATTTGTTTGTACGTTAAGTTGAAAAAAAATCGCTCGTAATCCAAAATGTTCATATGGTCAACGGTTCGTAAGTCAAGGGTCTACTGTATATGAAAAATAACTGGATAGTTGAAAAGTAGTCTTACCTTTTGTAGGCTGGTTGGGTTCAGTTGGGTTTTGTCAATAATCTTTATTGCAACCTAAAAATGACATATATACCAGTTAAAAGCATGTACTTTTCCCTTATGTGTTGTAGCCATTAATAATAATAAAAAAACATTCTTGATTGAAGTTTGTTGAAACCTCATTAAATCATTTTGGATTTTATGCTTAAGTGAAATTCCATGCAAATGTCAAACGTAAAAAAAATCTTTACATGGTCAACTATTAAACTGTTAACTCTTCATGAATATATTTCTGCACTGTTATCACTATACTTTGTTGGAATGTACAGGACACATTATAATGAATGTAAATATGTCAAATTCATATGTAAGTGCAAGTATGCTTAGTGACAGTAGGGACCAAAAGTCTGAGACCACTAGCAAAAATTAACATTATTAACATTTTTATTGAACACAATGTTGTTATTAGCTATTATATAAACAGCTTAACAATCTGGGTGAAAAGTTGAATCTCTTAAAAGTGTACATGTACATTTTATTATTACAATTTATTAGTTTGTTTGTTTGTTTATTAGGATTTTATCGTCATGTTTTACACTTTTGGTTACATTCTTGACAGGAACGGTAATTTATCTTCACACAAGATTCATCAGTTCACAAGGTTATATCGAACACAGTCATGGACAATTTAGTATCTCCAATTCACCTCAATTGCATGTATTTGGACTGCGGGAGGAAACCGGAGCACCCGGAGTAAACCCACGCAGACACTGGGAGGACATGCAAACTCCACACAGAAAGGACCCGGACCGCCCCACCTGAGGATCGAACCCAGGACCTTCTTGCTGTGAGGCGACAGTGCTACCCACTTAGCCACCGTGCCGCCCACAATTTATTAGAATTTGGTACGACCACATGTATAACAGGTGAACAATGGCTGCAAAATGTATTAACTTCAGCAAGTTCTTGGTGAGTTCATGAGCTTGGAGTTGTCTGAGCCTGTGCTGTAATGGAAAAATTAAGACTTAATGAGATTGCTCTGGGGGCGCAGTGGTATGTCATGCTAGCCCACCACTGCTGGGACCCGGATTCGAATATCAGCAGGTGCTATCGGGCGTCTACACATGATTGACTGTGTCGGAGGAAGGGGCATGGGGAGAACAAATGATTAGTTTTACAAATAAGAATATCTGCATTTTAGTCACGTCAAATACTAAGAAATTGGATGTATTTTTAAAAACAACTTTTATACTGTATTGTAATTCTGATTATATGATTTGTAACAAAAACATTGTATTACATTTGAGAAATGTGAAAATTACCTATTTAACTTATATAATGACTTACAACACTGCATGCACTGGTCTTTCACATTCATTTTTTATTTCTTATTTATATATTTTTCTATTTTTTTTCTATAGTTTATATAGTCTATATATTGCACAGAACTCTGCACCTTAACCCATAATGTGAATTACACATGCTGATTGTTTACAGGTATGAATGTGGTAATGTGTGTGTTAGAGAAAGTATGTGTGTATGTGTGTGTGTGTGTGTATGTGTGTGTGTGTGTGTGTGTGTGTGTGTGTGTATAAGACTGTCCTTATTGTATTTTTCGTGCAATGCTAGCATCTGTATAACCAATGTCTAATTTCTTGTATGTGTGAGCATACTTGGCCAATAAAGTCTGATTCTGAAAACAGAAGCAAAATAGAAGCATTTTAAACCTAGAATTTAGACAAATATTAAATATTTAATCAATACTTTTTGTCATCTTTAAACTGATGTGCATATTTAATATGCACATTTATACTGTACTTTTTACTGAGCAAGTCGACAGCCACCGTCTCGTTTTACTCATGCTTTATTCTGATCAAGGTCCCAGTGGGTCACCGGAAAACATGGGCAGGAAACAAGGCAGGAATTTCCTGGACAGGGCGGAAATCCATTTCAGGGCTTCAGTCGATAGCACCGCTGAGATTTGAACCAGAATGGTGGACTAGTGGTGGGTAATAGGCCACCTGTGTCGCCTGAGTGCTCTGGACACTATCTTGTAGACGCAGTAGAACACTTAACAAATCACACCCACTTTCTTTTTTTTTATAATTTAGCGCGTCCAATTTCACCCCATCAATCATCCTCTCACTAATGCCGGTCCGTGCTCCTGATCGGGGCTGACGAGGCCGCTCCACGCCTCCTCCGACACGTGCACAGCCAATCGACCGTCTTATAGCCCACACTTGACGAGTGCAGCGCGGCACAGCACCGTGCACACTCCGCCGCACCCCCTCCCGTCTCCATGCAGGCGCCACCGACCAGCCAGCAGAGGGCGCAACCGCCCCAGTCCTGATAGAGTATCCCCTCCGGTCTCAAATCCCGCCCCCCCCCACCTGAACAACATGCCAATCGTTGTTCACATAGCCGCCCAGACTCGACCGGTGAAGGCAGAGCTGGATTCGAAACGACGCACCTTCGAGATCCAGCTCTGGTTGCGGCGCGTGTCTTTTACCGCTGCGCCACCTGAGCGGCCCACACTCACTTTCTTAACCGCTTATCGAATTAGGGTCTCGTGCCGGTGCCCAGCTTTTCAATGGGCGCAAGGCAACCAGTAACACCCTGGCCGGTGCGGCAGTTCATCGCAGGGCAGACACACATACAGTACATACACACACACACCCATTCACCTATAGTGCAATTCAGTGTCTCCAATGAACCTGACTGCATGTTTTTAGACTGTCGGAGGAAACCGGCGCACACCAGCGCCGAGATTCTGAACTCCTGAGCCCCATCTAGCGGGCATAACTGGTGGCAGTGCCTGCAGCAGACACTAATTGGCCACCGTGTCTGCTAGGACGGGATGACCGGACTATGTGGGTGGGGTCTTCGAACGCTGTGCAAGGATCCCGATTGGCAGATATAGGCGCCTGTGCAGAATGCATGGGCGAAAAGAAGGGGTCCGCTAGGAATGCGCACGTGTCAGAGGAGGCGTGAGCAGCAACATACCCTCCTCGAATGCAATCAGGGATGCCCCAGCAGCGGAAGACAGACTGACTATGCTAAAAATAAGGAGAAATTAAAAAAATAAATATAAATAAAATACATTTCATACAAAAGTTCATGTTAATAAACTGTGATACTGTCAGTCAATATTGTGGATTGTCCTTAACCCCGGGAGACGCCCAGTTGCAGAATTGTAACATTACTTTTAAACGATAAAATACAACCCTGGGCCCCAGTGGTCAACATAATTACAGAAAGGTAAACTCATATCAAATTAATGACATCAATATTTTGACATTTGAGCATTTAAACTCAGTGGCACAGACAGCAGGCAGCAGGTTTGCTGCATATCGTGTGAAAGGCTTCATGTGAGTCTCGCTGTGAAAACATCCTAATGTTGTTATAAGGGTGTGTAATACAGCCAGAATCCTCTACTGCTTGTACTGTTATCAGAATAATGCTATGCTAAAATGTAGTAGTTACGCAACATTACACAGCACTCATTATGCAGTAACAAATGCAGCTTGGCATCACACACAGACAGACGTGATGTGTCAATCTTCTTTAGTTGTTAAATCCCTACTGGGAGACATATTCCTAATTCATTACCATACTGCCTGTGTAAAAATAAACTACAGCATCACGGTGGCTCAGTGGGAAGCACTGTCGCCTCACAGCAAGAAGGTCCTGGGTTCGATCCCCAAGTGGGACGGTCTGGGTCCTTTCTGTGTGGATATTGCATGTTCCCCCCCTGTCTTGTGTGGGTTTACTCCGGGTGCTCCGGTTTTCTCCCACAGTCCAAAAACATGCAAGAGAGGTAAACTGGACATACTACATCATGTGGATTTTGCATGTTCCCCCCCTGTCTTGTGTGGGTTTACTCCGGGTGCTCCGGTTTTCTCCCACAGTCCAAAAACATGCAAGAGAGGTAAACTGGACATACTACATTATGTGGATTTTGCATGTTCTCCCCGTGTCTGCGTGGGTTTACTCCGGGTGCTCCGGTTTCCTCCCACAGTCCAAAAACATGCAAGAGAGGTAAACTGGACATACTACATCATGTGGATTTTGCATGTTCTCCCCGTGTCTGCGTGGGTTTACTCCAGGTGCTCCGGTTTCCTCCCACAGTCCAAAAACATGCAAGAGAGGTAAACTGGACATACTACATTATGTGGATTTTGCATGTTCCCCCCCTGTCTCGTGTGGGTTTACTCCGGGTGCTCCGGTTTCCTCCCACAGTCCAAAAACATGCAAGAGAGGTAAACTGGACATACTACATTATGTGGATTTTGCATGTTCTCCCCGTGTCTGCGTGGGTTTACTCCGGGTGCTCCGGTTTCCTCCCACAGTCCAAAAACATGCAAGAGAGGTAAACTGGACATACTACATTATGTGGATTTTGCATGTTCTCCCCGTGTCTGCGTGGGTTTACTCCGGGTGCTCCGGTTTCCTCCCACAGTCCAAAAACATGCAAGAGAGGTAAACTGGACATACTACATTATGTGGATTTTGCATGTTCTCCCCGTGTCTGCGTGGGTTTACTCCGGGTGCTCCGGTTTCCTCCCACAGTCCAAAAACATGCAAGAGAGGTAAACTGGACATACTACATTATGTGGATTTTGCATGTTCTCCCCGTGTCTGCGTGGGTTTATTCCAGGAGCTCCGGTTTCCTCCCACAGTCCAAAAACATACAAGAGAGGTAAACTGGACATACTACATTATGTGGATTTTGCATGTTCTCCCCGTGTCTGCGTGGGTTTATTCCAGGAGCTCCGGAACTAGCGGGCCAATCTGGCACCACAGAATACTTGGTTTTTCAGCCCGAACCGTGACGTCCGTCAGTGGGCGTGTCATGTTGTACAGCATAGCGACAGCAACAATGCCGTCCGCTGGTGTCTCGTATGGAGCTTAATGCTGCATTTTTATCTTTTTAACTTCACCTGATTACATTTTGAGCCAGTTTGCCGCTGATATTTTCAAAGCGCCTTTAAAAAGGTGAACTGTGTGATTATGATGTGATAAAAGTGACCCGGACAGAACGAACACCGCTTAACGTGAAAAATAAAGCGTGAAGCTTTTTCAACTCCCCGAGCTGCATAAACACACGTGAAGTAAATCCAGTTAAACACAGATACATGTGGTATTTTAGACTGGATTTGATGGTTATTTCACACAGATTAATGTTCGTGTTGTGGAACTTTAGTGATGTTTGAGTAAATCGGCTATTTGAGCCGAGAGTCGCGGTAAAACCGAAGCACAAAACGCTTCTCACGTTAATGAACTAAAGAAAACAACAACTGAGACAAACACGTCACGTCTTCTTATCACCGATAGTTAGATCGATGCTTTTTGCATAAAAACTAACATCTGTAACAGCAGCACAAATGCTCGCACATAATCTACACACTCCGCCATGATATTACTACTCTTAACTTTCGTTAAGTAACGCCCACTGTTGATGACGCTGCTTGGTTCTCAAAAACTGGTGGAAACGCGCGTCGGTTCTCTACAGAACACCAAGGTTCAGAGAAACCCGAACAGAACCGGTTCAAGAACCACGGTTTTTTTGGTGGAAAAGGGGTACGTGTGGGTTTACTCCGGGTGCTCCGGTTTCCTCCCACAGTCCGAAAACATGCAAGTGAGGTAAATTGGAGATACAAAATTGTCCACGACTGTGTTCGATGTAACCTTGTGAACTGATTAACCTTGTGTGTAATGAGTGACTACCGTTCCTGTCATGAATGTAACCAAAGTGTAAAACATGACGTTAAAATCCTAATAAACAAACAAACAAACATTAATGTACCACGGTACACCAGACTCACCTCTCTACCAGTCAGGATGTGGCGTGCCAGCTTGACCTTGGCGAAGTTCCCCTTGCCGATCGTTTTGAGGAGCCGGTAGTTGCCGATGTGGGGGTGCTCGTCTGAGCAGGAGGCGATAGAGTTGCGGCAGCGGGCTCCGAGTGAGCGGTTGGACCAGGTTGAACCCTTGTCTGAGCGGCTGGCAGAGAGAGAACCATGCTACAAAGAGAGAGAAAAATAATCGAGAATATCACTTAAGAGGGAATGCTATTAATGGCTTTAGTGCGAAGGTGTTAAATGGTATCTCTGGCACGTCTGGCAAACAGACGTTCAAACAGTGATCAGATGTCAACAGTAAGACAGTTTAGAGTGACTCTGACCACAGGATTAAGCACTGGCTGGAGTTGAGAGGGGGCGAACGTTAGTGGAAAGCAAAGACTTTTTTTCAGTGCCAACAGTCATTAGGATGCAGGTGTTACTTTTCATACCCTGTAAAATATTTCTCCAGACTGTGTGTTACTTATACGCCTGAGTTCGCCTATTGTGGAATGTGCTACATCATTCAACTGTCCCTAGCACCAGAGTATTATTTTCTATAGTGCATCTCCCCAGGCTGGGTCCTTTTCCTTCTACTTACGTATGTCTAGAGTTTTTAAATACCGTGTCCACTCACTGTCCACTCTATTAGACACTCCTACCTAGTTGCTTCACTTTGTAGATGTAAAGTCAGAAACGATCGTTCATCTATTGCTGCTGTTTGTATATGTACAGTGTATCACAAAAGTGAGTACACCCCTCACATTTCTGCAAATATTTCATTATATATTTTCATGGGACAACACTATAGACATGAAACTTGGATATAACTTAGAGTAGTCAGTGTACAGCTTGTATAGCAGTGTAGATTTACTGTCTTCTGAAAATAACTCAACACACAGCCATTAATGTCTAAATAGCTGGCAACATAAGTGAGTACACCCCACAGTGAACATGTCCAAATTGTGCCCAAATGTGTCGTTGTCCCTCCCTGGTGTCATGTGTCAAGGTCCCAGGTGTAAATGGGGAGCAGGGCTGTTAAATTTGGTGTTTTGGGTACAATTCTCTCATACTGGCCACTGGATATTCAACATGGCACCTCATGGCAAAGAACTCTCTGAGGATGTGAGAAATAGAATTGTTGCTCTCCACAAAGATGGCCTGGGCTATAAGAAGATTGCTAACACCCTGAAACTGAGCTACAGCATGGTGGCCAAGGTCATACAGCGGTTTTCCAGGACAGGTTCCACTCGGAACAGGCTTCGCCAGGGTCGACCAAAGAAGTTGAGTCCACGTGTTCGGCGTCATATCCAGAGGTTGGCTTTAAAAAATAGACACATGAGTGCTGCCAGCATTGCTGCAGAGGTTGAAGACGTGGGAGGTCAGCCTGTCAGTGCTCAGACCATACGCCACACACTGCATCAACTCGGTCTGCATGGTTGTCATCCCAGAAGGAAGCTGACGCACAAGAAAGCCCACAAACAGTTTGCTGAAGACAAGGAGTCCAAGAACATGGATTACTGGAATGCCCTGTGGTCTGACGAGACCAAGATAAACTTGTTTGGCTCAGATGGTGTCCAGCATGTGTGGCGGCGCCCTGGTGAGAAGTACCAAGACAACTGTATCTTGCCTACAGTCAAGCATGGTGGTGGTAGCATCATGGTCTTGGGCTGCATGAGTGTTGCTGGCACTGGGGAGCTGCAGTTCATTGAGGGAAACATGAATTTCAACATGTACTGTGACATTCTGAAACAGAGCATGATCCCCTCCCTTCGAAAACTGGGCCTCATGGCAGTTTTCCAACAGGATAACGACCCCAAACACAACCTCCAAGATGACAACTGCCTTGCTGAGGAAGCTGAAGGTAAAGGTGATGGACTAAACCCAATTGAGCACCTGTGGCGCGTCCTCAAGTGGAAGGTGGAGGAGTTCAAGGTGTCTAACATCCACCAGCTCCGTGATGTCATCATGGAGGAGTGGAAGAGGATTCCAGTAGCAACCTGTGCAGCTCTGGTGAATTCCATGCCCAGGAGGGTTAAGGCAGTGCTGGATAATAATGGTGGTCACACAAAATATTGACACTTTGGGCACAATTTGGACATGTTCACTGTGGGGTGTACTCACTTATGTTGCCAGCCATTTAGACATTAATGGCTGTGTGTTGAGTTATTTTCAGAAGACAGTAAATCTACACTGCTATACAAGCTGTACACTGACTACTCTAAGTTATATCCAAGTTTTATTTCTATAGTGTTGTCCCATGAAAAGATATAATAAAATATTTGCAGAAATGTGAGGGGTGTACTTACTTTTGTGATACACTGTATATATACAGTATATATATAGTGTCATTTTGTGGGGGCCAAGGAAACCTTATAGTACTTAAAACCTTCACTATATACACTGATCAGCCATAACATTAAAACCACCTCGTTTCTACACTCACTGTCCATTTCATCAGCTCCACTTACCATATAGAAGCACTTTAGTCCATCTATTTCTCTGCATGCTTTGTTAGCCCACTTTCATGCTGTTCTTCAATGGTCAGGACTCTCCCAGGACCACCACAGAGCAGGTATTATTTAGGTGGTGGATTATTCTCAGCACTGCACTGACACTGACAGGGTGGTGGTGTGTTAGTGTGTGTTGTGCTGTTATGAGTGGATAAGACACAGCAATGCTGATGGAGTTTTTAAACACCTCACTGTCACTGCTGGACTGAGAATAGTCCACCAACCAAAAATATCCAGCCGACAGCGCCCCGTGGGTAGCGTCCTGTGACCACTGATGAAGATCTCAAAGATGACCGACTCAATGAGCGATCGTCTCTGACTCTACATCTACAAGGTGGACCAACTAGGTAGGAGTGTCTGATAGAGTGGACAGTGAGTGGACACGGTATTTAAACACTCTAGTAGCGCTGCTGTGTGTGATCCACTCATACCAGCACAACACACACTAACACACCAGCACCATGTCAGTGTCACTGCAGTGCTGAGAATGATGATGTGGGGGTCCTGACCATTGAAGAACAGGGTCAAAGATACAGAGATACAGACGGACAACAGTCAGTAATTGTAGAACTACAAAGTGCTTCTATATGGTAAGTGGAGCTGATAAAATGGACAGTGAGTGTAGAAACAAGGAGGTGGTTTTAATGTTATGGCTGATCAGTGTACATGGTGAAATGCTTCATATCCTATGTACATATGACAGTAAAATCAGCCACAGTCATACTAAAAATAAAACATACCGTGATACACCGCCAACCGTCCTTGCAAAATTCTATCCGGTGCTTAATCATGTGGTCAAAGTCCTTCTAAAATGTCTTTATGTTGACATTTGATTACTGTTTAAGGTATAATGCACCCACTGTAGGAATACAATGACCAAAGTCTGCCAGAATTATTGCTGAACTGAATTTGATTGGTTTTATTTAACATGGTAAACTTGGCAGTGTGATGTTTTGACAGATCTTTAGCTTTCCGTATGAGCTGAAAAAAACACATGCACAAATTTCAAGTACTTTTTATCTGTTTCAACATTTTATGTTTAACCACTGCTATATCCTGGTCAGGGTCACGATGGGACCAGTGTCCCCGTAATCACTTTGCACAGTGCTGCAACACACCCTGAACAGGATTGTAATCAATTGCACGACCTCTTGTTATTTTTTACAAGACTAAAATGCTAAATCAGATTGAAGCTGTTGTAGCTTATCGGTTAGGGTGCTGGACTAGTAGACAGAAGGTCGGTGGTTCAAGCCCCACCCCTGCCAGGTTGCCACTGTTGGGCCCTTGAGCAAGGCCCTTAACCCTCAATTGCTTAGATTGTGTACTGTTACAGTACTCTAAGTCGCTTTGGATAAAAGCGTCTGCTGTAAATGTAATGTAATGTACATTTAACACATTGAGTGTAGCACAAACGTACCATAGCACATGCCTATGACAAGTGAAATGTATTATTTTAGTAGCATTGAGTTAAGGGGGCGGCACGGTGGCTTAGTGGGTAGCACTGTCGCCTCACAGCAAGAAGGTCCTGGGTTCGATCCCCGGGTGGGGCGGTCCTTTCTGTGCGGAGTTTGCATGTTCTCCCCGTGTCCGCGTGGCTTTCCTCCGGGTGCGCCGGTTTCCTCCCACAGTCCAAAAACATGCCACCAGGCTAATTGGAAACACTGAATTGTCCTATAGGTACCTAGCCGCTAGATGCACAAACCAGTGCATTGTAGTGCCGGTCCCAAGCCCGGATAAAATAGGGAGGGTCGTGTCAGGAAGGGCACCCGGCGTAAAAATTGTGCCAAATCGGTGAGAGCCGACCCCGCAACCGAGCGGGACAAAGGCCGAGGAAAAGAAGAAGAAGTAGCATTGAGTTAAGTTTAAAATAATGGCATGCTGAGTTGACCTCGGGAGAAGAAGTGCATTTTTCAAAAACAATAGATCAAAATGCGGCATCTAGCGAGCATAATTGGCAGTGCCTGTAGCAGACACTAATTGGCCACCGTGTCTGCTAGGGTGGGATGACCGGACTTTGTGGGTGGGCTCTTCTAACGCCGTGCAAGGACCCTGATTAGCAGATAGGGGCGCCTGTGCAGAAGCATGGGTGAATATGAAAGGCTCCGCTTAGGACTGCGCACGGGTCGGAGGAGGCGTGAGCAGACAATATACCTTCTTCGAATGCAATCAGGGATCCCCAGCAGCGTAAGACAGATTGACTACGCTAAATCGGGTGAAAATTGGGAGAAAATGCGTAAATAAATAGAACAAAAAATGGCACGTGGGTGGCACAGTCATCTATTACGCTAGCTCAGTACAGCCGAGATTCTACTCTCTCAGCGTTGCTATGTGCCATACTCAGAAATGATCATTTTAAGGCGTCGGGTGGCCGAAGCCCTGCAATGGATTGGCACCCTGTTCAGGGTTTCCTGCCTGGAGTTTCCTGGACCCAGTGTGACCCTGAATAGGATAAAATGATTACGTGTGTCCCAATGTGGAAAACATAAAAAAGTTTTTTGCTAATTTGCATTTAGCTAACGGGCAATTCCGCAGAATCAGTGCCATTACGTTCCCAGGACATTATACACTGATCAGCCATAACGTTAAAACCACCTCCTTGTTTCTACACTCACTGTCCATTTTATCAGCTCCATTTACCATATAGGAGCACTTTGTAGTTCTATTCTCAGTCCAGCAGTGACAGTGAGGTGTTTAAAAACTCCAGCAGGGCTGCTGTGTCTGATCCACTCATACCAGCACAACACACCCTAACACACCACACATGATCCACTGTGTGGGTCCTGACCATTGAAGAACAGCATGAAAGGGGGCTAACAAAGCATGCAGAGAAACAGATGGACTACAGTCAGTAATTGTAGAACTACAAAGTGCTCCTATATGGTAAGTGGAGCTGATAAAATGGACAGTGAGTGTAAAATTAAGGGGGTGGTTTTAACGTTATGGCTGATCGGTGTATATACAAATGAAGATTAAAATTCACTTAAAAATACATTTTATAATTGAGCAAAGTGTCCTGCACGTTGATCTAACAGCAAATATAGTATATACAATTTAAAACGTTAATAAAAACTCCCCATAACACTGAAAAAGTCATTTTTTTCATGTTCACACTCACTAACACTACATTTTTACAATGTAATATAAGTAAAATCCTTTTTCTTTGCATTGTTTGGTGACTCCATATCCAATCTATGATTTTAATACACTCATATTCCATAGGAAATGGCCCTAGTCACAGCTAAATTGTTAACTGACTTACAACTGAAACACAATTGTGACACGGATTTGCTTAAAATGTTTTTCTCAAAGGAGAAATTTAATCTTTTAAGATGTGTAAATGTGCAGGCCATAAAACTCACCCAACCCACCTTCACAAATAAAGCTTGTCTAAATAGGACAAGAATTAAATCATTATTAAATCATTATATAAACATGCCCCCCTGTTGTACAGGCTAACAACATTGATTACCATAGTTACGCAGATGACACACAGATATATCTGGCTCTCTCACCAGATGATTACAGCCCAATAGATTCACTGTGTCAGTGTCTGGAGGACATCAATAACTGGATGAGCCAGAATTTTTTACAGTTAAATAAGGACAAAACAGAGATTGTTGTGTTTGGCAGCAAAGAGAAGAGGTCTAGTGTCAGTGAACACCTCAGTTCCCGGGGCTCTAAAAACCAAAGACCAAGTCCGAAATCTTGGCGTTCTAATAGACTCAGATCTCACATTCACCAGCCATATAAAAACCATCACCAAAACAGCCTTCTACCATCTTAGAAATATAGCCAAAATCAAGGGTCTATTGTGCCAACAAGACCTAGAGACGCTGATCCATGCTTTTATCTCCAGTAGGGTGGACTATTGTAATGGTCTCTTAACTGGACTTCCCAAAAAGACCATTAAACAGTTACGGCTCATTCGGAACGCTGCTGCTAGAGTTCTAACTAAGACGAAGAGAACTGAGCACATCACTCCAGTTCTAAAATCTCTACACTGGCTTCCAGTTAGTTACAGAATAGAATTTAAAGTGCTGCTACTGGTCTATAAATCACTGAATGGGTTCGGCCCAGAATACATCTCAGAAATGTTTAGAGAATATAAACCCAGTAGATGTCTTAGATCCATGGACTCAGGTCAGCTAGTTGAGTTCAAACTAAACACGGTGAAGCAGCATTTAGCTCTTGGGCTGCATATAACTGGAACAGACTGCCAGGAGATATTAGATGTTCCGCAAATGTAGAAATCTTTAAATCCAGGTTAAAAACGTTTCTTTTTTCTTGTGCCTATGATTGAGCTCGAAATTTT
Organism: Trichomycterus rosablanca; assembly: GCF_030014385.1. NCBI lineage: Eukaryota > Metazoa > Chordata > Actinopteri > Siluriformes > Trichomycteridae > Trichomycterus > Trichomycterus rosablanca. Next base: position 19,711,866 of record NC_086007.1, read on the forward strand.
TGCTATTACCCTATTTCTTTTAGTTTTTCATGCTCTTAATAATTCTTTTTATAGAGTAGTGTACATTCTAAATTGTAGTGTATATTTTACTATATTTTCTTTTAGTTTTCATGTTTTAATTGCTTATCTCTTGTTTTAATTTCATATTTCCCAAATTGTAGGGTATATTTTACAATACTTTCTTTTAATTTTTCACGTTCTTAATTTTTCACCTCTCTTGTTTGAATTTCATATTCTCTTAATTGTAACTAAATGTTTGCAAGAAGTCTTTCTGAGATTCTAGATCTCAGGAATGTTTTAATGCTTTTAATTAATTTTTTTTCCTTATGTAAAGCACTTTGAATTGCCACTGTGTATGAAAGGTGCTATACAAATAAACTTGCCTTGCCTTGCCTTGTTTCCAATTTCTATCCAATACTCCTATCACAATGATATCGATGCTCTCCATCACTACCCCCTCTTTCATGTTCTCTTTTAAAAGAAGCAAATCGATTCCCCTGCCACCTCCCTCTCCGTGTGCTAATTTATTCACTAGAGTGGGGGGGTTGGGTGATGGATGTGTACGTGTGTGTTGTGGGGGGTTAAAGGATTCTCCCGATTCTCTTGAGGCAATTTTGGAGAACGGCGAGGGATTTCCACACCCGAAGCCACACCTTGCAAAAAAACAAACAAGAGGATGTTGAGGTTCATCACAGGTTTCACAGCAATTCCTATTGTGAGCAAAATGATAAATCGAAGAATTCTGCTATCTTCAAAGAAATGAGGTACAACCAGAAAAACGAGCAGATTTAAATGCGTGTTTCTCTGTTGCTACAACAACTCGCCAGTGGTATACAAATACCTACAAATGAGAGGTTAAATGTCTAAAAGAAAAAGATTCAAGCTGATTGTGTGCGAACAAAAGGCTTACTAGGTGGAGCGGACATGACGATGATCCACGTACAATAAGGTGTTCACCTCTGTGAACGTGGACAATTTATTCTTAATTCTGAGATGATTAATTAAAGCCAATACAATGGATAATTATAATTTCTCCCTTTGTTTTTAGACTTAGTTTATCCCCCTTTCTTTCCCAGTCTAATCTTTTCCAATTATCTGTGCCTATCGCAATCCTCTGCACCACCCTTGCTCTGCTCAGAAGAGCCACAGACTATCAAACATCCCCTTTGACACATGGTCAGTCTCTGACCGCTGCTTTTAACCTGCCAGAGAGTCTCGAAAAGAGCTGTATCATGTGCGGAAAGACACTATGGGGTGCTCGATATATTTGGTTGGTGGACTGTTCTCAGTCCAGCAGTGACAGTGAGGTGTTTAAAAACTCCAGCAGCACTGCTGTGTCTGATCCACTTAGACCAGCACAACACACACTGTGCTGAGCATGATCCACCAGCTAAATAATACCTGCTCTGTGGTGGTCCTGTGGGGGTCCTGACCATTGAAGAACAGGGTGAAATGGGGCTAACAAAGCATGCAGAGAAACAGATGGACTACAGTCAGTAATTGTAGAACTACAAAGTGCTTCTATATGGTAAGTGGAGCTGATAAAATAGACAGTGAGTGTAGAAACAAGGAGGTGGTCATAATGTTATACCTGATCGGTGTAAGTCTGAGACAGCAAGCTATTCCCAAGGCCATAGCTTTTATACTGATTGATACTTTATGATTAAAATAGCTTAGTCTACTGTACATTGAGCCTATAATGGCTTAGTTTGCATCACTAGCGTGGATGACAGCCCTGTTAAGCAATACTAGGCTCCAACAAACCAAACACCTAAATTCTTGCCACAGAGAGCACTGAGGCAGCTTGGGAAGTCTCACCTTGGCATTAGATGAGAGGACCAAACAAAAACAACTCTGAAAAAAGCTGAGACCCATCTGGCAAGCGCACTTGCAGAGAAACCCATCCCCCATCCCTAGGCGAATACACAAAGGGAAGCTACTAGCATCAGTTGTCAATCACCGCCATGAGCACTACAACTAAATCATAATACAATCATGCTGCTGTTTACATTCCTTCATTAGCAGTCTGAAAATAATTTGTCTAAAAATTAAAACCTTTTAGTATCAACCTGATACTGAGGCAATGATAAAATATTTCCAGTTACAAATATAACAACTCTGTAAACAAATTGTATGCATGTGATCCTAGTGTGCAAAACGGTTTTGCAGTAGCAGACAGCTTTTAGAAAAGGCCTTGGCCTCTCTGTGATCTGTGACTTATCTGGGCATGTATGTGCATTATCTTCATGCCCAGCGACGAGGAACTGCTAATAAGTTACTCAAAAATGCTATAAAAAAAATTAAAAAAAAGCCTAAATATATGAGGTGTACTACAGGGTATGTTATGTTTAAGGCCCTACCTAATTCACGGCTGTGAAAATCGCGTAACAGCCCGTGAAATGAGCCGTGTCCCGTGTAATATCCAATTTGCTGTAAATTCGAAATGTAAGGTTCGTGTTTAGCAATTTAAAATTTTTTATTCACATAGCGTATGAAATATGAGGCGTAATATGCAACGTGAGTGATTCTTGCAATCATACGGCAATTGTGTTTGTGTAAGAGACTTTTCTGTGGTGTAGTGTGCTGACAATGTTTGATGTGTTTACGTTTTGAGTGCTTTTTGTCCCTTGATGGATTCCATAGTGTGCTTCTCTACACACGTGATCATCTCTCTGTAGTTTGTGTTCAAACGAACAAGCCAGTAAAGTATTATGCTTCCGATAATTTGTCTATGTACAGTTTATTTCTTTCTTTATAATCTCAGCAAGCTCTAAATACGCTCGGTTACATTAGCAAACGCTTACACAAAATGTCCAAGATGTCGAAGTCTAAAGCAGCTAAAACACGACTCAGATCATTCTGTGGATGTCAAAAAATCGGTGTAATCTGTGATTATTGAAAAACGAGGTCCGTGAAATGAAGCACATTTTTCTGTATATCTGGTAGGACCTTAGTTATACTTAGTTATGCTAAGACACATGAAGAACAGAGCTGCTACTCACAGAAAGCTACAGACCACTGTATCCCAAATAGCATGCTACTTATATGGTCATTTAAAGTACAACACAGCTAACAGTGTTATTATTTTAAAACTAGTGTATAGAAGTATAACACTAGGAAAAACAACCCTTTAGCTTACAGATAGTATTAGTGTGTCTCTTAGACCAGAGGTGGGCAATTACATTTTCCAAGGGGCCACATAAGAAACTGGGACTGTTGTGGAGGGCCGAACCAATAAGGTGAACTTAATTCTGCTCAATATTAATTTTATCTCTTTATTTACATTTACATTTTCAGCATTTAGCAGACGCCTTTATCCAAAGCGATTTACATTACAGTTACAGTATACAGTCTGAGCAATTGAGGGTTAAGGGCCTTGCTCAAGGGCCCAACAGCAGCAACCTGGCAGTGGTGGGGCTTGAACCAGCAACCTTCTGATTACTAGTCCAGTACCTTAAGCACTAGGCTACAACTGCCCACTCTTTATGAAAAGCAGTAAATTGTACAGTTCTAATAAGCTGTTAATGTTTAGATGTTACAATCAGACAATTAGAAATACGCAGGGTAAAAACATCAACATTATTTCACTATTTAAACAAACAAATGCAAAAAAAACAAAAACAAAATGTGACAAAAATGTGCAGGTTTTTAAACTTTACACTATTTTGTTTTGAGTCCAATTACCTCATTTGTTTTTCAGTCCTTTGTTATTGTTGGATATTCTTTTTAAAATCACAAAGCTGGTGACTGCTTCACATCTGGTTGTGTTAAACTTTATAAAAAGTATTTGTTGCTTTTGCAGTTTAGTTAGTGAAGCTTCAGGTGTGACGCTCCGCATCGTTCATGTTCTTCATTTATTTACGTCTAATTTTTAATTGCCACGAACCTCATGAGTACAATAAAATACTACCATACCAAATGCTACTAAAGAAACCAACCAACAGAAAAAAACAGGTACTGTTCAAACCAGTTCATGTTTTACTATTTGTTCTAGATATTATTTTACAATAGATCATTACCTTCAAGTTCTAAGGCTGCTTGCGAGAAATGCATAGCTCAAAGTTTTCTTTTCTTCTATACTTTTCCAGAAGGCTGACCTCTGGGTTAGATTAGCTAAGGTATGCAACTAATGACTGGTTGTCTGACTGTCTGAGGAGCCTGAGTGGACATAAAATGCCTGTTTTTCAAACGATCCTAAACGTCGGATTTCAGACTACGAGTAAAAATAGGGCAGGATGAAGCCTTACAGACAAAAAGGTCCCCTACTGTACACATGCATATGATCTCACTACATTAGAATGTGACCCAGTCTGTGTTCAAGAACTTATTATTTAAGTTCGGTCGATGTAGAGAATATTCAAATTTTAATCGTATACAGACGAACATGCAACAAATAAAGCATATTTTTACTCTGGTGCACTAAATGGCCGTTGGTACCTCCCACACTCACATTTACAAATCAAATGTACAGCCTAACAGCTCGGGCAGTGCGCAATCATCTGACATATATTAAGCCAAAGTGTAGAACGTGTTCCTCTAGCTGCTGTGTTAGCTGACCACAGTGCCATGTGAAGTAATAAGAAGTGGTTACACAACTGCTTGCTAACTTCCCTTTTAAATGCGCGATATTCTTTTCGGCAAACCGGACGACTAAGCTTCCATACAAAGTTATGTGCTGAGCAAAAAGGGCAATAGATATGACTAACATTATATTTCTAAGCAGGCTGCTAGGCTGAAAAAAGCCTGCCATTGTGACCGAACAAAACCTGTTTCATTTTAACAGATAAGCCAGACAGCACGGGACAAACAAGCCAGTGGTGGTGACTACTGCAGACCATTTTTAAACCACTTGCATGAGAATGATAATCTGATCTTCTGGCCTACACAGGATTCACTGTTTTCACAGCTATTGCTCTACAGTCAGTCATGGATATTGCTTAATCAGCTGTTTCTCTCCTTTGGCGTACTTCCTTTTGTGTTTCCTGTGTATTAGTTCCTCTGTATCAGCCTTTGGTCACTTCCACTAGGAAATGCATGAACCAACTTTATTATATTTAACAAAACATTTTGTAAACAAAGTGTAGTATACACCGATCAGCTATAACATTAAAACCACCTCATTGTTTCTACCTTAACTGTCCATTTTATCAGCTCCACTTACCATATAGAAGCACTTTGTAGTTCTACAATTACTGACTGTGCTTTGTTAGGCCCCTTTCATGCTGTTCTTTAATGGTCAGGACTCTCACAGGACCACCACAGAGCAGGTATTATTTGGGTGGTGGATCATTCTCAGCACTGCAGTGACACTGACATGGTGGTGGTGTGTTTGTGTGTGTTGTGCTGGTATGAGTGGATCAGACACAGCAATGCTGCTGGAGTTTTTAAACACCTCACTGTCACTGCTGGACTGAGAATAGTCCACCAACCAAAAATACCCAGCCAACAGCGCCCTGTGGGCAGCATCCTGTGACCACTGATGAAGGTCTAGAACAGGGGTGCCCAAATAATTCCTTATAAGGGGCCAAAATTTAATCTCAGTGAGGGGCCACGGGCCAAAACTAAAAGTTATTTTAACTAGGGCTGGGCGATATTGGAAAAAAAAAAAAGATTCTGATTGTGTTTTTTTTTTTTTTGTTGTTGTTGTTGTTTTTGTATAATGCAATTGAAAAAAAAAAGACTTTTTTTGCATTTTAATTTAAAAGACTGCAGAAGTGAAAAAATAGTAACAGCACCACCTATAATTATCTTTTCAAGGGACTCAAACTTTATAACAATAACAATATAACAATTAACAATAAACAGAAATCTTAATTAGCTATATGCTTTTTAGGAACAGCTCACAAACAACTCACTTTAAGTAATTTGCAGCAGAACCTCCTTACATTAAGAAAAGTGCAAAGCTACAAAAAGTTCTTTACAGATTTCTTAAAAGAAACACAAGCCTGTTTACTGTTTTCACCAATGAAGTTAGTGTATCAGTATCTACACTGGGGGACCACAAGTAATCACTCAGCTTTCATTTTGTCCCCTTGTGATTGGGGGGTGGATGGAGGGGCACATTCCGCTTCTAACAATATTGACTACAACTCCCATGCTCTCACAGACTGTCACGTGACTACCACAAGTCCCCGGTCAGTCAATTCTGATCGGTCCTCCCACTCCGGAGTTTTGATTCAGTTCAGCTGTGTTCGATTCCATGAATCTTAATTAAACTCTTCTGTTTGTGAGTCTCGTTGTGAAGTTTTGCCGATCGTGTTTGCGCTCCTTATTTCTGAATCTAACTATTACCGTGTATGACCCTTGTTGTCTTCCGTTTACTGTTTTTACTCTTTTGATATTAAACTGACATGTTGGTATTTTAATTAAAATATAAAGTATGTAAACAATCGCGATTGTCACATTTCTAACATCGTGTGAAAACGTTCATTCGAATTAATCGTGAAAATCGCCCACCCTAATTTTAATATTGCATTAAATTTAAAAATATCACGTTTTTGTTGTTAAATAAAACACTACTGTTTATTCTAATTAACAGTGCTTTTATTTATTTCAACGGATGATAGATGTTTCTTTTTAGGAGCAGAAATATTTGAACAAATGTAAATTTGTAAAGAAAAACATGCAAAGCAAAATATATACTGTATATATACGTATATACCATCAATATTCAAATATTCAATATATTCACCTTTCCTCGCCACTGTACTTTGAGAACAGGTGTGCATGTTTTGTTTCGTAATGCTGACGGATGTTGTACTCCTTTAGTGCAGCCACTCTCTATCCGCAGATGAGGCAAACTGCGGTTTAATCTATTTCGGTGAAAAAATATTCAAACTGTTTTTAAATGTTCGTTTATCCAATGCCACTGCCTCATACGCTCCATGATTAACAGCCTCACTCGTGTCATCATGTCTGCTGACAGGAGCTCCACAGCGCCCCCCTCTCCTATCCACTGTCTCATGTAAAATTGTGGTCAGCCAATGAATTGCAGCTAGCGTTATAGGCAGTTCAACACTGTTAAAAGAAATTCCCAGCTACTGACAAAAGTAAGCGCTACTTTGATATAGTGAGGCGGGCCAGAAAAAAGAGACGGCGGGCCAAGTTTGGCCCGCGGGCCCCAAATTGGGCAGCCCTGGTCTAGAAGATGACCAACTCAAACAGCAGCAATAGATGAGCGATCGCCTCTGACATTACATCTACAAGGTGGACCAACTAGGTAGGAGTGTCTAATAGTTTAAAAACTCCAGCAGCGCTGCTGTGTCTGATCCACTCATACCAGCACAACACACACTAACACACCACCACCATGTCAGTGTCATTACAGTGCTGAAAATGATCCACCACCTAAATAATACCTACTCTGTGGTGGTCCTGGGAGAATCCTGACCATTGAAGAACAGCATGAAAGCAGGCTAAAAAAGTATGTAGAGAAACAGATGGACTACAGTCAGTAATTGTAGAGCTACAAAGTGCTCCTATATGGTAAGTGGAGCTGATAAAATGGACAATGAGTGTAGAAACAAGGCGGTGGTTTTAATGTTATGGCTGATCAGTGTATATACTTAGAAGTAGTAGTAGTTACACATCAACTTAATCAAAACAATGAATAGTAGAAATACAGACTCCAAAACGGACAGAAATGAAATAAAATAGTGTAGCGGGTATTGAAGCATTGTTATGTCGATTAGCTTTCCTGTTGTTCTAAAGTAAAATTTGCAGTTTCAGGGTTTGAATCCAGGGCTGGGCTGACAAATACAGAAGGTGCATGGAGTTATGAGAACCTAGCTATTGGGCCGGACACATATCAGTGCACACTTAGCGCTGGTCCCGAGGCCGGACAAGGTACTGATCAGTCCACGTCTATTTTAGATTATTATGGCTACATGACTTTCGTCCCCACGTTTAATAAATCTATTTGCATTGACCCTGCTTTAACATTTAACACCCCGATTGTCAATGATTCAAGCATACCAACCAATTAGACAGAATGATTGATTTTGCTTATTTAAATGTTATTTTATTTATCCCTGTAATTGCATTACTTGCATCTCTATACTTAGAGCAATGTAAAGGCTTCTTTCCTGTTATACTAAACATCTAAATGTATAATGGCTTCACTGAGTAAAAATAATACATTACCACAGTTCAAAGATTTAACACCTGATATACATGAACAGATGATTTCTATATCTGACCTATTTCCGTGGCACAACTACTGGTGTAATAAGAATAACTCTTCTCCAGTCTCATTTTAATTACACATGTTGATGAGACCATTGGGAGCCCTGAATCTGATACGCCAGTAAGTGAATGTAATCAAGAATAAGAGCAGGTTTTATGTTTAAAAGACATTAAGATGCATGTATGTGTGTTTCTAAAGTAGAAATTCCTAACTGTTCAAATCTCCAGTGGTAAACAACTGAATCTGTAAGAAAAAGTAGAACGGTACCAAGAAAAATGTAATGAACAGCAATAACGTCAATAAGTAATGTTTACTACATGGTAATAGAGTGGCACAGTATCATAGCAGGTAGTGTAGAGGTCACACAGTTCCAGGATCCTGAGAAATGATTAGGTGCTAGCTGTCTACTAATAGCTAATTAAATAATAGAGATGTAACTGGTATTGTAAGAGCATTAACTTATATAATAGCTAATATAATAATAGAGATGTAGCTCCTTTTGAGAGCATTACTCTCTCACTCATTTTCTTAACCGCCTATCCCTGCTTTTCAATGGGCGCAAGGCATACAGTAACACCCTGGACGGAGCGCCAGTCCATCGCAGGGCAGACACACATACACACACACACCCATTCACCTATAGGGCAATTCAGTGTCTCCAATTAACTTGACTGCACGTCGTTGGACTGTTGGAGGAAACCGGAGCTTCCGGAAGAAACCTCCGAAAACTGTACCGAATCAATAATGCGGATCACGCTCCGCCGGCGACCCCGAACGGGAGCAGCTGAGGATATAGATAGATTTCAATCAACTACTTTACCCTGGACAGGGTCGCTGCGGGTCAGCAGAAATCCAATCCAATGCAGGCCTTTGGTCAGCCCTTGACATGTCAGCCAGTCATGTTTGTGTAGATGCCCCGCCAGCCAATAGTACTTCAGAAAACCATTGACACTTAAATGGTAAACACGCCCAGTCACAACTTTTGAAAGTGTTGCAGGCATCAAATTCTAAATGATATTCTTTGTCAGTTAAGATGAACAAATACCAGATTCTTGTTTAAAAAAAATTGCATTTTACAAAACGTCCAAACGTATATGGGTTTAAAAGTAGAACTACAACTACTACAGGGTAACTCTGTAGGCCACAATATATATACAGTACCAGTCAAAAGTTAGGACACACCTTCTCTTCAGTGGTTTTTCTTGATCATTTTTATTTTCTAGATTAATACTGAAGACATCCAAACTATGAAGGAACACACATGGAATTATGTAGTGAACAAAAAAATGTTAAACGAACCAGAATATGTTTTATATTTGACCAACTCTACCTCTGCACAGCACAACTGATGGTCTCAAACACATTTAAAAAAGCAAGAAATTCCAGAAATTAACTCTAGACAAGGCACAAACATTAATTGAAAACCATTCCAGGTGGATACCTCATGAAGCTGATGCCAAAAAGTGTGCAAAGCTGTCATCAAAGCAAAAGATGGCTACTTTAAAGAATACAAAATATAAAACATATTCTGGTTTGTTTAACACTTTTTTGTTTACTACATAATTCCATATGTGTTCCTTTATAGTTTGGATGTCTTCAGTATTAATGTACAATGTTGAAAATTAAAAAAAAATCAAGAAAAAACACAGGAATGAGAAAGCGTGTCCAAACTTTTGACTGGTACTGTATATAATATATATCCACAGGGGGGGAAACATCTATACATCTTGTTTTATATATATATATATATATATATATATATGTGTGTGTGTGTGTGTGTGTGTGTGTGTGTGTGTGTGTGTGTGTGTATATATATATATGTGTGTGTGTGTGTGTGTGTGTATATATATATATATACAGTATATATACACAGGGGGGAAACATTGGGATATGCAGTGTCAACTTATACACACTAAGGTGCTAAAAATATGCTTAGTATGTTAGTATGTTAGTATGTATACTGTTTTGGACATCACAAGATGCTTACATCACTGTGTTGGGACTGTAATTGGAAACAGCTGTCAAAATTACTAAAATTACTTAATATAGGCATTTCTAAAACTACATTTATGATAGTAATGATAGTATTCATAGTACTTTGTTGGTTTTACAGTGCTGTTTAATGGAAAGTATGTGTGTTATGCAGTGCAGAGGTGAATTCTTTACTTACATGGTCTGCATTCCTGTCGGAGTTGATTGTTACTCTAGAAGACATGGTCCCTGAGATCAGAACTAGAACAGATAGACTTTATATTTTCCCTTAGTTGATAAAATAGTGCCGGGCAATAAAAATCGGCTGTCATTTGGCTCTTAGCATCTCCTCCGGTCCTGTTATTGAAGCAAACCAATGCGCGGCTCAATGCTGAGACTGGAATGAGCTCAGCTATGTGCTAATGTCCGGATTTTCTTCAAATAATCCACATTTTCTCTTTTATAAACGCACATATGTGAATAAAACATGAATATGTGAAGTAAATCCTATATATCGGCATCAGTCTGACTGGAACAGAGGCTCATTTTTGTTAATAAATGATACAATGTCCTGTGCAGTTTCCATTCATAGCCTGTAGCAGCACTGCTTCCCATTACCTAGCCTGTGTTCCTACAATAGCTTTTCGTTCCTCAGTACTCGAACCGACTATCAAAAAAATACCACAAAAAAAACCGTGTAATTATGATATTATATTCCGTATGTTGAATTTAAAGCAGTCGGTTGTTTTTTGTTTTTTTTTGCTTTTTCGTTTGAAGAAGTGTCTATCGTTTAAAGCAAACCGCTCCCTCACAAACAGGCTCTGTCAGAGATTCCCTCTCTGTACATGTCCACGAAAAAAATCAATAAAGACCCTAAAAACAGCAGCTTACAGTCCAGAACGAACACCTTTTTGTTCATGTGTGGTTCACCCTAGTCGAAAAGTATTTCAACAACGACTAGGCGTTAAAAAATATATAAAAATATAACAAAATGTCGCTCCGAACATCCCCCGGGCAGCTGCTCATAAAATCTCCCTCCTAGAAGCGAGTAACCGACACGCGCGCGCACGCACACGCGCTGAAACACACCAGCATCGAGGAAGCGCGTCAGTACAGAGAGAGACTGGGCTGGGCAGCTGTGCACGCGCACGCGCACGCGTGCACGCGGTTTCTTAAAGAGACAACACGCCCTTTCATTCATATACACCGATCAGCCATAACATTAAAACCACCTTGTTTCTACACTCGCTGTTCTACAATTACTGACTGTAGTCCATCTGTTTCTCTGCATGCTTTGTTAGCAGTCTTTCACCTTGTTCTTCAATGGTCAGGACCCCCACAGGACCACTACAGAGCAGGTATTATATGGGTGGTGGATCATTCTCAGCACTGCAGTGACACTGACATGGTGGTGGTGTGTTAGTGTGTGTTGTGCTGGTATGAGTGGATAAGATAAAGTAATGCTGATGGAGTTCACTGCTGGACTGAGAAAAGTCCACCAACCAAAAATATCCGGCCAACAGCACCCCGTGGGCAGCGTCCTATGACCACCGATGAAGGTCTAGAAGATGACCAACTCAAACAGCAGCAATAGATGTGCGATCGTCTCTGACATTACATCTACAAGGTGGACCAACTAGGTAGGAGTGTCTAATAGAGTGCTGCTGTGTCATATCACTCATACCAGCACAACACACACTAACACACCACCACCATGTCAGTGTCCCTGCAGTGCTGAGAATGATCCACCACCTAAATAATACCTGCTCTGTGGTGGTCCTGTGGGGGTCCTGACCATTGAAGAACAGCATGAAAGAGGGCTAACAAAGCATGCAGAGAAACAGATGATCTACAGTCAGTAATTGTAGAACTACAAAGTGCTTCTGTATGATAAGTGGAGCTGATAAAATGGACAGTCAGTGTAGAAACAAAGAGGTGGTTTTAATGTTATGGCTGATCAGTGTAATACAAAGCAGCGGACTGGGTTTTGCTGGTAGGGTGCACAGCACTACGGTAGCATGTGCTAGAACACCAATAACAGTTTAAGTTTAAAAACAATTACTCAGTGCAGCTTTTTTCCCAAACCCATTGCTATCAGGTGCATAAATGTATTAAATGAAGTAAAACGTATGCTTCTGTGGTATGGTGGCTTGGTCACTGTCACCTCACAGCAAGTAGGTCCACTTTTTGATTCCCAGATAGAGCAGTCTGGGTCCTTTTGCGTGTTCTTGCCATGGCTGCACAGGTTTCCTCCTGGTGCTTTGGTTTCCACCCACAGTCCAAACACATTCAGTTGTGTTTGTGTGTGTCACGGTGGGGCTAAGGACTAAACAAAGACAAGACAAAGGGGGCGGACACACACGCAGAGATGTAGGGCAAGATATTTATTAATGAACTAAACAAGGGAATGACAAGAGTATGGAACATGAACTAGGTACACGGACTGGGAATATAAACTAGGGATACAGACTAAACATAGGTTAGGAACATAGGCTAAACATAAGCTAGGAACATTGGCTAAACACAGGCTAGGAACACTGGCTAAACACAGGCTAGGAACACTGGCTAAACACAGGCTAGGAACACAAACTAAACATAAGCTAGGAACACTGGCTAAACGCAGGCTAGGAACACTGGCTAAACACAGGCTAGGAACACAAACTAAACATAAGCTAGGGACATTGGCTAAACACAGGCTAGGAACACTGGCTAAACACAGGCTAGGAACACAAACTAAACATAAGCTAGGGACATTGGCTAAACACAGGCTAGGAACACTGGCTAAACGCAGGCTAGTAACACTGGCTAAACGCAGGCTAGGAACACCGGAAAATAACCACCATAAACCAAAATAACCCCTGCCAGCCTGTTCCTCAGCTCTCCTTTTTAAACTGGTCCCTGATTAGGAACAGCTGGGGCTGATTGCTCAGGGGGACCAATCAGGAGTGAGGCATGGCAGGAGTGAGTGTACTCACAGAGAAGAGGGGCGTGGCACACATGAGCACACCAAGGCTAACAGTGTGACAGTGTGTGTGTGTGTGTGTGTGTGTCATCCGGCCCTAGCAGAACCGTGTCTGCTGCAGGCACTGCCAATTATGGTCGCTAGATGGCGCCCAGCCGGCCAGTGGCAACGCCGAGTTTCGAACCGAGAAGTTCAGAATCTTGGCGCTGGTGTGCTAGCGGAATATTCTGCTGCACCACCTGGCCGCCCAAAAATGTCACAAGTTTAAATGCAATTCCAGAATTTTTTACCCACCACCCTCCAAAAAATCTGTGTTCTATGTTGTAACAAATGGGCTAGACGTGACAAAAGGAGGCGGACACACACGCAGACAACATTTAATAATAACAACATCAAAACACAATACAAGGGTACACAAGACAAGACACACTAACACATGACCTAAGCTAATGCTAAATGCTAACACTAATCTAACCACATGAACGATGCTAAAGCTAAACACAAACCCTAAGCTAAGCTAACAGACTAACACAAAACATGAACAAGACAACCACTAAACAAGACTTTTGAGCACAAACAGGAGCATGGCCTAGACAGGAGCATACCAAACCAAAATCGTGACAAGTTAAAGTCAAAATAGCCTCTGCTAGATGGTCCGTAGCTGCCTTCTTAAATTCCCTGAGTATTAACCCTAAACAAGGTGCAGCTGTGGATCAATTAGCAGGAGACCAATCAAAATGAGGAGGCGTAGACAAACAAAAGCCTCCTTAGGAGAGGGTCGTGGCACATAAACTCTAGGGCCATAGAGGCTTGATTCGTGACACATGTTATATTTTAATGACACATTTTCAGAAAACAGGCAACAGACTAATGAAAGAACTCGAATGTGTAATTTTATTCAAACACAGAGGTATGGACTGTCATTTAGTCTAATAAAAACAGTTGCAAAAAATTATTACTGTATATCCCTGTCCTGCCATGAGTTAAAAGCATATGTAATCTCAGAAATCATGTTCTCCTATAGACATTAACAATCAAAACCAGCGTACAGTCTATGTGATTGCTGAAAGAACATGTTAAATTCCTCACAGACAGTGACTGCCCATATTTGTTTTTCCACCAAATGCTATTCTGGCAGGGTTAATAAAAACCAAAGAAGTCAGAGAAGGTTTGTGTATTGTTTTGGCCATTTAATTTTCATTTGAGTAACAACATTATTACAACTCCTTCACAAACGGTATGTTTCACCAGTCATAAATGATACATAACTTTAAACTGTAAAGCAATTAAGTGTACATTACATTACAAGTGTATTCATACTCCTTTCTGTAACCAAATGGCAGAATGGAACAAGATGATATTACAAATTAGATTCAGCAATTCTTGGAACAACAACGTAATCTCAGACGATTCTTAGATTCTACATCAAGGGACAACTCAAGACAATGACTGTAACCACTATGGGAACACACAGGAAACAAGAAGCAGGAAGACACAATGACAAAGAACTAAGCAGACCCTACACTAACCTTATGCTAATGCTAACACTATGCAAACACTAACTACAAACCATACAGAAATGTAATATGACATAGACCGATCAGCCATAACATTAAAACAGCCTCCTTGTTTCTACACTGACTGTCCATTTTATCAGCTCCACTTACCATATAGAAGCACTTTGTAGTTCTACAATTACTGACTGTAGTCCATCTGTTTCTCTGCATGCTTTGTTAGCCCCCTTTCATGCTGTTCTTCAATGGTCAGGACCCCCACAGGACCACTACAGAGCAGGTATTATTTAGGTGGTGGGTCATTCTCAGCACTGCAGTGACACTGACATGGTGGTGGTGTGTTAGTGTGTGTTGTGCTGGTATGAGTGGATCAGACAAAGCAGCGCTGCTGGAGTTTTTAAATACCGTGTCCACTCACTGTCCACTCTATTAGACACTCCTAGCTAGTTGGTCCACATTGTAGATGTAAAGTCAGAGACGATCGCTCATCTATGGCTGTTTGAGTTGGTCATCTTCTAGACAGTCATCAGTGGTCACAAGATGCTGCCCACGGGGTGCTGTTGGCTAGATATATTTTTGGTTGGTGAACTATTCTTAGTCCAGCAGTGACAGTGAGGTGTTTAAAAACTTCAGCAGCATTGATGTGTCGTATCCACTCATACCAGCACAACACACTAACACACCACCACCATGTCAGTGTCACGGCAGTGCTGAGAATGATCCACCACCCAAATAATACCTGCTCTGTAGTGGTCCTGTGGGGGTCCTGACCATTGAAGAACAGCATGAAAGGGGGGTACCAAAGCATGCAGAGAAACAGATGGACTACAGTCAGTAATTGTAGAACTACAAAGTGCTTCTATATGGTAAGTGGAGCTGCATAGCAGCATAGGGTTTTATAGCAGCAGAGATATAAAAAGAGTAAGGGGCAAAAATGCAATATTGTGCAAGTTGCAATACTGTGCAAAGATGTGAGCAATACAGTCACTAAGTAGTTGTATGAGTCCAGGGATCAAGACTGTGTTGGTTGTGTGTGTATCGGTGTGAGTGAGCGTATGTGCATGTGTGTGTGTGAGTGAGTGTATGTGCATTGTAGTGAGTGTGTGTGATCGTATGAGTGTGTATATACAGTATATACATGTGAGTAATAATGTGTCACAGTGTAAGTATGTGTGCAATTAAGTATGTGAGTGTATGTGTGTGCAGACATCCCAAGTCTCCTGGAAGTTCCGTGAGTCTCCCGCATATACATAGCGGCTCCCTGATGCCCCCAAGTCAGATAAAATCTCCCGGAATCTAGAACGAGCGGCCAAGAGCGACACACACGCGTGCAGGCGACACAGACTTTTTTCCCCCGATCGCGTATTAAATCCGTTATCTGATATACAATCTAGTGCACTGTGTAGGGAACATAAATCCGTTATCTGATATACAATCTAGTGCACTGTGTAGGGAACATAAATCCGTTATCTGATATACAATCTAGTGCACTGTGTAGGGAACATAAATCCGTTATCTGATATACAATCTAGTGCACTGTGTAGGGAACATAAATCCGTTATCTGATATACAATCTAGTGCACTGTGTAGGGAACATAAATCCGTTATCTGATATACAAATTAGCGCACTGTGTAGGGAACATAAATCTGTTATCTGATATACAATCTAGTGCACTGTGTAGGGAACATAAATCCGTTATCTGATATACAATCTAGCGCACTGTGTAGGGAACATAAATCCGTTATCTGATATACAATCTAGTGCACTGTGTAGGGAACATAAATCCATTAACTAATATACAATTTAGTGCACTATGTAGGGAACATAATTAATTATGCAATACACTATCTAGTGCACTATGTAAGGAACACAAATTATCATCTAGTTATACTTTCTAGTGCACTATGTAGTGAACATGAATGCGTTATATATTACACTATCTAGTGCACTATGTATGGAACATAAATCCGTGATCTGATATACAATCTAGCGCACTGTGTAGGGAACATAAATTTGTGATCTGGTGTACAATTTAGTGAACTGTGTAGTGAACATGAATGCGTTATCTAATACACTATCTAGTGCACTACATAGGGAACATAAATCCGTGATCTGATATACAATCTACGTAGTAAACTGTGTAGGGAACATAAACCAATTGTCTAATTCACTATCTAGTGCACTACATAGGGAACATAAATTCGTATCTAAAATACGATCTAGCGCACTATGTAGGGAACATAAATCCGTTATCTGATATCCAATCTAGTGCACTATGTAGGGAACCTAAATCCGTTAACTAATACGCTAAAGCATTATGTAAGAAACATAAGTCTATTATCTAGTACACTATCTAGTGCACTAAGTAAGGAACATACATTATTTTCTAATATACAATCTAGTGCACTATGTAGGGAACATAAATCTATTATCTTTCACACTATATAGTGCACTATGTAGTACACATTAATGTGTCTGTGACGCGAACAGTTAGCTTAGTAGCTCAGTTAGCAGCTCCTAAAAGTTCTGTCATCACCCATATCATTTGGTGTGTGCGAGAGGTTTTTTAGCTTTTTTGGGGGGGAACTTGGGGGTCAGGGTCCAGGTCCGGGGGTACCGCCCTGAAATGGGTTTTTGCAACTTGGGATGTCTGTGTGTGCGTACATGTGTGTGAGCATGTGTATATATGCATGTGTGTATGATTAAGCATGATTGTGTGTCAGAATCTAGTTTTAGGCTGAATTGTTACCCTGGCCTTTATGCATTCATTCATTGATTCATTATTTTAAACATTTCCACTGCTGTATCCTGATCAGAGCCGGTGCTGGTCTGGAAACACTGGATGCAAAGCTGGAAAACATCCTGGACAGATTGCCAATACATCACAGTGGCATTACACAACTCACACATTGACTCACAGATAGAGGCCGTTTGGAGTAACCAGTTGACCTTCTGCATGTTTTTGGGAGGTGAATGGAAAGCAGAAATTGTACATACAATAAATTCCCAAAACAGCAGGAAAGCCTTAAATTCATCAGCAGCACTGAATGTAAATAACATTGCCCATTGCAGTCAGTGATGCTGAGCATGCATAAAGATCTGAGTCTCTGTGTGCTTTATCTGTACTGATTAACCAGGAGTAATCCAGTCAGGTTCAGAAGAACTGCCATCTGTGTTAGATGGCTTCTGTTGTGTGCATCCTGATTATGGCACAGTATTTTGCATTGTGAATCTTCTCTTTGTAAGTGATTAGACAATATTTAAAGAGAGACAGCCAACCTCACACACCACTCGACCCACTGTCACATGCTTGATCCCACTCGTTTGTCTGATTTGTAGAACCTGTAGAATGGCGCCCCCTAGTGATTTTGTACTCTACAGTAGATAATTGCCCATTTCACTCTTGCCATGATCTGGATAGGTCCCCAAATACAATGCATGCCTGAGGAACTCCTAACATACAATTTACAAGGACTAAGTCTAAATCATGTAGTGCTAAACAGTGCCACTAATGGACAAAATGTACTTTGATTACATTTTGTAAAATACAATAAAAACAAGACTCTTTAATTTGTTTATTCATTTGAACCTTTATTTAACTGATAAAACTTAAAGTTGGGTGAGTAATATTAAAGATAAAAATAAATTGTTCTTTGTACCAAAACAACGTTCATGTACCTTGGAATAGATTCTGTGCAACTCTGTAACTGTACTTAAGGGATGAACCACCGTTCTTCTACAACCCCAAATCAGAAAAAGTTGGGACAGTATGGAAAATGCAAATAAAATAAAAAAGCAGTGTTCCTTACATTTACTTTGACATCTATTTGATTGCAGACAGTCTGAACCCAAAATATTTCATGTTTTGTCTGCTTAACTTAATTTCATTTATTAATAAACATTCATTTCTGCATTTCAGGCCTGCAACACATTCCAAAAAAAGTTGGGACGGGGGCAATTTAGGGCTAGTAAAGAGGTGGAAAAGCTAAATATTAATGTGATTCCAAACAGGTGATTGTAATCATGGTTTGGTACAAAAGCAGCATCCAGGAAAGGCTTTGAGTCTTTGATGAGCAAAGATGATCAGAGGCATCTTTCAGAGATTGAAATGTTTAAAAACAATTTTAGTGCGTAAAAGCCAAGGGTGCAAGCTTAAGCTGAACGCCCGTGATCTTCCATCCCTCAGACGGCACTGCATCAAGAACCACCACTCAATAATAGCTGATATAACCACATGGGTGAGGGATTACTTTGGCAAACCTTTGTCAAGCACTACAATACAGAGTTACATGCACAAATGCCACTTAAAACTTTACTGTGCAAAAAAGAAGCTTCATGTTAACCATGTCCAGAAGCGGCGTCGACTTCCCTGGGCTCACTGGCATCTGGGATGGACCATCACACAGTGGAAATGTGTATTGTGGTCAGATGAATCAGCATTCCAGGTCTTTTTTGGAAAAAATGGACACCGTGTGCTCCGGACCAAAGACGAAAAGGACCATCTTGTTGTTATCAGCAACAAGTCCAAAAGTCAGGGTCTGTCATGGTATGGGGCTGTGTCAGTGCCCTCGGCAAAGGTCATTTACACTTCTGTGATGGCAGCATTAATGTAGAAAAGTACATTGAGATCTTAGAGCAACATGTGCTGCCTTCAAGACGTCATCTTTTCCAGGGACGTCCATGCAAAACCACATGCTGCACACATTACAAAGGCATGGCTGCGGAAAAGTGTGGAAAATTTTAAAACAGAAAATGTGACAATGAGAGGAGAGGGCAATTAGGATATAAATGTGTCATCATGATACTGATCAAGTAATCAGTCAATGGTGGCAAACATTACTCTGCTACCAAAGAGACTAGTGGTACCATTCCACTGCTGTTCATGGAGTTTCATTGGGCATATCTTTTTTTCTATACACACATTCACAGACTCCACTCACTGTCCAAAGCAAATAATGCTCTCAGGCATTTGAGTTGAATTGAAAAATGCATTGCTGTTTTGCTGACTGTAGCCTTAAATTCCCGTCCTTGGCTGACAGAAGTGAAAGCAATTGTGGTCTTCTACTGTTGTTAGTCACAGGATTCGACGTGTTTCTGCTTTTGCCTAGATTTTGCCAAAATGATCTTGGTTACTGTGTTTGAAAGCCTAATTACTCATACCAGGTCTGCAATACAGCCAAATGTTTCGTCTAGAAAGACTCATTCACCTTATTTGCTTCTAATTATTTTGTTAGTACCATATAATCAACTACTTGGCAGTATACACTGATCAGCCATAACATTAAAACCGCCTCCTTGTTTCTACACTCACTGTCCATTTTATCAGCTCCACTTACCATATAGAAGCACTTTGTAGTTATACAATTACTGACTGTAGTCCATCTGTTTCTCTACATGCTTTGTTAGCCCCCCTTCATGCTGTTCTTCAAGGGTCAGGACTCTCCCAGGACCACAACAGAGCAGGTATTATTTAGGTGGTGGATCATTCTCAGCACTGAAGTGACATGGTGGTGGTGTGTTAGTGTGTGTTGTGCTGGTATGAGTGGATAAGACACAGCAGCACTGATCACTGTCACTGCTGGACTGAGAATAGTCCACCAACCAAAAATATCCAGTCAACAGCTCCCTGTGGGCAGCGTGCTGTGACCACTGATGAAGATCTGAAAGATGACCAACTCAAACAGCAGCAATAGATGAGCGATCGTCTCTGACTTGACATCTACAAGGTGGACCAACTAGGTAGGAGTGTCTAATAGAGTGGACAGTGAGTGGACACGGTATTAAAAAACTCATACCAGCACAACACACACTAACACACCACCACCATGTCACTGCAGTGTTGAGAATGATGCATCACCCTGTGGTAGTCATGTGGGGGTCCTGACCATTGAAGAACAAGGTGAAAGCAGGCTAAAAAGTTATGCAGTAACAGATGGACTACAGTCAGTAATTGTAGAACTACAAAGTGCTTCTATATGGTAAGTGGAGCTGATAAAATGGACAGTGAGTGTAGAAACAAGGAGGTGGTTTTAATGTTATAACCAGAATACATTTGGTTACCGATAGATGGCAGTGTTGTACCATCTTTTCCCTTTTTGGTACATTATATTAATGTAAATTCAGACATCCGGTGACCCAGTTCTGTATTTACTAGGCAGCTACAATTTCCTCTTAGTAAAAGACATCTCCACCCTAAAGGCTTTTCACTAGCTAACCTGCCCAAGTGAATCATCTCAGTTGTCTCTGTTATTCCAAACAGTATATTACACTGATATATTACACTATCAAGTCTAAATCAGTTGAACACTTTCTATAAATTCAGTGACACAATGCTAGCCGACTGTTACCTAAGTTAGACACATTGTTATGTTTTTAGTTTGACCTTTTCATTCTTACCACAGCATCTCTATTTGGGTTTAAGTTGGGACTTTAACTAGGCCAGAGTAAAGCGTTAATCTTGTATACGTTTAACAATCCAGATGTAAAACTGCTTTTGTATTGTGGGTTACAGTCATGTTGCATAATCCAAAACCTCAGCTTCAACTCACACAGTTTCCTGACACAGCAAATCACCCTCAAACCATTAAACTATTACCATCATGTTTGACTGTTACTACAACCCCAAATCAGAAAAAGTTGGGACAGCATGGAAAATGCAAATAAAACTTTTCTGGATTAATGCTGCCATCACAGAAGTGTAAATGACCTTTGCCAAGGGCACTGACACAGTGCCATACCATGACAGACCCTGGCTTTTGGACTTCTTGTTGTCCTTTTCGTCTTTGGTTCGGAGCACACGGCGTCCATTTTTTTCAAAAAAAGAACTGGAATGCTGATTTATCTGACCACAATACACGTTTCCACTGTGTGATGGTCCATCCTAGATGCCTCAGAGCCCAGAGAAGTCGACGCCGCTTCTGGACATGGTTAACATAAGGCTTCTTTTTTGCACAGTAAAGTTTTAAGTGGCGTTTGTGCATGTAACTCTGTATTGTAGCGCTTGCCAAAAGTTTGCCAAAGTAATCCCTCACCCATGTGGTTATATCAGCTATTGTTGAGTGGCGGTTCTTGATGCAGTGCCGTCTGAGGGATGGAAGATCACAGGCGTTCAGCTTAAGCTTGCGCCCTTGGCCTTTATGCACTGACATTCCTTCCGATTCCTTGAATCGTTTAATGATATTATGCACTGTAGAGGGAGAAATTTGCATTTTTCTTTAAGGTACACTGTTTTTAAACATTTCAATCATTTTCTCACACATTTTATCCTCTGGGCATCTTTGCTCATTAGAGACTCAGCCTTTCCTGGATGCTGCTTTTGTACCAAACCATGATTACAATCACCTGTTGACATCACCTCTTTGGAATCACATCATTATTAAATTCTTTTTACCACAATTCTAGCTCTAAATTGCACCCATTACAACTTTTCTTTGAATGTGTTGCAGGCCCAAAATACAAAAACCAGACAAAACATAAAATATCTTGGGTTCATACTGTCTGCACTGAAATAAAGGTCAAAGTAAATGTAAGAAACACAGAATTTTTAAAATGTGCATTTTACATTCTTTCGTAACTTTTCCGATTTGGGGTTGTACAAATAATACATAATAATAATTATTATCATTTATATATACAGTGGTGTTAAAAAAAATAGCAGTCCAACATCATTAACCTGATAAATCACTGTTTTTAGTAGAAATGCTATTTCTACATAGCAAATAATTTACTTGAAAGTGTAGTAGAGTAATGAAAACAAAACAAACCCAACCAGTGATAACCAGTGATAGCTCAGTGATAACCAGTGATAACCAGTGATAGCTCAGTGATAACCAGCGATAACCAGTGATAGCTCAGTGGTTAAGGTACTGGACTAATAAACAGAAGGTTGCCGGTTCAAGCCCCGCCACCACCAAGTTGCCACTGTTGGGTCCCTGAGCAAGGCCCTTAACCCTCAATTGCTCATTGTGTTAGTCTTTTTGGATAAAAGCGTCTGCTAAATGCTGAAAATGAAATGAAATGTATTAAGACATGCATGCCGAAGTAGACGAAGCATTGATTGAAAGGGGGTTGTTCAAAATAACAGCAGTGAGGAGTTCAATTGGTGAAGTAAGGTGGGAGGGTGACAAACATTGCACAGGTTGGTCATAGCACATTTCCTTTTGAAATACTGGGTAAAATGGGTTGTTCCAGACATTGTTCTGATGAACAGCGTACTTTGATTAAAAAGTTGATTGTAGAGGGAAAAAACATACAGAGAAGTGCAGCAGATTATATTCTGCTCATCTAAAATGATCTCAAATGCCTTGAAGTGAAAACCAAAACCTGAAAGACGCAGAAGGAAGCGTGGAACTACTGTTCAAATGGATCGAAGAATAGCCAAAATGGCAAAGGCTCAGCCAATAACCACCTCCAGAAATATCAGGGAACATCTGAAGTTCCCAGTGAGTACAGAAGATGATTAAGTGAAGCCAATTTACCAGCAAGAACTCCTTGCAAAGTTCCGTTGTTAAGAAAAAGGCGTGTCCTGAATGGGTTCAAATTTGCCAAGGAACACATTGACTGGTCCAAAGAGAAATGGCTCAACATTTTGTGGACTGGTGAAAGCAAAATTGTTCTCTTTGGGTCTAGTGGCCGTAGACAGTATGTCAGACGACCCCCGAGCACTGAATTCAAGACACAGTACACTGTGAAGACAGTAAAGCATGGTGGTACAAAATGATGATATGGGGATGTTTCTCATACCGTGGTGTTACGCCTATTTATCACATACGAGGGATCATGGATCAGTTTAAATATATCAGAATACTTGAGGAGATGTTGCCCCCTGGCGAAGAAGAAATGTCCTTAAAATGGGTGTTTCAACATGACAATGACCCAAAACATCTTGGTTACAAACAAGGTAATAGAGTGACCAGCACAATTCCCTGACCTCAATCTCAGAGAGAACTTGTGGGCTGAAATCTGAAACATGTTTTTTTGAGGCGAAACCCAAAAATGCAGAAGAACTGTGGAATGTCGTCTAATCATCCTGGACTGGAATACCTGTTCAGAGGTGCCAGAAGTTGGTCGACTCCATGCAACACAGATCTCGGAAACAATTGTTATGCCACTAAATATTAGTTCAGTAATTTAAAGTAAAGTGAAAGCTCAAACATTTTTTTCATGTTATAGATAAGTTTTTTGAGTTTTTAAAGAAAAATGCTGGCACTGCTATTTTTTTGAACGGCCTAATATTCATTTTTCTTAACTTTCTGTAAAGGATGAACACAAACTGGCTAAATGTTGTTAATGTTTTGATTTAGAATTAAAAGTGTAGTATTTTCAGTGCATTTTCATTTATGGAAATAAAAGTTATTATAATGATTTTGTGCTTTATTCACTGTTTTAAAATGACTGCTATTTTTTTTAACACCACTGTACATTTATAGTGCATTGTAAGCAGATTATCGGTGCATTTCCGTGCAGTTGTTAAATATGATGTCACTAGTGGTTTGTAAAGATGCTGCAGCTGATGAGTGTTAGTGCTGACAGCTACATTTCTGATTTTTATTTGCTTCCTTTTAGAACAGGAAACTACATATATCTGCATAAGACCTGTGGCACACTTGTAAGTTTTTCTAATTCATACAAACTTATTTACAATACTGTTGTTATGCAAAATATGGTGTGGCTCATTAGCAATATCACAAGAATATTATAGTTTATTAATTTATTGATTTTTTAAACTAAAAACTAGAAAAGAGAGTCTTACATCTTAGTACATCTTAGCTTTTTAATAACTGTGATAATTTAACAGTATTATATATTAAATCTGCTTTCTTTTCTTTTTCTTTCTTTTTTTTAAACACTTTATTCACACTATGTTGCTTTTATTCAGAGCTACAGTATATTTAAAGATTGTTAGAGAGAAAGGGAAATTCCTCTCTTCATGTTCATCCTTTCTTGCTCACTTGTTTTCTTTCTCTGAAACCTGAGTGTGGTTTTAGTGTATGTGTGACTTTCTGTCTTATACTGATTGCTCATAAAATATGGTCTGATCTTTATCCAGCCACAATAATACACAAAGAAAATCTGCCTGAATTAATAACAGCTTACTATCAAAAATGAGGTCTTTTGAAATGTTGTCAGAAATATACAGTGGGGTCAAAAAGTATTTAGTCAGCCACTGATTGTGCAGGTTCTCCTACTTAGAAAGATGAGAGAGGTCTGTAATTTTCATCATAGGTACACTTTAACTATGAGAGACAAAATGAGAAAAAAAAATCCAGGAAATCACATTGTAGGATTTTTAAAGAATTTATTTGTAAATTATGGTGGAAAATAAGTATTTGGTCAATAACAAAAGTTCAACTCAATACTTTGTAACATAACCTTTGTTGGCAATGACAGAGGTGAAACGTTTCCTGTAAGTCTTCACCAGGTTTGCACACACTGTAGCTGGTATTTTGGCCCATTCCTCCATGCAGATCTCCTCTAGAGCAGTGATGTTTTGGGGCTGTCGCTGGGCAACACGGACTCCACAAATTTTCTATGGGGTTGAGGTCTGGAGACTGGCTAGGCCACTCCAGGACCTTTAAATGCTTTTTACGGAGCCACTCCGTCGTTGCCCGAGCGGTGTGTTTGGGATCATTGTCATGCTGGAAGACCCAGCCACGTTCCATCTTCAATGCTCTCACTGATGGAAGGAGGTTTTGGCTTAAAATCTCACGATACATGGCCCCGTTCATTCTTCCCTTAACACGGATCAGTCGTCCTGTCCCCTTTGCAGAAAAACAGCCCCAAAGCATGATGTTTCCTCCCCCATGCTTCACAGTAGGTATGGTGTTCTTGGGATGTAACTCAGCATTCTTCTTCCTCCAAACACGACGAGTTGAGTTTTTACCAAAAAGTTCCATTTTGGTTTCATCTGACCACATGATATTCTCCCAATCCTCTTCTGGATCATCCATATGCTCTCTGGCAAACTTCAGATGGGCCTGGACATGTACTGGCTTAAGCAGGGGGACACGCCTGGCATTGCAGGATTTGAGTCCCTCTCGGCGTAGTGTGTTACTGATGGTCCCTTTGTTACTTTGGTCCCAGCTCTCTGCAGGTCATTCATCAGGTCCCTCCGTGTAGTTCTGGGATTTTTGCTCACCGTTCTCATGATCATTTTGACCCCACGGGATGAGATCTTGACCCCAAGGGAGATTATCAATGGTCTTGTATGTCTTCCATTTTCTTACAATTGCTCCCACAGTTGATTTACTCACACCAACCTGCTTGCCTATTGTAGATTCACTCTTCCCAGCCTGGTGCAGGTCTACAATTTTCTTCCTGGTGTCCTTTGACAGCTCTTTGGTCTTGGCCATGGTTGAGTTTGGAGTCTGACTGAGGCTGTGGACAGGTGTCTTTTATACAGATAACGAGGTCAAACAGGTGCCATTAATACAGGTGACGAGTGGAGGACAGAAGAGCTTCTTAAGTTACAGAAGTTACAGGTCTGTGAGAGCCAGAAATCTTGCTTGTTTGTTATTGACCAAATACTTATTTTCCACCATAATTTACAAATAAATTCTTTAAAAATCCTACAATGTGATTTCCTAAAATTTTTTTTCTCATTTTGTCTCTCATAGTTGAAGTGTACCTATGATGAAAATTACAGACCTCTCTCATCTTTCTAAGTAGGAGAACCTGCACAATCAGTGGCTGACTAAATACTTTTTGACCCCACTGTACATACAGCAATTTGAATGAATAAATTGGTGGTTTAAATTATACTAGACTGCATGCTATTTAACTTTGTGGCAGAACAAGTGATTGTTGTATTCTCTGTATCCATATAAAAATGTCTAGTTGAACTTCACCCATTAAAAAGTACAAACCCAAATAAAATAAAAAGTTGGGACAGCATGGAAAATGCAAATAAAAAAACAGAGTTTCTTACATTTACTTTGACTTTTATTTCACTGCAAACATATTTCATGTTTTATCTGCTCAACTTCATTTCATGTATTAATAAATATCCATTCCTGCATTTCAGGCCTGCAACACATTCCAAAAAAGTTGGGACAGTAAAGCATTTACCACTTTGTAATGTTGCCATTCCTTTTCACCACACTTAAAAGATGTTTTGGCACCGAGGATACCAAGTGATTTCGTGTTTCAGCTTTTTTTTGGTCCCGTTCTGCCCGCAAACACGTCTTAAGATGTGCAACAGTACGGGGTCGTCATTGTCACATTTTTTGTTTCAAAATTCTCCACACATTCTCTATTGAGGACAGGTCAGGACTGTAGGCAGGCCAGTCCAGTACCCATACCCTCTTCTTCCGCAGCCATGTCTTTGTAATGTGTGCAGCATGTGGTTTTGCATTATCTTGTTGACACACGGCGATCTTTTTCTCCAAAAAAAGACCTGGAATGCAGATTAATCTCACCACGATACATGTTTCCACTGTGTGATGGTCCATCCTAGATGCCTCTGAGCCCAGAGAAGTCGACGCCGCTTCTGGACATGTTTACCATGAAGCTTAGTTTTTGCACAGTAAAGTTTTAAGTGGCGTTTGTGTATGAAACTCTGTATTGTAGCGCTTGTTAAAGGTTTGCCAAAGTAATCCCTCACCCATGTGGTTATATCAGCTATTGCTGAGTGGCGGTTCTTGATGCAGTGCCGTCTGAGGGATCGAAGATCACGAGCGTTCAGCTTAAGCTTGCACCCTTGGCCTTTACGCACTGAAATTCCTCCTGATTCCTTGAATTGTTAAATGATATTATGCACTGTAGAGGGAGAAATACACAAATCCCTTCCAATCTTTCTTTGAGGTACATTGTTTTTAAACATTTCAATAATTTTTTCACGCATTGGTTGACAAACTGGAGATCCTCTGATCATCTTTGCTCATCAGAGACTCAGTATTTCCTAGATGCTGCTGTTGTACCAAAACATGATTACAATCACCTGTTGACATCACATAATTGTTTAGTTTTTTCACTTCATTACTAGCCCTAAATTGTCCGTCCCAACTTTTTTTGGAATGTGTTGCAGTCCCGAAATGCAGGAATGAAGGTATATTAACAAATTAAATGAAGTTGAGCAGACAGAACAAAACATATCTTGGGTTCAAACTGTCTGCAATCAAATAAAAGTCACAGTAAATGTAAGGAACACGGCACTTTTATTTTTTTTGCATTTTCCATACCGTCCCAACTTTCTGTTTTTGGGTTGTATTTATGGTCCTACCAAAGACGACCAATTAAGACTTGTTTATTTTTTTTTAGGTCAAAGTTCTTCAACATGCTTGCAGTCTTGGGTGTGATAATGACCTTAACTGCAGCAGCTGGAGCTTGTATAATGTCTTGTGAGTGTATAGACAACAGGACCATCAGTTGTTCAAACAAGGATCTTTTGGAATTGCCTCAACCTCTGGAAGGTACCAAGATCCTCTATGCTAGTCACAACTTGATCCGAGCTCTACCCAGTGAGGGTTTAGAAGAACTACAAGTCCTTGATCTCACCAACAATCATCTTTATGAGTGGTTTAATGGTACTACCAATTTACCAAAGATGAGAAGCCTTACCCATCTTCATCTAAGAGGAAATGGTCTTACGACATTTGTGACTGGAAGACATAAGGAACTGCAGAATCTTACTCATTTGGATCTCAGTGAAAACCATATTAAGATAATTCCACAAAGGTTCCTTCAAGGTCTGAACAACCTTCAAACTCTCTTTTTGAGCCTTAACCAGATACATGATCTTCCTTGTGGATCTTTCGCGGGAGCTTCTGCACTTAAAGAGCTCCATTTGAACAGCAATAACATCAAGACAATAAATGTGTGTGTGTTCGAAAGCTGTGCCAATCTGAAAATACTGTTCCTGCATAACAACCATCTAATAAGTTTAAGCAATGGCACATTCAGTGGTGTATCGGGTCTGGCTTATCTTGATATCAGTAAAAACAGGCTCAACAGTGTTCCTATTAGTGCCCTTAAGGGTATTACCAATCTCACCAGTCTCTACCTGCAGAAAAATGCTATCACTTATGTTCCTGAGAATGCTTTCAATGGGCTATCTGCACTGAGCAAACTGGATCTGAGCAATAACAACATCAATGCTTTAGCCACAACCTCATTTAAAGGTCTTTACCAGCTTGTTGAACTAGACTTGAGTACCAATCAATTGCAAACCATTCCCTCAACAGTCTTTCAAGATCTGGTCAAACTAGGTGGTCTTAATCTATATAAAAATAATTTGATATCGCTCCCAAAAGGTCTATTTAATAACTGTAAAAAGTTAAAAGAATTGCAACTTGACAAGAATAATCTTCAGACCATCCCACTGGATCTGTTTCGACCACTTTCAATGCTCGAATTTTTACAACTGGACAATAATCGCATCTCAGAACTCAATTTACCTTCATTTGCAACAATGAAGAAGCTTAAACATCTCGACCTGAGCTACAATGCTCTAAAGAAGATTTCAAAGGGGATCTTCAACAGGGCACCACAAAGATGTACAGCAATTAGGGAACTACACCTAAAAGGGAACAAGATTGAACTGATAGAAAACGATGCTTTTGAGACTTGCATCAATCTGAAAAGACTTTGCTTGTCCAACAACCTTTTAAAAAGTCTAGAGGAGGGGACTTTCCGTGGTGCACCCTACCTAACTCATCTAGATCTTAGTAAAAACAAGCTCACTACTGTGCCCACCAGTGCTTTAAGGGACACCCCTAAAGTCACTGTTTTATCCTTGCAGAAAAATGCGATCACATTACTCTCTGAAAATGCTTTCTTTGGACTGTCGGCTTTAGAGAAATTAGACTTGAGCAATAACGCTCTTTTAAGCATAAACAATGAGTCCCTAGTTACTCTTTTCAATCTTAAGGAGTTAGATCTGAGCTTCAACAAACTGCATCATCTTCCTGAAAAAGCATTTCAAGACTTGGGGAACCTAAAGATCCTTACATTGCACCACAATGACCTGGCATCACTTCCAATGGGTGTATTTAAGCATTTGATTAATTTAAAAGAGCTACATCTTGACAGCAATAACGTTTCCATCGTCCTACCAGATCTATTCCAGCCAGTAATAGAAACCAATATAACAATCACTGAGCACAATTCGTCTTCATGCACAGTAATGACTCAGATTGAGCAATTCAATATGAGCAACGACGTGTCAACACTTTTCAACACAACACAACAATCTACTGCTGTTGTGAATTATGTTGCCTCACTAACAGACTCTGAAGTAAGGAAGCTCCACTTGAGATCTAATAACACAGCGATTATAGAAAATTGCACCACAATGATACAACCTTTAGAAAAGAAGCATGTAATGGGTTTAACGCATCTTGATCTCAGTCAAAACAGGCTTATCACTGTTCCCACGGACACCCTTAAATATGCTTCCAATCTCACCAGCCTTTACTTGCAAAAAAATGCCATCACCCAAGTACCTGAAAATGCTTTTTCTGGACTATATGCATTGAAAAAATTAGACTTGAGCAATAACCTCCTGGTTACTTTACATGAGGGCTCTCTGGTAGGACTTTTCCAGCTCGTTGAACTAGATTTGAGTTTCAACCAATTGCAAGATCTGCCTTCAAGTGTGTTTCACGAGTTGGGGAATCTAGAGGTCCTTAATTTGTACCGCAATAGCTTGTCATCGCTGTCCAAAAATCTGTTCAACAGTTTGACCAAACTGAGGATACTTCAGCTTGACAGTAATAACATATCAGTCATCTTGCCTGATTTATTCCACCCATTAACAGAACTGAGAGATTTACAACTCGACAACAATCGCATCTCTGAACTCGGCTCATCTTGCTTCACATCACTGACAAAGCTGCAGCACATTTATTTAAGCAATAACGATCTTACAAGGATTCCTAAACACTTTCTACAGAAATCACAGCATCTGAAAGACCTCCACGTGACGAACAATCAGATTTATAATGTCTCAAAGTTTGCTTTTAAAGGCCTCGTAAGACTTAAATCTCTCAGACTAAACAACAACCACATTTCTGTTCTTGACCCCAAGACGCTAACTAATCTTGAAGGCCTGCGGGAGCTTTGGCTTAATCATAACCGAATGAAAACCTTCCCAGATGGACTATTTTCAGGGCTTAAAAACTTGAGGATGCTCGACTTGGCTGACAATTACTTCAGTTCCCTTGCCACTGCTGATTTCACAGACCTGTCCACACTTAGAGAGTTGCACTTGAGTTTTAATGAGCTTGTTGAACTTCCCCAGAATGTCTTCATCAGTCTGAGCAATTTGCAGAAGCTTTTCCTGCAAAACAACCACCTGTCCAACGTTCCTCCAGAAGTGTTCTCTTCTCTGAGCTCTTTGCAAGAGCTTGATCTGGAAAACAACAAGCTCGTGCGTCTCACGTCTGGACAATTACAAGGCCTTCAGAACTTGCAAGAACTACATCTCAAATCAAATCAGATACAGTCACTGGATTATGGGACATTAGATTCTCTGACGGCTCTGAAATCTATACATCTTGGCAGAAATCCGTGGAATTGTTCTTGTGCATCTATCAAGTATGTTGGTACATGGATCAGTAAGAATTTTAAATTAGTAAAGGATAAACCCACCTGCTCTGTGAAGTCTAAGAATAATTTCCATCAAAACCTTGCATTGTTTGTTTTACAGCACTGTGCCAGTGCTGCTGATTTCATTGCATGTACACCAAAATTACTGATAATAACTAGTGCTATCGTCTTTTATGCTCATATTCTGTGATGACCCTATTGTTTTTGCTTTTTATGTCATCAAGGCGCTTACCATAGTATTTCAATGTAGTTTTTTTTTGCTGTGTATCTTCTAAAATAAACACCACACCATATTCAACTAAGCTGGTGCATGTTTACAATGATGATATTGATGATTTATTTAAGTGTATGGAAGCATTCTCTTTCTATAATGCCAAATCAAAAAAAGTTGGGACAGCATGGAAAATGCAAATAATAATAAAAAAAAACACGGAGTTTCTTACATTTACTTTGACTTTTATTTCATTGCAGACAGGATGAACCTGAGATATTTCATTTATTAATAAACATCCATTCGTGCAAAGTTGGGACAGTAAAGCATTTACCACTTTGTAATGGTGCCATTCCTTTTCACCACACCTAAAAGACATTTTGGCACCGAGGATACCAAGTGATTTAGTGTTTCAGCTTTTATTTTGTTCCATTCTTCCTGAAAACACGTCTTAAGATGAGCAACACGGGGTCGTTGTACAATTTTTTCTTTCACAATTCTCCACACATTCTCTATTGAGGACAGGTCAGGACTGCAGGCAGGCCAGTCCAGTACCCGTACCCTCTTCTTCCTCAGCCATGCCTTTGTAATGTGTGCAGCATGTGGTTTTGTCTTGTTGAAAGATGACGTCTTGAAGGCAGCACATGTTACTCTAAGATCTCAATGTACTTTTCTGCATTAATGCTGCCATCACAGAAGTGTAAATGACCTTTGCCAAGGGCACTGACACAGCCCCAATACCATGACAGACCCTGGCTTTTGGACAGTCTGGATGGTCCTTTTTGGCGGCTCATTACCCTGTCGCCAGTTTACCACTGTTCCTTCCTTGGACCAATTTTTATAGATACTGACCACGAGAGCTGCAGTTTTGGAGATGCTCTGACCCAGTCGTCTAGCCATCACAATTTGGCCCTTGTCAAACTCACTCAAATCCTTACGCTTGTCCATTTTTCCTGCTTCTAACACATCAACTTTGAGGATAAAATGTTTACTTGCTGCCTAATATATTCTACCCACTAACAGGTGCTGTGATGAAGAGATAATCAGTGTTATTCACTTCACCTGTCAGTCGTCATAATGTTATGCCAGATCGGTGTAAAAGATACACATTCTACACTAATGAACATTATAAGTTGGTCAAATATTAAATGCATTTATTTGCACTGCATACATTTGAAAAGCATTATATATGGATTAAGAAATATGCATATGAATGTGTACAATGTCAGGAAAATTACCCACTCATTGGAATTACTTCAATATACACCAATCAGCCATAACATTAAAACCACCTCCTTGTTTCTACTCTCACTGTCCATTTTATCAGCTCCACTTACCATATAGAAGCACTTTGTAGTTCTACAATTACTGACTGTAGTCCATATGTTTCTCTGCATGCTTTGTTAGCCCCCTTTCATGCTGTTCTTCAATGGTCAGGACCCCCACAGAGTAGGTATTATTTAGGTGGTGGATCATTCTCAGCACTGCAGTGACACTGACATGGTGGTGGTGTTAGTGTGTGTTGTGCTGGTATGAGTGGATAAGACACAGCAATGCTGATGGAGTCTTTAAACACCTCACTGTCACTGCTGGACTGAGAATAGTCCACCAACCAAAAATATCCAGCCAACAGCACCCCATGGGCAGCGTCCTGTGACCACTGATAAAGGTCTTGAAGATGACCAACTCAAACAGCAGCAATAGATGAGCGATCGTCTCTGACTTTACATCTACAAGGTGGACCAACTAGGTAGGAGTGTCTAATAGAGTGGACAGTGAGTGGACACGGTATTTAAAAACTCCAGCAGCGCTGCTGTGTCTGATCCACTCATACCAGCACAACACACACTATCACACCACCACCATGTCAGTGTCACTGCAGTGCTGAGAATGATCCACCACCCAAATGATACCTGCTCTGTGCTGGTCCTGTGAGGGTCATGACAATTGAAGAACAGGGTGAAAGCGGGATAAAAAAGCATGCAGAGAAACAGATAGACTACAGTTAGTAATTGTAGAACTACAAAGTGCTTCTATATGGTAAGTGGAGCTGAAAAAATGGACAGTGAGTGTAGAAACAAGGAGGTAGTTTTAATGTTATGGTTGATCAGTGTAAGTTATAAGTATAAAATTTTCGTTTGTGTTGGTCATGCCATTCTGAGAAAGAAACTGTCTCTTTTAAAGAGGCACACATTTGTGATCATTATAATTCCTAACATAAGCGTACTGTTTCCCACATTTCTCACACGTGTACGGCTTTATTCCGGTGTGGATCTGCATGTGAGCCTTGACATTGTTAGGCTGGCTGAAGCTTTTTCCACAGACCTCACAGCTATACGGCTTCTCACCAGTGTGAACACGCTTGTGCCTTCGCAGATTGCCAACGTTGCGAAAGGACATGCCACACAGTTCACACTTGTGCGGTTTTTCACCCGTGTGAATGAGCATGTGCACCTTAAGTCCGTTAGGAAGACTGAATCCTTTCCCACACAGGTCACATTTGTGGATCTTTTGTTTGGTGTGCAAGGACTCGTGGACTTTGAGATAGGACTTGTTCAGGAAGGTCTTTTTGCAGAGCTCACACTGGTAAACGTTTACTCTTGTGTGGCGCTGCTCGTGTGTGTACAAGCTGCCCATACTGTTAAAGATCTTCCCACAGATCTTACAGGTGAAAGGATTGTTCTCGGAGTGAATACGCTGGTGCATTTTGAAAGTGTAACTAGAGCTGTAGCACTTTCCACATACATCACAGCGATGAGCGTGCTTCTCGTGTCGTTCTTTTCTAACCCCCACGTGTGTCTGCATGTGCTTTCTTAGGGCGTAATTATACACAAAGGTCTTACCGCACATCTCACACATGAAGGATTTTGCCCCCCCGTGGACCGGCATGTGCTGCTTTAGCATGGTCATCTGGCTGTAGCTTTTACCACAGATCTTGCACACGTACGGCTTCATGCCCAAGTGACTGAGCGTGTGTCTTCTCAGATTCGCCCTGAGCCCAAACTTCTGCCCGCATGTTTCACAGGTGTGCGGCTTCTCCCCCGTGTGAACCAGCTGGTGGTTTTTCAAACCAGTCTGTCTCCTAAAGGTCTTATCGCACAAGCTGCACGTCCACGGCTTCTCCTCAGAATGGATCCTCTTGTGAACGTGAAGGGTGCTCGATTGTGCGAAGCGTCTGCCACACATTTCACACTGGTACGGCCTTTCCCCCGTGTGAAGTCTCTGGTGTGCCAGGAGAACAGACTCCAGAGTGAATTCTTTCCCACACACGCCGCAAAGATACGGTTTTACACTTAAGTGAGTGAGTTTGTGCTTTGCTAGATCCACGAAGCTTTTGCCGCACGTCGAGCAGGGATGTGTCGAGTTCTTCTTCACGCCATGAGACAAGAGGTGCTTGTTTAGTGCTTTCAGGAATCTGTATTTCTTCCCACACTTGCTGCAGGTGTGATTGTATATTTTGGTGTGGATTTCCTTGTGCCGCTTCAGGTAATACAGCTTTGAAAATGTCTTGTTACACACATCACATTTGTATGACATTATTTCCTTTGGATCTTCTGGTTGAACGCTGGTTTGCGCATCTGGTGTTATTATTGTATCCTCATCTTCATCCGTGCCTGGATTTAAAGCAAACATAAACAATTGTGTGTAATTATAGTGTAATCTTAAATAGAAAATCAGCAGTACGCCCTGCAGCTCCTTAAATATAATGGTTTACAGTTACAATCAAAAATATTCAACCCCATCACCTTTTATTAGGTATTATGGTGATGTGTCTGCCTTCACATGCATATGAACTTGAGTGACATCACATTCTTAATCCATAGGGTTTAATATGATGTCGGCCCACCCTTTGCAGCTATAACAGCTTCAACTCTTCTGTGTTTATGGAAGCACATTTGTGAGCTCAGACACTGATGTTGGACGAGAAGGCCTGGCTTACAGTCTCCGCTCTGATTCATCCCAAAGGTGTCGGGTTAAGGCCAGTCAAGTTCTTCCACACCAAACTCGCTCATCCGTCTTTATGGACCTTGCTTTGTGCACTGGTGCGCAGTCATGTTGGAACAGGAAGGGGCCATCCCCAAACTGTTCCCACAAAGTTGGGAGCATGAAATTGTCCGAAATCTCTTGGTACGCTGAAGCATTAAGCGTTCAAGTTCCTTTCACTGGAACTAAGGGGCCCAACTCCTGAAAAACTCCTGAAAAACAACCCCACACCATAATGCCCCTCCACCAAACTTTACACTTGGCACAATGCAGTCAGACAAGTACCGTTCTCCTGGCAACCGCCAAACCCAGACTCGGAGAAGCGTGATTCGTCACCCCAGAGAACACGTCTCCACTGCTCTAGAGTCCAGTAGCGGCGTGCTTTACACCACTGCATCCGACGCTTTGCATTGCGCTTGGTGATGTAAGGCTTGGATGCAGCTGCTCGGCCATGGAAACCCATCCCATGAAGCTCTCTACACGCTGTTTTTGAGCTAATCTGAAGGCCACATGAAGTTTGGAGGTCTGTAGCGATTGACTCTGCAGAAAGTTGGCGACCTCTGCGCACTATGCGTCTCCCGCTCTGTCATTTTACGTGGCCTACAACTTCGTTGCTGTCGTTCCCAATCGCTTCCACATTGTGGCACAGGTGGCATCCTATCACGGTACCACACTGGAATTCACTGAGCTCCTGAGAGCGACTCATTCTTTCACTAATGTTTGTAGAAGCAGTCTGGATGCCTAGGTGCTTGGTTTTATACACCTGTGGCCACGGATGATTTGGATGGGTGAGTGAATACTTTTGGCAATATAGTGTATCTAGCTTTCTAGAAATGTCAATGTGCACTATTATTCAACCCCCAGCCTCAGTCCCTTTGCCTTAATAACCTCTAATAAGCGTTTTCAGTATACATGATAAGCATCCCTCTTGTGTCTTAAATCTTTGCCTATTTATCTCATATAAATGCTTTGAAAGGGGATAACATTTCTTCTTGATATGCCTTGGTATTCCTTGGTGAATCTATGATGCCGGTCACACAGTTAAGCAGAAAAACACCTCCATCATCACTGACCAACCTTCATGCTTGACCGTGAGGATAGTCCTCCTCTGATCATAGGCCTCACCTTTCTTCTTCCAGACCACTGATCAAAAGGGCCAAACAGTTCCAGTTTTAATTTGTCAATCCACAGAACTGTGTCCCAGAACTCTTCAGGCCTATCCAAATTCAAGTTTGCCCTTCCTGTGCTTCTTACATCACGGAGTATGTCCAGGAAATCCTTGGTTGTTAAGTGATCTTCCTATTAATGCCACTGACACATCTGTCCCAGCCTATATCAGGTCATCCTGTGAGTCCTTTGCAGTAACAATGGTGTCTCTAGGAGCGTTCAAGGTCTTGGAAATCTTCTTATATTCATTGCCCTTTCTGTGCAATGGATATAAGACACCACCCCACAGAGTTTCCAATGATTTCCAATCATATTAATCAATGTAAATACGTTTTACGATCAGTAATATTATATGTAGGGTTGGATAATTGGGAAATGTCAGCATAAACAAAATATCCTGCTACACTAAAATATTACATCACTCATCATCTTTGTTTATTTGCTGTTTCATGTAACTCATTAAGACTGAATGTAAAGCAAAATCTAGCTCTGTGGAAAAGCTTTGTGTACGGAGAGCCACACTCTGGTCAACGCATTATTCCTTGATTCTGTGCAGGCACCATCATTCAGCCGGCAGAGGTCGTAGCTGCATCAGTTATGAGGAGTCCCTGGTCCGGCTTCCCACCCTGTGTGAGGTGGCAGAGCTGAGATTCGAAACGATGTGTTCAAAATCCCAGCTCTGGTGTGCTAGCGTGTTTTACGGGTGCACCACCGGAGCACGAAGTTAAAACTTTTAAAGAAGGTAGTGCTGCGATCTAGTCGCTACTGTAGAGCACACATGCAGCTGATCGACATGGTTGTGCTTCCTTTTTTATTTTATTATGCCATGTTATTGCATTTTCACTCCCCATTTGCCTCCCGATTTAGCTCACTCAATTTGTCTTCCGCTGCTCAGGGATACCTGATTGCATCTGAGAAGAGCACGTCGTTGCACACGCCTCTTCCGACACGTGCACATCCCTCCTCTTCTTGCCCTTGCATTCTGCACGGGCGTCTCTTCCGCCAATCAGGGTCCTTACACAGCGTATGAAGAACCACCCACCCACACATAGTCTGGCCCCCACCCTGCAGATACGGTGGCCAATTAGTATCTGCTGCAGGCACTGCCAAGTACATCCGCTAGATGGTGATGCCAAGTTTCGAACCGAGAGAGGAGTTCAGAATCTCGGTGCTGGTGTGCTAGCGGAATAACCACTTTTATACCAATGCATTCCATACCGTCAATGCCTGTAGTAACTTAAATAACGTAAAGTGGAGGTGATGGTCATATTATTAAAAAAATACAAATAACAGAATGTGTGTTATAATACTCAAAAATAAAAGCACTCATACTTTCTTTTATTAGAAGGACTTGGATTTGATTTCGGCCATCATCCACCTTGACAGGAGCACTAACGGCTGTAGAGTCGTCTTTCTTATGGCCAGGGCACTAAACAAGAAAAGAAATATGAACAAATAAAATAATCTTATTAGAGTTTTAATAAAGCAGTTTCAGACTATTGAAATAAAACCCAAGTTTAAACAGACCTGATCCTGTGGGATTATATTGTCCTGTGGAGGTGTTGTTGCTGGTAAAGGAACCAGTGACTCATTCTGCCCACTCACTAAGAGACACACAGTTCCTTCTAAAATACAGACAATAAGATTCTGTTACTATAAATAAAATGAGTTGGAAATTGGATTAATTGCTGTTGTGTTACTCAGAGTGAGAAAACAATAAAGTAAAAGTAGTCCTTTTAATGTGATTTTAATGTACTTGATTTTTTCACTGTATACTTTTTTATTATATTTAAAATTATTATTCTCAAGACTTGTTATCCTACAATTTGATGTATATTTAAAAAATGACTTTAGTATCTATTCAGGAACAATAAGATTCTATAGTCACAAAATCTTTAGTTATTTAAACCAGATTAAATTGTCACTTGAGGTATAGATTTTATTGTTTGTGTGGAACTGTGGTAGCTCGGAAGTACTAGAGTTAGTTAAACTAACAGTGTTAGATACAGTAAAATGTCAGTGCTCTGAATAAAATTAGCCTCTTGATTAACAATGATTAACAAAATGAAATATTTGTACACTTCTAACTAAGCCATTGAGTTGAATGGTATTAAAACAGTTCAGGTTGCAGGTACTCACTTTTTAATAGAAGGTATTGGTTGGGGGTGGGGATAGGGGGGTTCACTGCTTTAGTCTAGCATAAGTGCATCATTGAGAAAGTAACTGTGGGTTACTTTGTACTTCGTCAAGGTGTTTCGTAATTTAGGATCGGATACTGCGCTTAGATAATCTGCTGCACTGTAGTGTCAAATAGGGCCAAATAACAAATAACACTGCAGTTTCCCAATATCTGAATTGACTAAAGTTCATAGTAAAATGCAGTTATTTGGCACTAAACAGACACTACAGTGCAGCAAATTATCTGTGCACAGTATCCTACCCTAAATTCAATAAACACCATGACGGACTATGGACTACAGACTGAGCGCACACGACCTGGCCGTGAAGACGGGGCGACGCACCCGGTCCTGGCTGCCCCGTCTCAGTGCAGTAGAGACTGGGCTGCACTTCCTCACCCAATGCACCAAATACCACCACATCTGGGCCCAGTTCTTCCCCAAATTTAACATCATCATCATCCCCAACTTCGACTCCCTCCCAGACCCAGACAAACTGCCCCACCTTCTGGGGGAGCACAGAGAGAGCTGCGAACTAGCAGCACTCTACACACACACCTGCCACCAGGTGAGGGACAGTGAGTGACCATGTCTCACACACACTCACACTCACACACACACAACTGTTATTATTTGCACTGTTTTTATTATTATTTTATTCTATTTTATTTTTGCATCTGTAACTGTTTTGTATATATTTAGAGTAGGTGAGATAACTGCTGCCATCTGGTGTCTAGTGTAGAGCACACCTTTATTTACAATTGACAAAATGTACTAACAAAAAGTTCAAATTTTTATCCCAACCTAACTGGACAATTTATACTTCATTATTACTTTATACTTTTCATTACTCATGTAACCATGTATCAATTGAATTGATAACTGAGTGTAATTACACAGGAAACATCAAGACGTAATTCTAAAAAAACTAAACATCACTTAAATAGAAACTTTCCAGCACTGTGAAATAACCTTGTTATAGACAAGAACACAAAGTACACAAAAGCAGCAGAAATATTTTAACAAACAGTACTAAATTACAAGCCCAAACCAGAAAAAGTGTTCCGAACATTTACTTGAACTTTTATTTGATTGCAGACAGGATAAACCCGAGATATTTCATGTTTTGTCTGCTCAGCTTCATTTCATTTATTAATAAACATCCATTTCTGCATTTTAGGTCTGCAACACATTCCAAAAAAAGTTGGAACGTGGGGCAATTGAGGACTAGTAATGAGGTGAAAAACTAAATAATGATGTGATTCCAAACAGGTGATTGTAATCATGGTTTGGTACAAAAGCAGCATCCAGGAAAGACTGAGTGTGATGAGCAAAGATGATCAGAGGATCTCCAGTTTGTCAACAAATGTGTGAGAAAATGATTGAAATGTTTAAAAACAATGAACCTCAAAGAAAGATTGGAAAGGATTTGCATATTTCTCCCTCTACAGTGCACAATATCATTAAATGCTTCAAGGAATCAGGACTTAAAACTTTACTGTGCAAAAAAAGTCGACTTCTCTGGGCTCTGAGGCATCTAGGATGGACCATCACACAGTGGAGACGTGTACTGTGGTCAGATGAATCAGCATTCCAGGTCTTTTTTTGGAAAAAATGGACACCAAGTGCTCCTGACCAAAAACGAAAAGGACCATCCAGACTGTTATCAGGAACAAGTCCAAAAGCCAGGGTCTGTCATGGTATGGGGCTGTGTCAGTGCCCTTGGCAAAGGTCATTTACACTTCTGTGATGGCAGCATTAATGTAGAAAAGTACATTGAACTCTTAGAGCAACATGTGCTGCCTTTAAGACGTCATCTTTTCCAGGGACGTCCATGCATTTTTAAAAAGACGATGCAAAACCAAACCACATGCTGCACACATTACAAGAGCATGGCTGTGGAAGAAGAGGGTACGGGTACTGGATTGACCTGCCTGCAGTCCTGATCTGTCCCCAATAAAGAATGTGTGGAGAATTTTTAAAAGAAAATGCGACAACGACGACCCCGTACTGTTGCACATCTTAAGACGCGTTTGCAGGAAGAATGGGACAAAATATAAGCTGAAACACTAAATCACTTGGTATCAGATGTAATAGCCAAAGCTATGGTGTTAAGTACCTACTCTATATGAGTAAAGTCCTACCAGGTATGGCTGTCTGAGCATCCATGGGTTGTACAGCTGTGTCCTTTAAATCTGGTGTTGTAGTGTCCAAGTTCACTGGATTACACTGTTTTACCTCATAGCAAACCTTGAACAGCTGGCATATTCGTCGAGCTGCCTCCTTCGCCAACGATTCCATGATTGAGGTAAGTTCCGCCTGCAAATAAGGTGAAAGGTTACATATTTTATGAGTGTTGTCAGTTCAAGAGAAAGCAATGCATCATTCTAGGTACAGTTTACAAACCCCATTTCCAAAGAAGTAATACAATTTCAGGTAGCATTTGTTAATGCAGCATCTGACAGTGATGGTCCATCCTAGATGCCTCTGAGCCCAATGAAGTCGATGCCGCTTCTGGACATGGGTAACATAAAACTTCTTTTTCACACAAATGCAGATTGGACGTTTTACCGCTCAAACCGAGCGCTGAGCAAAGCAGAAGTCGCACACACGTTGAGTTTAAGGGAAACGTTAGGTTTAAGGGTACCTCCTTGTTTCTACACACACTGTCCATGTGATCAGCTCCACATACCATACAGAAGCACTTTGTAGTTTTACAATTACTGACTGTAGTCCATCTCTTTCCCTGCATGCTTTGTTAGCCCACTTTCATGCTGTTCTTCAATGGTCAGGACCCCCACAGGACCACCACAAATCAGGTACTATTTAGGTGGTGGATCATTCTCAGCACTGCAGTGACACGGACATGGTGGTGGTGTGTTAGTGTGTGTTGTGCTGGTATGAGTGGATCAGACACAGCAGCGCTGCTGGAGTTTTTAAACACCTCACTGTCACTGCTGGACTGAGAATAGTCCACCAACCAAAAATATCCAGCCAACAACAGCACCCCGTGGGCAGCGTCCTGTGACCACTGATGGTCTAGAAGATGACCAACTGAAACAGCACCAATAGATGAGCGATCGTCTCTGACTTTACATCTACAAGATGGACCAACTAGGTAGGAGTGTCTAATAGAGTGGACAGTGAGTGGACACAGTATTTAACAACTCCAGGAGCGTTGCTGTGTCTGATTCACTCATACCAGCACAATACAGTAGTGGTCCTGACCACTGAAGAACAGGGTAAAAAAGTATGTAGAGAAACAGATGGACTACAGTCAGTAATTGTAGAACTACAAAGTCCTCTTATATGGTAAGTGGAGCTGATAAAATAGACAGCGAGTGTATTGTCAAACAACTTTAAGAAGGCGTATCATACTGCGGTCACGTGACCCTACATCAGTTCTAGTATGGAGATGCTAAACTCAGCTCTTCATTTAACGTTCACTAATGACAACCAGTACATCAATTTATACCATTCTGCTGGTTTGTTCTTTTAAATCCATTTTAGCTAAACTTACCAGTCGGAGCTGTGAATCAGAACCAGTATTATTATTATTACTCTCATCATTACTGTGTACTGCTACTGCAGCCTGATAACCAAACACTCTGTAGAGTTCAGTCCGGGCTGTGTTTGTCAACAGCGCCATTATCCGCTCCGTTTCTCTCTCAAACACTTCATACTGCGACATTTCGAAGAAGAAAACTCTATAAAAATGTTAATTAGGCGTAATTACATAATTAAAACTATTAAAACTTAATAAACCCCATTAGCATGAGGTAATTCTGCTAACAATCCCGAGTGACGCATCTAGTCACCAAAGACTTCCAACAGTCACGTGTGCCTGCTAACAGCCTCATGCACTTCAAAATAAGAGAGTACCTAAAAGTACCAGAAGTACGACGGCGTATTAGAGCCTCTTTAAAGAAAAATATTTTTTTAAGTTTTGATTTTGAGAATAAAGTCGTATAAGTTTCGATTTCGAGATTAAAGTCAAAATATTATTAGAATTAAGTCAAAATATTACGAGATTAAAGTCAAAATAATTACGGGATTAAAGTCAAAATAATTATGAGATTAAAGTCA
Organism: Trichomycterus rosablanca; assembly: GCF_030014385.1. Taxonomy (NCBI): domain Eukaryota; kingdom Metazoa; phylum Chordata; class Actinopteri; order Siluriformes; family Trichomycteridae; genus Trichomycterus; species Trichomycterus rosablanca. The sequence goes on from NC_086007.1 coordinate 19,754,669, forward strand.
AAATAATTACGAGATTAAAGTCGAAATAATTACGAGAATAAAGTCGAAATAGTTATAAGATTAAAGTCGAAATAATTACCAGATTAAAGTCGAAATAATTACCAGATTAAAGTCGAAATAATTACGAGAGTAAAGTTGAAATAGTTACGAGATTAAAGTCAAAATATTTACGAGATTAAAGTCTAAATAATTAGGAGATTAAAGTCAAAATAAATACGAGATTAAAGTCGAAATAATTACGAGATTAAAGTCAAAATAATTACCAGATTAAAGTTAAAATAATTACGAGATTAAAGTCAAAATAATTACAAGATTAAAGTCAAAATAATTACGAGATTAAAGTCGAAATAGTTACGAGATTAAAGTCAAAATAATTATGAGATTAAATTCCAAATATTACGAGATTTTAGTCAAAATAATTACGGGATTAAAGTCAAAATAATTACGAGAATAAAGTCGAAATAATTAAGAGATTAAAGTCAAAATAATTATGAGATTAAAGTCAAAATAAATACGAGATTAAAGTCAAAATAATTACGAGATTAAAGTCAAAATATTACGAGATTAAAGTCAAAATAATTACGAGAATAAAGTCGAAATAGTTACGAGATTAAAGTCGAAATAATTACCAGATTAAAGTCGAAATAATTACCAGATTAAAGTCGAAATAATTACGTGAATAAAGTCAAAATAATTATGAGATTAAAGTCAAAATAATTACGAGATTAAAGTCAAAATAATTACGAGTTTAAAGTAAAAAAAATTACAAGATTAAAGTCAAAATAATTACGAGATTAAAGTCAAAATAATTACGAAATTAAAGTCAAAATAATTACAAGATTAAAGTCAAAATATTACGAGATTAAAGTCAAAATAATTACGAGATTAAAGTCGAAATATTATGGCCATAGCAACCTCCTTGTGTTAAAATGAGGGATGTTCATGATTTGTTACACTTTCATATCGGTTTCACAAATAAAGAAATCCCTAATCTCCTGTAACATCAGCACCAGTTTGTAATTAGTATAAGGACGCTGAAACGGCTTTGCAATAAACTGGGGTTATTTAGAAGAACGTGCGACACCGGTACGCTCGGCGTCTGCGTCGTCAGCAGTACTTCAACCGAGCCTTATGGACTCGTACGATAAACTTAAGTCGTGTGGTATCGCTATAAATGGTTGCATTGACATGTATAGTTTCATGTCATGTGGATGGAAATGTTCAATACAAACAGCCACCCAAAAATAATCACGGGTTATTGGATAACTCAGGTACTGAGACCCGTGCTTCTCTGAACTGACAAACCTAAGACGGCTAAACACTCTTTGGCCATAATATTTCGACTTTATTCTCATAATTATTTCGACTTTAATCTCAAAATAATTTCACCTTTATTCTCATAATATTTCGACTTTAATCTCGAAATCACTGCAGTGCTGAGAATGATCCACCACCCAAATAATACCTGCTCTGTAGTGGTCCTGGGAGAGTCCTGACCATTGAAGGACAGCATGAAATCAGGCTTACAAAAGCATGCAGAGAAACAGATGAACAACAGTCAGTAATTGTAGAACTACAAAGTGCTTCTATATGGTAAGTGGAGCTGATAAAATGGACAGTGAGTGTAGAAACAAGGAGGTGGTTTTAATGTTATGGCTGATTGGTGTATAGTAGTATACACTGATGAGCCAAAATATTTTGACCACCTGCCTAATATGCTGTCAAAACAGCTCAGACCTGCCAAGACAATCACTCCACAAGACATCTCAAGGAGTCCTGTAGTATCTGATACCGGGGCATTACCAGCACATTTCTGTATGTTTGTGAGGTGGATCGTCTTAGAACACATCCTGGTGCCATCTCTTCTGTAGGTAAATGTTGAGAAAACAGGATTCATGAGACCAATAGAGCTTTTTTGCTTCACTGTTCAGTTCTAGTGCCTGCATGCCATTGAAGTGATTGAATGGCCTATGACTTTGTAGTCCTTTACACAAAAGGGTTTGATTTACTGTGTGTTGTGACGCATTTACCATTATTTACCAGTAATAGAATTACTTGCAATGTGAGCCACAATAGCCCTTATGTGGGTATGTACCAGATGCCATGGCCTTTACGTCATCAGTGTGTCTTGGCAGCCCAATCTGTTGGCAGTATGCGGGTTGTCCCTTCTTAGACTGTAATCTGTGGGTATTCACCATGGTTGCCTTTGAGCACTGTGTGAGTCCATGCATTTTTCAACAAGACAATGCAAAAACACATGCTGCACACATTAGAAAGAAGAGGGTACGGGTACTGGCCTGGCCTGCCTGCAGTCCTGACCTCTTCCCAAAAGAGAATATGTGGAGAATATTGAAATGAAAAATCCAACAACGGCAACCCCAAATTGTTGCACACCTTAAGATGTGTTTGCAGAAGGAATGGGATAACGCCTGAAACATTCACTTACATGGGGGCTGTGCTGGAGCCTATCCCAGCTTTTCAATGGGCACAAGGCACACAGTAACACACTGGACGGGGCGCCAGTCCATCGCAGGTCAGACACACACACACACCCACCCATTTACCTATAGGGCAATTCATTGTCTCCAATTAACGTGACTGCATGTTTCTGGACTGTGGGAGGAAACCGGAGCTCCCGGAGGAAACCCACGCGGACACGGGGAGAACATGCAAACTCCGCAAAGAAAGGGCCCAGGACTATCTTGCTGTGAGGCGACAGTGCTACCTACTGAGCCATCGTGCCACCCCCACCTGAAACACTTCACTGCTATTTTAGGTGTTGTGAGAAAAAATGGAAATATTACAAGTGGTAAATATTTTACCGTCCCAACTTTTCTTGGAATGTATTTCAGGCCTGAAATTCAGGAACGGATGCATATTAGCCGCTCAGGTGGCGCAGCGGTAAAGTACGCCAGCGCACCAGAGTTGGGGTTTCGAATACATCGTATCGAATCTCAGCTCTGCCTTTCCGACCGGGCTGGGCGGCAGCATGAACAACGATTGGCTTTTGTTCAGGGTTAGATCGTGGGTCCTCATAACTGCTGCGACTGCGGCCCCTGCTGGCTGACTGATGGCGCCTGCACAGGGCTGAGGAATAATGCTGATGGGGGTGTGGCCCTCCGTGCACAGTGCCCGTCAAGTGTATGAACTCGACTCGTGCAGGTGAAAAATGCAGTCTGTACTGACTGTACGTGCCGGAGGGGGGCGTATGTCAGTTGAGAGGCGTCCTCAGTCAGCGGTGAAGGGTCGGATCGGTATAGAGGACGCATTCAGGGTAATTGGACACGACTAGATTGGGGGGGGGGGGGTGGATGTATATTAACAAATAAAATGAACATAAAATACATTATTTTACACACATTACAGTTTCAGGTTGCATTTGTTGATGCAGAGGTTGACTGCGTTAAGTGACAATGATATTCCAAAGTACTTCTGAGCCCATGTGGCTATGTCCATCACAGTAGCATGACGGTTTCTCAGACAAGTTGGGCACAAAGTTGGGAACCACGACCCATCCTTGCTTGCAAAGACTAAGCCTTCAGTGAATGCTCCTTTTATACTCAGTCATGATGACCTGCTAATTGTGGAACCTTCTAGAACAGTGTTACTTTAGTGCATAACCTTATTTTGCCTCCATCTCAAATTTTTGAGTGTTGCAGGCATCACATTCTATTGTTTTTATATTTACAAAATACAGAGGTTTGTCAGTGAAAGTGTCCCAATTATCTAGACGTTGTTTATACTTAAGATTGACTTGTGTGATAAGCTCACAGTTAAGGTTTCCTTGTTATGCACAGTAGAACAATGCAACTCCTTTGTCAGCTGATAATGTTTCTGTGTGATATTTGCTGTCATTAAGATTTTACTTTGTGTTTTAGGATACAAACAAGTCTGATTTATGCTATACTTTTGTCGCCAAAACAGCCCTGACCCGTCGATGCATGGACTCCACTAGACCCCTGAAGGTGTGCTGTGGTATCTGGCACCAAGATGTCAGCAGCAGATCCTTTAACTCCTCCTAAGTTGTGAGGTGGGGCCTCCATGGATCGGACTTGTTTGTCCAGCACATCCCACAGATGCTCGATTGGATCGAGTTCTGTGGAATTTGGAGGCCAAGTCAACACCTCAAACTCGTTGTTGTGCTCCTCAAACCATTCCTGAAGCATTTTTGCTTTGTGGCAGGGCGCATTATCCAGCTGAAAGAGGTCACAGCCATCAGGGAATATTGTTTCCATGAAAGGGTGTACATGGTCTGCAACAATGCTTAGGTAGGTGGCCTTCTTCCCATAGTGCATCCTGGTGCCATGTGTTCCCCAGGTAAGCGGCGCACACGCACCCGGCCATCCACGTGATGTAAAAGACAACATGATTCATCAGACCAGGCCACCTTCTTCCATTGCTCCGTGGTCCGGTTCCAATGCTCACGTGCCCATTGTTGGCGCTTTTGGCGATAGACAGGGGTCAGCATGGGCACCCTGACTGGTCTGTGACTATGCAGCCCCATACACGACAAACTGTGATGCACTGTGTATTCTGACACCTTTCTATCAGAACCAGCATTAACTTCTTGAGCAATTTGAGCTACAGTAGCTCGTCTGTTGGATTGGACCACACCTTTGCTCCCCACGTACATCAATGAGCCTTGGCCGACCATGACCCTGTCGCCGGTTTACCACTGTTCCTTCCTTGGACCACTTTTAATAGATACTGACCACTGCAGACCGGGAACACCCCACAAGAGCTGCAGTTTTGGACATGCTCTGATCCAGTCGTCTAGCCATCACAATTTGGCCCTCGTCAAACTCACTTAAATTCCTGCTTCTAACACATCAACTTTGAGGATAAAATGTTCACGTGCTGCCTAATATATCCCACCTACTAACAGGTACCGTGATGAAGAGATAATCACTTCACCTGTCAGTGGTCATAATGTTATGCCTTGTTGGTGTAGGTAAGTTGTGGTTTGTACTTACATCAACAATATTTGTAAGTGGCTCTTAGAATGGCTGCTTGGTTCTTACCAGCAGTCACTGTAAGTAGTGTCACATATTTCCCCTGTTATTACTTGGATTTCCTCTGGGTACTTAGTTTTCCTCCACCTTCGAGAAAACATACAGTGGATTAGGACCCTGTCAAGTGCATTTTCCTGCTTTGTACCAAGTGTTTCTGGGTTGCGATGGACCCACCCTAGTCAGGATGAATAAAATGAGTAAATAAAAGGTTAGTGCTTATTTAAGTCATTTAAAGTCAGCAAGTGACCATTTAAACAAGAACCATGGGGTGCTGCTACCAAGAAGAGCCTTGATGTGTATTCGTGAGGTCAGACACTGATGTTGGACGAGAAGGCCTGGCTCGCAGTCTCCGCTCTGATTCATCCCAAAGGTGTTCTATCGGGTTGAGGTCAGGACTCTGTGCAGGCCAGTCAAGTTCTTCCACACCAAACTCGCTCATCCACGTCTTTATGGACCTTGCTTTGTGCACTGGTGCGCAGTCATGTTGGAACAGGAAGGGGCCATCCCTAAACTGTTCCCACAAAGTTGAGAGCATGAAATTGTCCAAAATCTCTTGGTATGCTGAAGCATTAAGAGTTCCTTTCACTGGAACCAAGAGGCCGAGCCCGATTGGCACAGTGCAGACAAGTACCGTTCTCCTGGCAACCGCCAAACCCAGACTCGTCGATCGGATTGCCAGACGGAGAAGCGTGATTCGTCACTCCAGAGAACACGTCTCTACTGCTCTAAAGTCCAGTGGGGGCGTGCTTTACACCACTGCATCTGACGCTTTGCATTGCGCCTGGATGCAGCTGCTCGTCCATGGAAACCCATTCCATGAAGCTCTCTACACACTGTTCTTGAGCTAATCTGAAGGCCACATGAAGTTTGGAGGTCTGTAGGGATTGACTCTGCAGAAAGTGGGCGACCTCTGCTCACTATGCGCCTCAGCATCCGCCGACCCGCTCTGTCATTTTACGTGGCTACCACTTCGTGGCTGAGTTGCTGTCGTTCCCAATCGCTTCCACTGACAGGCGACTGTGGGATGTTTAATAGTGAGGACATTTCACGACTGGACTTGTTGCACAGGTGGCGTCCTATCACGGTACCACGCTGGAATTCACTGAGCTCCAGAGAGCGACCCATTCTTTCACTAATGTTTGTAGAAGCAGTCTGCATGCCTAGGTGCTTGGTTTTATACACCTGTGGCCATGGAAGTGATTGGAACACCTGAATTCAATGATTTGGATGGGTGAGTGAATACTTTTGGCAATATAGTGTATGTTGGTCCATTTCTAACCAGTGCATTTAGTGGGACATTGCAAGTAGACATCTGTGTTTAAAATCTGACAGGGCAGCTACAGGAACTCAGTAAAGATAACAGCAACTGGAGGTGGTGGAAACAGCTTTACACTAGATTAAACAACTCTGGTGTAACTGTAAGTGCATGAGGAAATTTACAGGATGTGTGTGTCATTAGCGTAGTAACGGTAAGAGAAATGTGATGTGACTAGAGGAAGAAAGCAGGATCAGGTCCTGATTGTTGATTATGTAAAAAACTGGAAACACCATTATTTTAATATTAAGTTTTAAGATTTATTTGTATATATTTCGAATAATGTAGATCATAATGTTAATTACATTTTAAATAGAGTACCCTTAAGCACACTGAAATATGTATCCTACTTGCCATTGTTGTATGTTTGATGCAGTTCTCATATCAACATATACATACAGATACAGAGATAAGCAAATTCCTGATGAGCTCCTAATAACAGCTATGCAGATTTTAAAACAATACATAACAGAAAAGTGCTAAACATTCGGTCCATTATTCTCAGCACGCAGGCATTAAATGCATGACTTTACATTAAAAGGTACACCGATCAGGCATAACATTATGACCACTGATGTTTTGGGCAATGTTCTGCTGGGAAACCTTGGGGATGTTACTTTGACACCTACCACCTACCTAAGCATTGCTGCAGACCATGTTCACCCTTTCATGGAAACGGTATTCCCTGATGCATGTGGCCTCTTTCAGCAGGATGATGCGCCCTGCCACAAAGCAAAAAGGTGTTGACTTGGCCTCCAAATTTCCAAATCTCAATCCAATCGAGCATCTGTGTGATGTGCTGGACAAACAAGTCCGATCCATGGAGGCCCCACCTCACAACTTATGCCAAGTTCCCACTACACGACTTTCCAAGTCGTCAGGTCGCTGTACAGTTCACACTACACGACTGGATCTCTTGTAATCGGGAGTCTTTCAAGTCGGTGTGTATGTCACACTACACGACTGATCGGTGATAGGGGGTTTCACACTACATCTATCACCAACTGGAGTCGCAGGCGAGCTTCTCTGATCTCCCAAACTACGTTTAGTCAAAAAAACAAACATGAGAAGTAACGAGGGGGTTTAATGATACCACGTCCAATAATGCACGTCAACAAGTAGCGAGCGATCAAAGTTTGTGCGCTGATGTGCAGCGTAAAAACAAGGAGAAAAAAAAAAAAGAATCTGAGTGGATTTGGCAACGCGAGCAGCATGGATTGTTCTATAGTGAGTTGGAGGTTAATAAATATTTTTTGCAGTGCAACGTTGGTGTTATGTTTTGTAGAGAACGATAAGGTCAAAAATACTGTAAAACATGTGTGTGTGCTGATGTATTCTGATATAAACTATATTATGCCCCTGTCCCACCTTTTTACACTCCTCCCCTGCGTTTCCCCTCACACCGTATCTTGCGTTCTCATTGGCTGTTCGACATAGCACTCATTGCCAGTCGGGCAACTCAGATTCAGATGTCTGACATGCTAGAATTCTTGCTTCAGTCGAGCCGCTCTGATCGAGAGTAGTTCACACATAGCGATTGAGAGCTGAGTTTTGATCAGTCGGCGAGCAAAAATCAGGGCAAAAATGAAGTAGTGTGAACTAGGCATTAGAGGAGTTAAAGGATCTGCTGCTAACATCTTGGTGCCAGATACCACAGCACACCTTTAGGGGTCTAGTGGAGTCCATGCCTTGACAGGTCAGCAAAAGGAGAACCAACACAATATTAGGAAGGTGGTCGTAATGTTATACCTCATCAGTGTATATCTAAATAATACATTTTCCCACTGCACTGCATTGAAAATGTCAATGTCACGAGCCTTGATGTGATAAATAAGTCTGGCGTATGACACATTATCAGTTTTTTACACATGCAGATTTGGATAACAATGACTGCAGCATAAAACATCCTTATTTAAATACACAAGAACTTAAATCATAAATCATTGCATAGTACCTTAAATCAAGCATTCACAATGTACATTAAAACTGAACATATATTTAGTCCTATCAATACTAGTTTAAGAGCCAAAATAAGAGAGAATCTTGGTTATCCTAAAAAAAAATTATTTTAAAATAAAATAAAAGTATATTTGTGATTGTCCAGTGTTTTTTGAAAATAATTAAGAAATTAAGCTTATTCACAGATGCAGATTTAAAGTAAGCACTAAGTTCAATACAGTCGACCCTTGAGTTACGAACGGTTTACCATACGAACATTTTGGGTTACGAACGATCTTTTTCAACTTAACGTACGAACAAATGTCGGATTACGAACCGAAATTCGCGAAACACATGACTATACGAACAAGTTGGTTTCAACTCTCTCTCTCTCTCTCTATAGTATATATATATATATAGTGAGCGAACATTTGGACAGCGGACGGTGTTTTTCTGGTGTTTTCTTTATATTTTGTAAAATTCAATATTAAAATGTCCCCAAAGAAGGTGCAGAGAAAGCCGCTCAGGTGGCGCAGCGGTAAAAAGACACGCTGCAACCAGAGCTGGATTCTGAGTACCTCGTATCGAATCCAGCTCTGCCTCCCCGGTTGGAGGCTGAGTGGCTGTATGAGCAATGATTGGCCGGTTGTTCAGTTGGGGGGTGGGACAAAGAACCGGATGTGGGTCTCTCTCTGTCAGAATGCGATTTCGACCTCTGCCGGCTGATTAGAGGCGCCTGCACAGAGATGAGGAAGAGTGCCGCTAGGTGGCGCCAAACTCATCAGTGTGTGGGTGGCAAAGATGCATCCGGCTGCTGCCCATGTTTCGGAGGGGATATGGGTTAGCTTCGATCTCCTCGGTCAGGGCAGGGTTCGGCATAGAAGTAGAGGAAGCACGATGCTAATTGAACAATTGGATGCGCTAAAGGGGGAGAAAAAAGGGAAAAACTTTAAAAAAAGAAAAAAAAAGAAAAGAAGGTGCAGAGAAAGCGCAGTGTTAAAAAATTTAAAAATCTATTACATTTGTTGTTGTACAGTATAATTACTCCTGCCAGTAGATGTCATGGTGTATCAGACAGAGGGGACAGTGAGTGAGAGAGAAGAAGAAACTCGACTCAGTAAAGTATTCTCTCTTTCGTGCAATTACACCTACAAAATACAACACTATTGAAATAACGAAGGAGATAATAGAGAAATATGAGAGTTATTGTTGTTTCTGGTGGATACATTTTAGAAAAAAAAGAAGGAAATTTATTATGGTGTATAGTACAGCACACGTACTGTACTGAAATGTGATGTGTGTTTTTATGTACAGTACAGTACTACTGTGTATTGTTGTTTATTATTGTTTATTACATTAATGTCTATTCTATAATTTAGGATTAAGGGAAAATATACTTGTATTTATAACAAAAAAGACCATTTAAGACATTTGAAAAGTTAGGTAAGGGGGGGTTTGGGAGGTCTGGCACGGATTAATTCTATTTACATGATTTCTTATATGAAAAATAGGTTTAACTAACAAACATTTTGACTTAAGAACAGCCCTTCAGAACCAATTAAATTCGTAAGTCAAGGGTCGACTGTATATGGAAAATACTTTACAGTCCATGTCTCTGCGGTTGCCAGCTATTTCCTGACAAGAAGTCAAGTTGTGCTTTTTAGTCATCCTTGCCCTAAAGATAATACTGGATTACTAGTAGAATTATTACCTTATAGTTCTAAAAAATGTGCGGACTGTTTATACACATTCATTTTACATGTATTAGGAATGCACAGAATTATAAAGCAATGTAAGTCTGCTATCTGACTACCAATGTGCAAATCTTTGGTATTTACTCCTCACTACATGTTCATACAACAACTTTTATAATTGATCACAAATTGAAATCTGCTTTTAATCAGCCATAACATTAAAACCACCTCTTTGTTTCTACACACACTGTCCACTTACCATATAGAAGCACTCTGTAGTCCATCTGTTTCTCTGCATGCTTTTTATTAGCCTGCTTTCACCCTGTCCTTCAATGGTCAGGACCCCCACAGGTCCACTAGAGAGCAGGTATTATGTAGGTTGTGGGTCATTCTCAGCATTGCACTGACACTGACATGGTGGTGGTGTGTTAGTGTGTGTTGTGCTGTTATGAGTGGATTAGACACAGCAATGCTGCTGGAGTTTTTAAACACCTCACTGTCACTGCTGGACGGAGAATAGTCCACCAACCAAAAATATCCAGCCAACAGTGCCCTGTAGGCAGCGTCCTGTGACCATTGATGAAGGTCTAGAAGATGACCAACTCAAACAGCAGCAATAGATGAGCGATCATCTAATAGAGTGGACAGTGAGTGGACACAGCATCTGATCCACTCATAAAAGCACAACACACACTAACACACCACCACCATGTCAGTGTCACTGCAGTGCTGAGAATGATCCACCACCTACATAATACCTGCTCTGTGGTGGTCCTGTGGGGGTCCTGACCATTAAAGAAAAGCATGAAAGGGGGCTAACAAAGCATGCAGAGAAACAGATGGACTACAGTCAGTAATTGTAGAACTACAAAGTGCTCCTACATGGTAAATGGAGCTGATAAAATGGACAATGACTGTAGAAACAAGGAGGTGGTTTTAATGTTATGGCTGATCGGTGTACAGCCCTTATTTCAGCTCAGACATTTTTTTTTAATTATAGACAAACGTCCTTGTGTATGACACAGGTTTTTCATTTGAACACTGCTCATTGCTCTACCCCAGTTTTATAAAGTTCACTAAGCCAGTTTAGTCTATTTTAAAAATCTGTTACAGCATGTCATCCTGGATTTCCCTGGTCGAGGTCCTCCTCTGTCGGCGGCCCCTGAAACTGGAAAAAAAGGAAGAGGCGGTAAGGGCGATGCGGCTCAGGCCCATGTTCAGGCAGTGAACCTCAGATGTCACGGGCACGTCGGCGAACAGAGCTTGGTCTCGAGGAAGCTGAGAGAGGCTGTCGCTGTTCTCAATGTCTTTCACAATGTTGAGAATCTCCTGTCTCTCGGCCTGGCGAGTCATTCCACGGATGTTCAGGATGGCAGATACATGCTTTTTCCTGTAGAAAAAGAATAATTATGTTCCTCATTTATTGTTATATAGTAGATAGACTTTATTTGTAAGATTCCAAATATGAATCAAACAGATTTAAATAAATTCGCAGGAGATGTTTCTATTCATTTATCTGTTGTTAACTAATACCTAACTTTATGACAAAACATAAGCAAAACAGTAAATGTTTAATCTACTGTTTTTATGTAGTCCACAAGAAAGCACTCTTCTGCTCACTACTCACCTGTGTGTTTTAAATGCAGGCTTTGTTTAGATTTCATTAAATGCTTTGCAACATGGATGTGACAGAATAGTAATTTTTAATAAACAATAGCAAGAATTGTAGATATTTCACCCTCTACAGTGCATATCATCATCAAAACAACATTCAGAATGTTTAGAGAAATAATGGCAGCTGTGGTCTTTGGGTTACAGGAAAAAGAGCAGGTATCATTTAGGTGGTGGATCATTCTCAGCACTGCAGTTACAATGACATGGTGTTGGTGTGTTAGTGTGTGTTGTGCTGGTATGAGTGGATCAGACACAGCAGCGCTGCTGGAGTTTTTAAATACAGTGTCCACTCACTGTCCACTCTATCAGACACTCCTACCTGGTTGGTCCACCTTGTAGATGTAAAGTCAGAGACGATCGCTCATATATTGCTGCTGTTTGAGTTGGTCATCTTCTAGACCTTCATCAGTGGTTACAGGACGCTGCCCACGGGGCGCTATTGGCTGGATATGTCTTTGGTTGGTGGACTATTCTCAGTCCAGAAGTGACAGTGAGGTGTTGAAAAACTCCATCAGCATTGCTGTGTCTGATCCACTCATACCAGCACAACACACAGTAACATACCACCACCATGTCAGTGTCACTACAGTGCTGAGAATGATCCACCACCTAAATAATACCTGCTCTGTGGGGGTCCTGACCATTGAAGAACAGCATGAAAGGGGGCTAACAAAGTAATTAAAATTGTGCTTCTATATGGTAAGTGGAGCTGATAAAATGGACAGTGGTTGTAGAAACAAGGAGGTGGTTTTAATGTTATGGCTGATCAGTGTATATGTTTAGTATTATTTTTAGGTCGGAGAGAATTTACAAATGACTGCGATCATTTTAATAACATATCAAATGCTGTATAAATTTTTATGCAATTGATGTTTAAACTTGCTCATTGAGGCAAATCCAGAAAATAGGAGGTGAGTAAGTGGGGAAATAGGTGAGCTTGGCACGAATAATTCTAGAACTAACTGTAATTTTAAAGTATACTGCTTTATGTTCCACTAACTCCACAAAACTTTGCTTTCTCAGCTTTATGTAGTCATATGGGATTACAGGGCAGACAACTGCCCTCTCCAGGTTAAACCACAGGCCTGGGCAGGATGCCTGTATTTTTACTTTGTCTTTGTTTCTACTCAGAGATGGAGAACTTCTTGGCTTTTATGTGAATCTAGGATAACCAAACAGACTCTCATAAAAATCAGGAAGTCCCAGTCACAGAGGCCTTGTTTGCTTTCACAACTCCCGCCCCATTTCACCATCGGGCTGAATGGTCGTACATTGCCAAATAAGATCCCTGTGAACTGACCTCCATCAAATGAACAGGCAACAAGGTTTTTCAGGGTAACTCTCTGGACACTCACCGTACATCGGGGAATTCCCGGACAAGGATGGCAACCTCCATTTGGATTGAGGGTATGTCCTCCAACAGGATGATCTCCGATATGTGAGGAATAGCACTGTCTAGCCATGAAGCTGAGGACTCCTGAGGTACAAAAACAGCATTTAGAACAATATATATCTTTTACATCTATTATATCGTTACAAGTGCCTAAACTATTTATCCAAAATGTGTTGACCCTCCACAGTAAGCTTGTTGGACATTCCAAAAGCTTGGATTAATTTTGAGTTTACTACATTTAATCCATAACACCCATCTTAATAAGAGATAAGGCATTTCATAAAACACTGCTGCCACAATGTTGCATATAATGTATATTATACAATAGATTGTAAACACCTGTTAACAATTGGTGTAGTGTTGGCCATTTAGTTTAGATTTACTTATAATGAAAAGGTGTTTAGTAACTTTTTTTCAACAGACAATACAGTATATAGCTGAATATTTAGATTAATACTAATATAGATATAGCTACTTGGCCAAATCTCAAATGTATTATTAAACATGAGTCTAGAAAGCTGTTTTATTCTTTTGTGTACAGAAATCACAGGCAGTGAAATAAAGATTATTTGGGATTTGGCATGGGTGTTGAGAATAGTCATGTGTGTCTCTGGTTTAGACAAGTTGAAGATGCCAGACATAATGATATATAAAATAGTCAATAGATCATCAAATTGGAGACAAAAGCCCCATAAGATCCCATTTCTGGACAAATGATTTTGTAAAGTAAGCCATACATACTTTATGTTTTATAAGATGTAATAAATCGTATGGTTTTTGTATCTAGCTGTTCCGATTAATGTTTTTTTATTCAGCATTTTATGTAAAAAGCTACAACCCCCAAAAAGTTCGGACAGCATGGAAAATGCAAATACAAAAAACACAGAGTTTCTTACATTTACTTTGACTTTTATTTCATTGCAGACAGGATGAACCTGAGATATTTCATATTTTATCTGCTCAACTTCATTTCATTTATTAATAAACCTCCATTCCTGCATTTCAATTCTGCAACACATTGCCGTTCCTTTTCACCACGCTTAAAGGACGTTTGGCACCGGATACAACACACAGGAAACCAAGCGATTTAGTGTTTTTAGGTTTGATTTTGTCCCATTCTTTCTGCAAACACGTCTTAAGATGTGCAACAGTACGGGGTCATCTTAACGCAGGCCAGTCCAGTAGTTGTACCCTCTTCTTCGGCAGCCATGCCTTTGTAATGTGTGCAGCATGTGGTTTTGCATTGTCTTGATGAAAAATGCATGGACGTCGTATTGTTATGCTTGACATAACAACATGTTAAGATTTGACAAACTAATCCCTCGCCCATGTGGTTACATCAGCTATTGTTGAGTGGTGGTTCTTGATGCAGTGCCGTCTGCGTGGTCGTTGATCACAGGTGTTCAGCTTAAGCTTGCACCCTTGGCCTTTAGGCACTGAAATTCCTCCCAATTCCTTGAATCATTAAATGATATTATGCACTGTAGAGGGAGAAATATGCAAATCCCTTCCAATATTTCTTTGTGGTAGATTGTTTTTAGACTCCTTTCCTGGATGCTGCTTTTGTACCAAACCATGATTACAATCACCTGTTTGGAATCACATCGTTTAGTTTTTCACCTCATTACTAGCCCTAAATTGCCCCCGTCCCAACTTTTTTTGGAATGTGTTGCAGACCTGAAATGCAGGAATTTTATTTATTAAAAAATGAAATTAAGTTGAGCAGATAAAACATGAAATATCTTGGGTTCAATCTGTCTGCAATCAAATAAAAGTGAAAGTAAACGTACTGTCCCAACTTTTTCTGATTTGGGGTTGTACATAAATAGAAGGCTTTATATTTAATATTTTTTGTTACTGGATTTACCTCTGTGACATTGAATGTTTTATTTTATTACAAAGTTAATTTAAAGCCTGTAAAACATATTACCAGGAGACTTTAGCACTCTTTATACATTCCACTGTAATTTAGGAGAGCTATTAATGCACACTGTATGCGGAGTGTTATTCCGGACTCGCAGCTTAACCTCAGAGGTCAGCCATGGCTTCAAAGTCCCATGGTCGGACGCTCTTCCATAAACAAAGTCATCCTGTTGTCCACAGAGGTGACAAATGGATATTGTGACTAGAGCAAGGAGGGGCAAGACAGAAGTAGAAGGGGGTGGTGTTGGGGGTGGAGGGTCATGGAGATGACCCTATAAACAGTAGCTTTGTTATTTTTTGTAACTGTCATTTACAGGTATCTACACACTGTCCATTTTTTTCTGCTCCACTTACCATATAGAAGCACTTTATAGTTCTACAATTACTGACTGTAGTCCATCTGTTTCTCTGTATGCTTTGTTAGCCCCCTTTAATGGTCAGCACTGCAGTGACACTGACATGGTGGTGGTGTGTTAGTGTGTGTTGTGCTGGTATGAGTGGATCAGACACAAAATAAATAGTCCACTCACTGTCCACTCTATTAGACACTCCTACCTAGTTGGTCCACCTTGTAGATGTAAAGTCCGAGACGATCGCTCATCTATTGCTGCTGTTTGAGTCGGTCATCTTCTAGACCTTCATCAGTGGTCACAGGACGCTGCCCACGGGGCGCTGTTGGCTGGATATATTTTTGGTTTGTGGACTATTCTCAGTCCAGCAGGGACAGTGAGGAGTTTAAAAACTCCAGCAGCGCTGCTGTGTCTTATCCACTCATATCAACACAACACACACTAACACACCACCACCATGTCAGTGCAG